>NW_028270150.1:25777754-26395254 GCF_037043375.1 Chiloscyllium plagiosum
GTGAGCAAGAGAGTAGTATTCCAGTCTCTGAATACAGGGTTGATATCTAGCAATGTATTTCAGATGGGAGTGTGTTGGCAATTATCTCTTATATTTAACCTCTCCTATTGGTAGGTGGTTTTAAGTTAGGCTAATGATCTTTTCAAATAGCAAAGACTTAACTTAATAAACAGACACAGATCTGTTGACTGTGCAAATTGGCATGAATGAGAGAAGATTGTTTGTGTAAGAACCTGCTCTTTTAAATTGGGTTTCACTTCTGCTTCCATTGGCACAGTGGAATGGCCATTAATACTTCAAGCTTGTCACACTGGCCTTTTCAGAATTGGAGCAAAAATATTGCAGACATTATAGATTCAATTCTAGCCAGCTCAATGGAGTTAATATTTGTTGAAGAGTTTCTGAGATTGATTGGAGAACATTTGTTACAGATGAAGGTGTTACTGGCCTTGCTAAAGCATGTATCAGCATGTCACACCCTGGTAAGGGTAAATCTCACTTTGCATAATAGATTAGTAAATTTACATTCTTAAGCAACCTAAAGATGCAATGCCATGTCATGACTGCTCATTGATTTTAGTACTTAGAATCATAGCATCATAGAGATGTACAGCACAGAAACAGACCTTTCGGTCCAACTCATCCATGCCGACCAGATATCCCAAACTAATCTAGTCCCACTTGCCAGCACCCGGCTCATATCCTTCCAAACTCTTCCTATTCATATACCCATCCAGATACCTTTTGAATGTTGCAGTTTGAGCGGCCTCCACCACTTCCTCTGGCAGCTCATTCCATACATGCACCACCTTCTGCGTGAAAAAGTTGCCCCTTAGATCTCTTATAAATCTTTCCCCTCTCACCCTAAACCTATGCCCTCTAGTTCTGGACTCCCCCCACCCCAGGGAAAAGACTTTGTCTATTTATTCTATCCATGCCCTTCATGATCTTCTGTTAAGAACTATCATTTTTTTAAAAAAATGTGATTTGTGAAAATCTTCAGGCTGCATACTGTGGTATATGTGTTTTGACTACCTTTTTGATCCCCACGTTTTGACCATCAATAGGTGGTTTTTCTCATGTTTAATTCTCTTCTGTTATGAGAGAATGATGGAAGTGTGACTCTCTTCTCTACTGCTTGTAATATGGGTGTAAATTGATTTGTTTCCTCTGTGCAATGGTTAGCTTGTTGCTATATTTAGAAATGTAGGAGAGCTGGCTACCTGCTTTAACTTCAGTATGAACTGCCAGATTATTTTGACATATGGACTTCAGTAAGGTGTTCAACAAGGTTCCTCATGGGAGACTGGCTAACAAGGTTAGATCTCATGGAATACAGGGAAAGCTAGCCATTTGGATACAGAACTGGTCCGAAGATAGAAGACAGAGAGTGGTGGTGGAGGGTTGCTTTTCAGACTGGAGGCCTGTGACCAGTGGTGTGCCATAAGGATCGGTGCTGGGTCCGCTACTTTTTGTCATTTATATAAATGATTTGGATGTGAACATAGGAGGTATAGTTAGTAAGTTTGCAGATGACACCAAAATTGGAGGTGTAGTGAACAGCAGAGAAGGTTACCTCAGAGTACAATGGGAACTTGATCAGATGGGCCAGTGGACTGAGGAGTGGTAATTGGAGTTTAATTTAGATAAATGTGTGGTGCTGCATTATGGAAAAGCAAATCAGAGTAGGACTTATACACTTAATGGTAAGGTCCTAGGGAGTGTTACTGAACAAAGAGACCTTGGAGTGCAGGTTCATAGTTCCTTGAAAGTGGAGTTGCAGGTAGGTAGGGTAGTGAAGAAGGCGTTTAATATGCTTTCCAATATTGGTCAGAGCATTGAATATATGAGTTGAAAGGTCATGTTGTGGCTGTACAGGACATTGGTTAGGCCACTGTTAGAATATTGCGTGCAGTTCTAATCTCCTCCTTCCTATCGGAAAGGTATTGTGAAACTTGAAAGGGTTCAGAAAAGATTTACAAGGATGTTGCCAGGGTTGGAGAATTTGAGCTATAGGGAGAGGTTGAATAGTCTGGGGCTGTTTTCCCTGGAACGTCGGGTGCTGAGAGTGACCTTAGAGATTTATAAAATCATGAGGGGGGGAGGGGGGGGGGGGGGGTGGAGTCCAGAACTAGCGGGCATAAGTTTAGGGTGAGAGGGGAAAGATTAAAAAAAGGGACCTAAGGGCCAACGTTTTCAGGCAGAGGTGGTGCGTGTATGGAATAAGCTGCCAGAGGAAGTGGTGGCGGCTGGTACAATTATAGTATTTAAAAGGCATCAGGATGGGTATATGAATAGGAAGGGTTTGGAGGGATATGTGCCAACTGCTGGCAAGTGGGACCAGATTAAGTTACGATATTTGATTGGCATGGACAAGTTGGACTGAAGGGTGTGTTTCCATGCTGTTCATTTCTATGACTGTATGACTCTATGACTTTTAAGCCCATCATGAATGCACTGGTCCATTAAATGAACATCATTATCTAGAGCCAATCTATTGGCTTTTCCCCATATCCTTGCACATTATTTTCATCCATATAATCATCAAGTGCCCCCTTAAATGCTTCAATTGAACCTGCCTCAACCACTTTTGCTGACAGTACCTTCCATACCTGAACACCTCATTTCATCCTTGCTTCTTTTGTACATTACTTTTTAATCGATGCCTTTTTGATTTTTTCATTTATAAGCAGCAACAGTTTTCCTTATCCATTCTATCCAGCCAGCTCATGGTTTTGAAAATGTCTACCATATCTCCTCTCCTTTCTAAGGAGAACAGCCTCAACTTCTTCAATCTGTCCTCATAACTGAACCCTAGAATCATTATTGTAAACTGCTTCTACATTTTCCTCAATGTGTTCACATCCTTCCTGTAAAAAGCACCCAGAACTGTACACAATACTCCATTAAAGGTCTAACAGGTGTCTTATATAAGTCCAATATCACCTACTTTCCTGTACTTTATGTCCCTATTAATAAAATGAGGTTACTGTATGCTTTACTTATTGCTCTCTGCCTGTTCTGGAGGTTTCAATGATTTGTGCACATGTACACCCAACGTCCTCTGCCTCAGCACACAAACATGCCACAAATCTACTTGTGCTCAGTTGAGTTAATTTATACTCTGGAGTGTAGGTGACATGCCTGTGTGTCAGCTGCAATACAATTACAATATTGCTTCGAAGGAAATATCACAGAATTCCTGCAGTATGGAAGCAGGCCATTTAGCTTATCGAGTCCACACTGACCCTCAAAGAGCATCCTACCCAGACCCACCCCCTGCCTTATCCCTGTAATACTGCATTTTCCCATGGCCTGTCTACCTAACCTGCACATCCTTGGATTATGGAAAGAAATCAGAACTCCCAGGAAATCCACGCAGACATGGGGAGAATGTGCAACCTCCATAGACAGTCGCCTGAGTCTGGAATCGAAGCAGAGTCCCTGTCGGTGTGAGGCAGCAATGCTAACCACTGAGTAATTGCATTGCAGATCCTTGCATGTATTATTGCCACTCCAACAGACTCTTGTAGGCACTGGTTTTATGTCATGAATTGATGTTTGACTCAATTATGTCAATGATAAATTGCTAGATTGCATTGCATCAGCACCACTAGTTTGCATTTTTGTTTAACAATTTGCTGGGCATTGAACCATGATCGAGACCCAAGGCAATCTACTCAAACCCCATTTCTTGACAGTGGTTTGGAAAGGCACTTTCTTCAATAATTAATTCACTTAGGTTATAGTAATGCAACTTAATTCCATCAAACCAGCCAAGATTTAAAATGTATGGAAGTACTATTTTTTAAGACAAGGTCATGCATTCTTTAACAAAGATTTCAAAATACTTTAGTTCAGTATTCACCTGAGACTATTGTTGGAATTTGATAGCATGTCATTTACAGATGATGTAGGTGACCTTTATTTTATTCTGTGTTTTGGCATGCATAAACAATTTGTGATTTATCTTGGAATGGTAATGCACCAACATTTGTTCTTAGTGATAATTCTTGCATTTAGTGCAGCATAGAACTTTGAGCTTGTTATATCCCAGTTCTAAAATATATTTTCTGTAGTCAATGAAAAAAGAACCTTAGCAAACAAAAATGATAACTAACAAGAAAAAAATGGAATTCAAAGTTGAAGCAAACATTTTGTAATTTAGATATTAATAACATTTTATCTGCAGATGCAAATTACTAATTCAGGTTACAGCAAATCATTTACATGCAGGACAATACATTGGACAATAAACTGCCATAAAGTTGATCAGATATCCATTTTTCTTGTCCTCTATGGAAGGAGTTGCAGCTGTTTTCTGGATGAATAGATTGATGGAGATGGGCAAAGGAAGGAAGCTCATTACTTCGGTAGAATGGTTACATTGAGCATATACTGGAGTCCTGGAACATTTGACACTGCTCAACATTCTTTAATCTACAATGAGAAGCCTAACTTTTTAAAAATATTGTTTTCCTCTTTATTGTACATGTGTGATACACATACATTCACACACACCTATGAAGTACTTCGGAAAAACTGTGACTGTACTGAAACAACAAAAAATATCAATAAAATGAAGTAGCCATTTAATTTTTATTGAATCCTGGATTTGGTACTCAGTTGAACCCAGTGGTTGAATGTTTCATGAGTGTCTTTAAAATTAATTTATTGATGTGATGTAATATAAGTGGCTAATTAGGAATTTCTTGAATTTCTTATACATTTTCATTTTGGACAATGCATTTATTTTCTTTGTTAATGAAAGTATAATGAATGTCATGTAATTCTTTTTTGTTTAGGATATTGATCTGAGGCTTAAATGGCCGAATGATATATACTATAGTAATCTCATGAAGCTAGGTGGAGTCCTGGTTAACTCTACTTTGATGGGAGCAACTTTTCATGTACTTGTTGGTATGTACTAAAAGCTATTTATTTGATGTTTCAGAGATTTATTTCCAATTAAGTTAAATGATTGGATGCTTCCAAGTAAAACATATTATTTTTAAGCTTTTATGATAAAAATACTAAGTATTTTATTTTCATGGTGATTCAAATATTTCTGGTTCTTAATGAAATTATATTACTAACCTAATAATTGAAATGTCATATGTTACATCAGTGCAAACTTTATGCACAGGAATCTTTTTGGGGAGTCCAGAAAACAACAAATAGGGTCACTAAGTTACATGATTGCCTATTTATTAGAATTGTTCCCCTCCTATCCTTGTTAATCATCAGACATCAAATCTTAATTATTCTGAGTTCTAATTGTGCATGTATGACAATTAAAAAGAAAACATAATGGTGTATTGATTGTGATATGATTCATCTCTTCCCAGCAAATCATATATAGTCAGCTATTGTTATCAGTTTGATGTTTACTCCCATCAGAAAGGTCTAATGAATTCTGTGTTGTGCATGTACATCTATTAGTTGTGACTAATGGTTTTGAATTAATGGAGTATTTTCTGTAATGTTTTTTGTATTCACTGTTGGTTTTAATCAAAAATCTGACGAACCACAGATTCTGGAAATCTGAAACCAAAACACAAATTGCTGGAGAAACTCAGCAGGTCTGGCAACATCTGTGGAGAGAAAGCTGAGTTAATATTTGACCCCTTCTTAAAAGGCTCATTGAACCCAAAACATTAACTCTGCTTTCCCTCCACAAATGCTGTCAGACCTGCTGAGTTTCTCCAGCAATTTCTGTTTTTGTGTCTGTTATTGTTAATACTCAATTCACTTTACTTTTCCTAAAACAAACAAAAATTACATTGAAGAATTGTAATGACAGATGTCATGTGTTTTGAACCTGTTTTGTGTAAAGGAATGTTACTTTGTGATCAGGCTCAGTGGCTTCCTGTCATAGATACATTTGAATCACAGAATCCTGACTGAATGGAAAGAGGCCATTTGGCCATCAAATTAGATTAGATTAGATTAGATTACTTACAGTGTGGAAACAGGCCCTTCGGCCCAACAAGTCCACACCGCCCCGCCGAAGCGCAACCCACCCATACCCCTACATTTACCCCTTACCTAACACTACGGGCAATTTAGCATGACCAATTCACCTGACTTGCACATCTTTGGACTGTGGGAGGAAACCGGAGCACCCGGAGGAAACCCACGCAGACAGGGGGAGAACGTGCAAACTCCACACAGTCAGTCGCCTGAGGCGGGAATTGAACCCGGGTCTCTGGCGCTGTGAGGCAGCAGTGCTAACCACTGTTCCACCGTGCCGCCCACTAATCTGTACCAACCCTCTGAAGAGTATCACAGGCAGACCCAGCCCCTTACCCCGTCCCTGTAATCCCACATTTACCATGGCTAATCCACCTATGCTGCACATCCCTGGACATTCCGAGGCAATTTAGCATGACCAATCTATCTAACCTGCAAAGATTGGAATCTAAGCAAACTGGAGCACACGGCAGGAACCTACACAGACACTGGGAGAAAGTGCAATCTACGCAAAGGCAGTCACTTAAGGCTGAATTGAATCCAGGACCCTGGCATTGTGCAGCAGCAGTGCTAAGCACTGAGCCACTCTGCCATCCATTCCCTAAACTAAAGCATTATGTGCTGTAACATTCAGTAGGGGAATTCTGGGAAACAAATCCTTATTCTTGGTTATGTTTTAAGTGTATGTTACGTAGTAGAAGATGCTTCATTTCCTTAGTTCCTAAAACTTGTGAGCCATTTCCATAAACATTCTCCCCCCAACAACCAATTCATCACATACATGCGCACACACCTCCACATACACCCTCTAATTTGGAGGATTCTACATATACTATTCTTCCATCACCTCTGAATCACATTGTTCTGATCAAGGCTATTGCAGAAAAGGGGTAGGGTCTTGCTGATAATATCTTATTAATTAAGTGACAGACTATATTTTGTTTTTCTTTAAATCATTTGATTTAAAGAAATTTTTCTGAATTTACTACCTTTGAAAAGAGGTCATACTAGTCAAATAAATCTCCTTTACCTAATAGTTGGATCGCTTACACAAACCAGAAGATATAGGAGCAGAAGTAGGCCATTCAGCCTATTGTGTGCTGCCATTCAAGATCAACTAATTTGATAATCCTGAACTCCACTTTCCTGCCTTTTCACTGTAATCCTTGATTCCTGACTGATTAAAAATGTCAGTCTCAGCCTTGAACATACTTAACCATTTGGTCTCAACAGCACCTGTTTGGTAAAGAATTCCACAGATGTGTCATCCTTTTGAGAGAAGAAATTCCACGTCCCCTCTCTTAAAAGTGCAATCCCTTTGTCTGATATTATGTCCTCTTGTCCCAGACTCCCCCACAAGGGGAAATAAACATTTCTTTATATGCCCTGTCAAGTCCGTTAAGAATCTTGTATGTTTCAATAAGATTGCCTATCATTCTTCTACATTTCAGTGTATATCTAGTTTACCTTCCTCATAAAATCATCCCTTCATACCAGGGGTCAGCCTAGTGTCTGGGCTGCTTTCAACACCAGTATATCTCCCTTTAGATAAGGGCCCCAAAAAGAACAGATTGAGTAAAACATCCCTATCTTTATACTTCATTCACTTTGAAATAAAGGTCAACATTCCAATTGCTTTCCCTGTTACACACAGAATTTGAATACTAGCGTTTAATGAATCGTGGATGAGGACTCCCAAATTCCGAGTTTTCTCCTCTGTTTAAATAGTATTCAGCTCCTCTATTCACCAAAGTGCCTAACCTTACATTTCTCCATATTATGTTCTTGCCCATTTGCTTAACATGTCTGTATCCTCTGTAGACTTTTTGTGTCCTTACCACTTGCCTTCTCACCTGTTTTTGTGTCATCTGCAAACTTGACAGTTACACATTCATTTTCCTCATCCAAGTCATTAATATATATTGTAAAAGATTCTGGCCTCAGCACTGATCCCAGTGGCAGTAGCTACAGATTGCCATCTTGAAGTTGCCCTCCATTCCAAATCTCTGCCTCTTGTTAGTTGATCAATCTTGATCCATGCTGAATATACTACCTCCAACACCATGGGCTCTTAACTTATGGTTCTATATCAAATGCTTGCTGAAAATCCAAGTATATTACATCCACTGCTTCTCTTTTATCTATTCTGGGTGTTACATCCTCAAAGAATGTAAGTAAATTTGTCTGGCATGTTTTCCCCTTCATGAAGCCATGCTGACTCTGCTTGATCATAGTATGTATTTCTAATTGCTCTGCTATTACATCCATTCCAAAAAACAAACATTTCCCTGATACCTGACATTAAACTAACTGATCTATAGTTTCTTGGATTTTGCCTCCATCCCTTTTTAAAAGACAGGATTACATTGGCATTTTTCCATTCTTCTCGGACTTTTCTAGAATCTACTGTTTCTTGGAAGTTGACAACCAGGGCAACCACTGTCTATGTAGCTATTTCCTTTAATAAACCAGAATGTCTAAAGCTGAGGGCCTAATGCATGGTTCTATATCAAATGCTTGCTGAAAATCCAAGTATATTACATCCACTGCTTCTCTTTTATCTATTCTGGGTGTTACATCCTCAAAGAATGTAAGTAAATTTGTCTGGCATGTTTTCCCCTTCATGAAGCCATGCTGACTCTGCTTGATCATAGTATGTATTTCTAATTGCTCTGCTATTACATCCATTCCAAAAAACAAACATTTCCCTGATACCTGACATTAAACTAACTGATCTATAGTTTCTTGGATTTTGCCTCCATCCCTTTTTAAAAGACAGGATTACATTGGCATTTTTCCATTCTTCTCGGACTTTTCTAGAATCTACTGTTTCTTGGAAGTTGACAACCAGGGCAACCACTGTCTATGTAGCTACTTCCTTTAATAAACCAGAATGTCTAAAGCTGAGGGCGAGGATCTTAAAAATAATGGCCAGTTGAAATGGAGTTTTAGATCCAGGAATTCCACCACTCAAATTGAAGCAATTCAAAATCTTGTACCGAGCAGATTGCTTTCTTCAAAGTTCTAATTACTTTTCTACTCCACCACCTCCCCAGAGTACTTGGCCCTCATAATGCTTTGTGAACTCATTGATTGCAAAATATTTCTTAGTCTAGAATTTTCTACTGTAAAATTTATCTCCTTTTACTGATGTGCTATTTTTCATTTTTTCTATGCAGTGAGATAAATTCTATAAAAGTGCATAGAGTCATAGAGTCTTGGAGGTATCTCGCAGAGAAACAGACCCTTCAGTCCAATTTGTTCACGCCGACTAGATATCCGAAATAAATCTAGTCCCATTTACCAGCATTTGGCCCATATCCTTCTAAACCCTTCCTATTCATATTTCCATCCAGATGCCTTTTAAATGTTGCAATTGTACCAGCCTCCATCATTTGCTCTGGCAACTCATTCCATACACGTACCACCCTTTGTGTGAAATCGCTGCCCCTTAGATCCCTTTTAAATCTTTCCCTTCTCACCTTAAACCTATACTCTCCAGTTTTGGACTCCCCAACCCCATGAAAAAGACGTTGTTTACTTACCTTATCCATCCCCATCGTAATTTTGTAAACCTCTATAAGGTCACCCCTCAGACTTTGATGCTCCGGTACAGATCAGGTATACCCTAGAACTCTGTGGGAAGCTAGGGAAGTGATTGCTGGGCCCCTTGCTGAGATATTTGTATCATTAATAGTCACAGGTGAGGAGCCAGAAGACTGGAGGTTGGCTAACATTGTGCCACCATTTAAGAAAGGTGATAAGGAAAAGCCAGGGAACTATAGACTGATTAGCCTGACTTTGGTGGTGGGTAAGTTGTTGGAGGGAATCCTGAGGGACAGGATTTAAATGTATTTAGAAAGGCAAGGACTGATTAAGAATAGTCAGCATGGCCTTGTATGTGGGAAATCATGTCTCATGAACTTGATTGAGTTTTTTGAAGAATTAACAAAGAGGATTGATGAGTGCAGAGCAGTGGACATGATCTATTGTGACCAGTGGAGTGCCATAAGGATCAGTGCTGGGTCTGCTACGTTTCATCAATTATATAAATGATTTGGATGTGAACATAGGAGATGTAGTTAGTAAGTTTGCAGATGGCACTAAAATTGGAGGTGCAGTGGACAGTGAAGAACGTTGCCTCAGATTATAACAGGATCTTGATCAGATGGGCCAATGAGCTGAGATGTGGCAGATGTAGTTTAATTTAGATAAATGTGAGGTGCTGCATTTTGGAAAAGCAAATCTTAGCCAGACTTATACACTTAATGGTAAGGTTCTAGGGAGTGTTGCTGAACAAAGAGACCTTGGAGTGCAGGTTCACAGTTCCTTGAAAGGAGAGTCACAGGTAGATATGATATTGAAGAAGGCGTTTGGTATCGTTTCCTTTATTAGTCAGAGTATTGAATATATGAGTTGGGAGGTCATGTTGTGGCTGTACAGGATGTTGGTTAGGTCAGTTTTGGAATATTGCATGCAGTTCTGGTCTCCTTCCTGTCAGAAGAATGCTGTGAAACTTGAAAGGGTTCAGAAAAGATTTACAAGGGGTTGGAGGATTTGAGCTATAGGGAGAGGCTGAATAGGCTGGGGCTATTTTCCCTGGAGCATCAGAGGCTGAGGGGTGACCTATAGAAGAGTTTTATAAAATCATGAGGGGCATGGATAGGATAAATAGAGAAGGTTTTTTCCTGGGGTGGGGGAGTCCCGAGCGAGAGGGCATAGGTTTAGGGTGAGAAGGGAAAGATATGAAAGAAACCTAAGAGGCAAATTTTTCATGCACAGGGTGATACGTGTATGATATGAGCTGCCAGAGGAAGTAGTGGCAGCTGGTACAATTGCAACATTTAGAAGGTATCTGGATGGGTATATGAATAGGAAGGGGTTAGAGAGATATGGGCCAACTGCTGGCAAATGGGACTAGATGAGGTTAGGATATCTAGTCAGCATGGATGAGTTGGACTGAAGGGTCTGTTTCTGTACTGTACATCTCTATGTCTCTGTGACTCTAAGTAACTTGACTGTACATTATCAAATTTGATAAGTGTGCCTTCAAAATAAAAAGCACAGCTTTGACATGGAACAGGTTTTTTCATTAGATCTCAGCCGTGATGGTCTCAAAAGAATGACTGCCACTATAACAGCCCGTTTTTTGATTATGCGAGCTTCTTGTTCACAGAGCTGCTGAATAGCATCTCGATCAGAGATCCATGTGAAACCTTTTGCTCCTTTCACATCTGTGGAAGATTCATAGCCCTCTCTATGGAAAAGAAATAAGAGCTGAAGACCTTAAATAAATCACTCAACTGCTGTGCTCATTAAAAAAAAGAAGAATAATGTAACTTCCAGTACTTACAATTGAAAAGGATCATCTGAGGAGAACACACATACTTCAGTGTCTAATAAGATGTATATCACTGGTGCTGCTAGTCAGCTTCAATCCAATTGCCAATTTTCTTTAAGAAAAATGGAAATAACAAAAATACTGAAGCAGTTTTGCCACAGAATGATACATTTACTAAGTGTAAATCTGGATGACTAAATTTATGCAATAGACAAAGGTTTTGAATGTGTAAATTGTTTTTTAACCATAAATGCCTGAAATCACTACTGACACATAGTTTGTTGTTGGGCTTAGTTTTATTTAATGAAAGGCTTTTGTTCTCTCAGAATTTGCAATAGAAGCAAGAAAACCAATGACATAAATATAATGAGCATTTTCTTCAAACCTTTCAATTGTTACTGGATGATCTGTGCATTTTACAAACTGATAACAAAAGCAAAATATGGATGTTGGATATTCAAAATAAAAACATAATTCTTGAGATTATCAATAAGTCTGGCAGCTGTGGCAGGTGGAACAGTTTTAACATTTCAGGTTAGTGACCATTCATCAGTATTCAATGGCCTGAAATATTAACTCCATTTCCCTCTCTGTAGAAGCTGTCAGATTTGCTGAATATTTCCAGTATATTGTGGTTTTGTTACCTAAACTGACACTAACTAGTTAGAGTTGTTATAAATAAAGTATCAGTCATACAGTTTAACTTGGTACAGATTATTGATATTTCACTTGTAATATACAAGTCTATTCTATTTAACTAATTGATTGATTGAATTATCACTGTCATATGCATCTTAAGCTAATCAACCTGCCAAAATTGCTCTTATGATGTTTATCCTGTTGAGGATCAAGTACATTGTGTATGTTTGTCACTTGCATTAATACAACGTAAAACAGATTGTAGTCCTTTTCTTCAAAAGGCTGTGGATTCAATGTAAGTAACAGCAACCCAACTATTTGCATCAATGATATCATCCAGCAACATAACAAAGAGAATGGAACAGATTTGCAGACACTTCGTATAGACCTGCTGATAGCTAGGACGGTCACTATCTTTGAAAATCTGATCAGCATTTTCCAGGACAAAGGACCAAATGGAGTTTTACCACTCTACTATAAACGATGGTTACACAGGTATGTAAACATAAATTATGGTAGAAAATGTATATACTCTTGCTCTGTGGAATAGATCCAGTTACACTATATTGTACTTGCAATTGGGAAAAGTTAGAGGTGTTTGAAATAACTTCACACAGAGAGGCTGGTATCCCATCATCTAGTCACCCTTTATTTACACGTGGACAGTCCTTGACACTGATCCAGCTGCCTCAGAGCCAGCTGTCAGAGTGAACAGCACTGTCTGACACTCATGTTCTTTTCTTTTAGCCAGGGCTCCCTGATTGGATTAGATTAATAGTTCCAATTAGGGGGTTCTATGAGGTTCACCTGGCAGATCCCCGCCCCCCGAGTCAGACAACATAGGTTGTTTTTTTTTGTAGCTCCTTATAGGGCATTTTAGCACTGTGTCAGGTTCTTCCAACTCTGCCTCTGATGTGGGCAGTATGTAAGGACAGTAGCTCACCTCTTGCGCCCAGACAGTTGCAGAAGAAATTCATTCTCTTTTTCAAACGGCAAAGGCATCAAGGTAGCGACATCTGCGTGCATCTCAGATTCCGAGGTATCTTCAATGCTTGATGGAGAAGGAGAACCACAGTTCCGGAACAGTCAAGCTGGGCATATTTTGCTCCTTCATCATTTGCGAGATTTCATATAGTCCACGTGTTATTGAGGATCGTTACATCCACCCAAACTTCATATATCACTGGACCTGACCTCGCGTCAGCATGCCTTTTACCCATGCAGTGGGCAATTCTCGTAGTTCCTACACCAAACTTAGTCCCTTGAATTAAACTGTCTCTCTCGCTGAGCAGAGTCTTATGTCCAGTAAGGCATTCCTGCTACCATTTCACATCTCCCTGACACAGATCCAGAAAGATCAGATTTAACCTGTTGCAGAGTTTACTCCCCATTGGCAATTCTGCTGGTGCTATCTCTGTAGTTGCATGAGGGGTCATCCGATAATCAAATAGGAACTGGGACAGTTTGGTATCGAGTGAAGCTGTAGGCTGTTTCTTTAAGCCTACCTTCAAAGTTTGGACTGGTCTTTCTGCCAGACCACTGGATAATGGATGGTGTGGAGTTGTCCTTCTGTGTCAAATACCATTCAACTATATGAAATATTCTAATTCCCTGCTGGTGATAATGGCCCATTATCTGTGTCCAAACTTCCGGGAGTCCGTGTATTGCAAAACACTTGTGCAGTTTTTCTATCATCATAAACAAATAAACTCTATTCATGTCCAGCCATTTTAAGCGGACATCCACAATGACTAAGAACATTGAGCTCATGAAAGGACCAGCGCAGTTGACGTGTAACTGAGTCAAGGGTTTAACCAGCCATTCTCATGAATGTGGTGGCAATAATTTCTGTCCATGTTGGCCCTCTGGGCACTGCCCCACCAACGTAACTATGTCTGCTTCCTGTCCTAGCCACCAGACATATTTGTTCACCAACACCTTCACTTTGGAAACCCCAGGATAACCTGGTGGAGTTCAGACAGTTCCTGGCAGCAACCTTTGCTCAGGACAATCACTCTTGCTCCCCATAACAATGTGCCCTCTTCTATTGTGACCTGGTCTTTCTGGATCCAAAAAGATTTCAATTCTGGTTGTGACAGCCTTTTGGTTTCCCTCTTCTATTCAGGATTTGTTCTGAGTGAAGTTATGCAATTGCCATCACTCAAGTGGTGTTCTTCAAGCTCAGTTGGACTGGTGAGGATGTCCACTTTCATGGGAATACCCTGCAACTCGTATGGTTCACTTGTCGCATTTTCCAGTGATAAAGCCAATTGTAGTGCCTGTTTGAAATCCTTTTGCATAGTTACATCATTAATCCCACTGTCCTTGCTGTTGTAATATTTGCACAGAGGCCAGTATCCCGTCACCAAATCACATTTTATTTACATGTGGAGAGTCCTTGACCCTAATCCAGCTCCCTTGGGTGTCAGCTCTGAGTGAACAGGATGTTTGACATTCCTGTTTATACCTGCCAGCCAAGGCTCTGGACCAGATTAACAGCCTCAATCAGGGAACTCATATTCTATGAGGTCCACCTGGTTGACCTTGTTACAATGTCTTGCCTAAAGCTTTATTTTTGTTGACTGCTTTCTATTGAGTCGGAAGACTATGAAGATTAAATTATTAATAGAGTGCCCATAACTTTCGTAGCTGGATAAATGTATCAAAAGAAAGTTACATCTGTTTTGATTGTAAAATCCATTAAAGAAGTCTTGATGCCTCTGCAAGAAGCTTGGAACAGGCTCAATTCCAAGACAGTTGGCTTTCAAAATTTTGTTTACAAAGCTCAGTATCTGCTGCAGCTGTCTCTGCTGGTTTTGGAAGTGCTTGACTTTAGTGCACTGGAGAATCAGATTTGGATCTTAACTGTCACAGTATTCTTCCCTGCCAATACAAACTTGAAACTTTTGTTTTAACAGTAAAGTGGCAACATTCTCACCCCTTTATCGCCTCTTGAGCCCATTTGTTTTCTCTGCTTGTTACTATTTAGCCATTTATTTCTTTAAATTTAGTCTCCCTGATACTTGAAACCTTTGCTGTTGTTAAAAAAAAATTGGTTGGATCGTCAATGTGAATTATCTTCATAAGTAATCTTCAAGATTTTAATTGGGTTGCCTCAGTATCCTTTCCAAAACAAACAAGACTAACTTTCTTTGCCTCTGCCTATAACTCAAATTTCTGAAAACTGGAATCAAAGAATACTACATTTGCAGGCAATTCCTTCAATGAGGATAAGTCTACTTACATTTTTCCTTCCCTTTTCATACAACTGCCTACATTCTTACCAATCCTGTTTTAAAGCCAATTGCTATGAAAGTAACTTCCTGGGTTGAACCCTTTTTTATTTTTCCTTTCTCTCATTGGCCTGACTTGCTGCTTGTCAGTTTTCCACATCATTGTAGACTTGTCTGTCTCAAGATGCAATGTATTGTGACTGCACACTGTGCTACCACAACACAATCAGGTTCTTCCAAAATCATTGAAAGTAATTTCTTGTCATCTACAAAAGGTGGCTCATTCTGTAGTTCAAGTAGACTGTTTGCAAAGAACATTTTGAAAATCTGCCTGAACAAAGAGAGATTTGGCATTGCATTTTACTAAGAACCAAGGACAGGGAGTGTTGGAGCCAAGTATTGGGCTGTGCACACACACTAAGTAAATACATGGATTAACAGAGAATGATTCAGATGTTGGAACTGAAAAGAAAATACAGTTTTTTTTTGTTGTGTTGAAATTCAGTCCAGTGTTGAGACTGAGTGGCAGAAGATGCCAGGAAAAGATTGAGAGGTAATTACAAGTCTCAGCATTTTAAAGCTTAGCAGCATATTTTTTCTAATACATTCCTTTTTAAGATAAATTAATCTGATTTACTTTATGCATTGTTTGAATGCTGCATATATTTTAAGAATATTTACCAACTTCTTTAATATGTCAGAACATCTGTAGGCAAAGCAACACAGTATATTGGCTGGGCTTTTCTTAAACTGGAGGATTTAATCAATACCATCTTCAAAGTAACGTTGGGGAGCACAATGAGACTTCTGTGAATGCAATATGTAACAACTAGTATTTAGAAGCTTTTTTGAAGACGGCGAAGCGATATAAGGATATTTGAACATGTTTATGATTTGTATTTGGTTCAGTATAGTAGCTTGGCCTATTTAGCGGACTGGTGGAAAAATTTACATCCAAATGAATTCTTATGACCGCATGGTCAGGAGCTGCCTGAATAAATGAACTCATAAGCACCAAATGATTTATTCTCTTTATTTTGCTGCACTCTGTGAACTTTCTTATTTTGAAATTGAATTAATCCAGACAATGAAATTGTAGTTTGCATATGTGAACCAACAACCGTTATCCTGACTGACTTGCTGAATCTCTGCTGTTCTGCTATGAGCTAGATTGGAAATGATGCAGACAAATTTAGAATACCATACATCTTTTGCTTCCTGTCTGTTGCATTTGTTCTTTGTGTACTTTTTTTAAACCCACAATTATTCTCCTCTTCTGATATTGTGAAACTGGCTGCTCAGTTATTCTTGACCCAACATTGAATGTTGTCAGTTTATCTTAAAATGTGAGGGCATCACAGCTGTGCTTGAACCTATTCTTACTGCAGGTTCTAACTCGTCCAATGTATAGCTGAAATCATTGGACACAGATTAGGAGGTGAAGCTGTGGCTGTTAATTTTTCTCTTTTCAGTCTTTATCTCCAAGAATGCTATGGAAATTTTAGCATCCCTATCTTTGTCATGACCAAGATTAGCTAATTTAACACAGACTGGGAATTGAGTTTAAGACCTCTTTGTTCCTTGTATGGTTAGGTTCCAAAGTAAGCAACGGCAGTACCAGAGAGTCACTTGAGAACCGCTTTCTATCACCTTATGCATATAATATATTATCATCCTGTCTAAGCCCAATATTTACAATACCCCTTCAACATACAATGAAATCAAAATCACAAAATGTAAAATGTTATGGATTTAATCTGTACAAATTAAGAAAAAGTGATTTCTAAAACTCTTTATCCTGAATGTTTGTTTCTCTGAAGGTTAAAATAGCATCCGATTGCAGGTTCATAATTATTTTTGGGGAAATGTTCATGGGATTTGTATCTCGTTTGCTAACTCCTGAAGGAAATTTTGCATTTTCTCAATGGTAGCTAAGAGATATGGCCCACCTTTGTGAATGATAAATTAAGACAGTTTTATTGTAAAAAAAACATGTTCTGTACTCTGAGATTATACTGATGTTGCCAGAATGCAGTTTGAATGTCTTTTACTAACAATATGTGAAAAATAGCATATTTTATTGATTGCTAGCCTCGACTCATACTTGAGTTTCCTGAACTGAAAACAAGAGCCTTGATTAATGGTACCAGAGGCAATTTATTGCATTCTACACCACTAATTTAGGATCTTTTTTTAGTGCAGTGGTAGCATCCTACCTCTGGCCCAAATAGTCTAGGTTCATGTCACAGCTGTTCCAGAGGTATCTCATAACCTGTCCGAACAGATTGATCAAAATAATTTACAATACTAACTTGCTGAAGTAAAATGTGTGATTCATTCATTAGTATATGTGTTTTTAATTAAAGGAACCAAATGTAATTGATGCGTTGCCGTTATATCCAAATGAAAGTAAAATTATTTAGGAAAAGCAAAGTCCCAATCAGAGAGGTTATAAAGCTTAATCTTTATTAAATAAACAATAACTAGTTATATTTAAATATGATCTTTAGCATAAACATCGCACAGTGCTTCCTAGAGACACGACAGAAATTAAAACTTAGCCAAAGTATCATGTTTTAGGGAGGGATTAACAATAACTTCATTGGAGATGTGAAATTTTTTTTAAAAAATGATACAGGGTGAAGTAGAGATATTTAACGAGAGATTCAGAGTGTGGAACTGAATTTGCAGAAAATAAAACCATCATGGTCTGATGGCAAAGAGCATGTACTAGAGGTGAGAGGAACAGAGTTGGTTTGGAGGAGGTTACAGAGAATGTGACTTTGAGATCACATAGGAATTTAATGACATGGACAAAGGGATTACAAATATAAGGTACACACAATTGGTAATTCATGTAGGACAAGTGCCAAGACAGTGACAGGTAATAAAATAGATCCACTATCCATTAGTCATTCTATGAGTATAAATTTGTGAATTCAGTTACCAAAATAGTCAGTTACTACTTTTTATCACTACTGTTCAGGATAAAAGAAATATTCACCAAACTTCCTTTATGAACTAAAAATAATCTTTTATCACAAGCAAAACTTAACATTAAAGCAAGTGGCTAACTTTGATTCATACCTCAGTGATGATCTGGAATTAAGACTATATCCCCTTAATCCCATACACAATACACAAAAAGATGAGTTAATGTAGAGATGCCTTTCTTGTGGACCATGAGTCTGAAAGCAAAGAATAAAATGTGACGACTTCTCATGTCGACTGTGTTTACTGTTGACAAATCTGCATTGCCGACAGCTCACCGTGATGGTAGAGATCCAATCCTAATTTCAGTTTGCTTGGATTTGCATCTCTGAGAATTAGTCACAGTCTGCTACTGCAAGTTTTGCCAGGGGGCAAAACTACTAGTATTTGAAAACTCATTCAAGTTCCAGAAGCTTTTGGTAGAGACGTTCCGCATGGCTTTTCCTCTAGAAACTGTTCTTAAAAAAAAAAGCAAGATTACAGTACATATTAAATTATTGACTTCTGTTTCCATAAAATCACATGATAAAACCATTCTCTCCCAGAGAATGTCAAAATAGTCCAAAATCTTCCAGTATTTTACAGTTTGTAAATATAAATATGTATTCCCAACCAGAATTGATTTTGGAGGTTGTAGGCAGTTTTACACACCAAGTCAGACTGTGTTTAAAAAGGAGAAAGAAGTAAATATGCAGTTTTGGAATTGGTGACAGTGACAACGTCTTCTGTGTTATTAAAGTTTGAACTGGATGTTACATAAGTTAACAACATAAACCAGTAGAAAAATAAAATCAGAGGATGAAGAGGTGCAGCTATCATAAGAACATATGAACTAGGAGCAGGAGTAGGCTATCTGGCCCTTCGAGCCTACTCTGCCATTCAATAATTAGAATTAGAATCCCTACAGTGTGGAAGCAGGTCCTTCAGTCTAACAAGTCCACACCAACCCTCCAAAGAGTAACATACACAGACCCATTGCCCTACTCTATATTTGCCTAATGCACCTAACCTACATATCCCTGAACACTATGGGCAATTTAGCATGGCCTAACCTGCACATCTTTAGACTGGGAGGAAACCGGAGCACCCAGAGGAAACCAACACTGACACGAGAAGGATGTGCAAACTCCACACAGACAATGGCACTGTGAGGCAGAAATGCTAACCACTGAACCACCGTGCCGCCTCATGGCTGATCTTTTCATGGTCTCAGCTCCACTTACCTTCTCTCTCACCATAACCCTTATATCCTTTATTGTTTAAAAAAAGCCATCTTAGCTTTAAAAACATTTACTGGAGTCGTGTCAACTACTTCACTGGGCAGGGAATTCCATAGATTCACAACCTTCTGGATGAAGAAGTTCCTTCTCAGTTCAGTCCTAAATCTGCTCCCCCTAATTTTGAGGCTATCCCCTCTTGTCCAAGTTTCACCTGCCAGTGGAAATATCCTTGAGGAGAAAGGGAGGTCTGCAGATGCTGGAGATCAGAGCTGGAAATGTGTTGCTGGAAAAGCGCAGCAGGTCAGGCAGCATCCAGGGAACAGGAGAATCGACGTTTCGGGCATAAGCCCTTCTTCAGGAATGGGGAAAGTTTGTCCAGCAGGCTAAGATAAAAGGTAGGGAGGAGGGACTTGGGGGAGGGGCGTAGGAAATGTGATAGGTGGAAAGAGGTCAAGGTGAGGGTGATAGATCAGACTGGGGTGGGGGCGGAGAGGTCGGGAAGAAGATCTCAGGTTAGGAAGGCGGTGCTGAATTTGATGGATTTGACTGAGACAGGGTGGGGGGAGGGGAAATGAGGAAACTGGTGAAATCCGAGTTCATCCCTTGTGGTTGGAGGGTTCCTAGCCGGAAGATGAGGCGTTCTTCCTCCAACCGTCGTTTTGTTGTGGTCTGACGATGGAGGAGTCCAAAGACCTGCATATCCTTGGTGGAGTGCGAGGGGGAATTGAAATGTTGAGCTACAGGGTGGTTGGGTTGGTTGGTCCAGGTGTCCCAGAGGTGTTCTCTGAAACGCTCCGCAAGTAGCCGGCCTGTCTCCCCAATATAGAGGAGGCCACATCGGGTGCAGAGGATGCAATAGATGATATGTGTGGAGGTGCAGGTGAATCTGTGGCGGATATGGAAGTTTCCTTTGGGGCCTTGGAGGGAGGTGAGGGGGGAGGTATGGGCAGTCCAGGCAGCATCCTGGTAAATCTCCTTTGCACCCTTTCTAAAGCTTTCACATCCTATAATAAGGTCACCAGACCTGAACACCATATTCCAAGTGTGATCTAACCAGGGCTCTATAGAGCTGCAGGATAGCATCTTAAACTCAATCCCCCTGCTCATGAAAGCCAACAAACCATATGCCTTCTTAACAACACTGTCAACTTTGAGGGATCGATGGACATGGACCCCAAGAGTCCTCTGTTCCTCCACACTGTCAAGAATCTTGTTTTTAACTCTGTATTCTGCATTCAAATTCGACCTTCCAAAATGAATAACTTGAGACTCTTCCAGGTTGAACTCCATCTGCCACTTATCAGCCCAGCTCTGCATCCTGTCCATGTCCCGTTGAAACCTATAACAATCCCCCACACTATCAACCACTCCACCAACCTTCATGTCATCGGCAAACATACTAACCCACCCTTCCACTTTCTCATTCAAGTCATTTATAAAAATCATAAACAGCAGATATCCCAGAACAGATCCTTGTGGAACACCACTAGTCACCAAACTCTAGGCTGAATACTTTCCGTCTACTAACACCCTCTGTCTTCTATGGGCCAGCCAATTCTAAATAGCTAAATTTCCCTGTATCCCATGCCTTGTTGCTTCTTCAATCAATTCCCATTTTTCCTGTTTGAGTTCCTCCAATCAGGGCTCCAACCTTGCCTCAGTTCTGAAACAGCTCTTAGCTAAGTCGGAACCCTGAACTGTATTGATATGCAGAGGGATCTGGGTGGGCAGGTCTATGCTGAAGATGGCAGCGCAAGTCGATAGGATAGTAAAAATGGCCTAGGTCATGCTTGCCTTCATTGGAAGGGATGTTGCGTATAAGGATAAACAAGTTATGCTGAAGCTTTATAGAACTTCAGTTGGGGTATAGATTTGCTCGCTGAGCTGTAGGTTTGATATCCAGACTTTTCATTACCTGGCGAGGTAACATCATCAGTGGCGACCTCCAAGTGAAGCGAAGCTGTTGTCTCCTGCTTTCTAATTATATGTTTGTCCTGGATGGGGTTCCTGGTGTTTGTGGTGATGTCATTTCCTGCTCAAACAGGAATCCCATCCAGGACAAACATATAAATAGAAAGCAGGCGACAACAGCTTCGCTTCACTTGGAGGTCGCCACTGATGATGTTACCTAGCCAGGTAATGAAACATCTGGATATCAAACCTACAGCTCAGCGAGCAAACTTACACCCAAAACCTCAACCTGAGCTACAAACCTTGCAACTTCAGTTGGGCCACACTTGGAATATTGTGCACAGTTCTAGTAACCACACTACCAGAAGGATTTCGATGCTTTGGAGAGGGTACAGTAACAGGTATACGAGGATGTTGCCTGGTATGGGGGATTTTAACTGAAGAAAAGATTGGTAAGACTGAGTTTGTTTTCACTGGAATGCAGGAGTTATTAAGGGGCAACTCCTGATAGACATTTATAAGATTGTAAATGGATAGAGTGGAAAGCATGTGAGTTTTCCCCATGGTGAAGAGGTTAATTACTAGGGACACAGAATCAACGTACAGAGTGGAGTGGGGGAAGAGGAGGGGTTTAAAAGATTTGTGAGGTAGGTTTTTCACACAAAGGGTGGTGAGTGCCTGGAATGCGTTGCCAGAGGAGGTGATGGAAGCACCATTCAAGAAGCACCTGGACAAATATATGAATAGGAAGGGAACAGAGGGATTTGGAAGGCAGTTTTAGTATGGAATGGCAAAACATGTCAGCACAGGCTTCAAGAGCCAAAGGGCCTGTTCCTGTGCTGTACTGCTCCTTATTAAGTCACCAATGACATCCTGTGCGTATGACAGGGCAAATGATTACTCCTCATCTTTCTCAAAATATCTTTAGCCTTTAACACAGCAACCACACCATCCTCCCCCAACACTTCTTCAGTATTGCCCAGCTGGCTGGGACTGCTCTCATCTAGTCCCATTCTTATCTTGGAGAATCACTTGCAATGGACAACAAGGTGAAAGCAATGATCACTTTCAAACCTCAGTTAAAACTGTAAATGGTTGGATCTTGGG
This sequence comes from Chiloscyllium plagiosum, assembly GCF_037043375.1. Lineage (NCBI taxonomy): Eukaryota > Metazoa > Chordata > Chondrichthyes > Orectolobiformes > Hemiscylliidae > Chiloscyllium > Chiloscyllium plagiosum. Next base: position 25,800,170 of record NW_028270150.1, read on the forward strand.
GTCAGGAAATGGCTTTTTTGAGGCTTTAATCCATCCCACCCCATCCACACATACCTGACCCAAACTCAGCCTCCCTCTTGTTTAAAATTCAGCCATGTCTGTAAAATGATATCTTTGAGGACATAATTTATATGAGGAGTTGATGGTTCCTTATGGAACTTGGGAGACAATCTGCAGACTTGATGAGGAAAACAATTTGCTTGAGCTATTTGACTGTGTCTAGGTGAGAGAGGAAATTAATCCTTGAACTTGAAAGCTTTGATTTTATTCATGACGATAAAAAACTAGTGTCCTGTTTTGAGTATTCCCTGACATGTTTGGACTATATTTCCACTGATTAGTCATTTCTTTGCATTGAATTAGACATAGGAACATACAAATCAGGAGCAGGTTCTTGGCCCCTTAAGCCTGCTCTACCATTCTATAAAATCGGTTCATCTGATTGTAACCTCAAAATCCACATCCTCCCTGACCTACGATAACCTTTCAACCCTTTGCTCTCGAAGAATCATCCACCCCTGCTTTGAAAATATTCAAGCATCCATTTCCACCATTTTTTTTAAGGGAGAAATTTCCAAAGACTCATGCCCATCCAATCGGAAAAAAAATCTTTGTTTTAAAAGTGTGACCTCTAATTTTCACGCAGTCTAGTTCTAGATTCTCCTGTAGGAGGCAACACATCTTTTTCTTTATTCATGGTGCTGCCAGCGAGCATTTATTACCCACCTTTAATTGCGAGGAGGGCAGTTAAGCATTAACTGCATTGCTGTGGGTCTAGAGTCACAAGTAGGTCAGGCCAGGTAAGAATTAAAGACAAAAGAACTGCAGATGCTAGAATCCAAAGTAGATAGGCAGGAGGCTGGAAGAACACAGCAACGTTGTGTTGTGTGTTCTTCCAGCCTCCTGCCAGACCAGGTAAGGATGGCAGTTTCCAGATTTCTTTTTCAGGACATTAATGAAGCAGATGGGTTTTTATGATAGTCAACATAGTCACCATTAGACAAGGTTTTTAGTTCAAATTTTTATTGATTTGAATTGAAGTTTCACCACTCACTGTGCAGCAGTTTGAACCCATGTCCTCAGAGGATTGGCCTGGGGTTATGGATAACTAATCCAGTGACATAACCACTATGCCACCGTATCCCAATGTCTGTCCTGTCCAAGACTCTTCAGGATTTTATGTTTCAATCAAGTCGTCTCTTAACTCTTCCAAAATGCAGTGGATACAAGCCTTAACAATCTTTCCTCATAAGGCAACTTTTCCATTCCAGAAATTGATGCAGAAAACCTTCTCTGAACTGCCATCATTTACATCCTTCCTTAAATAAGGTAACCAGTACTGTGCAGCTACAGTTGGATTGTTGACATTATCAAAACCCAGTGTCAGAGCCTGATACGAGATGACATTTTGCTGGAGTCAGGTCAGGATCTAGCTCTGGATTTATGCTATATTGCTGTGAAATTAAAATCACTTAGCATTAACACAAAACTTGAATCATAAATGTACCCCTATTTATGAAGGCATTAATTAAGATATGTTGAAGTAAATCAGGCTTTCTGCTGTAGCCTATTTAACATGTGGCAGCCAGGGATTGTATTAATCATCTAACTAGCCATAAACCTTATTGTACTCTGTCTTCATATATTTACATGAGCTTCTTTTCGTGACCTTATTGATTCTTTCTTTCTTTTTGATAGTGGCACAAAAGTACGACTGTGGAAAGAAGATGGTCCAGCAGCATGGGTTATTGGTCTGGATGATTCTGGCTTTCTTCTGGTTCAGCAGGAAAATGATGAAGATATTGTTACAGTGCAGCCTGATGGAAACTCATTCGACATGTTGCGTAACTTGATGATCACTAAGCATCATTAAAAATGCCCTCAGGTTTTGGGGAAATTTTGCTTTCCCAGCATAAGGAATAAAAATGAATACATTTTATTTTGCTTTTTCTCTTGTTACTCTTGCCCTACAAACGACTAGCCGATCTTGGTCATGTTAAGTGAGTGGTTATTCCATTGCATTGACTACTTGAGGTCTGGGAGTGATACACTTCAGGGAAAGAACCCATGGAAATATGTGTTCTCTCCAGAGACAGGGGAATAATGAAATTCTTGATTGTTCATTGAAAAACCAACAGGGGCAGAATTGTGCCTCATCTCTGTCATTTCTTGGAGAGAAACTTCAATTTTACATGCCATGGCCCATGCCCAAAACCATATTAACTATACTGATCCTGTTGATTGGTGATATTCACTGGTGACTTCTTTAAACAGGCATTAAGATGCTTGTATAAACTAATGAAAGACTTAACAACTCATTTAGAATACCATTCTGAGGTTGCTCAAATCCTAGGCTCTATAAATTCCGACTAGTTTATCTGGTTCTGCAACAGTCTAACTTCCAATTTTTAAGAAAACTTCTTGTGGTGTTGTAAGCAAAGAACTATGCACCTCTTGCTCTTCATATGAAGTTAGTTTCCTCTCGATCTCCCCTCGATCTACCTGAAAGCAGTATGTGAACAGGTATACCTTGGGCCTAATAGGTAAGCCATGTTTGAATATCAATTGACATCAACAGCTTGCTGGTTCTGTGTAATGAGACCTGACCACAAATTTGTGATGCTTCCCAAGCCAACCTATTCAGGAATGCATCTCCCCTTTGTAGTTAGGTGCTGGCAAGTTCTTCCTCATTGCAACCTCTGTATTGCAGGAAATTGAATACCACAATTTGATAAATAAATTTCTGCATATTTCATAGGGGATCATCTATTACCTACCCAGACATTTAGACACTGTCTTTTTGTAGAAAATGCCAAAAAAGAAATAGAACTTTTGCCTTCCTATTTTTATTTTTCCTTATTTATTATGTATAACTTACAACCGTACATAATTTAATAGAATTTATGAAAAATAAATCTTTATTTTGGGCATATTTTAGAATTTTCTTCCAACCTAGAAACTGTTATGCATGTCTGTAATGAAGCACTGTTCTACTTTTCATCTAATAAAAGAGAGGCAGCTACTGGAAAAAAAAATTGGAATATGTTAGAAAACATTAAGATTCCATTTTGTATCAAGGTTCACTTGTTAATAAGTGTAACATGCTATAAGCAATCTTTGAATAAAGATTTTTTATTAGGAAAATTAGTTTTAAAATAATTGACTTTTTGTCTCTGATTTTAATACAAAAATGAATATAATTGCTTTAGCGGTCCTGAAAGCAGTTTCTCTGGGGCTTCCATTCTCAGTAAATTCCATTGGTAATGACAAACTGTAAATTTTAGATTGTTTCACGAATGGTTGGTTTTCACTGACAGTCCTAAAGATTTCAAGGTTTATGGAGTGATTCAGGTTGGGAACAGTAGCTTGCTAGCTCGGGTTTCTTTACCTAATTCAAACCTCGAGCTTCTCGTATAAATGCATCTTCCAACAGAGAGAGGAAAAAATACTGTTGCTTGAGAAAGTCTATTTATCCTATAATATTAAAAAAAATTTATTAAGTCCTAATTATGTTACAAACCTCATTTTGAATACTATGCCTTTCATGTAGTGTAGTAAACAAGGTGGTAACCAACAACTTGTGACTCCTCAATACTGAAGCAGTATGAATCCATATGCAGGAAGACCTGGATAGCGTTCTTCCTTGGGCTAATAAGTAACAATTGAGCTGGCAGTTCTCCAACAGAGAGACTCTACCAAGTTCTCCTTGATTTTCTGACAAGAAACTGAGCTGGATCAACCACGTAAATAACATGAATGCAAGAACAGATTAGAAGTTGGGAATTCAATGGAAAGTAGCTAAAGTTAAGACTCCCCAAAGGCTGTCCACCATTACAAGGCACCAATTATGAGCGTGATTGAATACTGCCCACTTGCCTGGATGAGTACAGTTCTCAAGCTGACAACCAGCCAAGACAAAGCAGACCATTTGAGTCAAGTTTGATTGCCTTCTTGGCGCTCTGGCAGGGCCTTGTCTGACACCGGTGGGGCCAATCCAAGGACCTCACTAAACCATCTAATCGGTAGTAGCAAGGGGCGGTATGACTTAATCAAGGCGACCCACACTTACTGGGAATTTAGCAGACAATTTGTTTGACTCGCAATTGTAATGATTGTCATGAGGTCAGTCAGTTGGACCTCATAGAATGAGTTCCCTGATTGGACTAGATTTACAACCCCCAATCAGAGAACCCTGCCTGACAGAAAAACAAGCGTTTTTTTTCTTCGGTCCAAGGCCAAAGCAATGGGAGTAGGTCCAGGTTGCAGCAGCAGCAGTGGTGTTGTTAACTGCCTGTGCAGCTGAACACAGCTCAGATAAATGGACAAAAATGAAAATCAAAAAAAAGGGAAAAAGAAGTAGTGTCAGACATCTTCACACTGAGAGCTGCCACTTTTCTGTATAGGAGAGAGGAGAGCAGAGGAACTTCTGAACAGCCTGGAACCACCCACTCATTGTATCTTATTTACTGCTGTTGGTGTCTTCCTACTAAGGAGGAGTTTATTTTGAATTTTTGGCTTTCTTTATTGTTTGTGATTGTTTGTCTTCTTTCTGTTTATTTCTGTTAATTTGAAGCTGTACTCCACCACCACTGCCGCTGCTACAGCCTGGGCCTGCTCCTGGAGCCTAGACCTCGCCTGCACCCCAGCACCCAGGCTCCACTGCTGCTGCTTGGGCCTGCTTCCACTGCTGCTGCCTGGGCCCCACCCACAACAGAGATTGCTGCTGCTGTCTAGACCGCATCTGCACCTGGGACTGCTGCTGCTACCTGGGCCACACCTACACCCGGGCATACCTGCACCTGGACTGTTGCTGCTTGGGCCCTACCCAATACTGAGACTGCTGCTGCTGCTGACTGGACCACCTCCACTGCCCTGGGCCCTACCTACAACTGGGACTGTTATATGCCCTGGGCCTGAAACCTCTTCTGTCACCAGGACTCACTGATACTTGGGACTGCTGTTACGACTGCCCCAGCCTCCCAGTCTGATGGCTACCATCACCGGAGGTCCACACAGGAAGAATACCCAGGGTGGCCCAGCAGCACAATAAAAAGTCCAAACACAGCTGGCCATAACTGCACCTATGCTGGGATAGCCGCTGCCCTAGGCTCGGTGGCTTCAGCCCTGGCTGCAACCCCAACCTCCTTCAGGCACCTCACTAAACGCCTGGGGTTCAAGGCCTATCCCACCCAAGTATGATGATTGAGGCTTGCTGTAAGGCCATGGCTAGTGTGGTTGGCCCGCTAGCCATTGTCGCTGCAGCCCCGATGTACGGAAAAGTTGTATTCTTACTTCGGACCGAGCAGGCGGTCCACCTGGCCATGGAGAGGGGGCTCACTGTGGGAGGTACTCGCCTAATTGTCTAACCATTGGAGGTCGTGGCCCAGAGGGTTGTGATCTCCAACATCCCTCCCTTTATTTCCTTCTCCCCCATCTCAACACCTGGGGGAAATCCGGTCAAGTGTCCAACCGCTCCTGCTCAGTCTAAAGGACCCTGCCCTCCAACATGTGTACTCATTCCAGCGCCAGGTGCTCATTTCATCCTCCTCCGAAAGCGTGGTCTACCATGTCTTCTGGACAGCAGATGGCGTGCGGTGCCAACTGTGCTGCGAGTTGGGGCACATCAGAAAGAACTGCCCCAGCCAGAAGGCTATCCACACCAGCAGCTCTGGGTGGTGCTGCCGCTCCCCCTCCCCGTCCCCTTGGCACAACACCAAAAGCCTTGTCAGCAGGGGCTACTCGTGCCTCGGCCTCTGGAGGGCAGGGGGTGTGAGCATCCGGCTGGACAGAAGGCATGGAAGAAGACTCCGCATGCCAAACCCGCCCCCCCGTGGGGACAACCTCGTCACCTCCCTCAATCAGACCCTCACACTGCCCAACCCCGGGGCGACAATGTCCCTGTGGCCATGTCAGCATCACCCCGATGTGGGAACCCTGACCCCCAGCACCCCCCGATTCAGTTCCTGATCCCTGCTCCGTTGCGGCAACCCCTGAGGCATCCATGTCTCCTGACCCCATGCCCAAACCCCGCCCAGTTACAGAACCCCTAGGGCATTGATGCCTGGTCCTGGTCCTGGCCCAAATGTCCCTGAGCCCAGGCCCCTTCACCAACCTGAAGGAAACAACTGCTGCCCTCCATCCTGCAGCAGCTCTGTCTTCCTAGACAGAAAGCTGGGCCCCTGCCCTACCCCACCCACCATCAGCTGATAACCTAGGGGCAGGAAAGGAAGTGACACAGCTAGCTCTCCTGACCTTTGCCATGCTCCCAGCCTGTCGTATTCTGTGAAATGTTGGTGGGGGGGGGGGGGGGGGCTCAGGCCCCATGCCCATTAGTGGGGTGAGGAAAGGGAGCATTCCCCATGGGCACTGCCTCCTCAGTGAAGAAGCACCGCCTCCAGGAGGGGGAGGTCTTCCCCATAGCACACTGACAGTGCTATCCCTCCCAAGGTGGTATGCCCATGGCACATCATGCCTTTCCTGCACCACGGCCTGACGCACCTGGAGCTCCAGGGGTCAGAGCAGAATTCCCAGCTGTCTCCATACCACCAGCCCCCGGGGAACAAGCCTGTATACTATGCAATAACAACAATTTTAATACCACTGGGTCATCGAGTGGTGGAGGGAAGGTCGGTGTTATCTTCACTCCTCCCTCCCAGACTGTTTCTCCGGGTGCCTTGGCCCTGGGGGTAGACCTTCTCCCCGAGGATTTGGGTGTCCCGGTGTCGGGAAAGGAGCAGGTCCCCGAGCCTCCACCACCCAATGACCCGACCTTGGGGCATTTCGGGAAGGAGTGCACTGAGGAATTTACCACCGGTGACCCTGGGGGTGGGGTCACTGGAGATTTGAGGCCAGTTGGTGGTGCCGAACCAGCCCCACCAGTGGCCGAAGGCAACTTCCCGCAGGAGCGTTTGGGTTCGGTGGTGGACGTTGGGGATAACGTGGAGTCCGTCTCCAGTGAGGTGTTTGAATCCAAAGTGCCCCCCCCATTGAACTCCGCCTGGCTCTCCCCCTCATCGCCCTCAAGGAACTCCGGGACTTTGTCAAGGGAACTTGCAGTCGGTGAGGTAGAGCCCTACTGGCACTTGACTCCTGGAGCTCCTTTGAGCAAGTGTACTGGTCAGCCCAGGCTGCTCGCCAAGCACCTGGACGCAAATAAGCGAAAGTGCATCAGGAACCTCCTGCGTGCACTCCTGGTGAGGGCAAGGGGCTTCTGTTCCCCTCCCAGTAAATGTCCTCAGGGGAAATTTCAACTGCATCCCTGAGGAGTTGGACTACAGTGGTGCCCGGATTGGTTGGGTATCGGGGTAGAGTTTGGGGGACTTTGTCAAGTCCTTTGACGTGATAGACATCTGGCAGAATCTCCATCCTGACTATATCGCCTTCACCTTCATGAAGCCTGGAGTCCGGGCATCCAGAATCGATCCGGAGGTCATAGGAGCCCAAATTTGCTCCTATTACACAAATCTCTGGATGTGTCCAGCAAGGATGCTTGCAGAGTTCTGTGGGAGGACCTGCCGCAGCTCAGCCTGGAGAACGCTGGAAGTCTTGACATTGCCGTCACTTTAGAGGAGCTGACCGGTACCCTCAACCAGCTATCGAGGGGCAAGTCCCCGGGGCTTGATGGGCTGACTGTGGAGTTCTTCAGGACGTTCTGGGACATCCTAGGGAGCGACTATGCACAGGTCCTGGGGGAATGTCTAACTGCGGGAGAGCTCCCCTTTCTTGGCGCAGAGTGGTCATCGTCCTGCTGCCAACGAAAGAGGGCCTTCGTTCTTTGAAGAACTGGCATCCATCTTCCCTCCTTGCCACCGAATACAAAATTTTCAGCAGGGTGTTGTCTTCTCGCCTGGCTTCTGTGCTGGCCCATATGATTCATTCGGACCAGTCCCACACGGTCCCAGGTGAGAGGATACACAACAACATCCATTTGGTCCAGGACCTGATCCATTTCTGTCGATGGGCTCATCTGCCGAGCACCTTCCTGTCTCTCGATCAGGAGAAGGCATTCGACAGGGTCGGTCATGAGTATCTGCTCGGGACTCTGCAGGCATTCAAGTTCGGGACGCCGTTCGTCGCCCGGATCCGTCTTTTGTAGATTCGCAGAGTTGTCTGGTTAAAGTTAACGGGTCCCTGACGGCGCCCCGTCGCTTTGGGAGAGGAGTACGTCAAAGCTGTCCCTGTTCGGCCAGCTGTATTCCCTGTGCGTGGAGCCTTTCCTGTGCCTCTTGTGGAAGAGATTGTCGGGGCTGGTTCTGCGTGGCGTGGGCACAGGTGTGGTCTTCTCTGCTTACGCCAACGACATGCTCCTCACTTTCACCGACCCTGCTGAACTGGTGAAGATGTGCGAGTGCCAGGCCGTGTACTCGGCAGCGTCTTCCGCCAGGATCAAATGGGCCAAATATTCCGGGCTACTGGTTGGTCTGTGGCAGGTGGACTCTCTGCCGGAGGATTTACAGAAGTTCAGCTGGAGTACAACCCATCTCTTCTACCTGGGGGTCTACCTCAGCCTAGCTGAGGAATCCTAGCCGGCAAACTAGCAGGAGCTGGAAGCCAAAGTCTCGGCTCACCTCGGCCGCTGGACAGGACTGCTCTGAGTGCTATCTGACAGGAGTCAAGTGCTGGTCATAAACCAGCTGGTGGCTACCATGCTGTGGTACCGGCTGATCCCTTTGGTCCCTCCCTACTCCTGGTTTTGTCTCTGATATCCAGAGAAAGTTGGTTCACTTTTTCTGGGACAAAAAGATGCTCTGAAGGTCCTGAGCCTCCCTATTGAGGAGGGCGGTCAGTCACTGGTGTGTGTTCGCACTTAGGTGGTGACTTTCTGCCTTCAGACCTTGCAGCAATACCTTTGTGTTGAGCCTCCACCTAGGTGGTGCACCCTGGCAACGTATTTTTTTTCTGCCAGGTGCGTAACCCCAACTATGACACGTAGTTCCTGTTCATAGACAGTGATAGTTTGGAGGTCGTCCTCAGGACGCTGCCTGTCTTTTACCAGGACCTGATCACTGTTTGGAACATGGTCGATTCGTGTAGCACCTACTCTCTGGCAGGAGTGGCGGCTATCATCAGGGAGCCGTTGCTTAGGAATCCGCACCTCCGCACTCGGGGGTTTGAATGGCTGTTGGAGGGGAGGGCCGTAGCTATGACGGTGACCAGGGTTGGGGACATGCTAGGTGGTGTGGGTCTGGGCTGGACGCTGCTGCAGTACATAGCGAGCAGGGCAGCAGTAGACGTCCGGTACGTGGCTACTGCCATTTGATGCCCTAAAACGTCGGTGCTCAGACCCAACGTGCACCAGTTGGAGGATGCTCAGGTATGCGGTGGAATCCTGTCTGTGCCTAACGCTGCTAGACGGAATTTCACATTGGCCCCAGGGTCCCATACTTCCTGTAGGAACCTGTTCCCCACAAGCTGAGCTGCCTTCGGAATTTTAGTACACAGTGGGCCCTGTACAGACTGCTGCACACCATCCACTTCTTTTCCTTCATCCACTGCCCGGAAACGCCATGGGGTGCCCATTTCTCATCAGGCATTGGGGATCCCCAGTGGAGGGCTCGTGACATGGCAGTCCTCTCCCTTTCCCTCTGATTTCTTGGGGGGAGGGTGTTGCATGCAGCATTCCCCTGCAACTGCAGATTACGTGGTTCATGGACTCCCAGCCCAAATGCTTGTTCTGTGGTGTTGTGGGGTCCGTGGACCATGTATACATGAAGTGTGGGTGTTTGCACTCCCTTTTTAGTTTTCTAGAAAACCTTCTCCTCTGCTTTTGGAGGAGTTCTTTGAAGAAGTGACAAGTAGGTTAGGCCAGGGAAACCCAGTGGATGTTATCTACCTAGACTTCCAAAAGGCCTTTGATAAGGTGCCACATAGGAGGCTGCTGAGCAAGGTGAGGGCCCATGGTGTTCGAGATGAGCTACAGGTATGGATTGAGGATTGGCTGTCTGACAGAAGGCAGAGAGTTGGGATAAAAGGTTCTTTTTCGGAATGGCAGCCAGTAACAAGCGGTGTCCCGGAGGGTTCAGTGTTGGGGCCGCAGCTGATCACATTATATATTAATGATCTGGATGAAGGGACTGGGGGCATTCTAGCGAAGTTTGCCGATGATACAAAGTTAGGTGGACAGGCAGGTAGTACTGAGGAAGTGGGGAGGCTGCAGAAGGATCTAGACAGTTTGGGAAAGTGGTCCAGGAAATGGCTGATGGAATTCAATGTTAGCAAATGCGAGGTCTTGCACTTTGGAAAAAAAAATACAAGCATGGACTACTTCCTAAACGGTGAGAAATTTCGTAAAGCCAAAGTACAAAGGGATCTGGGAGTGCTAGTTGAGGATTCTCTAAAGGTAAACATGCACGTTGAGTCCGTGATTAATAAAGCAAATGCAATGTTGTCATTTATCTCAAGAGGGTTGGAATATAAAAGGACTGTTGTGCTACTGAGACTTTATAAAGCTCTGGTTAGGCCCCATTTGGAGTACTGTGTCCAGTTTTGGTCCCCACACCACCTCAGGAAGGACATACTGGCACTGGAGCGTGTCCAGCGGAGATTCACATGGATGATCCCTGGAATGATAGGTCTAACGTATGAGGAACGGCTGAGGATCCTGGGATTGTATTCATTGGAGTTTAGAAGATTAAGGGGAGATCTAATAGAAACTTACAAGATAATACATGGCTTGGAGAGGGTGGACGCTAGGAAATTGCTTCCGTTAGGCGAGGATACTAGGACCCGTGGACACAGCCTTAGAATTAGAGGGGGTAAATTCAGAACAGAAATGCGGAGACATTTCTTCAGCCAGAGAGTGGTGGACCTGTGGAATTCATTGCCGCAGAGTGCAGTGGAGGCTGGGACGCTAAATGTCTTCAAGACAGAGATTGATAAATTCTTGATGTCACAAGGAATTAAGGGCTGCGGGGAGAATGCGGGTAAGTGGAATTGAAATGCCCATCAGCCATGATTGAATGGCGGAGTGGACTCGATGGGCCGAATGGCCTTACTTCCGCTCCTATGTCTTATGGCCTTATGGTTGCACTTCAGCCCCACTTTCCTGATTTTTGGGCACCCTGTGAGGAGGGTAGGTCAGAGCACCTCTTCGTGGGTCTGCTCCTGGGCCTGGCCAATAAATAGGTCCAGGCAGCGGGCTGTGGAGTGGCTCATTATGGCCGATTTCCTGCCCCTCTTTCATGGTTATGTCCATGCCCCGGTGTCCCTGGAGAAGGAGCACGAGATGGCAACTAACACCCTCAAGGTTTCAGAAAAAGGTGGGCACCAAGGGGCGTGGGCTGTTGTATTTCCCCCTCCAATTCTGTTTTGATTCAATCCCCGCCCTCCTCTTTCACTTTTTGATCATGCAGCATTGCCCTTTGATGAGAAGGGCACGGCTTGTCACTGGCCACTCGGGTGTTTGCTTTCTTCCTGGTGGTGAAAAATGAATAAAGATTGATACAAAAAAAAGAAAAAAAAAGATTATTTTTTTTCTTAGGCCCCAGGCTGCTGCAGTGGGAGCAGGCCCAGGTTGCAGTAGCAGCAGTAGTGGTGTTGGTAACGATCTGTGCAGCTGAACACAGCTCAATTAAAGGAATAAAAAGGAAAATGAAAGTCACGCCGAAACAAAACAAGAAAAAAAGTAGTGTCAGACATCTTCACACTGAGAGCTGGCTCTGAGGGTGCTGGATCAGTGGTGAAGGACTCTCCATTTTATGTTAGGGAGGGGATTGACCTCTGTGCTTTCTAGACCACAGTCAGTGTGTTATTATTGCTGTTGGGTTTCTACGAAGGAGGAGAATTTTCTTTTTCTCTCCCCTTGTTTCAGGTAGACTTTTTAGATTTTTATTTTCTTTTATTATTTCTTGTGATTGTTTTTCTGGGTTTCTTTCTGTTTATTTCCTTTAATTTAAGCTGTGCTCAACTGTACAGGCAGCTACCAAAAGAAAACAAACAAAGAAAAATTAGTGTCTGAGAGCTGCCTCTGAGGGAGCTGGATCAGTGTCAAGGACTCTCCATTTTGTGTCAGGGAAGGGATTGACTCTATGCTGGGTGTGCCACTGTCATTGTGTTACTGATGCTGTTGGTTTCTGCTTTTTTTGGGATTCCTAAACTGACTGGTTTACAAAGCCAGTTTTTTTTTTGTGTAAATCTTTATTTACGTTCCACCACCAGGAAAAAAGGAAACATCCGAGTGGCCAGTGACAAGCAGTGCCCTTCTCAGAGGGCAATGCTGCATGATCAAACAGTGAAGGGGAGGGCAGGGATTAAATCAAAGGAGAGTTGGAGGGGGAAATAGTACACTCCACTCCCTAAGGTGCCCACCTTTCCCTGAATATCTCAAGGCTGTTAGTGGACACCACGTGCTCCTTCTCCAGGGACACCAGAGCTCTAAAGCCAGTTTTCCTTTTATCCTGGTATTCTTTTTTTATTACGGACTGATTTCTAAACTGCCTGATCTACTCAATGTGTTTCAAGTGTAACTCAGTTATCATTAGGGAACTGTAACATGGTTACAGCCTGTGTGTTATTTTTTCCTCTTTTACTTTGAGAAAAGGACGATGTTGATTTTGTGGCACTCTGGTTTTCTTTGTTTTGTGTATGTGTTTTCACTTTTTTGGTGTTTGGACCGAGCTCCTGTGAGAAAATACATCTTTCCAGATGAGCTGTTCCTGTCTGGGGAGACCTGGCCATCTGTAGGTGACTAGGCCTCTGTAAAGACTGAACACTACTATGTGTGCTGCAAGATGAGGAATTGCTGCATCCTGGAGTGGACTGTGCCTTTAGGAGTAGACCAAACCCCTGTGTGTTAACTGCATCTTTACAATGTACTGTATTCCTGTGAGTGGGCCTGGTCTTTTGTGGATGGACCAGGCACCTGTGGGGACTGAACACCTGTGTGTGGGGCGTGGACTCTGCATCCTGGAGTGGACTCTGCCTTCTGGAGTGGTCCAAACCCCTGTGAGTTAACTGCACCTTCACAATGTACTGTATTCCTGTGAGTGCGCCTGGTTCTCTATGGATGGAGCAGGCCTCTATGGAGACTGAACACCTGTGTGTGCTGTAGGGCATGCATTTGCTGCCTGTTGGAGTGGATTCTGCCTTCAGGTGTGGATTCCATCTTCTGGCATGGTCTTCGTCTTTGGGAATGGACTCTGCCTTTGGGTGTAGACTCTGCCTTGATACTGGAATCTGTGTTGTGAGGATTTTGTGAAGTCTGTTAATGTATGTGGGTTTTGTAATTAATTGTGTTTGAAGGCAGGCCACAGGGATGGCCGGGAGCTGGAGGAATTGATTACCGGCCTGGGGGAAGATGGGCTGGGGGCGAGGCAGCCAACTGCATGCCCGCAGGAAAGCAGGTCAGGGGAGGAGCAGCTAGGGCGCAGGGTAGGTGGGGCCAGACAACTTATAGCGTCCTTGGAGGAAAGCTGGTATAGGGCAGGCCGGTCAGTATACGGGGAGGCTGAGCCAGGCGGCTGACTGCAACCCATAGGAAGGTCGACCGGGGGAGGGCCAATCAGTATGCAGGGAAGCTGGGAGCCGGACAGCCGGCGGCTGGTCCATTGGAATGCTGGCCAGGAGAGTCAGTCAGTACGCGTGGCAGCCAGGTACTGGAAGGCTGACAGCCCGACTGTAGGAAAGCAGGTCGGGGGTGGTTTGGTTAGTAAGTGGGGTGAACGGGAGCCAGTTGCCAACATCCGTCCCGGAGGAAAGTGGGCTGGGGAGGATCAGTCAATATGCAGGGCGGCTGGAGACGGGAAGGTCAATGACTGTCCTGCAAGAAGGCTAGCCAAGGACAGTCTGATCAGCATGTGCTTTGGACGGGTGCCTTTCTTTTATAGCTATGTTGAGTCTGTGTTCTATACACTGTTTCTCATTTGATTGCACTGTCTTATCTGTGTTTATTAGTTACTTTTGACCGAAAGTGAGATTTGAGGTTTGTCCTCATTTCCCTGAAAACTAGTAGAATAATGGGGTTTTGTTTTGGCTTTGTTGCCCTTTCCCCTGTATGTAGTTGTTTTTTGTGAACTGTTGCTTTCTGTTTGTGGTTAACTGTATTTTCTACTGTTTTAATAAAATAAAAGAAACAGGAGTGGTTTTTTTCTTAGGCCCCAGGCTGCAGCAATGGGAGCAGGCCCAGATTTCTGCAGCAGCAGTGGTGTTGGTGACTACCTGTGCAGCTGAGCACAGCTCAAATAAAGGAATAAAAAAGAAAATGAAAATCACACAGTAACAAAACAAGAAAAAAAGTAGTGTCAGACATTTTCACTCTGAGACCTGGCTCTGAGGGAGCTGGATCAGTGTCCGGGACACTCCATTTTGTATCAGGGAGGGGACTGACTCTGAGCTAGCTGCCCACATCCAATGTATACTGCTACTGTTGGTTTCTGTTTGTTTTTGGAGGAAACCTATTTCCTGAACTAGCTGAATTATTAGCCAGTTTGTTAACTGATATTCCTTTTTTATTGAGGACTGATTTCTAAACTGCTTGATCTACACAGTCAATGTGTTTCAAGTGTAACTCAGTACTCATTAGGGAACTGTTGTTTCACTGGCTGGTTACAGCCTGTGTGTTACTCTTTTCTCTTTTATTTTGAGAAAAGGACTATGTTGATTTTGTGGCGGGGCTTAGCCCTTGCACTCTGGTTTTCTTTGTTTTGTGTTTGTGTTTTCCCTTTTTTTGGTGTTTGGACTGAGCCTGTGTGAGAACATACATCTTTCCAGATGAGCTGTTCCTGTCTGCGGAGACCTGGTCATTTGTGGGTGACAGGACTTAGCTCTTGCACTCTGGATTTCTTTCTTATTTGAATTGAATTGAATTTATTGTCATGTGTACCGAGGCACAGTGAAAAGCTTTGTCTTGCGAGCAATACAGGCAGATCACAGAGTTTAAGTAGTATAGATAAATAAATAATAGGTAAACAGCAGCAAAAACAAAAACACAGGTACAGGCGAATATTAAGAGTTTGTGAGTCCATTCAGTATTCTAACAACAGTAGGGTAGAAGCTGTTACAAAACCGGCTGGTGCGTGGGTTCAGGCTTCAGTACCTTCTCCCCGATGGTAGAGGTTGTAGAAAAACATTGCCAGGGTGGGATGGATCTTTGAGAATGCTGGCAGCTTTTCCTTGACAGTGGGCCTGGTAGATGGATTCTGTAGATCAGAGGTTGGCTTTTGTGATTGTCCGGGCCGAGTTCACCGCTCTCTGTAACCGTCTCCGATCTTGAATGGTACAGTTGCCATACCAGTTCGTCATAGAGTTATAGAGATGTACAGCATGGAAACAGACCCTTCAGTCCAGCCTGTCCATGCCAACCAGATATCCCAACCCAATCTAGTCCCACCTGCCAGCACCCGGTCCATATCTCTCCAAACCTTTCCTATTCATATACCCATCCAAATGCCTTTTAAATGTTGCAATTGTACCAGCCTCCACCACTTCATCTGGCAGCTCATTCCATACTCTGCGTGAAAAGTTGCCCCTTAGGTCTCTTTTATATCTTTCCCCTCTCACCCTAAACCTATGCCCTCTAGTTCTGGACTCCCCGACTCCAGGGAAAAAGACTTTGTCTATTTATCCTATCCATGCCCCTCATAATTTTGTAAACATCTATCAGTTCACCCCTCAGCCTCCGATGCTCCTGTTCAGCCTCTCCCTATAGCTCAAATCCTCCAACCCTGGCAGCATCCTTCTCAATCTTTTCTGAACCCTTTCAAGTTTCACAACATCTTTCCGATAGGAAGGAGACCCAGAATTGCACGCAATATTCCAACAGTGGCCTAACCAATGTCTGTACAGCTGCAACATGACCTCCCAACTCTTGTACTCAATACTCTGACCAATAAAGGAAAGCATACCAAACGCCTTCTTCACTATCCTATCTACCTGTGACTCCACTTTCAAGGAGCTATGAACCTACACTCCAAGGTCTCTTTGTTGAGTAACACTCCCTAGGACTTTACCATTAAGTGTATAAGTCCTGTTAAAATTTGCTTTCCCAAAATGCAGCACCTCGCATTTATCTGAATTAAACTCTATCTGCCACTTCTCAGCCCATTGGCCTATCTGATCAAGATCCTGTTGTAATCTAAGGTAACCTTCTTCGCTGTCCACTGCACCTTCAATTTTGGTGTCAGCTGCAAACTTACTAACTGTACCTCTTATGCTCACGCCCAAATCATTTATATTAATGACAAAATGTAGAAGACCCAGCACCGATCCTTGTGGCACTCTACTGGTCACAGGCCTCCAGTCTGAAAAATAACCCTCCACCACCATCCTCTATCTTCTACCTTTGAGCCAGTTCTGTACCAAATGGCTAGTTCTCCCTGTATTCCATGAGATCTAACCTTGCTAATCAGTCTCCCGTGGGGAACCTTGTCGAATGCCTTACTGAAGTCCATATAGATCACATCTACTGCTCTGCCCTCATCAATCCTCTTTGTTACTTCTTCAAAAAACTCAATCAAGTTTGTGAGACATGATTTCCCATGCACAAAGCCATGTTGACTATTCCTAATCAGTCCTTGCCTTTCCAAATGCATGTACATCCTGTTCTGCAGTGATACATCCAGCCAGAATGCTCTCGATGGCACACCCATAAAAGTTGGCAAGGATATTCGCCGACATGCCAAATTTCCTCAGCTGTCTGAGGAAGAAGAGATGCTGTTGGGCCTTTGTAACCAGTGCGTCCACATGAAGAGTCCAAGAAAGCTTATTGTGGATGACCACTCCCAGGAGCTTGATGCTCTGCACTCATTTGTTTTTTGTATGTGTTTTCACCTTTTTTGGTGTTTGGGCTGAGCCCCTGTGAGAAAATACACCTTTCCAGATGACTGTTCCTGTGGGTAGGCCTGGTCCCTTTGTCAGTGGACCAGGCCTCTGTAAAGACTGAATACTTGTGTGTGTGCTGGGAGGTGAGCATTTGCTGCATCCTGGGGTTTGGGAAAGGACTCTGCCTTTGGGAGTGAACACCTGTGAATTAACTGCACCTTTACAATGTACTGTGTTCCTGTAAATGGGCCTTTTCTCTATGGATGGACCAGGCCTCTCTGGAGACTGAACACCTGTGTGTGTGCTGTGGGATGTGCATTTGCTGCCTTGTGTGGACTCTGCCCTTGGCTGTGAACTCTGTTTTTGACAATGGACTCTGCAGTTTGGAGTGGACTCTATTTCTGACAACGTACTTTGTATATTGGAGTGAAATGTGTTCCTGGGAATGGAGTCTACGTTTTGAAGAGAACTATTTATGATAATGAACTCTGTGCCAGAAGGGACTCTGTTGGTTGATAATTGACCCTGTCTTTTTGCTTATTGGGTTTATCACCTGCATTGCCTTGTGTGTCCCTGGCTCTGGCAGGCCTTACTGTGAGCTGGGAGGCTTATAGGTCATCCTGAAAGCTGTCACCCCGAGAGCTGGAGGGTGGGTAGCCCGTCCTGTGAACCTGAAGGTGGGTAAGATGCTCCGAGAGCCAGAAGATGGGTAGGCCGTCCTGTGAATGGGAAGGTGGGTAGGCCATTCTGAGTGCTGTTGTCCTGAGAAGCTAACCAGGATAGGCTGTCCTAGTGGTGGCTGGAAGGTTTGTCAGAGCAGCCGAGAGCCAGAAGGTATGTAGGGGCAGGTATGTATGTATGAAGACTTGTGGGATGCCCTGTGCGCCGTCATCCCAGGGAGGGAGACAGGCTGTCCTAGAGGTGGCCGAAAGGTATGTCAGGGCAGTTCACAGGCTGGATAACGCGTTTGGGTGAATGAGAGCCAGATGGTACGTAGGAGCAGACTCAGAGCTAGAATGCAGATAGGCTGTCCTCAGCGCTGTCACCCTGGGGAGGTACCAGGCCGGGCTGTCCTGGAGGTGGCCGGTAGGTGTGAAGAGTGGTTAAGGAAGCCAGAAGGTGGGTAGGCCGTCCTGATCGCTGTTGTCCTGGGGATGTGGGGAAACAAGACGGGCTGTCTTACAAATGGCCACAAGGTGTGTCAGGGCAGAGCGAGATCTGGAAGGCGGCGTGGGGCAGACTAAGAGCTGGAAAGGCCTTAGTGGCAGGAATGTGGGAGGGTCAGGTGGCTTGTTGGATTGCTCGCGGTGGCGGGGTCTGTATTCTATACATTGTTTCTTATCAAATTGGACAATCTTATCTGTATTTGTTCCTGTTACTTTGCGATGACTGAAAGTGGGATTTGAGCCTTGCCCTCATTTCTCTGAAAACTGGTTGAACAGTGGGATTTGGGGTCTGGCTTTGCCGCTGCTCTGCCTTGTAAGTTGCTGTTTCTCTGTTTACAGCTGTTAATGTTCATTGTTTGTGAATTGTACTGTTTAATAAAATTTAAAAAAACACAGGAAACAAACTTAAAAAAAAGGAGTGTTTTTTTTATTTGGCCCTAGGCTGCAGCAGTGGGAGCAGGCCCAGGTTGCTGCAGGAGCAGCAGTGGTGTTGGTAACTGCTTGTGCAGCTGAACACAGCTCAAATGAAGAAAAAAAAAGAAAATGAAAATCACACAAAAAGAGAAAAGGAAAAAGAAGTGTCAGACATCCTCACACTCTGAGAGCTGGCTCTGAGGGAGCTGGATCAATGTCAAAGACTTTCCATTTGTAAATTGGTAACTTGGTGACAGGATTTCACCAAGTCACCAATTTACTTCTGTGAAGTTATTTCAACAGTCTGCTGCTTTAAACATTCACTCCCTTCATGGCCAATACACATTGGCGGCAATGTGCAGCAACTGAAAGGCTTCTTTGATGAGACTTTCCAAATCCATGATGTCATTCAACAAGAAAGACAAGGGCAGCAAGGTGAATCTTTATCAAATAGACTGCAGCAGTTCAAGGAAACAGTTCACCACCACCACCTTCTCCAGGACAATCAGGGATACACAAAAAATGCTGGCCAAGTCTACCTGCTATAGGAAAGCTGATGTGAAATTTGAAAACGTTCAGAAAAGACTTACAAGGATGTTGTTTGGGTTGGAGAGGTTGACCTATAGGGAGAGGCAAAATAAGGTTGTGGCTATTTTCCCTGGAGCATTGGAGGCTGAGGGGTGTCTATAAAGTGGTTTATAAAATCATGAGGGGCATGGATAGGGCAAATAGACAACATCTTTTCCTTGGAATGGGGGAGTCCAAAATAAGAGGGCACAGACTTAAGGCAGAGGAGAAAGGTTCCTTTTAATTCCAAGGGGCAACATCTTCACGCAGCAGGTGGTGCATGTATGGAATGAGTTGCCAGAGGAAGTAGTGGAAGCTGATTTAATTACAACATTTAAAAGGCATCTGGATGGGTATATGAATAGGAGGGGTTTAGAGGGATATGGGCCAAATGCTGGCAAATGGGGCTATCACTATCAAGATAGACAGAGCTAAGCGATCCCACAACCAATGTATCAGAAGCTCTGCCCTCTGGCCACATCCAGTCATGAATGGTGGTGGATGATTAAGCAATTCACTGAATAATGAGGCTCCACAAATATCACCTCAATGATTGAAGGGCCTGTTACATCAGTGCAAAAGATAAGGCTGAAGCTTTCGCAGCAATCTTCAGCCAGAAGTGCCGAGTGGATGATCTATCTCAGCCTCCTCCAGTCATCCCCAACATTATAGATACTAGTCTTCAGCAAATTCCATTCACTCCATGTGGTATCAAGAAACAGTTGGAGCCACTGCATACTGCAAAGGCGATGGGCCCTGACAACATTCTGGCAATAGTCCTGAAGATTTGGGTTCCAGAACTTGCCATTCCCCTCGCAAAGCTGTTCCAGTACAGCGACAATACTGGCATCTACTTGACAATGTGGAAAATTGCCCAGGTATATCCCGTACATAAAAAGGAGGACAAATCCAACCCAGCCAATTACTGCCCCATCATTCTATTCACCATCAATCAGTAAAGTGATGGAAGGTGTCATCAGCAATGCCATCAAGCTGCATCTACTCAGCAATAACCTCCTCAGTGACACCCAGTTTGGGCTCTGCTAGGGCCACTCAGCTCCTGCCCTCACTACAGCCTTGGTTCAAATATGGACAAAGGAGCTGAATTCCAGGGGTGAGATGAGAGTGACAGCCCTTAACATCAAGGCTGCATTTGACTATGTGTGGCGTCAAAGAACCCTACCAAAAGGGGTGGTGGTGGTGGGGAAATTAATGGGGATCGAGGGCAAACTCTCCAGTGGTTAGAGCCATACCTGACACATTGGAAGATGGTCGCAGTTGTGGAGGTCAGTCATCTCTGCTCCAGGATATCTCTGCAGGAATTCCTCAGGGTAGTGTTCTCAGGCCAACCATCTTCAGCTGCTTCAGCAATGACCTTCCCTCTATCAAAAGGACCAAAGTAGGGATGTTTGCCGATGATTGCACAATGTTCAGCACCATTCCCAACTCCTCAGACACTGAAGCAGTCCATGTCCAAATGCAACAAGATCTAGACAATGGGCAGACAATTGGCAAGTAACATTCGCGCCACACAAATGCCAGACTATGACCATCACCAATAAGAGACAGACTAATCACTTGATATTCAATGGTGTTTACCATCACTGAATCCCCCACTTTCACCATCCTGGGAGTTATCATTGATCTAAAACTTAACTGGACTCACCACATAAGCACAGTGGCTACAAGAGCAGGTCAGAGGGTAGAAATACTGTGGCGAGTAACTCATCTCCTGACTAGAGAGTTTTGAGAAGATTTGTAGCTCGTGTTGAGGTTCTGGATGAGCCTGATGAAGGGCTTTTGCCGAAAGCGTCAAATTTCCTGCTCTTTGGATGCTGCCTGATCTGCTGTGCTTTTCCAGTACCACACCATCTAGGACAAAGCAGCCCGCTTGATTGGCATTACTTCCACAGGCATCCACTACCTCTACCACTGGCGTTCAGTAGCAGCCGTTTGTACTATCTACACAATGCATTGCAGAAATACACCAAAGATCCTCAGATAGCACCTTCCAAACCCATAACCACTTCCAACGAGAAGGACAAGAACAACAGGTACATGAGAACACCACCACCTTCAAGTTTCCCTCTAAGCCATTCATCATCCTAACTTGGAAATAAATTGGCATTTTCTCCACTGACGTTGGGTCAAAATCCTGGAAATCCCTCCCTAATGGCATTATGGGTCAACCAAAACAGGTGGACTGCAGTGGTTCAAGAAGGCAGGTCACTACCAACTTCTCAAGGGTGACTAGGGATGGGAAATAAATGCTGGTCCAGCCAATGATGCCAACATCCCACAAAATGAATAAATAATAAAAAAGATTTATTTAGGAAATCTGGTCAGCATGGATGAGTTGCACCGAAGAGACTGTTGCCATGCTGTACAGCTCTATGACTCTAAGCCAAGTGGTGCCCAAATGTCATGGAAGAATTAAAGAAAAAAAAACAATACTTTGATTAGTTAGTTCTTTTTAAGTTTCTTCTTATTTTTCCCCGCCTATGTTTTTGTCTGCAGCTATTAGATTTTGCTCTTGCTTACTGATTGATAAGGTCCTGCCTTTCTAGTCACTATTAGTTTTAGTTTAATGAACATTGAATATCGCCCCATATATAAATCTGGTGAGTACTTTGCATAATCTGTATTGCCAGAAAAAAAACGGCTGTATCAGATATATTATGATCCCAGCTGTTGTCATTAATGGACAGATGGAAATCTGACTTGTTAGATCATATTTTGTTTTGGTTTTAATAATATGGTCTCTTACTAAAACACAAACATACAACGCTACAGATTTTTTTAACAATAAAGCAGAAGTTGATTAAGAATAAGAAATGAAGATTAAATGGAATAAACCAGACTCTTTACTTATACCATAAATTTAAAGAATTTAAAACATAATGAAATTTAATCCCATTAATCCAAAAATATTGAGAATTTTATAACTCAAAAATTTGATGAAATGACTTCAGATTCCCAAACATCTCTAAATAATATTTAAAACTGCCCCTTGTCCATTACTCACACCAAAATATCCCTTTCTCTAACACCTGGGATGGGGGAGTCGAAAACGAGAAGTTTATGGTGAGAGGGAAAAAATTTACAAGGGACCTAAGGGGCATTTCTCACGCAAAGAGTGGTGCATGCATGGAATGAGCTGCCAGAAGAAATGGTGGAGGTTGGTACAATTACAACATTTAAAATGAATCTGGATGGTTATATGAATAGGAAGGGTTTAGAGGGAATTGGGCCAAGTGCTGGCAAATGAGACTAGATTAGTTTAGGATATCTTGTTGGCATGGATGAGTTGGACTGAAGGGTCTATTTCTGTGCCATACATCTCTGTGACTCTATGACCTTGATGGATTTAATTTTATTTCAACAATCTATCTGATAAATCTGACATTTCCTTCCCGGAGCTGTCATACACCAGAGCTTAAATACTTTCAGCTTCAAATAACCTCTTCAGGATTTTTTCCATACATTATCAACAACTCCTTAGTCTAAGGTAATCTGGCGTTAACAAATCTAATTATTTTCTCTCTTCCTCAGAAGCCATTTTGCACTTGAAATTTCTAACAGAAGCCTTGAGGAACATTTGTTTATCTTGTTAAGTTATAAATTGTCCTGAGGAAGCAAAAATCTATATTTTGAAACTTCAGGAAAAAAGACTGTGCTATTTTCTGGGTCTGTAGATTATTAAGGTGCAAAGATGGCCTTTAGTATAGTGAGATGATCTTCAGGTCGGATATGGGAGATTAGGGAGAGTTTCCATGTTACTGATGATTATGTCTGCAGGAACATCCTATTAGGTCGCATGGATTGGTTGGAATGGCAGTTAGAGGCAATGAAGAAGTTAGAGAAGCTAGGGGGTGTGATCAATGGCAGATACAGTCAGGTGGATGGGTTACCCCCAGGAAAAGGTAGGAGAGGAAGGCAGGTCATGCAGGAGTATCCTGTGACTATCCCCATCTCAAACAAGTGTGCTGTTTTGAAAAATATAGGCGGTGGTGGTCTCTCAGAGGAACGTAGCACGATCAGCCAAGTTTCTAATACTGAGACTAGTTCTAATGTAATAAGAGATATGCCAGGTTTCAAGTAGTCGATTGTGATAGGGACTTTCAGTCAGAGACACAGATAGCGAGACATCAGAATGGTGTGTTGCCTCCCTGGTGTCAGGATCAAGATATCTTGGAGAGGGTGCAGAATATTCTTAAAGGGGAGAGGGACCAGCAGGAAGTCATTGTCCACATTGGAACTAACAGCATAGGAAGAGAAAAGGATGTGATTCTGAGGAGAGAATATAGGGTGTTAGGCAGAAATTTAAAAAGGAGATCCTCGAGAGTAGTAATGTCTAGATTGCTCCTGGTGCTGCGAGCTAGTGAGGGTAGTAATAGGAAGATAGAGCAGATGAATGTGTGGCTGAGGAGCTGGTGCAGGGGAAAAAGATTCACATTTTTGGATCATTGGAATCTCTTCTGGGGTAGAAGTGATCTGTATAATAAGTATGGAATGCACTTGAATTGGGAGGAGTCTGATATAGCGGCAGGGAGATTTGCTAGAGCTGCTGGGAAGGATTTAAAATGTAAGGGCGAGAGCGGGGTGGGACCCAAGGAGATAGTGAGGAAAGAGATCAATCTGAGGTTGATACAGTTAGGAGAAGGAGCAAGTTAAACAGTTAGGGCAGGCAGGATATAAGCAGAGAACAAGGGAGGAGTGATAAACTGCATTTATTTCAATGCGAGGCCTAACAGATAAGGCAGATGAATGCAGGACATGGTTGGGAACATGGAACTGGGATATTATAGCAATACAGAGACATGGGTTAGGAATGGACAGGACTGGCAGTTTCATGCTCCAGGGTACAGATGTATAGAAAGGGGAAGCAAGAAGGCCGGGGGAATGGATTTTTTTATTCAGGATAACATGACATCTTTACTTAGGGAGAATATTCCTGGGAATATGTCCAGGGAAGTTATTTTGATGGAACTGAGAAATAAGAAATACTCTATCACCTTACTGGGATTGTACTATACAACTCCCAATAGTCAGCAGGGAATTGAGAAACAAATTTGGAAGGAGATCTCAATTATCTGTAAGAATAATAGGGTAACCATGGTAGGGGATTGTAGCTTTCCAAACATAGACTGGGACTACCATAGTGTTAAGGGCTTGGATGGGGAGGAATTTGTTAAGTATGTACAAGAAAATTTTCTGATTCAGTATCTGGATGTATCTACTACAGGAGAACCAAAACTTGACCTACTCTTGGGAAATAAGGCAGGACAAGTGACTGAGGGAGCACTTTGGGACCAGTGATCATAATTCTATTAGTTCTAAAATAATGATGGAAAAGGATAGATTGGATCTAAAACTTAAAGTTCTAAATTGGAGGAAGGCAAATTTTGATGGTATTAGGCAAGAACTTTCAGAAATTGATAGGGGAGAGGTGGTGACTGGAAAATGGGAAGCCTTCAAAAATGAGATAACATGAGTCTGGAAGACAGTATGTTCCTGTTAGGGTGAAAGGCAAGGCTGGTTGGTGTAGGGATTGCTGGGTGTCTAGAGAGATTGAGGTTTTGGTCAAGAAAAAGAAGGAAACATATCTCAGTTATAGAAGAAATAAAAAAATAGGATTGATGGGGGAGAATGGCGGACATGATCAATATGGAATTCAGTAGGGCATTTGGTTAGCAAGGTTAGATCTCATGGAATACGGGGAGAACTAGCCATTTGGATACAGAACTGGCTTGAAAGTAGAAGACAGAAGGTTGTGGTGGAGGGTTGCTTTTTAGACTGGAGGCCTGTGGCTTGCCGTGTGCCACAAGGATCGGTGCTGGGTCCACTATTTTTTGTCATTTATATAAATGATTTGGATGGGAACATGGGTGGTATGGTTAGTAAGTTTGCAGATTACACCAAAATTGGAGGTGTGGCAGACCACGAAGAAGGCTACCTCAAAGTACAACAGGAACTTGATCAGATGGGCCAATGGGCCAAGGATAGCAGAAGGAGTTTAATTTAAATAACTGTGAGGTGCTACAGTTTGGAAAGGCAAATCAGATAGGACTTATTCATTTAATGGTATGGTCCTGGGGAGTTTTGCTGAACAAAAAGATGTTAGAGTGCAGATCATAGCTTCTTGAAAATGGAGTCGCAGGTAGATAGGATAGTGAAGAAGGTGTTTGGTAAGTTTTCCTTTATTAGTCAGTGCATTGAGTATAGGAGTTGGGAGGTCATGTTGCTGCTATATAGGGCAATAGTTTGGCTACTTTTGGAATACAGTGTGCAATTCTGGTCTCCCTGCTATAGGAAGGATGTTGTGAAACTTGAAAGGATCAGAAAAGATTTTCAAGGATGTTGCCAGGGTTGGAGGGTTTGAATTATGGGAGAGGCTGAATAGACTGGGGCTGAGGCGTGACCTTATGGTGGTTTATAAAATCATGAGGGCCATGGATAGGGTGAATAGACAAAATCTGGAGTCCAAAAGTAGAGGGCATAGGTTTAGGGGAAAGATTTAAAAGGGACCTAAGGGGCAACTTTATCACACAGAGGGCGGTGCATCTATGGAATGAGCTGTCAGAGGAAGTTGTTGGCGCTGGTACAATTGAAACATTTAAGAGGCATCTGGATGGGTGTATGAATACGAAGGGTTTGGAGGGATATGGACCAAATGCTGGCAAATGGGACTAGATTAATTTAGGATATCTGGCCAGCCTAGATGAATTGGACTGAAAGGCTTATTTCTGTGCGATACATCTCTATGAAGCTATGCCTCTATTAGTGATAAAAATAAGCCCTCTCAAACCATTATCAAAAAAATCACTGTGTCCACAGAAACGCAGAAGTTTATTATTAATTCAAAATCCTTATGTTGCTACTTTAAAATTCAAAACTTAACACACATTATATATTAGTAAATATGTTATATCTTTCAATTTACATTACAGATATAAATTGAAGATTTCCTAGACATTGTTCAAAGTCAGATTATACTGTTTTACAAGGATATGACTGAATTTTACCAGAAATTAGACACATATAGTACAGAAGAGACCATTCAGCCCTTCAATTCTACAGCCAAATGTACACTAAATTTACACTAATCCTACTTCCAACACTAGGCTCATAGTCTTGAATGTTATGACACCTTAAGTGATAATCCAAATTGATTAAGTACGAATTTTGGCAAGTCTTGTGGAGAGTTTCTCTCCATGAGTCCCATTAAGTTTTCTCACACTATTCTCCAAAACCACCTTATTACCAATGCATCACTCCATTGTGGCATACACATCATACGCATGTTATCTTCCCTGTCTCCAGAGACAGAAGTACTTGCTAATTCCTGGATCATCTAAGATTCCCCGTGCTGACACCATTTTCATAACTCAGCAGTGAAGCAAGCCAAATTCTGCCATCCAGGTGTTGTTCTTCACTGTATACATAGTGGGAGAAGAACCAAAAAGAAATACTTCTCAGGACATGTAGGTGGCGCAGGTGACATTTCATTGCAAATATAAGTGTGCATTCATAAATGTATTGCTATTTAAGAATAAAGTTCCGGAGGTTAACTGCCTTTAGCCTCATCCCATGTTAGATCTCTGAGGGAGTGCTACTCTTCCCCCAAGCCTACAACGTAGTCATGCTAAACATCATGCTGGAGTGTCCCCCATTGAAACCAAGTTGTTTGTAACCATTGATGATATGCCCACCCACCCCCAGTTCTCCATGCACTATGATCTCGCCCAGCTTATATGTTGAGTTGCTCCTCCTACATAATTATTATCTCCTCTGCATCCCATCAGCCTGCCTCCAATCCCCACAACTGACTTTCCCAACTTCCATACCACAGCAGTGGCCCCTTAATAAACCCCCTTGACTTTCAGTGAGCAGGTCCCCAGGACTGACTGTAACCGACTTGGCAAGACAACCCCGACTGATGTCTGACCAGACATCTGACTGATCTGTGTGCAGCTCCCTAATTGACTTACTGAAACTCCACAGGCAATTACACTGGAGCCGTAGGACTGCCCATGGCCTATTCCACGTAATGTCGAGGTATGGCACCCCAATCACCCCAAGTTATCAAATCCTGGGTTGATAACAGATGATGTCCTGGCCTTACAGTGCCCAGACTGAAGGGTTGACTCCCTCGAAGCATCCCTCAAAGTTTTTTACTCACTATTTGGGACTTTGGGACTTAGTTATCAGTCATGGAATGTGTCTGGTATGTATGCAGCTGACACACATTCTGCAGGTATGAGCTTGATGTCACTCAGTGCTGTAGAGCAACAAATCTCGCCCCTTGTCTGATTCCTGCTGACAACCATGTGAAGCTGCCTGGCTTTGTGTATGTGCCAAACAACAAGGCAAAACAGAAGAACTGTCAGCCTGTGAGCTCTGACTGAGATGTCAAAGTGCAAAAGTGCAAGGTAAGGAAGAACGAGAATAGGCCATTCAGTCTTTCAAGCCTGCTCTGCCATTCGATAGGATATTGACTGATCTAACATTCCTCATGTCCACTTTACTGTTCCTTTCCTGTAATTCTTGATTCTCCTACTGATAAGAATCTATTTGTTCCAGCCTTAAATATATACAAGGACGCTGCCCCACAGCTCTCCGTTGCAAGGTGTTCCAAAGACTCTAAACCCTCTGAGAGAAGAAATTCCTCCACATCTCAGTCTTAAATTGGCACCCTTTTATTCTGAGATGATGCCTCTGGTCCTAGACTCTCCCATTAGCACTTGTCACCATTCATCCAGTCAAACCCTTAAGAATACTATATATTTCCATGAGGTCACCTCTCATTCTTCTAAACTTTGTGAGTAGAGTCTTAACCTGTTGAATCTTTGCACATTAGACAATCCCTCCATATCAGGGATCATTCTCATGAACCTTCACTGAATTTCCTCCAGTGAAATGATACCTTTTCTTAAATAAGGGGACCAACAGTGCTCACCAAACTCTAGATGTGGTCTCACCAGCACCATGCACAATTGCAATAAGACTTTCCTGCTCAGACTCCAACCCCTTGAATCAGGGCCAACTTTCATTTAACCTTCCAGGTTACCTGCTGCACCTGTGTGCTAGCTTTTTGTGTTTCAGGTAGATACAAAATAAGTGAGCAATAAGAGAGCAAGCATGGAACTTCGTGATATACATTGGTCCAATCTGTGAGTTGAGACTCCTGTCCTTGCACGTAAAGTGTTCTGACAGGAGAGTGACAAGGAAAGATATCATCAGTACACTCTTAGGTGCAGCATTAAAGTGGAGAACTTTTGTAAATGGATTGTGGTTGTGCAATGAGGATACATCGATACTGGTGTATTCTCATGCCACCACCTGGCAGAGTAGGCGTGTGTTGCCCATGGAGCTTAACCCTGAAATGTTGAGCAGTCCTGACCAAGGTGATAGCCAGAGGAACAAACAGCGAGGTCAGGCTGCCAGGTACTTGCTGGATAACTTTCATGCTGGGAATTTTTGCTGTCTGGTTTCTCTCTAGTGTGCAGGAGAATGGTAACTTGCAAACAAATGAGGTGAGATTAGGTAAAAACATCTTGTTAATATGTGAAAATCGATTCACATAGACTGCAGGCTGCTCACTTGGCTAGATTTTCATCTCGCTATTCAAAACTTAGTAGGAGATTCGGACTTTTGCCTCTCAACGTCCAGAATCTAATTTCTGACTTGCCACATCATTCAGCAACTTGGAAGATTATACCCCATATCATGTATAATGCTTTCACCTATCCTTGATATTGTGTGCTATTGAGTAATAGAAAGTGGAGGCTGCAGATGCTGGAGATCAGAGTGGAGAG
Source organism: Chiloscyllium plagiosum (assembly GCF_037043375.1). NCBI lineage: Eukaryota > Metazoa > Chordata > Chondrichthyes > Orectolobiformes > Hemiscylliidae > Chiloscyllium > Chiloscyllium plagiosum. The sequence goes on from NW_028270150.1 coordinate 25,828,890, forward strand.
TGTGTTGCTGAAAAAGCACAGCAGGTCAGGCAGCATCCAAGGAGCAGGAGAGTCGATGTTTCGGGCATAAACCCTCATGCTCGAAACATTGATTCTCCTGCTCCTCGGATGCTGCCTGACCTCCAGTGCTTTTCCAGCACCACACTCTTGATACTGTGTGCTGTTAAGGCTAGAGACACCAGAAATTAAGTTACTACAGCTTCAGGTAAATCACATTTTAAGAATTGTTGGCTTCTAGCTCAGAAGCACTCTGTAGTAAGTGATTGGCATCTGCCTCCACCCCAGGATTGATCTGGACAAATGTGTTGGAGGAAGTATTTGAAGTAGGGCTGTTCATATAGATCAAGCTAATTAGGAAAGGCAACTGTACCTTCTCGAGATGTTTGTTTTGACAATTTCTTAATGAAAAACAAATGCTGATAAGGCTGTAATATAATATTGGAGTTTTCTTCAATGGAAAATACATTATTATTTCATTTCCTGTTTGAATGTCTAACAGATGGAAACTAATGAAGTGTGGACAAGTCAGTGCACAGGTGGAACTTGTGGGAATAACTTTGTTTCCTCTTTGTATGGGCTCCTTTTTTGTGTGCATGACCTCTCATTGTCTTGACAGCAAGCAGTTTTACATTGAAACACATCATTTGTCACTGACCTGTATTTGCTTCATTACCCACTATCGAACCAAATCCTTCCACACAGGACATAGAAACCCTACTGTTATGTTTTTTAACAGATCTTAAATAGTTCACTGTTTCATTGTTACAGAAAGGAGATGTTGGAAATAGAGTGAATATGTTTTTTGTAGAATGATAAGTAACTTAAAATCTATGCTTTGGATTTTTCTACGAAATTCACCCACAAGGCATATGTTTTTCATCTGAAATTCCATAGAACATCAATGTTTTTAAGATTTAAAATTTTCAGTATGTTGAACCATTGTTCAATCACACTGGACAAATATTCTTCTAAACCAAGTTCAGATTGAATAGCTCAAAACTTCAAAATGTTTATGCCTCACTGCATGACGATCATATTATTTTGCAATGGTATGCTTTTTAAAATGTTGAAAATTTGTTTAAAATCCATGTCATTGTTGGTAAGTCAGTACATATTTGTGTTGCTTCACAGTGTATCAACAGTTACATGAATGTGTGCTTGGCTGTCATGCATTACAAAAATAAATTGACACTGGTTCCATTTGATAAAACATAGAACTTCTACCTTCAAACTGAGATAAATCTACAAATAACACCATTGGTTTTCATTGAAATATGGACAGAATAAGCAATTTCAAAATTCCACATCTTGAGGGACAAAATTAGTAAATCAATAAAAAGCAATGACATTAAATACAGAACATAGCAGCCCCATTACATGTTACTGGCAAGATTGTTGATTTTCATCCTTTTCAAAGCTGGATCTAAATAAGGAATAAGTAAATTTGACTTATGCAGTCACTATAAATCTTGCTGGGATTTTACAAATTACATGCCTCTCAGCATATGTAATGTTTTATAAAAATATGATATTGTTAGAAAAGTTGCATACAAAAGTATGTTCCAACTTGCCATCCTTATTCGTTTTCAAATTCAAGTTCGCACGAAGCAGTGATTTTATTTTCTCATCCAATTGGGGTTTTCTCTATTAACCTTACATTCTTTAAAGATGTTACTGCCATTAGTGGAGAATAGAGTTAAATGTCACTGAGCAATGCATGGAAGTTGAATTAATATGGGTGGATACAACTATTAACCACTGAACACTTTGGTAATATGTCTTCTCAACTATTCTTTAATGTTTTCTCTAAGTGTCAGTATCCTTCTTGTTATGGACCAGGCCAGACTCCCTCAAAACATTCCAAGAAATAACCCGGACCCCTAACGTTTATCGTTGTGTTAAGCAGATGTACAGTGGATATCCCAGGAGAGATGCAGCTAGTTAAACCACTTAGTTTTAAACAAAACAGAATTTATTTGCAAGATTGCCGAATGAAACACAAACAAAACAGAACTGGATTCAAAATAATTTAACCTATCCAAAAACCCAACAGATTATTCCCAATTTAAGATGGTATTCTAAAATATTTGCAACAATCCCCATAAACACTCCTTGGCACAAAAGATAAAATCAAACACAGGGTCTTAGGAGAAAGAGAGAGGGAGATGGCAAAGGGATTCAGCATGGAACACCTTCTTCCATGCAGCTGTTTCTTGGACCAGTAACCTCAATGACTGCTTTCATAGAACATTACAGCACATTATAGGCCCTTTTGCCTTCAATGTTGCACCAACCTGTGGAACCAATCTGAAGCTTATCTATCCTACACTATTCCTTTTTTATCCATATGTTTATCCAATGGACATTTAAATGCCTTTAAAGTTGGCAGGTCTATTACTGTTGCAGGCAGGGCGTTCCACACCCCTCCCACTCTCTGTGTAAAGGAACCACCTCTGACATCCGTCCTATATCAATCACCCCTCAATTTAAAGCTATGTCCCCTCCTGCTAGTCATCACCATCTGAAGAAAAAGGCGCTCACTGTCCACCCTATCTGACCATCTGTTTATTCTATATGCCTCAATTAAGTCACTTCTCAACCTTCTTCTCGTTATTGAATACAGACTAAGGTCCCTCAGCCTTTCCTCATAAGACCTTCCCTCCATACTAGGCAACATCTTAGTAGATCAACTCTGAACCCTTTCCAAAGCTTCCACATCTTTCCTATAATGTGGTGATCGGAACTGTACGCAATACTCCAAGTCTGGCTGCACCAGACTTTTGTATAGCTGCAACATGACCTCGTGGCTCCGAAACTCAGTGCCTCTACCAATAAGAGCTAACACACCATATGCTTCTCAACAACCCTATCAACCTGGGTGGCAACTTTCAGGGATCTATGTACCTAGATACCAAATCCCTCTGCTCATCTACACTGCCAAGAATCTTTCCATTAGCCCAGTACTCTTTATTCCTGTTGCTCCTTCCAAAGTGAATTACCTCACACTTCTCCACATTAAACTCCATTTGCCACCTCTCAGCCCAGCTCTGCAGCTCATCTATGTCCCTCTATAACCTACAACATCCTTTGGCACTGTCCACAATTCCACGACCTTAGTGTCATTCACAAATTTACTAACTCATCCTTCTATGCCCTCATCCAGGTCATTTATATAAATGACAACCTGCAGTGGACCCAAAAGAGGTCCTTATGGTACAGCACTAGTAACTGAATTCTAGGATGAACATTTCCCATCAACCACCACCCTCTGTCTTCTTTCAGTTAGCCAATTTCTGATCCAAACTGCTAAATCACCCTCAATTCCATGCCTCTGTATTTTGTACAATAGCCTACCATGAAGAACCTTATCAAACACCTTACTGAAATCCACATACACCACATCAACCACTTTACCTTCATCCACCTGTTTGGTCACCTTCTCAAAGAAATCAATAAGGTTTGTGAGGCACGACCTACCTACACAAAACCATGTTGACTATCAACTTATTTCTTTCTAGATGATTATAAATCCTATCTCTTATAACTTTTTCCAACACATTACCTATGACCAGAGTAAGGCTCACTGGTCTATAATTGCCAGGATTGTCCCTACTCCCCTTCTTGAACAAGCGGACAACATTTGTTATCCTCCAGTCTTTTGGCACTATTCCTGTAGACAATTTCAGTGAACAGTCAGACTACTAAAACCAAATCAAACCAAACCAGAGAATAGCTGAGCTGGGAGGCCACTCCCCTTTCGTTGTCCAAGTCTACTTATTTTAACTTGAAAGCCTTTTGCCTGAGGCAGTATCTATTAGCTATAATCAAATTGGCCCCCAAACCTTTCAAACCTAGAATCGTTCTTTTATGACCTCTCCAGGAAAAAAGGCAAGGACAGCATAACCTTGTTAAAGGAGCAGCTTTATCACACTCTTCATTGAAACAAAATGTTCCAACAACATCAGCAAGTAATGAAAAAATAAAGAAGTACTGAATTGTATTAGAGATGAAAAAAACTTGTTTAATTTCTGAGGCTTTGCTTGTTAAACTGACATTGTAGGAAATCCATCACGTAAAATTTGGACTATTGAACCTAGAACAGCGATAGGTCATTTGATCCTTTCAGCCTACTCCACCAATTGATAAAATAGTTGTTATCTGAACTCCACTTTTCTGCCTGAGCCCTGTATCTCTTGAATAAATGCAGAGAATGCTAGAGAACCCCAATCGGTCAGGCAGCATCAATGGAGAGAGAAGCAGAGTTAACATTTCAATTCCACTATGACTTCTTCAGAACTGTTCTTGAACTTGGACTTGAAGCATTAACTCTTGTTTTTCTCTCCACAGATACTGCTGGACCTGCGAGTTTCTTGGACATTCTCAATGTTTGAATCAGATTTCCAGCATTCTCAATGTTTTGCTTTTATACTATAAATTGTAGCTCTGTTGTTGATCAAAAGTCTAACTATGCCTTGAATAAATTCAGTCTTCCAACTTGCAGCATTTTCTGGGGAAGAGGATTCCCTTGGAGAAAACATAATCCTTCTCATCTCCATCTTGAAGGAGAAAAGTCTTATTCTTGAGCTATGTTCCCTAGTTCTAGTCTCCACACCTCTGCCCTAATCAGTTGCCTCAGGATCTTGTGTTTCAATGAGATTGTCTCTCAGTCTTCTAAATGCCAATGGATATAGACCTAAACTATTCAATGTTTATTCATAATACAAGCCCCTCATTGCAGCGATGAATTGAGTGAACCTTCTCTGACCTGCTTCTAATGAGTTATATGTTTTTTGTCAAGTAAGGAGATGAAAACTGTGCTCAGTGCTCCAGATGTGGTTTCACCAAGACCCTGTACAGCTGTAGCAAAACTTCCCTACTTTTACAACCTATTTCCATATCCAGCAGAAATATTACATTTGCAGTCATGGAAGGCCATTCATAACTATATCAAGCTTCAGGTACTCGTTAGTACAGTGAAATAGTTAAGACAATATTGTTCAATCTGTAATTTACATTTGATGTTTGAAAATTTCTAGTATAATCTGTCATGCAGTGCCTTAATGTAATTTTATAAATTAAAAGTAAAGAGAAAAGCATATTGATTTCCAGTAATCGTTTTATTTGGATTTGAAGTTGGTTCCTTTGTCAAACTGCTGTGGGGAGAACTGGCAACTTAGCTGAAGTAATTATTTATGGCTAACAGAAGATGATAGATATACAAGGGTTTCTAAATAAAAAAATTATATTTCCAAAAATTCACATGTTTTAATAAAATTCTTTTTTTGTCACACTCTGTCTAGATTTCACATTCCACACTTCTATTGCCCTCACCTCAAAACAAAATCTCTCCAGTTTTCTTGTTTGTGTTTATTGGTGAGCTTTCAGCACTGCGGATAAAACCAATAATCTAATTTGGGAGAAAACCTCGGAAACAGCCGCAACATTGTACAGACCTGCTTTTCCCAAATTATGTTGGAACTTATTTCCTTTCGGAGTTCCCAGTCAAATATGAATTTATTTGTTGTGATGCCAAAGCTGTGTGTATCCAAAGATATCATTTTACAACACAATCCACCACAGTACATAATTTCCTGTTCATGTCAATGATCCCGGTCAGTGAAAATGATATATAGATATATAACATTTAAAAAGACTATTGCAATAAATTTGAAATTAGAAATAACCTGGTTCCTTCTAAATTTAGGTGTTCTGTGCCCCAAACCACAGCAATCACCATCGTCATTAAATTTACAACCAGTTTAAGATTGGGTGACATTGCTGGCAGCATAGCTATTTGTTCCTAAGAGATGTGCTTTATTTTTCAAGCTATGTTTGTTATTTCTACCTTTATTCCTGAAGTCAAGCAGACAGGTGGCCTAGTGTCACAACACCGTAGGTCTAGCTGTTAGCCAGCTGCCAAGCTGTGGGTGACTGGCCCAGTGAAGACTCTCCATTTACTCCATCCCTTAATAGGTTTTAAATATGTGTAGTGTAAAATTACACATTGTGGTTATGTGTTTTTGACTTGAGGTCAAACTTTTATGGCAGCTGTAAAGCTGGAGCAGAAATCTAAATCTTGAAAAAATAAATAATCTGTATTTTAAAAAAAGGAAATAAGCTGCTAAATTACCCTCAACAACTTAACGTTCATAAAATGGATAAATTCTAAATCTAAAGAAATCCACATTTTTAAATTTCTTTTCTCAAAATAAAGGGAATTTAACTAGAAGTTGTTTAAAATCCTTCTGAGGTTTTATATTTTGTATTCTGATTAACATAATTTCATTGTGTGGAACCACGTTTGCTTCCAATTAGCACACAGTAAGTTAATGCATTTTGGTTGGAATCCTGGGATGCTTAAGGGTCACTTATAACTGCAAGCCCCTATTTATGCGCAAGTTCACTTTATTCAGTATGGAGCAAAATGTGTGTGGTTGGTTGGCCCTACTCCCTTGGCACTAGTCAATGAGTATTATGCATATCTACACAAAGCACAATGTCCTCATATCTCAAAGTTGCTTGTTTGGCTGTACCTTCCGATAAACTGTCTCAGTCTGCCCCTTTCCACCAGATCCAACTAATCTTTTGCAGCAAATTGCTGACCAGCAAACTGTCCTGCACAATTGCTTATAAGTGACAGGATGAGTTGAAAAGGCTGCTCAAAAGACACACAACTTCATTGATGGAGACCAAGGACAGATTCTGCCTGATTTAGTTCCTTGATTGTTTGGACGATGGGAATCCACATGGTAAAGGAATCTTTCACTGAACCATGAAAATGGTGTCCCAGGTTTGCTCACAGTGTGGAGGAGTGTACAATATGACCTGATGAAGGAAAGATTTCTAATGAAATGGACTTTGAAATAGAAGTCAGAAATTCAGAAACAGTTGGATTTTTGAGACTGTATCAAGCTAGGAATGGAGAGGAGACCTGGAAAAGGTGCTTCCTGAGTGTCTCACTCTTATCTGGAGGTCCTGCTGCTGAACTGAGCAACTGCAATGAGGGAGCTGTCCCAAGTAAAGGAAGAATCTCCATCCCATTTTTCTGATTAAAATGTATGACCTTGCACCTATCCACATTAAACTCCATCTGCCACATTTTGACTCACTCTCCTAATTTATCTACGTCCATTTGTAAGGTTCTTATTTCCTCATTGCAATTTACCATCCCATCTGCTTTTGTGTCATTTCCAAATTTGTCTATAGAGCCTTATATCCCTGTGTCTGAGTCATTAAAGTAGATTGTAAATTGCTGGGGCCCAAGGACCAACTTCTTGCCATCAGAAAAAAACATTTAGTCCGATTCTCTGTTTTCTGTCCATCAGCCAGTCACCTATCGAAGCTAATAAATTACCCCGATCCCATATGATTCAACCCTGAGAATTAGCCTTTTGTGTGGCACCTTATCAAATGCCTTCTGGAAGTTCAGATATACTACATCTACAGGATCCCCATTATCCACTTTGCTGGTTACATCTTTAAAGAGCTCTATCAAATTAATCATAAAACCATGTTGACTCTGACGGATAGCATTTTGACTTTCCAAATGTTCTGACATCACCTCTTTGATAATTGATTCTAGCACTTTCCCAACAACAGATGTTAAACTAACTGGTCTGTAATTTCCCACATTTTGCCTCCCTCCCTTTTTGAATAAGGATGTTGCATTAGCATTTTTTCAATACTCTGGAACTTTTGCCCAGTCAAGGGAAATTTGGAATTTTGACCAATGGCTCTACTATTTACGCTGCCACTTCCTTTAATACTGTAGGATTAGGCCATCAGGTCGGGGGACTTGTCTGTCCTCAGTCCTGATAGTTTGCTGAGTACCTTTTCCCTGAGTACCTTAGAGCAATGTTGATTGCTCTAAGTTCTACCCTTTCAAAAGAAATGGTACTATGTTCTCCACGGTGAAAACTGAGGCAAAGGACTAATTTAGCTCAGTATTCCCCACTATTAACTCTGCAGTTTTATCTTCTAAGGGATCGACATTCACTTTAGCAACTCTCTTCCCTTTTACATACCAATAGAAGCTTTGCTATCCTTTTCGATATTTTGTGCTAGTTTTCTTGTATAATTTACCTTAGACCTATTTATTAAATTTTTTTAGTATCCCTTTGTTTATGTTTGAAAGTTTCCCAATCTTTCGGCCTGCCACTGACCTTTGCAATATGATATGCCTTAGTTTTTGACTTTATATTGTCCTTGACCTCCTTGTTTAGCCACGAATGTTTTTTATTCCCCCCTTACCATCTTTCTTCCTCACTGGGATACATTTTATTTGTGAGGAATTAAGTAGCCCCTTAAACAATTGCCACTGCTCATCACTGTCAGACCTTTTAGCCTTCCTGCCCAATCTAATTGAGATCCAGTCCAGACCAAATCTGTCCCTGGGTAAGGGACCTTTGAGTGTAGAAGTGCAATAAGCAGTGACCTCTTGCCTTGCTATAACCATTGTTCTTCAGTGTATTTGTCTGAGTGACCCTCGTGAATTACTGACAGGTATACCAACTGGAGTATCCAGAATTGAGCATGGAAATAATTTTGAATTTTAAATGGACTTTTAACAACTTTAACTTTTTTGATTGATTCAAAGGATCCTCCTCTTCAGTCCCACCCCATTGAAACTGAAAAGTGACAGATAAATGATGTGGGCCCAACCTGCCACTTTAATGGGACTTAACCCAATGTATGCACACAGATCCTTGTCTGAAAAAATCCCCCCATAGAGTACAAAAGCAAGCATGTCATGCTAAACCACTCCCTAACACGCATCTTTAAAATCGTGGCCAAATCTGAGCACCATTTCTGAAGAATGCCATGGACTTGAAGAGTGCTGCAGACAAAATTTCCCAGATAGATATCATAGAGGAAAGGCAGGACTTATACAGTTAATAGTATAGGTCCTGGGAGTGTTGCTGAACAAAGAGACCTAGGGATGCAGGTATAAATTTCCTTAAAAGTGGAGTCGCAGGTAGACAGGGTGGTGAAGATGTTTGGTACGCTTGCCTTTGTTAATCAGTGCATTGAGTATAGGAGTTGGGAGGTCATATTGCAGCTGTACGGGACATTGGGTGAGGCCACTTTTAAAACACTGTGTGCAATCTGGTTGCCCTTCTGCAGGAAAGATGTTAAACTTGAGACGGTGCAAAAAGGATTTACATGAATGTTGTTGGGACTGGAAGGTTTGAGCCATAGGGAGGTACTTTCCATGGAGCATTGAAGACTGAGGTGTGACCTTATAGAGGTTTATAAAATCATAAGGGGCATGGATAGGGTGGGGGGAGTCCAAAATCAGAGGGCATAGATTTAAGGTGAGAAGGAAAAGAATTAAAAGAGATCTTGGGGGCAACTTTTTCACGCAGAGGGTGATGAGTGTATGGAGTGAGCTGCCAGAATAAGTGGTGGAATTGGGTCAATTACATCATTGAAAAGCTATCTTGATGGCTATGTGAAAGGAAGGGATATATGCCAAATGCTGAAGAATGGGACTAGATCAGATTGGCACGTCTGGATGGCACCTGTTGTATGACTCTATGACTCTATAAGATGGACTTAATGTGGAGACACTAGAGAAATAGGATTGTTCACCTTAAAGCCAAGGAAGGTAAGATTTGATCAGGATGTTCAAAATCATAAACAGTACAAACCATGAGAATTTGTTCTCAGGACAGAAGAGTTGGTAACCAACGAATGAAGATTTAAGGCAATTAGCAAAAGAATTGGAAGAATAATGAGGAAAGTCTTTTACCCACAGTTTGTTGTGACCTGAAATTTGTTACCTGTTGTTGTAGGGAATAAATTCAATAGTAACTTACTCAGGAAATTGAATAAATGAAATGAAGGAGGAAACATTGCAGGGCAATGTGAAAGAGCAGGGGATTAAAACTGATTAAATAACTCAAGGTAATGCAGGTAAAAAAGGGCTGAATGGGAAGGTCAGCAGCAAAAGCAGAGGTGTTGGCATTCAGTGAGCAATGCCCTACCTCAAGGCAAGGTCTTTGAAATGGCACTCAGTGTTTATGAATGAAAGATATCCGATGCCTGGAAACACGCAAATGACCCTAACAGAGATTACATTTTGGGTGCCCGACCTAATAATGGGTAAATACTAATCTTAGAGGATGACGCCCTTAAATTGATGTAAATAGTCCACGTAAATTGATGGGGGGATGGTGAGCAGGAGGTTAATCCATCACTGAGCTTTTCCCACTGCGGAAGGTGGAGGAATACCCAATCTTTCCCCCTTTAACTGTCTCTCTCCACCTCCCCTACCCCTCTACCTCCCACAATGATCAAAATTGCCTGGGTGAAGGTGGCATTCCATTTTCTGCCTGATATGTGAAACAAGTGTTTACTGGCAGGAAGTTGGAATAAATTTGCACCTTATTCATCAAATCTACTTTTTCTGCCACAAGCCAAACGTAGTCTCTCAACAATTGCCAAGAAATGCTATTATCTTGGGAGATTTTAAAGCATGTTAATCTTTAAATTTATAAAGGCAACTTGATTGTTGACTGAACTTTTATTTTCAGAAGATGTACCTGAAAAGAAATGAATAATATCAAGTGTTGGTAAGGACCCCAAATGGCCATCTGAGCCCATAATCCAGGCTGACATTCCAGTGCAACATTGAGGAAGCACTGTACTATCAGAGGTGCCATCTTTCAGATGAGATAAACATGTTCTGGGGGTCCAAATGGATGTTAAAGATCCCATGACAATGTGTGAGAAAGAACAGGGTGTTCTAATGTATCCTGGTTATCATCACCAGTACGTTCAGAAGACAAGATAACAGGTCATTCATTTTAGGGCCGTTTGTGGGACATTACTGGCATTACTAAAGAAAAGACCTATATTTTGATTGCAGTTTGTTGACGAGAAAGAAATCACTTCATTTTTTTCTGTTGTGCATAGGCTTTGAGATAGTTTGACATGGCAAAGTAGAATGAATATCCATAAGTATAATGTAGGCATAAAGATAAATGGTCTTAGTGACTGATCACCCATTTAGGAAACTCATTTCCTGATTTTGTCAGTACTCAGCTGAAACTGACAGTAAGGTCTGGAGTCCACACATACCCAGGTACACTTGGAAAGTCAGAAATCATAATCACTGATTATATGCCTCTGTGGAAGGTGAGGTTTGCCCCCAGACTGTAGAACACAAATCAAACTGATGAAAGCTTCCACTTTTATACTCTTCAGTGAGTGACTTTGGCTGAAAGGGCAGCACTCAGTTGGATTGGAGTAAATAACTACTTTTCTCCATATAGGACCAAAGTGAAAAGTATTTAAAAACCACAATACCATTTGGAACTAACTTCATGAGCAAGATCAGGCAGCAAACAACCTTTGGGTCAAAGAATGGGAAAAAGCAGAAAGTCACCACCAAGTTTCTGGTGACACACCACATCTTCTGAATTGGTTTTGAGCTCCCACGGCAAACGTGGTCTTTTTCAACAGGTTTAGAAAAGGCCAGAGCTCTTATATAACCAACCTCCACTCCTGGATCCCCTCATGAAAACACACCAACATTGCTGAACATCACTGATAGTGAAAAATCTACTGGCTAAGTGTGAACTATTCAACATAACCTCCCCAAATACGGAGGCTGTCACTTTGCTTTATAGATCTGCATTGGCTAAATAGATAAAAATTAAACTTGAGCATTTCAGTTTCTATTGATTTATATGATGTTGCCAACATTTTTAATTTAAAACCAATTAAAAGGAACAGTGAGTCTGGGAAACATATTGCCAAAAAGAGTTTGAACTATCATCCTTTGAACTTCAATAGTAAGGAGGTCGCTTCTGTCATAAACTTTAATGTCACTATAAAATTGCTTGAAAAAGTGATACCATGTTGCATGAGGTGTAACTCAATTTAATAATACATTTGGTTCATAAATCCTGTCACTGCCCCTAAAAATAGTTTAATATTTATTGAATGTCAGCTTTCTCTATTATAATAAATTTTATTTACAGCTGTTTCCCTTTTTACACATTCCCACATAATGAAGTCTAGTAACATGTAATTGAAAAACACTACTTGTTTAATTTTATTAAATTTATGCATGGATTGTGAATGTTGCCAGCAAGGCTGGCATTTGTTGCCCTCTCTGATTAAACTTGAAGCTGAGTGGCTTGCTGGCCATTCCCAGTTAAGAGCCAATTGCATTGCTGTTCATCTGGAGTCCCATGTAGGCCAGAGCAGGGAAGGATGGGAGACTTCCTTCCCTATAGGGCGTCAATTAACCAGATGCTTTTATTCTCATGGTTGTCATTACTGAGACTATCTTTATATTCCAGATTTACTTACGTGAATTTAAATTCCATGAGCTGCAGTGGTGGGTTTCAAAACCATCTTCCCAATCTATTAGTCTAGGCCTCTGGATTACTAATCCCAATGACGTAATCATTACATGACCACCTTTCCTCCTGGGTTTATATACCATGATTTGGAGGAGCCGGTGTTGGATTGAGGTGGACAAAGTTAAAAATCATACAACACCATCTTATAGTCCAACAGGTTTATTTGGAAACACTAGCTTTCAACGCACTGCTCCTTCATCAGGTGGTTGTGAAGCAGGACCATTAGACACAGAATTTATAGCAAAAGATTACAGTAATACAATGATACATTGAACAAACCTAGATTGTTAAATCTTTCATCTTTTCGAATGGATTTGCTGGTTTCAGAACTTTAATATGTAAATCCCAGAACTTGTTTTAAGTCACATTCTCATGATAATTTAAGGTTTTATAACAAAAGGTGACATCTCAGCTCAGACAATCCATTAAAGATGTGAGTCAAACCAATCTTGAGTTGAAACTTTATTGCTGGAACAGCACAGCAGGTCAGGCAGCATCCAGGGAACAGGAGATTCGACGTTTCGGGCACAGGCCCTTCTTCAGGAATGAGCAGAGAGTGTTCAGCAGGAGAAGATAAAAGGTAGGGAGGAGGGACTTGGAGGAGGGGAGTTGGAAATGTGATAGGTGGAAAGAGGTCAAGGTGAGGGTGATAGGTCGGAGTAGGATGGAGGCGGAGAGGTCAAGAAGAAGACTGCAGGTCAGGAAGGCGGTGCCGGGCTGGAAGGATCCGGCTGAGACAAGGTGGGGGGAGGGGGGATGAAGAAACTGGTGAAGTCATCCCCCCTCCCCCCACCTTGTCTCAGCCGGATCCTTCCAGCCCGGCACCGCCTTCCTGACCTGCAGTCTTCTTCTTGACCTCTCCGCCTCCACCCTACTCCGACCTATCACCCTCACCTTGACCTCTTTCCACCTATCACATTTCCAACGCCCCTCCTCCAAGTCCCTCCTCCCTACCTTTTATCTTCTCCTGCTGAACACTCTCTGCTCATTCCTGAAGAAGGGCCTGTGCCCGAAACGTCGAATCTCCTGTTCCCTGGATGCTGCCTGACCTGCTGTGCTGTTCCAGCAATAAAGTTTCAACTTTGATCTCCAGCATCTGCAGACCTCATTTTCTCCCCAAACCAATCTTGAGTCAGACTGGTTCTATTCCAAAGTGGAATTTACAAATATTAGATGGATTCACTGCCTGCATTGACTGCTTGCAGGTTCTGCATTTTTTGAGCAAAATAGAATGTATCTGCAAATATAAATTTACCCCATAAACTTATATGTGTGTGTGCTTGTAGGAGAGAGAGAGGCAGAATGACTGTGTGCATGTGAGTGTGTGCATGTGAGTGTGAGTGCAAGTGAGAGAGTGTGGTAAAGTGTGTGTGTGAGTGTTTGGGTATAAGGCTGTGAGAGGGTGTGCGTGAGTGTGGGGAAAGGGTGTGTGTGCATATGACAGAGAGCCTGTGCAAGAGAGAGGGTGTGAATATGTAAATGTGTGTGCGTGTGTGAAAGAGAGAGAGACTTAACAATCTAGGTTTGTTCAATGTATCACTATATCACTGCAATCTTTTGCTATAAATTCTGTGCCTTATGGTCCTGCTTCACAACCACCTGATGAAGAGGCAGTGCTTCGAAAGCTAGTGCTTCCAAATAAACCTGTTGGACTATAACCTGGTGTTGCACGATTTTTAACTTTATATACCATAGCATTGTTTTAATGTACTGTGCCAAAAGTACCCATTTAATGAAAGACCAATGTTCAAATAGGCTCAAGAAGGCCCGCTGGCACAATAAAAATAGATTGCACATGTCCAAGCTTGAAAAGACATAAAACTAAACAAGGAATGCTGTACCATCTGCAGGACCGTCTGCAGAGAAGGCACACACTGGCAATTACTTGTCCATGCTACTTGGATGTTCATGGAGGTAGGCACCTGGCAAGTAGGCACATGCTTTTGGAAAGTTCAAGAAGGAGGGGTAAGTAATACATCTGTTGAGTCATACACAATGTTGTATGCATATATAATTCTCCAGATTTCTCCACAATTAGGGGTTATTGGATTCATTACTTAACGCATACAGTTTAAACATAGAACGTGGAACAGTACAGCATAGTACAGGCCCTTCAGTCCTCGATGTTGTGCCAGCCTTCTATCTAAGATCAGACTTACTTACATACCCTTCATTGTACTAACTTCCATGTGGGAGAAAGTGAGGACTGCAGATGCTGGAGATCAAAGTCGAAAAGTGTGGCGCTGGAAAAGCACTTCCAGTCAGGCAGCATCCGAGGAGCAGGTGAATCGACCTTTCGAGCGTAAGCTCTTCATCAGGAATGAAGGGGCCCTAAGGGCCTGACCGAGAAATAGGAGGTTGGTGGAGTTTGGGGGAAGGTAGCTGGGAATGCGATAGGTGGGGATGATGGTGATAGCACGGAGTGGAGGGTGGAGTAAATAGGTGGGAAGGAAGATGGACACATAACTTCCATGTGCCTATTCAAGAGTCACTTAAATGTCCCTAATGCATCTGACTGTATTACCACTGCTGACAGAGCATTCCACGCACCCACCACTCTCTGTGTAAAGAATCCACTCTGACATCTTCCCTAAAACTTCCTCCAATTACCTTAAAATTATGTCCCCTCTTGACAGACATTTCCACCATGGGGAAAAGTCTCTGGCTATCTACTGTATCTATTCCTCTCATCATCTTGTATACCTCTCTGAAGTCACCTCTCATCCTCTTTACTCCAACGAGAAAAGCCCTAGCTCCCCCCTTTCTTCATAAGACATACCCTCCAGTCCAGGCAGCACCCTGGTAAGTCTCCTCTGCACCCTCTCTAAAGCTTGCACATCTCTCTTATAATGAGGTGACCAGAACTGAATACAATATTCCAAGTGTGATCTAACCAGAACTCTATCAAGTTGCAGCATAACCTTGCGACTCTTAAACTCAATCCCCCAATAATGAAAGCCAACACACCATATGCCTTCTTAACAACGCTATCAACTTGGGTGGCAACTTTGAGGAATCTATGGACATGGACCCCAAGGTACCTCTGTTCCTCCACACGCCAAGTATCCTGCCTTTAACCTTATATTTTACATTCAAATTCGACCTTCCAATGTGAATCATTTCACGCTTTTCCAGGTTGAACTCCATCTGCCACTTTTTAGCCCAGCTCTGCATCCTGTCAAAGTTTCATTGCAACCTACAACAGCCCTCCATTCTATCCACAACTCCACTAACCTTCGTGTCATTGACAAACTTACAAACCCACCTTTCCACTTCCTCATCCAAGTCATTTATAAAAATCACAACCCTTTCATGACCCTAAATTTGAAAGTAAAGGCATTCAGTTGTTTTTGCTTCTTGATTTACTGTCTGCAAGCACACTTCAATGAAATTGGTTGCTTCCCTTGCTTGAGGGTGTTGCTTTGCTGGATGCCTGAAAATCCCCTTTGAGTTGGCACTATTTAAACTGACATCAGGATGGGGGATATCCACACCAATGAGACTGCAAGACCTTTGTGGGAAGCTTTCTTCAAGGTCAGTCCTAAGTGTTGTTACTTTACCATCGGCTACAAAATCAGGCCCAGTTTCAGAGCTTAAGCACCTTTTATGAATTTCTCTCAGGAGTCAAACCCTGTCTCTGAGGAACACTGTTTGGGTCGTGCTACCAAGTGGCAGTAACTCAACTCTAGATTACAGAAGTGAGTTTGGGTGCTGGGTGTCTGAGATGGGCATTTTGTTATAGCTAATGGATTTACTCTATATTTATCTTTTCCAGACCAGACCCTTGATTGTACTCCTGGGAATGGTATTATATATTTTTATCCCACTTATGGGTTAATGTTCTGATGTCCTGCCGTGCTCACTCACTTTGCAAGCTACTGCCAAAGTTACAGCTGCTATATTGTTCCAATAGACCCTGTCTTCATGCAGCATACAGTCCCATACTTGCCTTCTCTTCTGCCTTTCACAAGCAATGCATATACATTTAGCCATTTGCTGGAACTCTGTAAAAATCTTTCTCCCTTTTGGTTTGTCTTTTAAGGCAAAGAAAGCCACTACGACATCTAGGCATTTTGGTGACTGCTTAGATCTATACCCAGAAGGTTCTGTTACTAATAGAGCCAAACTAATACTGGAAACCTGAAACAAAATGCGGGAGAAACCCAATGGGTCTGGCAACATCTGTGGAGAGAGAAACAGAGTTAACATTTTGAGCCTTTTGCTGCAACAGAATAATACAAACATTTCAGATTCAGATGAGGTTCCAGGTCCTGATGGCAAAGGAGAGTGGTCAGTTTTGTTATTTGGGTCATGTTGCCAAGCGTAATGATCCTATGTAAAGTGGAGCCTTCAGAATGAACCTGTAGCATTCCCTTTGACAGCATACCCCAAACCCAGGCTCTCCTTAGAAGATTTATCTCGATATGGAAATATCGAGCATTCCAGTTCAGTTCAGACTGTCTCAGTATGGTATGGAGACTTGACACGAGCTAATCACGACAGTGTTTGGTATGCCACATGACCTTCAGAAGCTTCAGAAGCTTCTGAAGATAGCTTAAGTGAAAATGGTTGACCATCTTGGCATTAAGCTAACATTTGTTCCAAATCTTGTAAAATTACATTAGAATGGACAGGACTATTTCTCTATAACCTTTCAGCTTGGTGGGCAGACTTACTCCTGATTGTTCCTAGATTAATATTCAAAATATGGCAAATGTTAAACTTGCTTTATAATTCTTCCATGCGTCTCAGTTTCAATGGACAGCTTGAGAGAGTGTGCTGCCGAGATAAATAAACTTGCACTGAGCTGATGACGTCTGCTCAAAGATTGAATTCCTCAGGAAAGGGTTTTCTTGGAATAGGCTGGACATTACTTCAATTTTCTGCGTACTGATCATAAGACCAAAGCTTTTGCATACATTCGATAACAAGTCCATGCTACATTGCATGTCCAGCTCTGAACAGGCAACTAGTACACAATCGTCAGCAAACAGGGGCAGCACGGTGGCTCAACGGTTAACACTGCTGCCTCACAACATCAGGAACCCTAGTTCGATTTCATCTTCTGGAGATGTCTGTGTGGAATTTGCACATTCTCCCCATGTCTGTGCAGACTTCCTCCAGGAAGTCCAGTTTCATTCCACAGTCCATAGATATGCAGGTTAGGTGGATAGGGTAGGGGTGTGTGATGCTCTTTGGAGGGTGGGTGCGGACTTGATGGGACGTGTGGGATTCTGTGAAGCTTATATCATTGGAAATCTTGGTAAATTTATTACTTGTAGGATTCATAGTCTTTGGTCTGCTCTTATAGCCATATTGTTTATATGGCTAGTCCAGTTAAATTTCGAGTCAATGGTAAACCCCGGTGATGGTTATGACATTGAATGTCCAGGTGCAATGTTTGATTCTCTCTTGTTTAAGGTATTCTTATGCAACATGAACATTACCTATGACTCCGTCATTCCTGCTCCCCCCATGCTGCCTGACCTGCTGTGCTTTTCCAGCACCACTCTAATCTAGCCTCTGATCTCCAGCATCTGCAGTCCTCACTTTTGCCTATTACCTATAACTTGTCAGCCTAAGCCTGGATATTATCCAGATCTTCCTGCATTTGAACATTGCTTCAGTATCTCAGGAGTCATGAATGGTACTGAACATTGTGCATGAACCTGGCAAGTAGGCTGAAGATGGTTGTGCTTAGGACACTACCCTGAGGAACTCCTGCAGAAATGTCTTGGAACTGAGATGACTGTCATTGAATAACTGTAAGCATCTTTTTTGTGCTGAGTTATGAAATCACCTGGCTCTGTCTAAATCTTGCTGTTATTGCTGTTTGGCATGCAAGTAGCCCTGTGCTATAGCTTCATCACGTTGACACATCATTTTTTGGAATACCTTGTGCTGCTCTTGGCATGTCCTCCTGTATTCTTTATTGAACAGGCTTGATCCCCTGGCTTGATGATGGAAGGATATGCCAGGCTGCAGATAGTACTGATATACAAATCTGCTCTGTTTGTGATCAAGCTTCATTTCATTCTGTTCAAAATCTATCCCATTTAATATGGTGATAGTTCCAAACAATACTACACCTCCTCCTACGCTCCTCCTGTAAAAACACGATCCCTTACTCCTAATTCCTCTGTCTCTGCCGCATCTGCTCCCAGGAGGAACAAATCGATTCGAGGACATCCCAAATGGCCTCTTACTTCAAGGACCGCAATTTCCCCTTCCTCGTGATCAATAATACCCTCCAGCATATTTCCTCCACACCTCCGCCCTTGAACCCCCATCACGCCATCTGCAACAAGGATAGAATCCCATGGTTCTCACTTTCCACCCCACCAATCTCCGGATGCAACACATCATCCTCCACCATTTCCACCATTTACAGTCAGACCCTACCACCAGAGATATATTTCCCTCTCCACCTCTATCAGCATTCTGCAGAGACCATTCCCTGCACGACTCCCTTGTTAGGCCCACACACCCCACCAATCCACTGTCCAGTCCCATCACCTTCATATGTCACCACGAGAGGTGCAAAACCTGCACCCACCCTTCACCCGTCACCTCCATCCAAGCCCCAAAGGATCGTTCCACATTCGGCAGACATTTTCCTGCACATCCAAACACCTCACCTACTGTGTCCACTGTTCTCGATGTGGTCATCTGGAACTGTTCAGAGAACATCTCCGGGACACACGCACCAAACAAACTCACCGTCCTGTGGCCGACCATTTCAACTCCCCCTCCCACTCCACCAAGGACATGCAAGTCCTGGGCCTCCTCCACTGCCAAATCTAAGCCACCTGATGCTTGGAGGATGAATGTCTCATCTTCCGTCTTGGGACCCTCCAACCACACAACATCAATGTCAATTTTGCCAGTTTCCTCATCTCCCCTCGACCCCACCTTATCCCAGATCCAACCCTCCAACTAGGCGCCACCCTCTTGAACTGTCCTACTTGTCCATCTTCCTTCCCATCTAAGAATTCCACCGTCCACTCCAACTTATCACCATTATGCCCACCTTCATCTACCTATCGCCTTCCAAGCTATCTTCCCCCAGCCCTGCCCCCTCCTACTTATTTCTCCACCCCCTTGTCCCCCCATCCCCACCAGATTCCTGATGATAGGCTTATGCCTGAAACATCAACTCTCCTGCTCCTCGAATGCTGCCTGACTTGCTGTGCCTTTCCAGTGCCACCCTTTTTGACTCCACGCACCTTGATGTAAAGTATCCTCATTGTGAAGAACCACAAGAACTATCTGGTGGTCACTTCTACTGATAGTGCCAGATATATCTGCAGCAGACAGATTGGTAAGGATGGGGTTAAGTACACTTTTCCCTCTTGCTGGTTCTCACACTACTGGCTGCAGACTGAGTCTAGCAGTTCTATTCTTTAGGACTCGACCAGCTTGGTTCCCCCATCCAGGGTACATTCTGCAGTCTACTTAGCCTCAGTGTTTCCTTCAAGTGGTTTTCCACATATAAGAGTATTGATTCATCAGCTGAGGACAGGTTTGGGGGTTATGGTATGCTGTAATCAGCTGTAGGTTTCCTTGCCCATGTTTGACCAATGACACGAGAATTCATGGGTTCCAGTAGCAATGTTGCAGACTCCCTCAAAAATATAATAATCGCAGAATCTCCGACTGTACATATCTCAAGAGTTACCAAAGGTCAGAAACTGATTAGGATTGGCATAAACATTGTGGCTATGACAGCAGGTCAGAGGCTCAGAACATTTCAGCGAGTCACTCACCTCCTGACTCCCCAAAGCCTGTCCACCATCTACAAATCAAGAATGTGATGGAATAGTCAACAATCTCTCCTCATCTCAGTCCTAAATGGCCTACCCCATATCGTTAAATTGTGACCCCTTATTCTGGATTCTTCTGTCGCTGTGATATTCTGTAGCAGCCTGCAACTGCTCAAATGAAATGAAAATCATTAAGAAGGGAGGCCAGAAATACACGCCCAGCAATTGAAATAAACAGGGCATCAAAACTGGCCAAAAAGCAAAGAATACCGGGAATGTCTGACCCAAGACAGACACAAGTGACAATTCTGCCTGGGGTCCTTGCAAGATCCAAGTCAGATCATTGAAACTAGAGAGGCACCAGTACACATTAGGAACTGTGAAAAGGCAACTCAACCCTTCCTGACAAACAAACATCGGGCAGACATGCCTTAGTAAGACAAAGACCAGGTGTATATTCTGGGCTGAAACCAGACTTCCAGGCCCAAAAGCAGACAGATCGAAGGGGTTGCTGTTATGCAAGCCATTGAAAGCCATTAGCAGCATTTCAAGGTGATAAAGCCAATTTATTTGATAACACTGATTGGTTAAGTCCTCAGAAAGTCCCAGAAGGTAGTGAGGAGAGTATAAAATCTAGCCCGGCAGGACTCGGGGCACCCCATTCCCCAGCCTACCTGGAGTTATGTTGGGATACAGCAGTGACCACAGCAATTCACCATCTGACCAGAGAGATAATCATCCTGTGAAGAGAGGAACAGACTGAACAATTTGGCAGACTAGCAGAAGTCACAAGTATCTGGGAAGTATTTTAAGTTTCCAAAGAATTGAATAGTTAGAAATAGAGTTGTTAAAAGTGTAAAATTTAACTCTTAACCTTTGTTGACTTCAAATAAAATTGTTGGTTCATTGACTGCAGACTCATGCTATGTAGTCTTTACCTAATCTATGCTAAGGTGCCTGGGTAAATTAACATTCTGTACATTGGTTGAGGAGTCTATGGTGTCTTTGAGACACCCTGTTCCAGCCAACAATTCCTTCTGCATTTACCCTGTCTACTCATAGTCATATAGGCAAAAATGAGTGTTATAGATGCTGGAAACCAGAGTCTAGATTAGAGAGGTGCTGGAAAAGCACAGCAGACCAGGTAGCATCCAAGGAGCAGGAAAATTGATGTTTCAGGCAAAAGCCCTTCATCAGGAATGGAGGCTCATAGAGTCATATTGCATACTTGGAAAGGTTTAATTTGGTTCTATCACTTATTCAGTGTTCTAACTGAACATGGTCTTCCATATGGATTCTTCTCCTATCACTATTGTTATGAAGTTGAAGGAGTATACTGTACCTTTAAGAGAGAGTGAAAATTGATTTGCATTGACAGCTTGCAGGCACCTGTCATGTGACTGACTAGCAGTCTCAGAGTGTACTGAAAAATTGAAAATATGTAACATTTGGCTGTGAAACAAATGTCTGATGTTTGGTTGCTATGTTGATAACCATTCAAATTGAAATTATACCCCAGGATACTAAAACCAAAATTAATTTGAATTTATTATTTTGCCAACATCAAACCATTGAGATGATCTGATGCTGGGGTATAAAGAAGCAGACATTTTGAGAGTTAGCCAGAGAGAGAGATCAACTGCCATCAACACATTCTCTATCAAAGGTATCTTTTTCATAGGAAACATCTTTGTATCAAAGGACTGAAGCCAGAGGAAGACAGATACTGATGACATTGATGACAACAGCCACTGTGTGGTTTGAAGTTATGTTGATGTAATTTTAATATGGATTTTTATCAGAACTGTATATTGTTACACAGTAGGAGGTAGATAACAAACGTTGAAGAGAAAGGAGGCTCAGAGTTGTAAATAGTTGTTGTTTAATGTTCATTTTTAGAGTTAAAGAATGAATTGATACTTGTTCCTTAAATAGTGGAATTTCGGAGTTCTCTGTCACTCATACTTTAACAGATTGTGGGGCGAGGTGAGCTTTTCTGGGTGTTTGGTTTAATTAGCAGAAGGGTTCACCGCTGTGTTGTAAAAGCCTTTTGTCCTGTTTGATTCTAATAGGACATTCTGACAAGTGTGGATTATGGAATCATGGACTATAGGGTAAAATAACAAAGATGAATGAATAACATGCCTTGAATCATATTTCTTTCTGAATATATTTTTGGCAGAAATGGTCAAGAGAGGCTACATATGTTTTGTAACAGGAGATCTGGAAGCTATGGGCTCTCATGAATTGAATTGTTCTCCTTTGTCTGATGAATCAGTATTCCTCCATACTCAACATCGTTTGAGGAAACTCTAAGGGCAGCAAGGCATCTGAATGTACTCTAGTAGGAGATTTTAATGTACACCACCAAAAGCAGCTTAGCAGTACTACTGACTGAGCTGGTTGCCTCCAAAGGGCATAGCTTCGACACTGGATCTGGGTCAGGTGCTGAGGGAAACAACAAAAGGAAAGAAACGTACATGATCTCATCCTTGCCAATCTTCCATGATAGTATCAGTAAGAGTGACCAATGCTCAGGGCCTTGTGGAGACAATATCCTGCCTTCATATTGAGAATATCCTCCGTCATGTTCTGTGGTGCTATCACCATGATAAATGAGACAGGCCTAAAGCAGACTTAGCAACTGAACACTGGGCATTGTGATGATATTGTGGTTTTAAGAATTATACTTTGTCCTGGTTTTTTTTTGAAGAGAGGTTTTAAGGCAAAGGTGGGAGCAGTCTACCAGAGCTACTAGAGTAAACAGCTTGTGAGGCTTTGGGTCTTTTTCACATAGAAGTAGCCTGAATGGGTGTGGTCAAACTCACAGAACCAGGATCTTTAGTATCAGTTTTCAGCAGTTGCTGTTGGGGTCTTGAAGAAGTGGAAGCAAGTTTTCCCCTCTCAGTTACAGCCAAAAGCTAGGGGTTCTCTTCCTGCTGCTGGAGTTGCATTTGAGATCATCTGGTTTCTCTATCTGCCTTTTGCCAACGGTATGTTTATATTGGAACACTTAGTTACTAGCAGTTCGTGTATCTATTATTCGGTTAAGTATTCCAATAGAGTGAAGTTATTCCAATTCATTCTTTCTTTTGTTGTATTTTAACTACATTGCATGAGTAAAGTGTGTTTTGCTTTAAATCTGATAGTTCGGCCAATTGAATTGCATTTGGAATGCAACACCTTGTATTTACCTTTAAACTGAGAAAAAGTTAGGATCTAGGATATCTTCTTAATATATTTTGACAGAGTTTGGTCTGATCCATAACAGCATCGAGAGGCACTGTGGGCCATTTACAACAGATTTGTACACCAGCATAATCTGCAACCTTATGGACCAGCATAGCCCCCACTCAACCATTACTATCAAGCCACGGGATCAACCCTGATTCAATGTAGAGTGCAGGAGGGCAAGCAGGAGCAGCACAAGACATACCCAAATATAAGATGTCAATCTGGTGAAGCTGCCAAACAGGACTACTTAAATACCAAGCAACATATGCAACAAGGTGATAGACAGAGCTAAGAAATCCTGTAACTAATGAATCAGATCTAAACTCTGCAGTTCTGTCATATCCAGGCATGAATAATGGTGGACAGTTGCTGCAAATGCTTCAGCGAAATCAGCCAGAAGTGCTGCATGGTTGATCCATCTTGGCCTTCTTCAGTCATCCCCAGTATTACAGATAACAGTCTTCAATCAATTCAATTCACTCCACATGATATCAAGAAACAGTTGGAAGTACTGGAAGCTGCAAAGAGCTATGGACCCTTACAATATTCCAGCAAAAGAACTGATGACTTGTGCTCCAGAACATGCTGCCTCCCTAACCAAGCTCATCCAGTACGGTTACAACATTGGCATCTACCCACTATATCCTATACACAAAACGGACAAATCCAACTTAGTCAATTACTGCCCCTTAAGCTACTCTCAACCAAAAGTGATGAAATGTACCATCAATAGTGCTATCAAGCAGCACCTACTCAGCAATAACCTGCTCAGTGATGCCCAGTTTGGGTTCCGCTTGGGTCACTCTGCTCCTGACATAATTATAGCCTTGGTTTAAACATGGACAAAAGAGCAGGATTCCAGAGGGGAGAATGATATCAAGGCAGCATTCTATCAAGTGTGGTATCAAGGAGCCCTTTCAAAAATGTAATCAACGGGTATCAGGGGAGCAAACTCTTTGGTTGTTGGTGTCATATCTGTTGTGGAAGATAGTTGTGGTTGTTGGAGGTCATCTCAACTCCAGAACATCCTGCAAGAGTTCCTCAGGGTAGTGCCCTAGGCCAAACCATCTTCAAGTGCTGTGTCAATAACTTTCCCTCCATCATAAGGTCAGAAGTAGGGATATTTGCTGATGATTGCACCATGTTCAGCAGCATTTGAACTCCTCAGGTAGGATTACACCTCCTGATGCTCCTGGCTTGCTGTGTTCTTCTAGCCTCCTGCTTGTCTTCCTCAGATACTGAAGCAGTCACGCTCAAATGCAACAGAATATGAACAATGTCCAGGCTTTGGCTGACAAGTATTAAGTAACATTCACACCATGCAAATGCCAGGCAGGCAATGACCATGTCCAATAAGAGACAATACAATCACTACTGCTTGATATTCAAAGGTGTTGTCATCATTGAACTCCCCCATTATCGACATTCTGGGGGTTACCATTGACTAGAAACTGAATAGACTCAACACATAAACAATGTAGCTACAAGAGCAGGTCAGAAGCTAGGAATACTGCAGCGAGTAATTCACTTCCTGTCTGTCCACCATCCACAAGGCACAAGTCAGAAGTGTGATGGAATACCCCCCACGTGTCTTAATGAGTACAGCCCAAACAATACTTGAAGCTTAACAACATCTAGGACAAAGCAGCCCACGTTATTGTCACCACAACCACAAATATCCACTCCCTCCATCACTATCGCTCAGTAGCATCAGTGTACACGATCTACAAGATGCATTACAGAAAGGCCTTGAAGATCCTCAGGGAGTACTTTCCAAAACCCACAACCACTTCCATCTGGGACAATGGCAGCAGATACATGGGAACAGCATCACATTCAAGTTCCCCTCCAAGCCACTCACCATCGGGACTTGGAAATATATCGCTGTTCCTCCACTGTTGCTCAGTGAAAATCCTGTAATTCCCTCCCTCAGGTCATGGGGGTCAAACTACAGCATGTGGACTGCAACAGTTCAAGAAGGCAGCTCACCACCACCTTCTGAAGGGCAACTAGGGATCGGTAATAATTGCTGGCCAGCCAATGATGCCCACGTCCCACAAGTGAATAATAATTTTTAAAAACTCACCTCTACATCCCTTTATGTTCATAAATTCCACAGATTGACTACAGTCTAAGAGAAGAACTTCCTCCTCAGCCCAGTTTTAAATGAGTAGCTCCTTATTCTGAGATTCTGCCTCTGGACCTAGACACCCACAAAGGGACACAACCTTTCAGCATCTACCCTGTCAAGTCTTGAGTGTTTCAAAAAGGTCATCTCTCACTATCCTAAACACCAGTGAGCACAAGCCAAACCCAATCAACCTCTCCTCATAAGAAAATCCCTTGAGAACTGGAATCAACTTAGTAAGCCTTCTCTGCACTGCCTTCAATGCCAATACATCTTTCCTTAGATAAGGGGACCAAAACTGTTCACAATATTCCAGCTGAGGTCTCACTCATGCCTTGTATACTTTTAGCAAGACCTTCCTATTTTTATACTCCATTCCATTTGAAATGAAGGCTAACAGTCTATTTGTCTTCCCTTTTTACCTGCTGAATGTGTAAGCTAATTTTTATTTTAACAATTGATAGTCTTTTTCTATTTAAAACCAATGGAAGGAAGGTCAAGAGGTAATTATAAGGAAGAGCAAGTGCTGTTTGCCGTCACTTGTAGACAAATCCAGTTCAGTATGCTCAGGTTAAGAATTTTAATTATTTATACATAAGTATTAATAACTTAGTGGTTCAGAGTGACCAGAACAAAAATGACTATTTAACTTTGCTATTTCACTTTTAAAATGTTCTGAGATGATTATCCACATTCCTGAATTAAATTGTTGGTGTGAATTGACATTAGTAAGGCAAATATTTGATAGCTAAAATTAAGCTTACCTTTTGTCATAAGTAGGGAAGTTAACTTGATCAGTACTTGTTTAATTCTCATTTATTTATTGGAATTAACATGAAAATTCAGGGTTCTCTCTTCTTCTGTTCAGTCTGTGAATAAGTCCTTATCCTTTACTTTTGAGTAATATTTGTGGAAAATACATCTGTATTTTAGACAGACAGCACATGTGCTGTATGTTTTTTTTAGGTTTTGATCTACTGGAGACTACACTGTGAAACTGCTCAGATGTGATAAGGGTTAGCAGTGATCATTTAGCACAGCATCCTCTGCAAGTATTTTTCATACCTTGCACATACGAAGTTATTTTGTCAGGTTTATGATTTAGAAATAATTTAGCTTGACAAAGCAACTTGGATCTCATTGAATTTTGCAGAAGGAGCAGTTTGTTATTTAAAATTCTCAGTTATAACTACTGAGTAATGCATAGGTTGCGTTTATCAACTTGTACAAACTGCTGAGCAATAAAGAACCTTGCTTTTGATAATTCAAACCATTTAATATATAGTGTTATTCCTTCATGAATTTGAAATAAAACCTTACAATGCAGGCAAGAAATAATTTTCTGTTTGGCATTGACAATGTCCATTATATATAAAGTCAATAAGATAATTGATTTTAGTGGGGGAAAGCATATTGTCAATAATGCAAGTGAGAAGTAATGCAACATTCTGTGAATGGTTCCATGTGCACACATTGCAGATATTGCACAAGTGATAACGATTTGTGTTTTTGACTTCTTGAGAAGATGAAGCTTCAGACTTTAAACTCCAGAAACAAAGAAAGACATCAGCAACTCAAGACACTAGAAAATGATTTTTGAGCTTCAGAATATGTTATACATGAGTTTCCAATACAGCTGCAAGTCTGGAATACTGTTGTACCCTGAAATGCAACAGAAGTTCTTGTTTAGTTACTTAGTAACAAATGCGCTCTGTATCGACATGAATAAATCCCATGTCACCTCCCATTTGTTATTATGACAGATGTTCCTATGTAATGAGGAAGGACAGGTTCTTGGTGCATATCTGGTGAAGAGCTCAATGCTGGACTTGGGTTTCTGTAGCCAAAAGAATTCTTCTCATCAGCAGCATATCCTCGATGTTCCATGATGTAGCCTGTAACAGCACAAGGTGATCTTTGGAAGGTGTGCTTTGCAAAGAACTGGCCGTAGCTTAAGGATCCAAGCTGGGTTTGTCCTGAAGTCCCCATGCACAATGGCTCCTGCTGTTCACGTACCCTCTCTTCATTCAGTTTTGTTGTGCCCCGAACATTATTCACGCTGTCTGGGCTGGCTTTGTGAGGATTTCCACGTTCATACTGGAGCTCTTTCATACAAATCCTCCTAGTTTGTTCATATGGTGTTTGGACTGGTAAAAGCTGTTGGTTTACCCTTGCCACTGACTTGGCTGCATCACAGTCTGATTTAGCTAACAAAGAATTATTCAAAGAGGGTGAAAAACACTTCCCATCATTGCATAATTTCTCCTGAGAATTGTGTTTGAACAGTACCTTACACTCTTCCTTGACAACATGCTGTGTGGCCTGCAGTACTTCGATTTTGTTTTGCTTTACAGGATTAATGTAAGGTTCTTCCTTATATTTGTTGTTTGGTCTTGATGATGCACAACTTGAGAAGGTGGCAGATGTCCCTCCTTCACAATGCCGACTGTTAGTCAATGCACCTAAATGAAAAAGAAAGTATTAAGAAAGTGTTAAGCACAATGTGATGGGAATGCAATAGATGTTGAACGAGTACTAAATTGGTGACTGCTGTTTCTAATTAGCTTAGTTTGTTTGGTCAACGTTCAATTATTTTCAGCCTCCCATTTAGGTGCTAGCAAATCAATATTTCAAGAGTCCTAATAAGAATTCCACTTAATTTTGCAAAATGAGACAAGTGTTTGATTTATTATTAAAACAGAAACTGTACCATATGTTGTCTCTGGTATTTTGGAACATTGGGAATAATAAAGGGAGCTACCATGCCCATTTAATCTTTATAGACAAATGTACCTTCCATCACTGTTTAACCTAGTTTGTGAATTCCATCGTCATATATAGGATAACAGATGATCTACAATCAGTTATAAGCTAGTTATAAACTGAGATGTTCTGACAATTGAAAGCAATGATGACTCTAGTAATCCATGTCAATACACAAGATTGAAAAGCAGCTATGGTATCAATTATTAGGCTTAAATTAGGCTACTGGTTTTGCAAAGTGATAGATAACATAAACAATCAGTTAACAAAGGTTATCAATTTAAATGTTTGTTGCATAATATTTAAAAAGTGCTGTAGTAGCTTGTTCTGCCACAAGGAGCCCAAGGGATTTTAAAAATATTTAAAATAAGTATCAAAATACTTTAAATAAATTAAATATTAAAACATTTCAAACAAACATTTTATGCATAAAATATTTTGGGAAAATTGCTTCATTTCTGGAAAGTGTCGGTTAGTTGTTAACATTAATAATACCAGCGAATGTCAGTGACACACAACACTCTGTTTAAGAGCAAAGTACTTGGGCTATGCCCAGCAAGTCCAAGAATGGAGATTAATTATTGTACCTTTTTTTTTCTCATACGATTAGATTAGATTACATTACAGTGTGGAAACAGGCCCTTCGGCCCAACAAGTCCACACCGACCCGCCGAAGCGCAACCCACCCATACCCCTACACTTACCCCTTACCTAACACTACGGGCAATTTAGCATGGCCAATTCACCTGACCCGCACATCTTTGTGACTGTGGGAGGAAACCGGAGCACCCGGAGGAAACCCACGCAGACACGGGGAGAACGTGCAAACTCCACACAGTCAGTCGCCTGAGGCGGGAATTGAACCCGGGTCTCAGGCGCTGTGAGGCAGCAGTGCTAACCACTGTGCCACCGTGCCACCCACATTTGAATGGGAAGACTAAAATAGCCACTTGTAATCCTAGCAGTTATCACTTAACATTGTGTACAGTCACACAGTGGGATAATCAATAGTAGACAGCTATTCAAATCATGACGTAAACTATTTTTAAACTATATTTTGAATATAAACAGGGCTAGAACAGTAAAATGTATTTTAAACTGATATTTTGTTAAATGTTGTGCGTGAGCTATTGGGGGAAGTTGAATAGACTGGAGCTATTTTCTCAGAGTGTCGGAGGCTGAGGCGTGACCTGGTAGAGGTTTATAAAATCATGAGGGGCATGGATAGGATAAGTAGACAAGGTCTATTCCGCAGGTTGGGGGAGTCCAAAACTTGAGGGCAGAGGTTTAGGTTGAGAAGGGAAAGATTTAAAAAAGACTAAAGTGACAACTCCTTCATGCAGAGAATGGTGCTTGTATAGAATGACCTGCCAGAGGAAATGGTGGAGGCTGGTACAATTACAGCATTTAAAAGGCATTTGGATGGGTATATGAATAGGAAAAGTTTAGAGGGATATGGGCCAAGTGCTGGCAAATGGGACTAGATTTATATTAGGACAGCTGGTCGGCATGGATAAGTTAGACTACTGTGCTTTTCCAGCACCACATTCTCGACTTTAATCTCCAGCATCTGCAGTCCTCACTTTCACTGAGTTGGACCGAAGGGTCTGTTTCTGTGCTGTATATCTTTATGACTCTATGGTGAGCAATTAGAGTTTTATTTAGGAATGCAGATAATCATACATAAATTAATAGGAACATTTTGATACTGAATCTTTTTTGACATTTCATTATCTGAATGTTTTAATGTTTTCCTTTAAAGCATTCTATTTTAATGAATTTTATAATGTACAATGTGGCTTTAAAGTAACACCATTTAATAACTTTTAGAAACTGTGCTTAAGACTTTCATGAAAGCAAACTACTGACAGGAACTGTGCAGTGTAGTGACTCAGTGATTAGCACTGCAAAAGGGACCTGGGTTCAATTCCACCCTCGGGCAACTGTTTGTATGGAATTTGCACATTCTTCCCATGTCTGCATGGGTTTCCTCCGGGTGCTCCAGTTTCCTTTTACAGTCCAAAGTCCAAAGATGTGCAGTTTAGGTGAATTAGCCATGAGAAATGTAGGGGTAGGATGGGTCTAGTTGGCATGCTCTTCAGACGGTCAGTGTGGACTCAATGGGCCAAATAGTCTGCTTGCACACTGTAGGGATGCTAAATACAATATGCTCTGTCAGATAAGAGATTATAAGAAGGGTCCATTCACCTATGGATAATCCCTTGGCATTGTTCAAAGAGCAGAGTGGAATTCTCTTTGATGTCCTGATCAGTAATCTCTCTTAACTAGCACTACTAAAAATGAATTAACTTATCACACACTGCATTTGCCATTTGTGGGATCCAGCTATATATAAAACAACTTTATTAAAGCATTGCTATATTTGGCTGTACATCAGAGATTGCACCTAAAAGAAACGACTTGACAGCAAATGAAAACTCTGTGTAAAATATACATTCTTAAGTGGCTGTTAGTGGAATAGCATAACTTACACTGATAATTCTGTACAGAGCTGTACTGGGATTCACTGATAAGATGATCCTGTAGATTCTTCGAGGGAGACTGACTGTGAGCTGATGATGAGCTTGTCAGATGCCAGCAGTTGTCACTTGTTGCCTGAAATGCACCCACATAGAACCTTGCTGTTTCACAAGGTGACCTTTGACTTTGAGCTATCCGACGAGGCGTCATCTGTTTTTTGCTGGCAAGCACTTGGGGGTCCAATGGGAAGTGTCCATAGGTATAGGTGAGTGGGTGTCCATGTGACGAGGCATAAAGCAGTTCACTGTTCTCCTCATGAGAAATGTCTTCCTGGGGTGATACAACGTTCAGCATACGGCTTCCTCCCCAACTACTGGTGTGGCCACAATCAGCTTTCTCAGTGTGGAATGAATTATATTGCTGAAAATATGAAGGAAAGAAAAGGATGTCAATTTTAAAGGGGGTCAAAAGAGGAATTTAATTTCATTTTATAATCTTCTCTAAAGCTGTATAAAAAAAGAGGATGCATACAGTTTTGTCAATATTTATATCATCCACATTCTCATTTCCATGAAGTTGATTATATTAGATTTTCTAGCGAATATTTTTAAATGGTTCCCAGAATATTAGCCAATCTTTGTAAATTCTAATACCTACGGGAGCTCATTTCCTTCTTTCCCAAGTCCTGATGAAATCAGAGACATTTATAATTTTTCAACATTAGTACCACACAGAAGAAAGCTTTTTTTTCATTTGTGCAAGGATCCAACAAATCATTGACATAAATCAGCTCTGAGCTCTGCTAGAAAAAGACTTTAAAACCAGTTTCTGTGATTCTAATTATTTTACTTGATTTTAAAAGGCACAAAGGGAGTCTTCATGAAATTTTAACAAATGTCCTTATTCTCCTTGCAAAATGCCATTGAATCATCCTTCTACATTCCATCTTTTCATCTGATTTTTATTTCTTTAAAGCAGTTGGCAATCTGTTGCTATGTCATTTAATGTTAAACGTGTTGCCAATGGGAAACAGCCAACACTCAATTCAAAGGATGTATGGCGTTTAGCACAGTTCAACTCTCAAAACATGCTCATTTGTATCCTTATGCAAAAGTAGGCTTCTAGAGTATTCACAAAGTTGATTTAATTTTTAAAATTTTTATTGATACAATTTGATACTGTTATTCTGAGTAAGAAGCATTAAGTCACATTTTGCTTCACGTGACTTCCACAGATATTTTAGGCCAAAACTTTGGTCCAAACAGAGGGATGACCCCACAGTTGGCAGAGGAGACATTACGTTAAGCCTTATTGCCTGTATGCTGGGTCCAATAATTCCATAGGCAACATTAATATAACAGATTAACTTGTTATTTATTTCATTGTTTTTTTGGGCCCTGGCTGAGCACAAATTGGTTGTTGCTTATGTTTATATTATAGCAGTGACTGTACTTCAGCAGTATATAAAGGAGTAGTGGTAGCATGGCAGTATTGTGGTGGACGAGCAAGCCAGAGCATTAATGATGACCAGATAACCACTATCAGTTGTTGTAAAAAACTCCATCTGGTTCATTAATATCCTTTAGGGAAGGAACTCTACCATCCTGAAGTGATTCCATGCTGTGGGCCATTAAAGGAAAGATGAACTAGCCAAAGACACTCACGTCCCATTAATGAAAAAAATATTGGCTGTGATTTCCTTTGTCCAGACAACACAGAAAGCCAAAATCAATTCAAGTTTGTTTGTTCTTCATTCATTGTTATGGAATGATAAGGAGGGAAAGGGTTCAGCTACGGTCCAGTGGTGTTCTAATTGGGGTGGACTGCATCTGAGAATGCCTCGTAGGAGCAGGTTTAGGATCAGAAATTGTGCCCTCCAAAGTAAAATAGTTGCCATTCAGGATTTGAGCTTGAATATAGTGAGGTATTCAGGTACTGTTGAGGCTTCTGTAATTTGTTCTACTAAGGTTCAGTGACTGGTTTGTAAGTTTACTGTGTTTAGTTTTTTCAGTTTTAGTGATAGTGGAGAACAAAACACTAGGGACATTTGAAATATTGACAGATGCTATAATGTGCAAATTGGACACAATGAACTGAATAGCCCTTTCTCTTTACTGACATCTTTGATCATCTGAAAAGTCATATTGACACATTCAATCAGAGTTTTAACATAGGTCATTATCATTGTGAGACTAAAGAATAATTTATAAGGATGAAGAGATATACCATGAGTTAAGACTTACCAATTTGCAGGACAATGAATGTTCTTTTGCCATTAGCCTGGTATAACCACTAGTTGCCACCAACCTCCCCACTAGTTTCAAAAAATTGCATTATTACACTGTAATTATGAACTAAATTCACTGTAGAAAGTTAGGGAGGCTATTTCAAGAAATTAATAGCCAGTTTTTGGAGTAAATTACTGGTCCTGACATATCACTTAACCCTGGGAGACCCAAACAGGAGATATTTAAATTGTGGAGTGTCACTCCCACAAGTTGCAAATTGTTTCTGTAAGTTTATAAATATTAATTTATAAGTTAAAAGTTTTAAAAAATGTTTTGTATAGCCTTACCTTTTTCTTTTTCAATCCAAGCTTTCCCTTCCTTCAGTTTCTCCTTCTATATCTGATTTTTATTCATTCAGCACATTTCCTTCCCCATTGTTCTCTTTATTTTTTCCCTACCTTTAATATAATGGATGAATCTCGGACCCATCATTTATCAAGGTCTCAAAAATGTTGATTTTGTTGCTCCATTATTAGCTCACATTTCCAGCATTGTTCACCTGTTTATTTAGGTGTTACAATTGCCCTTTGAGATCCAAATGGTGTCTACAAATCTCAATGCTATCCTTTTGATGTCTTGAAAACTTGGATCAAGTCATCTTCAAACTTCTCAATTCTAGTGAAGACAAACTTATTTTGTGTCATTTCTCCTCACAATTTAGTTTTTGGAGTCCAGGACTGAAAAATTGGGGTGGTTCGTGCCATTTTTTTGGATGCCTTTGGAGATCCAAAATGATGTCCATGATGTGCACTCACACTTAGGGTGAATTGGAACAAATGCCATGTTGGTAAGGACGTTAGCACATACTCAGTGAATAGCTGCTGGAACTACCTGGGTCAGACAGGTTATGTTATTAATCAGCATGCAATGCTAATGTGTTGCCAGTGTCATCCTGGAGCTCAAAGCTCAAATAAACATCTTCCATAACCTCAGACAGCTGAACACACATTCTATAGGAGGAAACTCCCCACCAAGTGCTATTGAAAGCAATCATTGACTACTTATATGTTAGCTGCCTGATTGATTTCTTCTGGCTGTTGCTACCATTCTAAAAATATTTGTGCTTTTGATAGTTTTTAAAGTTGCTAAATCTGACAAGGATTGGTGTGACAAGTGTAAAAGGACATTTCACTAACTGTAAGTTTTTATGCAAACCAGTTGCCCCCAGACATGGCTGAATTAGTTGACATTCTCATCGGTATAAAACACTATCTAGAGAATTTTTGTTTGTTTCAGTGACTGGAGAAGTGGTTACAGATCGATGTCAAGGTTAACAATCCATTCAATGGCTCCAGATACCATAGGTTGAATGGTTGTGATCTCACTGGATTCTTAGAATAGGAATTTAGCAAGAGGGCAAAGCTCTGACTTGGATGACCACGATCATTAACTAGCTGTACTTTAGTGTTCAAATCATTCCTGAATCATTCCCAAGCATTTTAGGGTTGTCCAGATTTCCTTTGTAAGTTTGAAACCTGGTGTTCTCCACTGGGGTAAGTGACATTTGCAGTCAGTCAGGTGGCACACCAATCTGAGGTCGAGCTGCTGACAGTTTGTGAGAGTTTGGAAGGAATTAAAGTTGAGGCTGTGAATTTTCAAATGCATATGTGGGGCTTCTGAAGTCCTCTGTTAATGAGAGTGATTGTGAGCTATCAGTTGGAGACATTCTTTGAATAGGATGTTGTTCTTGCTGACATTTAGAGAATGAACAGAGACAATGCAGAACAAATCTACACTCATCTGTCCCTAAGCACTGATCAAAGTAGAAGATTCTATCTCAAGTGGTGCAAAGGAGCCAGGTAACTTTCTCTGTTACTGATGTATCAGTCTCTGCAGCTCTCGGATACTCTGAGCTGAAACTCCTCTTGCTGCAAACATATACTGCAGCAATGTTTTCCCTGGGTCACACTAGCATCCAGAAGCTTCCATATGAGACATCACCCACCCTGCCATCCTCAATGTGATTTAATTTACTTCTTAATTATTTTATTCAATTATTTATTCTTTTAAGTATATTTTATAACCCTTATCACTATTTCCTATGCTACGTTAAATCCTTGGAATAGAATCGACCTTAACCATTTACCAGATACTCATAAAACCTCTTCTTCTTTAGGAGATTAAGAACAATGCTCAATATAAACCCCTGTGCTGAGTTGATGCCAGGTGCCTCCAAGCTCCTTGATGTTGACAGTAGGTTTTCTGACAGGTTTCTACATTCTTCAAGAATTTCCAGGGTATAGACCCATCAATTTGTTTTTGCAGATTGCCTTACAGAAGTGATTATCTCAATATTCTGCAGTAGAACTGTGACTGAGCTGATAAGTTGGCACTTACTATATATAACGAGTACCCTGGTTTCAGACCACTTGGGCCCAATGTCTCAACAGATGCAAGAACCGCCTCTATTCTATGCTAACCTTGAATTTACATGGAGTGCCAGGGTCTGGCCTGGTGGCTGTTAGTGTTAAAAGGTTAAATGTACCCGCATCCTCAATATCCTATTATTCTTCCATCACTGCCTGAGTATCTTAAAGGAGAAACACATAAGGGTAAGATTTGGTTGTGGGATTGAGATGCATAGTAGTAAAGGTGGGGAAGAGTTGTAGACTTGCATCATCTACCGCTTGTCAGTCTGAAGCGTGTGTGAAATGAACAATGTTAGGATGAAAGAAATGAGCTAGGTATAAGGGTGCTGTCATTCTTGATGGTCTCAGACCTACCATAAGTCACATCACAGTAGGGGAATGCACTGTCTCTTTCATAGGGTTTATGACATGCAGTCATTCCTGAATCTCCTGCTGCCGCTGTTTCTATGTCATCTTGAACTGGAATGAAGAGGAAAGGGTGTCAGTGATTGTGGTGAAATTTTTTAGGTGATGTGATGGCTATGGCTGAATAGTTGGTTTCTAGTTGTACACAAGCTGTGAGAAATAGATGTGAGGCTTGCAACAGTGCTGAGTCTATAAAGGAATGGAAACATATGAATGTCAGGATTGAGCCCTGATGATTGGGAATATAGGGAGGTGAGTGATGGAGTGGGAGCAAGGCAGTGGTGAATTGAGAAGTAGCAGAGGATTGTGGTGTATCTGGAAAGATATGTCATTTGAGAATGCATCTACTAACTTTAGTCACTGGCTGTACTGTCTGTACTGTATTCAGCTCCCTTGACTTGATTCCTAACATTAATTTTGACATATATGTGTTCTTATTGCCTTTGGACAATTTATCTGGCCTGTGGGTGCAGAGTATTTGTCCATTCCACCTCCTTTACTAAGACCTCTAATTGCAAGGTCTATGAAGCTTTGAGCTGAAACTTTATTGCTGGAACAGCACAGCAGGTCAGGCAGCATCTAGGGAACAGAAGATTCGACGTTTCGGGCACATGCCCTTCTTCAGGCATGTGCCCGAAACGTCGAATCTTCTGTTCCCTAGATGCTGCCTGACCTGCTGTGCTGTTCCAGCAATAAAGTTTCAGCTTTGATCTCCAGCGTCTGCAGACCTCACTTTCTCCTATGAAGCTTTGAGCCAATGCTTTCTCATGACATTTTTCAATGTCGCCTCAGTCAGATTCATTTATCACATGAGTGCCAATGTTTGGTCCAACTACAGTCTAGTTGCCCTTTCTAAGGTGTAAGCTAACTTTAAACAATGCAGGCTAACTTTAACTAGTGCTGGTTAAACATGATATTGAGCCCTGCTAACATACCCAGTGAATTAGTATTGTGGTTAACACTGGCTGGATGCAGTAATCACTGAAATGGGAGGCAGCATGACATTGGCATGCTTCTTGGAATGCAATCAACAAGTTGGTTAATCATGCTTTCTGCTCATTTTCATGGGTTATTGACTTTGGTCTCCTCTAATGTTTTTGAAGCCATTACCCTGCCTGGTGAATTATTCCAATATGTAAAATTACTCACTATAAGATGACTTATGACATTGTTCAAAGATTGTCATGTTACGTGGCTCTATTCAACTTACACAGTTTAACTGTTTTCTGTATTGCTTCCATCAATGTTAATTCACTGGTCCAATACAGTACCAAGTTGTAGAAGGATAATATAGTACAGGAGACCTTCAGCCACCATGTCTGTGTTTGCCAATTAGCCTGACTTACCTGGTTTTCCTATAGCCTTGCATATGTTTCCCCTTCAAGTTGCTTATGCAATTTCATTTGAAAGTTATTACTGAATCAGCTTACACCATCCTTTCTGGTGGTACTTTCCAGATCATGACAGCTCACTAGTTAATAAACAAACACCAGGAGTTTCAGACTCTCCAGGTTTTACTTGGAAGTTTTCAGATGCAACATGAGTGGAGTGCTGCTAACTGCCTCCAGGACTGAAAAGAACAAATATCATCCAGGGTTCAAGTTCCTTTATACTATCCAATGAACTACATTGCAAAATGTAGTGCCTGCTCTTTCGATTAAAAATAATTCCAGTCTCTAATCTAATCTCTCTATGGTTCAAAAGCCTGCAGCCTGCCAGTACACACCAGTACACACCAGTAGACGATGGACATTTAGATGAAATAGAGTAGGACACTTGCTGTAAATGAGTTTACTGTCTTCTGGCGAGGAGCATAAAAATGACAATAAGTATCAGAAACTTAAAATGGTCAGTTTGGAAGAGTTACTGAAAAAGAACTAGGCTACTTTTCAGTTCAGTTCTCAAACCATTAAGTATTTAATTTTACATTAAGTGGAAGTCCAATGTATGACTATAAATTGGAAATAGTTTTTCATTAAGAGATGCATATACAGTGCTTCCCTTATTTGACTCTCCGGAATTATTACTGAGCTGAAAAGCAATGAGAATTTAAAAGTAAACATGTAGTCAAAATCTTGCAGATGTCATTTCCATCTCTAAATTCATGTTTGAATATGTAATAAAGAATTCAGTATGTGCTGGTTTGGATATCTCATGCTACTGTAAAACAGCACTGTGCGTGGCAATAGCCCTTTGTGTATCGTGTTCTAATATGGTCAGATGTAGGTTTGGGCTTATTACTCTCCACAGTTCTTGCCCTCGGCCAGGCTGTCAGTGAGAAGTAGAAAATACAAGCCAAGTGCATCCCCATAGGGAGTAAGTAAAAGTCAAATGAGTCATCCTGGATGATTTTTGTACACTTCCTATTGCTTTAATCAAGAAAGGCTTTGCCAGAGAGGCCCACAATCAGCTCATCTGCTTTTTTTCATCACATCCTTCAATTTGCACCACACCACATTCCAGTGGGACATGCTGCTAGGAAATGGGCCAGAGTAACTCATGGTGACCCTTCCTATAAGAAAACATCTGCCCTCTGTTCCAGACCTCTCCTTCACAACTATGCTGTGAATACATGCAGACATTAATTTTTGTACTTTATGCATAGCAAGCTCAATTCTTCAACATCCTACCATATCTGCACAAATGGGTCAGGGTCATAATATTCCATAATATGCACCTGCGGATAAGGAGATGTCTTTAGTTTTGATTTCAACTTGGCAATTTTGGGCTTCAGTTGTTTTTGGCTTTCATGTGAGGTAGGCAGCAGCATCTTATATGGGAATGAGGACTTGGTGGCTGTAGTCTGGTCCAGTGACAGTTGTAGCTCTTTGTATTCAATGTCCCTGCAACATAAGATTCAATAGCATTCTAATATGTGGTGATAATTTTAAAACAGCATTAAATATTAGATTATCCAAAATAATCTTAAAAATCCAGTGACCATTTAATACAAATTCATTGACTTTGTCTTTGAAAATAGCTCATGAAGGAAATTAAATCCACAAGTGTTCAAACAGCAGTATTAACTGTAAGTAATTGCCAGCTGTATATCCGCTTAATATCCCAATCTGTCTCTTTGTCAGGCACCAGCTGATAGACTTGTCATGGTCATTTCCTTTTGACCAGGACTGCCTGTCAGACATCTGGAATGTGCCTGGTGTACTATTGATTTCATCAGATCAAGAGTGCTCACAAAGCCCGTTTTTGCATATTAAAAAAAATTAAACTGAAAATTTATTGCACTTTGATGTTCAGCAGGAACTGCCTGTTGAGGAGATGACTTGTTTTATTTCCTGCTGCGTAAAATCACAAGACTGTGAATTCACAGAAAATAAAGCTTGATGAGTTGTATTATCTTATCAAGAAAAGCTTTTAATGGCTTTGTCTTACACTCATTATTTGTGATTCCAGATGATTTAAAATATTACATTTTGTTAAATGCAGTTTCACTTGCAGGAGTGGGAAATAACAACTTATCATGAAACATAATCTAACAACATTTCTCAAACACTAGGTAAAACACTTAATTGGTATAGTTAATGAAAAGATGAGTAATACAGCTGCATAGTAATAGTACTGTAGATTTTATTAAATTGGCCTGTTCAGACATACGATGACACATGCTATGGAGCTGGTGGGACTTGAGTCCAGGCCTTTCAGTGCAGGCTTGCTGCATTGGCCCAGTGAAACTCAGCACAAGCTGGAAGAACAGCATTTCATTTACTTCTTGGGAACCCCGCAGCATCAGGACTCAATATTAAGTTCAATAATTTTCAGGCCTGAACACCTTCTTCCCTGTCCTTTACCCACCCCCATACCCCGTCCCTGTCATCACATGGCCAACCCGTTTTCACCTACTTATGGTTCCCATTATCAGTTTTTCTTTCTCCCTAGTAAAATATTATCCATCCTTTTGTCTCCCTGACTATTTCTCTCTCTCTCTCTTTCATTCCTTCCTTCCACCCTCCCATCTTGTCCTCAGCATATACACCACCTTTTCTTAGCTACTGTCAGTTCTGAAGAAGGGTGACTGGACTCAAAAAACATTAACCCTGCTTTCTCTCAACAGATGCTATCAGAGCTGCTGAGTTTCTACAGCAATTTCTGATTTTATTTTATCTGCATAGAGTTGCAGGTGAGCAGGAAACTACCTTGGAGCTATTAGGTACCTTATTATAATATTCAACCTGGTCTTTACCTATAGTGTTACCGAACTATTCTGCTTTAACAGCCAGTGCATTGGTTTCCTCAACGATCAACAACCCACTAGGGTCACTGAAACAAGTATATTGCTTCTGAGGAACTGGCAGGCTGGGAGGGCTTTGAATAGAAGATATCCAGCCAGGTCTGAGGCTGCTACTCACAGCAGTCCTTCTCAAAAGATCATTTTTTAAATTCATTCATTCATGGGTTATTGGCATCGGTGATTGGGCCGTATTTATTCCCATTCCTGGTTGTCCTTGAGAAGATGACGGTGAGCTGCTTTCTTGAACCATTGCAATCCGCGTGTTGTAGGTAGACTCACCATGTTGTTAGCAAGAGAATTCCAGGGTTTGACATAGCAACAGTGAAGGAATGGTGATACATTTCCAAGTCAGGATGGTAAGTGGCTTGGAAGGGAGTTTACAGGTTGTGATGTTTCCATGCATCTGCTGCTCTTGTCCTTCCAGGTAGTAGTGATCATGTGTTCAGAAGGTGCTATCGAAGGAGCCTTGGTGAATGTCACCGGCTGGTCATTGCTAACTTCTTGGAACCTAATTAGTTGACTTGTCTTGTGCTTCATTCAACACTTCTCTGCTGTCATCCTTTAACAGAATGGAGTAACTTATGCAATTCAACCTCGTATCTCTGATGAAAAACAGGAGCTGCAAAAGCAGCATCGACCACTAAGTGTCAGCAGCACCAAGAACAACATCAATAGCTGTCACTGCCTTCTGCTCATCATGTGTTGAAAAGTGACTTGGGATATCTTGAGAACATCCATGGTTTGATTTGGTGCTACATAGGTGCAAGTGTCTAGTCCATCATTCTTTTTAACTTCTTGCTTTCAGAATCAGTAGGTGTAGGTCTGGGGAGCAGAGCCACACAAAGGAACTCTGGTTTAGCTTAGATTAGATTAGATTAGATTCCCTACAGTGTGGAAACATGTCCTTTGGCCCAACCAGTCCACACCAACCCTCCAAATAGTAATCCACCCAGACCCATTTCCCTCTGACTAATGCACATAACACTATGGGCAATTTAGCATTGCCAATTCACCTGACCTGCACATCTTTGTGACTGTGGGAGGAAACAGGAGCACCCGGAGGAAACCCATGCAGTCACAGGAAGAATGTGCAAACTCCACACAGACAGTCACCCAAGGCTGGAATCGAATGATGGTGTATATGCAGTAACCTCCTACACGAGGGACGTTTATGTACAGTGAGCTTCATGTCTCCACAAGACAAGCCCCTGAACACACTAGAGATAAGGGAAAGCAGCATTTCCATTGTCTTGATAGTTGGGAGTTACTCAGGTTCATTAAAATATCACAGATCATTCTGCTGTTACTTTGTAGGACATCGAAGAACCCACATCTAAGTACCAGAGTTAAAGGGTTCAGAACATTGAGACATCATTGTGAAGGCTCCACCACTGATGGCTCTACAGCTTCTACATGATCCAAGATAGCCAGCAGTTTCAGAACCAAAATATTGGAGTGTAGGTTGTGGAATATCTTGCAATAACCGGTCAAATTATAAAAACTGATAAATGAAGTAGCAATACAGGTGCTAATAATTTTGGTCCCAAAACATCCATCACCTAAACACTGCTTGTGAGATCAGGACCCATACCTTCATTAATCTTACCTTCTCAATGTTTTTTTCTGCTCCTCGCATGTCACTGTCTGTCACTGATGCTATTTTGCTTCACCCGGTATGCTCTCCTCAAGTTCAACTTTTGAATGCCTTGGTTGGATGGTTTAATTCCAAGGTGCACTTGAATGATGCAACATTCCAAGAGGCATATAATTGATCCTGATGGAAGGAGAACATCTTCTTTTGTCACCCAGATGGTCTTCAAATATCCCAGTGACATGGACCTGAAGTTCAAAGTGTGCTTCACTGTCAGTGACCACATAATTCAGTCTGGTGGAAACTAAAAGGAGGATATGTGTGATTCTAAATGAGGGGTGAGTCACCTCTACTGTCCTATTTTGTGATTTCTCTTCAAACCATCCTTTCTGTATTTGGAGATCCAACTTCTCAAAAGTGCAGCTTATACAGTTCACTTCCTGTACCCTTTTCTCCTGAAGTACTCTTGTTAACAGAAGCAGAGCAACTTTGTTTTTCATTCATGAGATTTGGCCATTACAGGCTGGGCCACAATTTCCTGTCTGTCATTAATTGCCCTTGAGAAGGTCTTGGTGAGCTGTCTTCTTCAACCATTGTGGTTCATGTGATACAGACACACCAACAATACTGTTAGGGAGGGAGTTCCAGAATTCTGAACCAGCAACAATGAAGAAGTGATTATTCAGTGTCAAGTTGGGCCAGTATATGGCTTGGAGGGGAATTTGCAAGTTGTGGTGTTCCCATTTATCTGTTGCTCTTGTCCTTCTAAATGGTTAAGGTTGTAGATTTAGAACCGCTGCCTAAGAAATTTTGTAGAATTGTTCCTGTGTGTCTTGTTGATGGCTTACTGTGCAGCTACTATGCATTGTGGTGGAGGGAATTGTGGTCAGATGGGACACTATCAAGCCTTTTATTCTGTCATAGATTCCAATGACTGTTGTTAGAGTTGCACTCATCCAAGCAACTGGAGAATAGTCCATCACACTCCTGACTTGTGCCTTGTAGATGGTGGACAGACTTTGAGGAGTCAGGATGTGAATTATTCTCCTCAGAATATTTAACATCTGACCTGCACTTATAGCCACAGTATTTACACGGTTGGTCCAGTTCAGTTCCTAATCAATGGTAACTGCCAGAATTGCAGAATGCAGTTATTGCATTATTCAGCAATGGTAATGATATTGAATGTTGAGGAACAATGTTTAGATTCTTTTGGTGGAACTGGCATTAAGCTGTTATTGTCATTGTGTCTAATAAAACCTTTATATCATAGCGCTATCCTTAAGTGTTGGGAAGATGTGAAAGTGCATCACGAAAGTGCTGTATCTGAAGAAACAGAGTTCTACAGTTGAGGGTTTTAACTGAATTTTACTAGCAATAGGAGATGACATACATTGAAAAGTGCAGTCGAATAGACAACCGTAAAAACCTAGTTAAACATTATAACAATTGGTCACTAGTAGAGAACAGTCCATGAGTTTAATAGATAGAGTGTTATATCAAATAGTTATGAAGTTACCCCATGGACCCTTACCTTGCCAGTCTGTCATTCATAGAAAGACAGAGCTTATATTTATATAGCACCATTCACAACTCAAGACATCCTAAAATGCTTTACAGCCAATGAAGTGCAGACACTATTGTAATTCACGTGAGCAGCCATCTCCTTCCAAAGATTGTGATCCACCTTTGACTTTATCGAATCATTGTTCAGGAGGGGAAGAAGCCAAACAGCATGGAAACAATTGTACTACATTTCTTCCAGCATGTTTTGTGTGGCAATTCTTTGAAATGTGTGGCCTGAGGCTACCATAAGTTGCTCAGTGATATTTTTCATGTTTTCTGGAAAAAAGTCTCCATTTTAATTCCGCTGTTTCCATAATTTCTGTTGTCCTTTCTGGGGTGGGTTATTTCTTTGGCTTTATTATAACACCAGCATTTCTTTGCTTTTAGATTTTCAGCACAATTGTTTGGAGGAAAGACCATTATTATGTTGTCATGATACTACATATGTAGTGGGACTTGACTGGTTTACTGTTTATTTCATAGTGATATGTACATCAGAGAGATTCTCCATTTCCCAGGCTCAACCGATATATCAATAACCTGACTAAAATTGCTCAGGTAATATTGACTCGGTTTTGAATCTAACTGATGCTACCCAAGCTTTCTTTATTGGAAAGCTATTTCAATCAGTGTAGATTGAATTTTAATCCTTAATATTAAAAGATGAATTTCTAATTCATGTTATTATCTAACTCAACCATCTCTCTACTATCACCTTACCACCAACTCAGTGCAAGTTATCACTCTGTGAATGAATATTTTACATCCAAATAGAACCAGATGTTAATTAACATTGAGTTCAACTAATTTTTTACATTATGCTTCCCTCAATACCTTTTGCATTAAACAGTCTGTGCCACCACTGAACATCAAGCTCTTAGTTCCTGGACTGTCACTGAACTCATCTCCTCTGGAGATCTCCATTCCATAATTTCCCATCTCACACTTCCCATAGCCCATTTCTAATTGCTTCCCAAAATTCGCAAATGAGACTGCCCCAGTTTGTTCATATCCCATTCAACTTAGTTCTTCTTATCTTGACTCTACATTTCCCTCTTTTTTCAGTCTCTCCCCACTTACAAGAGTGATTCTGCAATTTCCAGTTTTCTGGCCCTAGCTACCTCCTCTTCGGCATGGATATGCAATCTCTCCATGCATCCATCCATCGGAAGGATCTCCACTTTTCCTCAAAAAGGGGTTTCAACAGCTCTGATCCACCCTCCTTCACCTGGCTGAGCTTGTTCTCACTTTGACCAAGTTTTCCTTTAACTCATCTCACTTCGTTCAAGTCAAAGACTGTGGATACCCTTATGGTTTCCAGCTATGCCTGTCTCCTTGTGGGGGATGTGGAATATTCCTGAGATTCCTATACACAACTCTTTCTTTGATACATCGGTGTTTTGCTCCATGCTGTAATTCGTAATTGGAAAAATCTACAGTTTTACTTTCAATTTCTATCCTTCTCTCACCTTCACCTGGTCCAACTCTGAATTTTCCCTTCCCTTTCTTGACTTCATTGTTTCCATTTCTGAGATAGATTGCCCACCAATATCCATTACAAACCCACTGATTCCCACAGTTATCTTGGCTATTCATCCTCACATCCGGCTTCCAGCAAGATTCCATTGCATTTCCCAGTTTCTCCAGCTTCATCATGTGTTCTGATTATGCTACCATCCGTTGGGGTCCTCCAACATAATCTCCTTTATCCTCAACCGAAGATTCCTCACCACTGTCGCTGACAGGTCCCTCACCTATGTCCCACCTATTTCCCGCATTTCT
Organism: Chiloscyllium plagiosum; assembly: GCF_037043375.1. Taxonomy (NCBI): domain Eukaryota; kingdom Metazoa; phylum Chordata; class Chondrichthyes; order Orectolobiformes; family Hemiscylliidae; genus Chiloscyllium; species Chiloscyllium plagiosum. The sequence continues at coordinate 25,873,880 of NW_028270150.1, forward strand.
GTCCACATCTCCTTCCTTCCCTTCCATAATGATTATAGGGTTCTCCTTCTCCTCACTTACCATCCTACCAGCCTCCGCATTCAAAGAATTATCCTCAATCATTTCTGCCCCTTCCAGTGGGATGCCAGCATCAAACACCTTTCCCTCCCTCCACTGTCAGTGTTCTCCAGAGACCTTTCTATTTGCAACACCCTCGTCACCCCTTCATCCCTCCAAACACTTCTTCATCATCCATGCAATTGCATAATGTGTAACACTTGACCATTCACCTCCTCATTGTCCAATGCCCCAAACACACATTCAAGGTGGTATAGTGCTTTACTTGTACTTCTTTCAATGTAGTCTCCTGTATTTGCTACTCACAATGCGGTCTCCTTTACATTACACCAGGTTATAGTCCAACAGGTTTAATTGGAAGCACTAGCTTTTGGAGCACTGCTCCTTCATCAGGTGGTTGTGGAGGACACAATTGTAAGACACAGAATTTATAGCAAAAGTTTACAATGTGATGTAACTGAAATTATACATTGAAAAATACCTTGATTGTTTGCTAAGTCTCTCATCTGTTAGAATGACCATGTTAGTTTCACTTCTTTCATATGTAAATCACAAAACTCTTTTTAAAATACTAAAAAAAGGCTTTGTGATTTACATATGAAAGAAGTGAAACTATCATGGTCATTCTAACAGATGAGAGACTTAACAAACAATCAAGGTATTTTTCAATGTATAATTTCAGTTACATCACACTGTAAACTTTTGCTATAAATTCTGTGTCTTACAATTGTGTCCTCCACAACCACCTGATGAAGGAGCAGTGCTCAGAAAGCTAGTGCTTCCAATTAAACCTGTTGGACTATAATCTGGTGTTGTGTGATTTTTAACTTTGTACATCCCAGTCCAACACCGGCATCTCCAAATCCTTTACATTATTGAGACCAAATGGAGACTGGTTGACTGCTTAGTAGAACACCTCCATTCTGTCCAGAGGAATAACCCCCACCTTCCAGTTTACTGCCATTTCAATTAACCATCTTGGTTTGCATCTTGCACCTACTACAGCAGATTTTCCAAAGCAAATTCCATTTCCAAGTAGTTCTGAGGCTTTTGATGCTTAAGGACCTAAACTTGTGCCCTTTCTCCTGCTAGACTCCTAGGTAGAGGTCAGCGAGCCAGTAAAAATACTTAACAGAGCTAGAGGTTAGAAAATTGGGCAAGGAAAGGGTTTGGATTTCTCTAGTGTGCAGAAATCATGTCACATTGAAGGCGTACCAAATTCATACAATCATACAATTTTCATACAAGCTGGCAGCACAGGAGGAGATCATTTGGTCCACCATATCTATTCCAGCTATTTGAAAGAGCTATTCAATTCATCCACTTCTCAATTTTTCTCTATGGCATGAAAATTGTTCGTTTATCTGTAAAGTGTTATTTGTCCAATTCCCTTTTGGAAGTTATTATTGAAGCTGCTCAACATTCTACACTCTAAGGAGAACAAACCTGATTTCCACAGTCTGTCTAGAATCTACAATCTACTTTAAGATTAAAACAGATGGTTTTCAGTAAAATGCCACACCACTGATCATTTTTACCTGATGTTTTAGGATATGCTGATTGGAAATGCCTATTTCGTTTTTTAAAAATTACATAATAGTATCGATTGATGTTATATGTCCAGAACGGAATTAAGAATTATAAAGACATTTAACAAGATTAAATGAAAAACACTGCAGAACCTGGAAATCTGAAACAAACGCAGAGAATTCTGGGGAAACAGAACAAGTCTGGCAGCATCCGCAGAGGGAGAAACAGAGTTAACATTTCAAGTCCGGTATAACTTCTTCTGAATGTCTCACCCCACAGATGCTGCCAGACCTGCTGAATTTCTCCAGCATTTTCCATGTACGTTCAACAACAATAACTGGTGCTTTACAATAATGGGGAAAGTAACATTTTCAAGTGTAAAAATATCAACAGATAGGTTAGGAAGGAATTCATGACAGAATAATTTAACAGGAAATTGTATATTTAGTGAATTTGATTGACCGTTTCAAGTTCTGGATTTTCTTACACATCCTACTTCTTTCATATGCTATTACAACTTTTTGTCAATGAACACATGTATGTATATACTTACGTTAGGACATAATTGACGCTCACAATGCAATGGGGTCTGGATGAACGACTATTATGAACAATGGTAGCATAGCTCTGAACCCACACCCAGCCTCCATGTTTTGACAGCAGTCTGTAGTACTTTGTTGTGACTTGTCCTTTGACCAGCACTTCCAGAATAATTAAAAACAAAATTACTTGGTATTTTTCCAGCATTATTTCAGATGAATATTAAAACATTTTGCAACATTTCCTCAAATTGCACAACATTTTGAAACATATGACTACTTGAAACCATATTATTAATTTAAAAAATACTGTTACCAGTATTAACTGATTTATGCTTTATATATTCATCAATCTTTCTTCTGTCAGTACATTGTGGGGTGGCATGGTGGCTCAGTGGTTAGCACTGCTGCCTCACAGCACCAGAGATGCAGGCTCAATTCCAGCCTTAGGCAACTGTCTGTGTGGAATTTGTACACTCTCCCTGTATCTGCTTGGGTTTCTTTCCACAGTCCAAAGATATGCAGGCTAGGTGGATCAGCCATGGGGTTACAGGCATAGGGTAGGAGTCTGGATGAGATGCTCTTTGGAGTATCAGTACGGACTTGATCGGCTGAATGGCTGGCTTCCACACTGCAGGGATTCTATGATTTAACAGAGATGCTAATCCTTCTAAAGTAAAGTCACCGATTATTTAAAAGAACTCGTCCTTATCCGAGAAACATTTATAGCGTTGGTTTAAATACTCATGATTTGCTGTCTATTCTAATGCAATCATTTAAAAGAGGGTGGTTTGCATGTCACAGAGAGTGTTTCGCGTGTGAAATAAACTTCCTGTGGAAGTGGTAGATGCAGGTAAAATTACAACATTTAAAGACATTTCAATGGATACATGAATAGGAAAGGTTTGGAGGGATATGGGCCATGAGCAGGCAGAATGGACTCGTTTAGTTTGGGATTATGCTTGGCATGGACTGGTTGGACTGAAGGGTCTGTTTCCATGCTGTATGGTTGTATGATTCTAAGACCCCAAAATTGTGGAATTCCTTAACTGAATTAGGTTTTCTCAGTCCCACTGTTATGTTCCAAGAAGGATCAGGAGGCAGAAGTGTTAACAGAGGGAGCTTTATTGTGGAGGTGTTCACTCTACAGGCAGCAAAATTAGAGAAGGAGAGAGAGCTGTTTGTCCTCCTAAATTGCTGATAATGTAATAATTATGTCACATGATCAGACTCTTAAAGTGCCAGTCTACCATACAATCACAAATACACGCCAAATACAAACTTCAAACTTTTTAATTGTAAGTTGAGCCAGTTCCAAAAACTACTTGCTGATTTGCCTCATACATTGTATTTTTTTCCAATGAGCTATTCTGTGTTATGAGGCTTAGCCTATTCTTTTGGTTTCTCACCAAAAGATGATTGGATTGGGGAGGAACTTGATATGTTTAGCATATGTTTTATGACACATGCCTGAAATGTTTTTTTTCATTACGTTATTTTCAGAACATATACAGTGAGAGTCATGATTATTTTGTTCAGACTTCATTTCTTAATGACAACGAACTATAATATGCCCAACATATCCACATTGCTAACTACTTCTGTTCTTGAAGAGTAATAATGTTGAATATCGATAGCTATGCCATGATTACTGTCAACAATTGAGTGATAATCCGCAGTCAAATCATCCTATCAGCTACAAATCTAGAAGCATAGGCTAGATTAAATGAAGTAGTTTTAACTGATATGCCATGTGTAATAATTGATCTGCATGAAGTGTTCTTGAATGAGTACCATTTCAGGTGAGCAGCTTGTTACTCACAGAGGTGATGTGCATATCTTAAATGGAAAACATCACACCCATGCACGTGATGATACAATGTCCTTTCTATCAGATCCTGAGGTTCATATCCAGTTAACTCCGCAACCCTGATAATAAAGACAAATAAAATTGGAAATTACTTGCAATGACGGAAGTAATGGTGTAGTGGTATAATTATTAGACTAACAATCCAGGCTAATGTTCTGTGACATAGGTTCAGATCCCGCCAGGATTGAGATTGAAAGTTGAATTCAGTACAAAGCAGCAATAATGTGAATGGCAGCTATTGTCAATCATTGTACAAACCCATCTGCTTCATTCATTTCCTTTTGGAGAAACAAATATGCTGTCTTTACCTGGCCTGCCCGATATGTGATTCCAGATACTGGACAACATAGTTGGCACTTAACAGCCCTCTGTACAATTATGGCTGGCCAATAAATGCTAGACTAGCCGGTGATGCCCATATCCCATGAATGAATTTTAAAAATGAAATAAAGTTGGCTGTTTCATGTGCGCCAAGATTTTGAATTTACAGAAATAAAGTAGATAAAAGAAATGTATTGTTAAACAATTGGAGCAATTTATGGTGGGAATTAGAATATTGTGTGTCTTTTTTGGTGTCTTATTTCTTGAAGTGGTTTAGATTATAGTGGAAAAGAAAACATGGACAAAACCAGATTTTTGAGGTTGGGGCCGTAGTGAGAAACAACAGAGGAAGGTTTTGTTTCATTAGAGCAGAAAAAGAGCAAATCTGCTCAAAGTTCCCAAGAAATAGGACTAAGTGGTTAGCTTTTCTAAGAAGTTGCCTCCAGTGCTATGGAATAGATCCATTGTAAGGGAATCCATGGACTCTTGCAATTACCACCATTAATAAACATAGTGTGTGGTTCATACAAAGTTTTAATGTCATTCACTGTAAGTTTGGTTCTTGGATTCTAGGTTCATGAGAGATATGAGTTTTTCTGTGTGTCTGAAGTTAATAACTAACTTGTAAGTATTTCTGGCCATAGGGATCTCTTTTAAAACAGTTTTTGGAGCCTAGTTTTAGAATTAATGGAAGTTACTATCAAACAAGAGAAACTAGCTCCAATTTCGAAAGTCAGGGGAGGATTTTTTTTCAGCTTAAGGGAAATACTGATAGTTTAGAGGGATGTTTTACTGAGAAATTTGAGCAGTTCTTCAAAGGCCTTGGATTAAGACGTCAGTATAGACCAGATCTACCGATAAGGGACAGCTATAATGAAACCAGATTGCCTACAGTAAAGAGTTAATGATAATCCCATCAGGTGTATTGGGATACAACCCTGAAGATATTACTTAAAGATGCATACATTTAGGTTCAGATATATCATAACGCCATGTTTGAAACTATCAGTTGCTGTTAAATCATTTTACCAGTTAAAATTCTTACCTTGCATCTAGGAAAATTAGTTTGAGATCCAGACTGGCTCTGAACATGAACATGTTGCTGTGAAGTTTGATTTCTGTGATAGCACTGGGTGGTAATGAATGTCCCACTGCCACTAGTCCCACAATCTGGTAACAGCCATCATAGAGAGTGACATCAAATACATACTGACGGATTTTCAAATAGCCACTGCAGTGGATTACCTATGGAGAAAGATAATTTCAGTTGATTTATGCATGGTGAAAATATTTTCTAAACACACAGAAGAGGCTAAGCAAATAAAACTGCTCAAGGAAGCTAAAAGTGGGAACTTTATTAAAGAATACTAAACTGTACAATTACTTTCACACTAACTTGTCCCACAATCTATTTAGCAACAGAAAACTGCCCAAAAAAAGGGCAGTCCAGGTGCTGAGGTGCATTGTCGTGGCAATATGGTTCAGTATGGTCAGAACACAATGTACATTTACAATTATAATTGCCAACCATGTCTTTGGGAGGAGATTTCTGTTCAACATTTGAGTTTACGATGATCTGTAACAGGGAGATGGAGAGATACCAAAAAGACTCATGATCTTTATGTTGTTGTTAGTGAAAAAATGTTGATCCCTCCTACCCATTACTAGGGATATCCCTTATTTTGATCAATAGAAATTAGAAAAAACACAATCAAAAATGGATAAATGGTAAGCAAAAAGAATTTAGTGCATTAAATAATTTTCAGCTTTCTTGTTGAATTAGGTTTTTAAAATATCTGATGCACCTTTGACTTAATGCAATTAAAAGTTGCTTGGGAAAGCCAGGCAAATGGTTGGATGATACCTGCTGACTGATGGTTGCTGAGCTGCTCATGGTAGGGGAATGTCATGCTAAGGTCAGCATCTGGATTAGTGGTGCTGGAAGAGCACAGCAATTCAGGCAGCATCGAGGAGCTAAGGTCAGCAACCTGGTCAGGATCAATAATGTTGAACATAAGTTAAATAGACACTTCGGAGTTCTGTCTTCTGAGAACAGAAGAAGATTAGCAGAAACTCTGCAGAAAATGGATTACATTGGCTCCATGGTAATGAACTTGCATTTATATACCATTTTAACACAGCTCTCAAATCATTTCAAAGTGCGTGATATAGAATGAATTATATTGTGCAGTTACTCTTGCTTTATGCCTAAAATAGATTGTACATGATCTGTAAAAGGAGTAGACTTGATGGCTCAATGGCCTTCTCTCTTTCCTTCTTGGTTTATTCCATATTATTCTCAGATGTAATTGAACTTTTAAGGTAACATTTGTGCCTCATAGGTGCCAGGTGATGACCATCTCCATTAAGAGGGAATCTAGCAATCACCTCTTGATTTTCATTGGCACTACCATTGCTCAAAATCCTACTATTACCCTGGGTTACCATTGACTAGAACAGAACAGAACTGAACCAACCACATCAATGCTATAGCTACACAGCTCTTCATAGTCTAGGAATTGTGTGGTGAATAACACACCTCCTGTCTCCCCAGTGTCTTTCTATCATTGACAAGACACAAGTCAGGAGTGTGATGGAATATTCTCCACTTCCCTGAATGAGTGGAGCTCCAATATTCAAGAGGTTTAAAACCATCCAGGACAAAAAAAACATGCTTGTTGGCACCCCATTCACCACCTTCACCATTCACTCTGTGCACCATGATGTGTAGGAACAGCAGTGTACACCATCTACAAAATGCACTGCAGTTGACTCACCATAGCTACTCTGACACCAACTTCCCAACCCATAATCACTGCTTTCTGGAAAGACAAGGGCAGTACATGGGAACACCATCTCATGCAAGTTCTCCTCTAAGTCATTCACCATCCTTCAGTTTGGCCTGGTCAAATCATGGAACTTCCAAACAGAACTGTGGGTGTTCCTACACTCCAGGACTGCAGTGTTCCAAGGAGGCAGATCTCCATCATCTTCTCTAGTACAATTCACATCCCGTGAATGATTTTTTTTTAAATATGCAGGGATTTTTGCATAAAATCAAATATTTAACCAAATGATCATCTTAGAATTGTCTGATTCTCAGTTAAGTTAATCTATTTTCTGAACAGCACAAGTCTAATGTCACATCTGATTTATTCTTTTGCGGCTTCCTGTTTCACCTCCACATACCTTTGAGACAGTATGTCCACAATAATTCCTCCTTAGTTATCTTAATTTTCTCCTTTCTCTGTTTATTAATTTTCCTTCAAAATAACTTTGATTGGTCTTCTTTGTTATCTGTCAGTTTTCTTTATTTGTTTGTTCATCATGTTCTGTTTGGACATTGAGGTCAGCATGTTGCTGAGGAAAGATTTCTAGAATAGGTTTGAATCACCTTCCTTGTAAATCAGACTTCCTGACTGACTTATTTTGCAGGATTCCACCTTCCTGCTATGGATGGAATGCTGACATTGAAAAATTCACTTACCCAAAAAGAAAAGTCAATAAAAGAGAATAATCCTTTAAGAAACAAAAACTTCATTGTAACAGGAAGTCTAAGCCTGTACTATGGTGTAGTATAAAAACAATTTAAGTTGTCAGATGGTTTCCATTTAGTTATTGATATTCAAACGTATTTGTTTGAACTGTCAATTATTCCTATTCATAAGGGGAACTTTCCAAGATCCCTGTTGGCTCTGTTGTTTAATGCACTGCCTAAAGTGAAATTGAACCACACAAAGGATCAGTTTCCATCCTGACATTTACTGAGTTAACTAATTCAACTCGGGAGTTGGCAGGCATACTACAATCGGCATTCGTTGCCTTTGCCTAAATTAGCCACAATACCAATTATTGATTGGCATTCAGTGATCCTTGATGGAAAATGTGTGTGGTCACAAAACAAAACTGCCACAGGCCATGTGGAGCTCTGCAACATGGGGTTCAGTAAAAGTTATAGTCAGGTCCAATGCATAGCATCACTTGGTTTTGCAGCCCTGTTTTGCATGCTGCAGTTACTCATCTCAGGCCACAAATGAAGTTTGATGATAACATAAACTGAGTCATTGTCTGTTTCAATTCTATTCTCTCATTGAAGTTCAACTCAAAAGGCAGAGATGAAATTATAAACTACAAAAGCATAAAGCACATATCTCCCTTGTTATTGAAGTTCCTTAGCTTATTATTCTGAATAATATATAGAAATGTTATGATTTTGTTTTTTACTAACAGGAACATCATAGCAGTATCCATTGGCAGCTGTCTGTCACTGAGCTGCATAATATAACAAGCTGTGATCTTGGCATTTGTGTATTGACTGTTGCAAATATCACTGACCAACTTTATTAAACATATTTATGAAAAAGTCTGGGCATATGGCATATGCTAGAGATTCCATCCATTTTGTAGCTAGAATAAAGACTGATGAACATGAGGAATGTAATAATTTTATCTCACAGCCATTATAGTGAACCATGAAAGAGAGTGCAAAGTTAAATTAAGTGACAGAGATCAAAGGTCTGACAAGTTCCATATTGGTAGGAGAGAAATTTGTTGGAAGTTAAGTTTTTTTTAATGCTTTCAAGGTAGGTGAACAGTAATTTACTAAATTAAACAGATGTACAAAAATATCTTCATAACCTTTGCTGAAGTTGTGTCTGATAGGATATTCCATCACCATTAATCCTGTCAAGAATGGAAGAATGGTTCCCCTTAGATTAACCTTCAAGCTTCTAAGTACTCATCCTTTCAGTGAATAGCCCAGGTTCTTAATTTTTCTTCTTATCAATAGTGATCAGTATGTTGTCATTAAATTTCATTGATATAGGTAAAAATCAGTATCAAGATTCAAAATGTGCCAAGCTTTCTGACTTCAGCAACAACATAACTGATGGAGGGGAGGCTGGAGAAATAATCCTTTTACATGTGTGAGGCTGGTGTGGTAATTCAGAAGGCTTTCTGGCATTTTCCTCTGATTTTCTGTTTCTTATTAACTTCTGAAGAGTCAAACATTTGCCATAATTTAAACTCAACAGTCCAACTTCACCTAAGTGGCAATTCTGCATGCATTTCCCAGTCAGTTACTTTGATAAGAGGAGCCTTACACAATCCCTTCCATACTTTCATTTTCAGACTGGATGGTAACAAGGTACATGACCCAAAGCTGATCTTCCACGGGCTAGACACTAGGGTTCAAGGTAAACAGCTAAAACCGTGCTGAGAAAAGAATTAAACCTGGGGCTTTCAATGGCTCAAGGCCACATAAAAGGAGATATCACTCCACTGAAACATCCAGAGAGAAAATGGAGAAAAGTATCAGATTACATTACTGACCCTGGCATTTACAATCCTTAAAATTCAACTGAAGGATAAATTCACAATGAATATTCCTGCTTATTTTGTATTAGCAGTTGTGCCTTTAAATGCTCTAGAAATTGTGAGGCTTCTCTGCCTCTGTGTCTCTTTCCTCTTCTGAGACTCCTTAAATCTAACCCCTTATCATTCCTAATATCTTCTGATGTGACCCAATATTAAATGTTATTTACTAATGCTCACGTGATATGCCTCAGAGCATTTTAATACATGGAAAGCACCACATAAATGCAAGTTTATTGCTGTTGTAGCTTAAAGCACTAAGCAAAAATATTGTAATAATTCGTTGCCTTATTCCTTGAAAAAAAGATTTGGAGCGGCAGCATGAGACAGCCAAATTGTCACCTCAATTATCCCAAAAGGAAGACTCATATACTTATAAATTAGGCTATGAGAAGTCTGAATGTCAGAATTTGAGAAAAATTTTTTCAATGATTGTTTACATTTTCTTACCTTGTAACCACCACAAGTCAAACCTGCATTTCTTTTGGCCAGAACACATTTCATCCGTAGAAAGAAAGAACGCTCAGTTTCATATTCTGAAAAAAACATCAAACAATGTTATTGTACCTGAGCTTTAATAACCTCATAAACCATGCTGTGTTATTATACAAGATGCCCAGGATTATTGTAGCCAAGTGAAAAAAAAGAACCAAACTGTCTTTTAACATAATATTCATTACTTGTTCTGGGATGTGACTGATGGCCAGATTTATTGCCCATCCTTAGTTCTGCTGAGAAGTGCTGCTGGGCTTCTTCTTGAAATATGCAACTGAAAAGAGTCTTCCTAGAGAAGGTATTCAAAATTGTGTTGCTCAGAGATTATATTTCACCTTTGGGAGAAACATTTGGATTTATTCTTTGATGTTGTAAATACACATTATGTTTTATTATGTTCTGAATCCTTTACATATCTAAAATTAGATTAGATATTTTAAAAATTACAACATTAGAACCACAAACCAATTAGAATGTAGCTGGAGTGTACGACTATGGTGTGTTGTGGTGAAGGCTGAGCATTTGATATGTGCAGGAGATTGTGTCCATTCAGTAACTAGAAAAAGAAACGGTGCTTATGTGGAAGATGGTAATCTTATTTCATCACCCTTACAGTGAACCATGGAACTGGGTACTACAGGAATTGTAACAAGGGTGGCCGGGTGGACCTTGTAGAATATTAGTCCCCTGATTCGGACTATTAATCTGGAGCAATCAGGGACCCTTGGCTGACAGGAAAAAAACACATCTGTCCGACATCCCTACACTCTGAAAGCTGACTCTGAGGGAGCTGGGTCAATGTCAAAGACTTTCCACATGTAAACAAAGGGCGACTTGGTGACTGGATACCGGCCTCTGTGGAGTTAGATTTGATTAGATTCCCTATAGTATGGAAACAGGCCCTTCAGCCCAACAAGTCCACACCGACCCTCCAAACAGCAACCCACCCAGACCCATTCCCCTACCCTATACATACCCCTGACTAATGCATCTAACACTATAGGCAAATAAGCATGGCCAATTCACTCAACCTGCACATCTTTCGATTATGGGAGGAAACTGGAGCACCTGGAGGAAACCCACACAGACACAGGAAGAATGTGCAAACTCCACACAGACAGTCACCTGATGTGGGAATCAAGCACGGGTCCCTGGCGCTGTGAGGCTGCCGTGCTAACCACTGAGCCACCGTACTACCTTGTTACTTGAGGTACAAAGGGTCAATTAATTGATAGAGATTATTGAGTTGAGCATTTTCAAAGAATTTGTTGGAAGTAAGTTTTTAAAAATTCTTTCACGGCATGCTAGCATCACTGGATTAGGATTAGGATAGGTACCTACCCCTAAATGCTCCTGAACTGAACTGGGAGGTGGTTAGTTCTGGATACAGAGTCAAAGGATCTGGTGACCGTTCACACTGATGAAAATGAACAGCTCTCAGTCATGCATTACTCACCAGGTAATCACCACTTTTAAATAGTTCACTAGAAGTTTATACTTAGCAAAGAAGAAATTATTTCAAAACCTTTTCACTGACTGGCGTAACTTCTCACAGCTTCAGGTTTGTAGATATGTAATAGGAAATTATTATCTTTGCTTTAATGGTGAATATTTTTTAAATGTTCTAGTTGAGGTGCTAGAAATAACTTATCACCACAGCACAGATCATGTTTTTCATTTTAGGTAATTATTGCTTTTTCAATTGGAAAACAAAACAAAATCTTGATTTTCCAAAAAGAGGAAAGAATAGATATCTGACACCAATTGGGTAGCTCAACAAAGATGTGATGGGTTTACTGATCTTAATTTTATATTTTGCCATTCTGGGATCGTTTTTGCTAAAATGAATTTCAAGGATTTAGCATATTTTTATCTCTCTTTTTTTCTTCTCCAAGGTCTTGGTCTCTGATCTTGGCAAGAATGGACCATTTAGGTGTTTTCTAAGCTATATTTTTCAAAATTTACGTTACAGTTCTTTGTTTCTTTAACAAATTTGCTATCGATTTATTTGTTGTTCTTTCTCACATCACGATAGTTTACCAATGATGACAAACTATTCATATCACCAACTTCCCTATAGCTGCTGTGCAAATGGGTAACAAATGGCTGGCAAACAGTAATTCTGATGTAAGACCATATGTCGTTTACAGCACGACTGACCAAATTCCTTCAGAAAGGAGCAAAGAGTCTGATTATCAGCAAATGCAAGATATTCAGATATCCAGAATGCCTTGATTGGCAGTCACTTTGTTTTTAATTTTATTCTTATTGGTTCGAAGACTACACCTTGATCCTCTGACTTGTGGCTCCAAACGGTTGTTAGCTCTTACTAAAGCTGCACTATTTGAATTTTCTGGCTCTTGTGTTTAAAGATGCCCTTGTGTTTTTATCAATTTTTTCTGTTCCCCATTTCAATTTCTGAGCAAATTCATATTTGTATTCCTGAGGTCTATTATTTTTATTTAGGTAATTTCCTCTGTAGTTTGCAGGAGAGATGTTAATGTAAATAGAGAAGATTTGACTACCAAGTGCAGAATAATCTGACAGGTAACTTTATGATAAAGGCTGAGAGAGAGAATTGGACAATTAGTATTTAAATTACTTCAGCAAAATGTGTATTTACCTGCATCCTAATTAGATGTACTCTTTCTTGGTTTCAATCAAAAATACAATTAGCATTTACAGATGTTTAATGTTTGTCTTTGCTGATACAATCACAGGTGTACGTCAGGGCAAACTATCATATTTACGTCAGCATTACATCATTGACAATATCAAGTTTAAATCTGAATGAGACATGGAAGTCATCAAAATATAGTGACTGCATGATAGGATTAAAAATAATCAAAACTGGTGAAGGATGATTTTTGTGATAGTAATATTTAACTGATATTCCTGTCCCGTTAGTAATGTCAACCAGTGACGTTTTGTTCTAGTTGAGTAGGATATTGTATTTTCTAACTGTACAGGCTTATTCCAATTTCACTATCAGTAATCTATTCTATTTTGTATTTTTATTTAGAGGGAAATTACTTAGCAATTGGCTCTCATAATGATTATATTTACATCTACACAGTTAATGAAAATGGCAGAAAATACAGCCGAGTTGGTAAACGCTCAGTAAGTTGCATTTAATGAAAGTTGAAACTGCATTGCAAGTTGTTTTTGTGTTACAACAGTGGTTTATTAAATCAGAGTGTAATGTGTAAAATCAGAGTGAGAGTAATGTTAGGAGCCATTCAGTCCATTGAGCCTATGATTATGGCTGATCAAACACTTCAGTGCCTTTTATCCACACTATCCCTATAACTATTTACACCATTGATAATCAAACTGTATCAACTGTTATTTCAAATATGTTCAAAGACTGAAACTCTCACAACATTCTGGAAAGAGCATTACAAATATTTATTGCCTTCTGGGTGAAGAAATGTCTCATTATCTCTGTCCTAATGACTTCCCACTTATTTTACAGAATTCTGTAAATGCTCCTGTAAATATTTTGTAAGTTTGAATGAGATCACCTCTCATTCTTCAACACTGTAGAGAATACAGGCCCAATTTCCCAATCGCTCTTCATAGGACAGTCATGCCATCCTGGGAACAAGTCTGGCGAACTTTTGTTGCACTCCCTCTCTGGCATTATATGTTTCCTGAGGTAAAGAGACCAAAACTGTATGCAGTACTCCAGGTGCAATCTAAATATGCTTAACTACAATTGAAGCAAGACTTCACTACTCCTGTACTCAAATCCACTTGTAATAACATTCAATTAGCCTTCCTAACAGATTACTGCACCTGCTTGTTAGCTCTCAGCCACTTATTGGTAAGAACACCAACATCTCTCACTTTTTAAGAAATATTTGGCACATCAGTGTTCTTCCTACCAAAGTGGATAACCTCAAATTTTTTCGCACTTTATTTCATTCGTCATGATCCTGCCAACTCACTAAACCTGTCGAAATCTTCCTGAAAACATTTTATATCTTCCTCCCAACAAGCATTCCTGCTTAGCTTTGTAATAATTACAAATTTAGAAATGTTATATTTGGTGCCCCCATGACGTTATAGAGATTTATAAAATCATGAAGGACATGGATAGAGTAAATAGACTAGGTCTTTTCCCTGGGGTGGGGGAGTTCAGAACTAGAGGGCATAGGTTTAGGGTGAGAGGGGAAAGATATAAAAGAGACATACTTTTTCACACAGAGGGTAGTATGTCTATTGAATGGGCTGCCAGAGGAAGTGGTGGAGCCTGATACAATTGCAACATTTAAAAGTCATCTGGATGGGTATATGAATAGGAAGGGTTTGGAGTGAAATGGGTCAGATGCTGGCAAGTGGGATTAGATTAGGTTGGGATATCTGGTCAGCATGGACGAGTTGGACTGAAGGGTCTGTTTCCATGCTGTACATCTGTATTACTCTATGACTCTACGAATGGCTTCCCACTATATTTCAAAAACAAATAGGAAATCCTGTTAGGTAACTGCTTTTAACTGATGGTCTATGCTGTACTACCAAAAGCAGTAATCAGGGTACTGGAGCATCACATTTTAAGTTGAAGTATCAAGTACATTTATTTTATTAAACTATAGAAGTAAAAGAAGTCAATGTTCAAAAACATAGTTTTGTATTTAAAAGAGGGCCTTTCGCCTGTCCCCATGATACTAATAAAAGGTTAAATTATGAGAACAAATTGAATAATTTTACTTGTTTGCCTTTAAATTTAGAAAGCTGACTGATGATTAAACTGAGAACTGGAAAATTATAGAAATACTTCTGTAGGTTTGCTCGCTGAGCTGGATGTTTCGTTTTCAGAAAGTTCATCGCCATACTAGGTAACATCATTAGTGAGCCTCCGGATGAAGCACTGGTGGTATGGCCCGCTTTCTATTTATGCGTTTAGTTTTCCTTGGGTTGGTGACGTCATTTCCTGTGGTGATGTCATTTCCTGCTCTTTTTCTCAGGGGGTGGTAAATGAGATCCAATTCAATGTGTTAATAGAGTTCCAGTTGGAATGCCATGCTTCTAGGAATTTTCGTGTGTGTCTCTGTTTGGCTTGTCCAAGGATGGGTGTGTGTCCCAGTCAAAATACTTCATATGGTGAAAATGAACAAACTAGATTTTATCAGGGGGTGATATCCAATACAAAGATTGTAATCTCAAAGTTGGTGATAAGCCAGTTATGAGTAAAATCAAGAATCATTTTTGAACACAAAGGTTAATATAAATGTTGGATACTTTCATAAAAGATTGCAGATTCTGGAACTGAAATGGTTCATAATGAGATTTTTTTATTGCATAAGTGTATAAAGAATATGGAACAAACGTGGGTAAAAAGGAATTAAATATGGATCATACAATGTGATGATAACACAGGTTTGAGTGGTTGAATAGTCTGCATGTGTTTCTGATATGATTCCAACACTTTGAACTGAACTTCCTTTCCGTAAATAAATTTAAATGTTTTTTTGCTTTTGATTTCTCAATGTTAAGTTATCTAACACAAAAGCAAAATACTGCAGATGCTGGAAATCTGAAATAGAAACAAAAAATGTTGGGAATACTCAGCAAGTCAGGCTGTATCTGTAATGTTTAAGGTTGATGATCTTTCATCAGAATTGGGAAGTGTTAGAAATATAATAGGTAGTAAACAAGTCAAAAGTCTAACGTGTGTATTCCTGTGACGAGTAAAGAAACAAAACATATGTGCAGAAGAGGTATGAATGGCAGGATGATGAAAGCAACACAAAAAGGAGAAGAAAACATGAAAGTAAAATCAAAACCAGCCTGATAGGGAAACTAAATGGGGTCAAAGGTTATGGTCTCAAATTGTTGAACTCATTGCTTGAAAGATAAAGTATATTACTTGCATTTGTAATGAACTTCATTGGAGCATTGCAGAAATCCATGGATTGAAGAGGTCATCATGATAGAAAGATTGAGAATTAAAATGACAGGCCTGGATTCTTATGTTTTGTTTTTCTCTTCTTTCCTCTTGCTGCTGCCAACTGTTCATGACTGTGCCACACACACTTCTTTTAGACTTTATATTTTTGCTGATTTCGCTACCTGCACTGCCAACTAATTTGTCTTTAATCACTCCTTTCTTCCACTCTATCTTAGGCCTTCTGTTTTGTCCATATCCCACCCTCCTCTTTTCACTTGCTTAAGATTTATTACAGTTCAAACTCTTCACAACTCTGATGAAAGGCTACTAAACTAAAAATACTAACTGTTTTCCTTTTCACTTACCTGATCTACTACTTCCAGCATTTTCTGTATTAACTTCTAGTTTGTTTCCTGTAAAAACAGATTTTCTTAAAAAAACTCTCTTTTCAAGAATTTCAAGCTAGTTAGACTCTTTCCAGAGATATTCATACTAACACCAAATTCAGACTAAACCAGTTCTTTGAATATTCCATGAAATTAGAAGTGTGTGTACACTTTTCAATCTCTTTAATGCTAATCTTTTTCATCATCTTTTTGACTGTGTCTATTCCTGAGGAGACACTGCTGGGGTTTTAGTTCCATTAATGTAGTGTGACTGTACTATTTTCTTTACTATTAGCACGAAGATTTGACCTGCAACAATAACATTGTTATAAAATGCCATCAGGTGATTGCCAGCATAAGTGCCATATAATGTATGAAAAATAACTTCAATGCGATTACAGTTTATTGTGCCTTTGTTGTGTTATAAATTTCATGCCTCAGAGATCATAAATATGGCAAGAAAATCAAAAGTCCCATTTTATAAGCATCAAAATCCAAGCTGTGCCCTGCTTGTTCTGCTTTCATGGAATCATAAGATCCCTACAGTGTGAAAGCAGGCCATTCAACACATCAAGTTGACACTGACCCCCTGAACAGCACCCCACCCAGACCCACACCCCAACCCTATAATTCTGCATTTTCCATCACTGACCCACCCAGTCTGCACATTCCTGGACACTATGGGCAATATAGTATAGCCAATCCACTGAACCTGTACATTTTGACTGAAATAAAATCAAGATATTGTATTGGACATAACTATGGCTCCAATATAGCCTAAGCTGGCTAAATGTCTTACAGGCCGATTTGTAAACTTGCATATAAGGCAGCACAAATATATCTGTCAGTGTTCAACTTGACTGACACTATTAAGCTCCGTTGAATAATAATAGTCTAATCAGTGGGACTTCTGCCAGTTACAAGAGCATTTGAAAAGCTTGAAATTTCATTGAGCTGAAATTTTGATTTTCCAATGCAAAGAGTTGTCTATCGCCAAGTGCAGGCTGACACAGTGTAACATCCCAGACGCTGCGTTGAGCAATACATTAAAGCTTGGAACAGCTGCTGCAGGGGCACAGTGGGGTAAAGCACTGAATTAAACTATGATAAACCCCTCAAGTTACATGCTTGATGTGCATTGAACATTGTAAATATTGAATGAAATTGTATATGAGTACCATACAATATTGAATGAAAGTGATTTGTTTGGCATTTTATGTAATGTCAACTTTGAATGGTCACGTAATGCATTTTTATGAATTTTATGAATAAATAATTATTTTTTTAAAATGTACAACGTATTTATGTACAATGAAATAATAAGCCAGTACTTTATAAGAAGATTTGCAATTTTATACTGTGGACCACATACATTTTTAATTAAATATTGTTTATATAAATAGTTTTTTTTTTAATTTTGAGGCAAGATATATGTTGAATAAATAAGACAAATCTAGGCTGTATATAATCTGACGCAAAAGGCCAAAAAGGATTTGAAGGGATGCTAGATAAGTACCAGAGAATAGAAGGAATATTCTTTTAAGGTGAGACGAAATGGAGCTGGAAATGACTGGAAGCATAAATACTAGTGAGACTGAATGACCTGTTTCTATACAATACTCTGTATGTAATTATATTCATTCAATATCTACCTGACACAAACAACTTGCAATTTGGTTACTTGGCTCTTTCATATAAGAATGTTGTTCATCTATGTTAAGTATTACATGAATGTTGCCAAGGTGCAAATGTACCATTTCCTTGTTTAACATAATGCCTCTTTTATAGAGTCAGAGAGATGTACAGCACAGAAACAGACCCTTCGGTTCAACTCGCCTATGCCGACCAGATATCCCAACCCAATCTAGTCCCACCTGCCAGTACCTGGCCCATATCCCTCCAAACCCTTCCTATTTATGTACTCATCCAGATGCCTTTTAAATGTTGCAATTGTACTAGCCTCCATCACTTCCTCTGGCAGCTCGTTCCATACATGTACCATCCTCTGAGTGAAAAAGTTGTCTCTTAGGTCTCTTTTATATCTTTCCCCTCTCACCCTAAACCTATGCCCTCTAGTTCTGAACTCCCCCACCCCAGGGAAAAGACTTTGTCTATTTATCCTATCCATGCCCCTCACGATTTTATAAACCTTTATAAAGTCACCCCTCAGCCTCCGACACTCCAGGGAAAACAGCCCCAGCCTATTCAACCTCTCCCTAAAGCTCAAATCCTCCAACCCTGACAACATCCTTGTAAATCTTTTCTGAACCCTTTCATGTTTCACAACATCTTTCCAATAGGAAGGAGACCAGAATTGCACGCAATATTCAACAGTGGCCTCACCAATGACCTGTATAGCCACAACATAACCTCCCAACTCCTGTACTCAATACTCTGACCAATAAAGGAAAGCATACCAAATGCCTTCTTCACTATTCTATCTACCTGCGACTCCACTTTCAATGAATTATGAACCTGCATTCCAAGGTCTCTTTGTTCAGCAACACTCCCTAGGACCTTACCATTAAGTGTATAAGTCCTGCTAAGATTTCCTTTCCCAAAATGCAGCACCTCGCATTTAACTGAATTAAACTCCATCTGCCACTCCTCAGCCCATTGGCCCATCTGATCAAGATCCCATTGTAATCTGAGGTAACCTTCTTCACTGTCCACTACACCTCCAAATTTGGTGTCATCAGCAAACTTACTAACTGTAACTCTTATGCTCACATCCAAATCATTTATATAAGTGATGAAAAGTAGTGGACCCAGCACCAATCCTTGTGGCACTCCACTGGTCACAGGCCTCCAGTCTGAAAAACAACCCTCCACCACCACCCTCTGTCTTCTACCTTTGAGCCAGTTCTGTATCCAAATGGTGACATGGGCATCAAATTTGAGGGAGCTATACATTAGAGCTCTTTTGTTTTTTTAAGGCCTGCAAGTAACTGATTTTGTATGAGCTATACCTGTTGCTCTTAAATTTTATTCATGTCAGAATCATTTAGATTCCAATTTAACTTGGAAGAACATAAAGCACCATGGATGATTGAAATTAAAAATCGGAACAGAAAGTGCTGGAGAAACTCAGCAGGAATGGCAACATCTACGGAGAAAGAGAGACAGAAAGAAAGAGTTTATGATGTCCAATATGACTTCTTCAGAAGGTGGAAATGTGATAGGTTTTATACCATAGAAAAGGGTAGAAGCATTGAGTGGAACAGATGGAAAATCATGAGAAGGTTAGAGGGTTAGAGATCACAGATGCCACAGAACAAAAAGCAAAGGGAGTGGTAATGGTCTCCTCTACCTCCACTGTGGTGAGACAGGATCTACAATTGTGTGTAACCCATTTCCTACACTTTTGCCTTCATCTCCCAGGACAATAATATGGTTCCCTTTGTCCTCACTTTTCACCCAATCAGCATCTTAATTCAAAGGATCATCTTTCATCTTTTCTGCCACTTTCAACAGGATAGCATCTTCCTCCTCTTTCTCTGTCAGTCTTCCAAAGGGACATCCTAGTTCACTCTGATACCAACACATTATCCCCCTCCTTTCCCACTTAACACTTGCCTTTCAACCTCCTATGACCTCTCTGTCCAAAAGCCCAAACATTCCTCCCAGGTGAAGCAATGATTTACTTGTACTTCTTTAATCCAGTCTACTGTATTCACTGCTCACAACGTAGTCTCCGCTCCACTGGCAAGACCAAATACAGACTTCGTGATTGTTTTGTGGAACACCTCCACTCTGCCTGCAATAATGACTTCAACCCTTCCAGTTGCTTGCCATTTTATACATCATCTTGCTTGAATGCTAACATTTATATGATATATTTGTTGCAGTGTTTCTATGCAACCCAACATAGGCTGGAGAAACAACACTTCATTTGTCAGTGAGGCACTTATAGCCTTTTGGACACAATATTGCATTCAACAACTTTAGAGACCATGAACTCAATCTCCATTTTATTTTTCCTATACACACCCCAATCCTCACAAGAGTCTGATTTTTTTTGTTTTTGCTTCCAGCAGACCTGACCTATGTTCTTCTATTACCATCTACCCTAGACCTATCTCCCTTTTCTACAATCTTCACCACTTCTTTTGCCTTTTGGCATGAGATGCCATTGGTCTCTAATCTACCTCAATCTCTTCCGTTCTGTTTCACTTGTTGCTTCCTACCCTTCTCCACAGTATACATTCCATCATGTTTTCACCTCTTCCTTGTTAGTTTTAAAGAATAACCATTTTGGACTGGAAATTTTAACTCCACAGATGCTGCCAGACCTACTGAGTTTCTCCAGCAATATCTGTTTTTATTCTAATATAACTTTGTCTTTAGTCTCTCACATATCAGCCTCCATCCAATCTGCTTGTTTGAATAAAGTTATCTAAGTTAGCACAGGATACAGCCTTTATGGGTTTGTTGGCTCATATTTTACCAAGCCTTCACAAAGTTATTATTTTCAATGTTGCACAATTACAGTTAGACATGTTTAATCTCTTTAGTCTTTTCTGTTCTCCACTGCTTAAGTAGAGCTTATTTGTGGAAGCAAAGCTACATCAAAGAGTAAATTTACTGTTGCTTGTTTATTTAATTGTGTTTTTCTTATGGTCAATGATGGGGACTGCAATAAAACTTTAAATTAGACCCACAATGCCACAATATTAATATATTGGAATAAGCAGTTACGTGTGTTTATTGGTTGAGTTACCTAAGGGGACATTTTGTTGTTAATTTGATTGATTCTAATTGGCACTAAAAAGAGAAGGAACAGGTGCTGAAGATTGGCTCTGTTCACTGACCAAATTTATTAACTGTTTCTGGCATTTTACTGTTTGGACTCCAATTGGAGACTTGTTACTCAAATGCTCAGGTCAATTTGACCCAGTTCTCACTTTCTCTTGCACCTTTTCCACAAGTATTTTCCCATCTTTTCAAAGAACTTCTGTGAGAAAAATAATCAAAGTTGCTGCTGAATTAGGATTCAAAGTGACGAGAGCTGTGCTCGTTACTGAGTAGATTTGTAAATCTAGGCGAAACTGCAAATGCTGGATATTAGAGTTGAAAGCGTGGTGCTGGAAAAGCACAGCAGGTCAGGTAGCATCTGAGGAGCAGGAGAGTCGATGTTTCGGGTAAAAGCCCTTCATCAGAAATGAGGCTGTGAGCTGAGGGGGTAGTGAGATAAATGGGTAGGGGTGGGGCCGGGGGCAAGGTAAGTGAGAGTGCACTAGCACTTCCCATAACCACAACAGCAAATGTGAAAAAAAGGACAATACTCAGGTTTGGTCTGATAAGTGGCAAGTAACATATATGCCACTCAAGTGCTGAGCAATAGTCACCTACAACCACAAAGAATCTAAATATCTCCCCTTGATGTTCAATGGCATTACCATCACTGAATCCCCCATTCTCAACAATCTTACTATTGACCAGAAACTGAACTAGACCAGCCATATCAATATTGTGCCTTCAAACTCAGGTCAGATTAGATTAGATTTTAGATTACATTACAGCGTGGAAACAGGCCCTTCGGCCCAACAAGTCCACACCGACCCGCCGAAGCGCAACCCAACCATACCTCTACATTTACCCCTTACCTAACACTACAGGCAATTTAGCATGGCCAATTCACCTAACCTGCACATCTTTGGACTGTGGGAGGAAACCGGAGCACCCGGAGGAAACCCACGCAGACACGGGGAGAATGTGCAAACTCCACACAGTCAGTCGCCTGAGGCGGGAATTGAACCCGGGTCTCTGGCGCTGTGAGGCAGCAGTGCTAACTACTGTGTCACCGTGCCACCGATATTAGACTCCGTGTCGTCCTAATGCCTACTGACAATCTATAAAGCACGTCAGGCATGTGATGGAATACATTCTGTCACAAGATGCATCCTCACCACTGCTCATCATGTTGTATGAGCTAAAAACAACGAGGTAAAAACAATGACTGCAGATGCTGGAAACCAGATTCTGGATCAGTGGTGCTGGAAGAGCACAGCAATTCAGGCAGGATCCGACGAGCAGCAAAATCGACGTTTCGGGCAAAAGCCCTTCATCAGGAATAAAGCTATTCCTGATGAAGGGCTTTTGCCCAAAACGTCGATTTTGCTGCTCATCGGATCCTGCCTGAATTGCTGTGCTCTTCCAGCACCACTGATCCAGAATGTTGTATGAGCTATCTAGTACATTTGATTCTACCATTTTTTGGGTATGGGTTGATAGGGTCTTGTTGCTTTAGTGTTGAAACTGGCACCTTATTTTTTGCTATATCCTGGATCATCAAATCAGGCGATTTCTCCTTCACTGTGTCCTGAATCTGTGGACATTGGTTAATCCATCTCAACGGTGACTTCCACAGAATTGTATGCACAACATCTTCAACTGCCATGGAGGAAGCCAGGCAATGGGACACTTGGGGCAGCAGTATCCTAACTACGTTGCTGCTATTCCACAGCCTCTGTTTCAGGCCTAGTGCCCCTGACAAGCCAGTACGCTGATGTTCCTGAGTTTGCTTGTGCATTGGTTTGAAGTCATTAATTGCCAATACCATGCGATCGTCTCCTGCCTAGATGTCTTGTCTTTGGCAGTCTTCCAAGCGGCTGAGATGAGAAGGGACTTCCTCACTTATAGAATGGTGAATCTTCGGAATTCTCTACACCGGAGGGCATTGGAGCTCAGTCATTAAGTATAAGCTTTAAATTAGAGACTGACAGATTTTAGTTTCTAATGACATCAAGTGTTATGGAGATAGTGTGGAAAAATGGAATTGAGGTAGATGCTCAGCCATGATGTCGAATGGTGGAGCAGCCTTGAGGGGCTAGATGTCCTAGTCCTGCTCCTACATTTCTATGATTCTGTGCTGCATCTCCATGCCCTAGATGGCCCAAATAATCAGTACCTTCTTCTCATGCTGAATAAATTGGTATCCCTTTTTTCCTGATGAAGGGCTTTTGCCTGAAACGTCGATTTTTCCTGCTCCTAGGATGCTGCCTGGCCTGCTGTGCTTTTCCAGCACCATTCTAATCTTGTCCCTTTTTCAAGTCTGTTTCTCGATTCCAAGTCTTAATGAGTGTAAGATGAAAGCTTCAACCTTGTGTCTCCTTTAAGCAACGTTTTAAGAAAAGGCAGTAAGACAGAATTGTACAGAGATCTGAGCGTAATGGACTATGGTGAGATTTGTAGCAGAATGGGATAAGAGGTCCAGGAAGGCTGCCCTCAACACTGGAACTAACTTGCTGCATCTTTTATGCTTTTCACAAGTGACTTGGTGAGTTTCTTACTCAGTAAGTGATGACTTGTCACTTAAGGGGGATTATTGTTTGCTCAACGTCTCATTGACAGCACAACTTGCCTCATTATTATCCAGCTTCCTATAATACCAAACTTGCTAAATAAGCTAAACATTGAGAAAACTTGGCATCAGTGGGTACCTGTTGAATTCAGCTTGCCACTTGCTTCAAAGTACACAGAGATACAGGGTATCAACATCTCAGAACACACTCCATGTGCATCCGTTACATGCACCTGTCATCCACTGACATTAGCTTCCGATATGTGCCAGCCTCAAAGAACCATCATGACAGATCACAATCCCTTCAGTGTGGAAACAGGCCATTTGGCCCAACAAGTCCATACCGACCCTCTGAACAGTAACCAATCCACAGCCAGTTCCAGAACCCTATTACTCTACATTTACCCCTAACTAATACACCTAACCTGCACTATAGAATACTTCTGTAATTCAATGCTACACTTCGGGCTGCACTGGAAACTGTCTTTGTAATGTTGGAACAAGGACACAGTGCATTCAGGGAGCACACAACCAGCCCAGTGATTGAACCAGGCTGCATGTCTGGGCTCTGCACATGCTGTCATAACACACACACACTCGAAGCCGACCTGAATGTTTGCAACAGCCCTGCCTTTTCTTAGTCTTGCCTTACTTTTTACACTTTGCCCCCTCAGGCAAAAATACAAGGTTCATATTACTTCTGTCTTGCCTTGTCATATTCACTCACAGGCATCACTGACTAGGCCAGCATTTATTACCTGTCATTAATTGCCCAGAGGGCAGTTAAGAGTCAACCACATTGCTGTGAGTCTGGAGTGACATGTAGGCCAGACAAGGCAAGGACAATAGTTTCCTTCCCTCAAGGACATTAATGAACCAGATGGGTTTTCCCACCAACAGCAATGGCTTCCTGGTCATCACTGGATTCTTAATTCCAGATTTTTATTGAATTCAAGTTCCATCCTCTGCCATAGCAGAATTTGAACTTGGGTCCCCAGGACATTACCTGGGTCTGTGGGTTAATAGCTCAGTGATAATACCACTAGGCCATTGCCCCCCACTGTGTAGCATGGACACAAAGGAAAGAAGCTTGTCATGGTTGTCAGCAGGCTTCAGTCAAGTGAAGGGAGATAGCTTTTGCACAGGGAGTCCCAGCATAAGTCATAGACAGCCTCTGATTCCAATCTAAGGACTTGGACACAGTTGGTCAGCGACTCAGAGCAGTCACAGTCAGGAGGGTCTCCATGTAAGAGTTGACAGACTGAATGTCAGACAGCCCACCACTACTGTGACTCTCTCTGTCTTATTGTGAGCTGTTTTCCTCCTGGAATGAGAGACAGGGAGGTACTAACAGTGATGAAAGTGTGAGATACGTGTGTTAGTGTTGATGTAGGTGGGACGGAACCCTGATCAAATGAATAGACAGCACAGAGGGCATACAGGATGAGCATTATCAGAGGTTAGAGTGGGTGGCAGTGAGTAAGAGAAGATGTTGCAGCCATCATGAGAGTGGTGGAGCATGAGCCTTGGTTGGAGAAGGCAGAGACAAAGTAAGTGTGAGGTATCAGAGAGAATATAGTGGCATTTATGTTGGTAGAGTAGAGAAGATCATTGATCATATTCCTAAATTGCTGCACTTTACTCCAGATGGCTGGGACTGGATGGGAACCTTGACCAGACTGGCATGATTTGAAGTAATTGCCTGAAATCTCAAAGCTTACATCAGTCTTGAAAGTTCCAAAACTTGCAGTGTTCACATCCTTTTGGAACAAAGTAGCCCAGAGTTTCTAGTAGGAGAAATGCTTTCTGATTTCCCTCTTAAATAGCATACATTATGTCATTTGGAAGAGCAGTAAACTCACTGTGAGGAAGTTAGTTTTTCCATTCTTGAAGCATTCCTAGGTCAAGTCAAATGCAGGCTGATGCAGTAAACCTCCTTGTTGGCAAAACCCCAACAATGTTTCTCATTTTCCCTGACTTGCCCCCAATGAAAAATCAAAATCAACACAATATTAGAAGAAAGTTTGCAATCTCACATGCAGCATTAGCAAAAATGTAAAATAGCCAATTTGATTTGAATTGTGCTAAGTCATAAGTGGTATAGACCACAGAACAGTGCCAAAACTATTCTAATCTTATTACCTGACAGCTGTCTGGTGAAAGAAAACCTTATTCTGACAATATGGACTGAATTTGCACCTTAGGCTCAGATTTGAAAGATGTTATCTATCATTCTGAAATGTGTTGTATGGATATGTTTGCCTTCGCATGAAGCACATTTTCATGTGTGGAACTTTTATTCAATTTTTTAAATCAATTTTTTCAGCTTACAAATACCTGAAATACTAAGGCGTACTTGCCTTGTATATCTGTGAAAGAAACGATTTTGATGTTTTTAATATCATATTTGATCTTTCAGAAGTGTCCAAAAATGCTTCATGTACAATTACTTTGAAACACAAAGGCAGTAATGTGTAGGAAAATAATGATTACTTATGAAATTGTTAATTTATGCAAATAACACTTGGATCTACACCTGGGGAAATTTCCTGACAACACCATGAGGAAAGCTCTCTGCTCTGCTTTGAGGAGTTTCACAAGGTCTTCAATTTATGTCTAAAGCATTCAGGGGGCAGCAAGTCTATTAAAGCAGTCTGCACTCAGAATTATGCTGGAGTATCCACTTTGTTCGTGTGCTGATGTTTTGTAATACACTTAAAGTCACAAGTTTCTCAGACAAGAAAGCTACTGATTGAACCAAAGTAATTTATTCTGACAATAAGACCTCCTGATGGAAATTCATAAACATTTTTGATATTGTTGTAAAAAGAGAGCCTACTGAGTTTCAAGATGGTTGATCAAAGTTCAGCAATACCAGGTGCTAGTAAAAGTTTGAATATGGTACTAAAAAGGGAACACATGTTTGTTAAGCTTTGATTATATTGTTCCTACCAGTCTCTTTGATTTCTCTTATAGCACTTGCAAAGTCTTTGATAAATAGATTAGAATCATGAGCAGCTGAAAACTGTGATTGTACCTCACCCTGTTTCGGCATTGATTTTAATTATATACAGTTTATAGAGATTGTTGATGAGATGATACCTTGCAGTAGATGAGGATGGAGAGGCTGGTGAGCTGTGAGGACAGCTGTCATCTCATCGTGATCAGAGGGATGAATGTATTCATAAATGCTGTTTCCTGTTAGTTCCACCTGGTAATGAAAATATGCCAGACCTTATTAAACACACATAACAATATGTTGCATGTAATTCCCATCACTCTACCTATTTTAATTATAAAATAAAAATGGAAACCAGATGAACAAGCAGGTAAAATTTCTGAGGTCATTTACCCATCCTGGAGTCAGTCCCATTATTACCTACTTTTTTGGACGGTAGCAGGACATCTGTCCAAAGTGGATAGATTTCCAGTTTAACACATGTCCCTTCGGGACTTGACTCTAATTTCTATGACAACAATGCACAAGCAAAGTCCCGCAGATGCCGAAAATAGAACATAGAACATGGAACATTACAGCGCAATACAGGCCCTCCATCCCTCAATGTTGTCCCGCCCTGTGAAACCAATCTGAAGCCCATCTAACCTACACTATTCCATTCTTCTCCATATGCCTATCCAATAAGCATTTAAATGCCTGTTGCAGCCAGTGCGTTCCACTCCCCAACTACTCTCTGAGGACAAAAACATTTCTGACATTTGAAGCTATGCCCCCTTGTGCTAGCCATCACCATCACCATTCTAGGAAAAAGGCTCTCACTGTCCACCTGATCTAACCCTCTGATTATCTTTATGTCTCAATTAAGTCACCTTTCAACCTTCTTCTCTCTGACGAAAACAGCTTCAAATCCCTCAACCTTTCCTCGTAAGACCGTCCCTCCATACCGGGCAACATCCTACTAAATCTCCTCTAAAGTCTTTCCAAAGCTTCCACATCCTTTCTATAATGCGGTGACCAGAACTGTATGCAATATTTCAAGTGTGGCTGCACCAGAGTACAAATGCAGCATGACCTCATGGTTCAGAAACTTGATCCCTCTACTACTAAAAGTGAACACACTGTATGCCTTCCTAACAGCCCTATCAACCTGGGTGGCAACTTTCAAGGATCTATGCACCCGGACACCGAAATCTCTCTGCTCACCTACACTACCAAGAATCTTACCATTCGTCCAGTACTCTACATTCCTGTTACTCCTTCCAAAGTGAATCACCTCACACTTTTCTGCATTAAATTCCATTTGCTACCTCTCAGCCCAGCTCTACAGCTTATCTATGTCCCTCTGTAATCTAAAACATCCTTTGGCACTGTCCACAACTCCACCAACCTTAGTGTCACTCACAAATATACCAACCCGTCCTTCTACGCCCTCATTCAGGTCGTTTATAAAAATGACAAACAGCAGTGGACCCAAAAGAGATCCTTGCGGTACACCACTAGTAACTTAATACCAGGATGAAAATTTCCCATCAACCACCACACTCTATCTTCTTTAAGCTAGCCAATTTTTGATCCAAACCACTAAATCACCCTCAATCCCGTACCTCCGTATTTTGTGCAGGAGTATTCCATGGGGAACCTTATCAAATGCTTTACTGAAATCTGAAATCAAAACAAAAATGCTGGAAAACCTCAGCAGGTTAAAAAGCATTTTTGACAAGAACAGACATTCTGAAGAAAAATCACCCAAGCTGAAGTGATTATTTTCTCTCTTCAAATGCAGTCTAACCTGTTGACTTCTTCCAGCATATTCTGCTGATTGTTTGTAATTTCTCCTTAATAGCATCAGTGGGGCACAGAATGAGTTTCTTGCCAGGCATTCTAGTGGGGGTGAGCCAGGAGCCGAAGAAGGTGAACAATAGATCAGTTTAAATTGTTTTTTTCACGCCCTGTGAGCTAGGAAAAGTAGAATTTCTCCTCCAGGCTCAGTAAAAAGCATAGTCCATTCCTGTCATACTCTTTTTGTCCCTAATCCAAAGGCAGTAAAGCTGATGATGGTACGTGAATTGCAACAGCAGCAGAGATCAGTTAGCTGAGCACACACAGAGAATGGAACCTTAAACTTTCAGCCAATTTCACAATCCATAATCATTATTTAGGGAAATTAAAACAATCTTTTTAATGAAGTCGAATGTATATTCTCTTTCAAAATTACATTTAGTTTCACATCTAGGATGGATCAGTGCAATACTGGGCATAATTACAATTAGCAATTCTGAAGAAAGGTCACTGGACTTGAAATGTTAACTTTGATTTCTCTTCACAGATGCTGCCAGACATGCTGAGGCTTTCCAGCAACTTCTGTTTTTGTTTATAATTTCTATCAGGCTTTGAAAAATATAAAATAGATATGAGCTGAAGAAGGTTTGAATTAAAGGTTAGAATAGCAAATACAGGATATTTCATCATAATGGATATTATAAAAATAAATCTATTAAGCTTATTCTATTTTTCTCATTAGATTATTTCAACCAATGGATATATGAGACTGTTACAATTTAGGGCTTATAACATGCTAAAGCAATCACAGAGTAATGTGTAAGACATTAAAATCTCAGCTTGTGTAACAATTTCTACAATTCATAGAAATAGCTCATTATATTCAGTTCAGCTAACACTATACATATTTTAAATCATTGATGTAAACAACTTGTTTCCAAATATGTTTCATAGCATGGGAGGTGATCTAATAAACGGCCAATGTTTGCAATCTTAAGAAGATTAAATAGTTTTCCTGATATACTCATTTACCAGTCAATTTAACACATTCATTAACATTTGTTAAAATTATAATCTATAAAAATATGTCTTCAAATTTAAAATATCTCAGTTTTACAGTAGGCTCAAAATCTTCTTGGAGCTATGACTTACTGTATAATATAAAGAGCTCTTTAGCTAATTTGTTGGCAAAACTTTCGTCCATATCTTTGACACCTCCATTATTTCAATCTTGTCAAGGCTGACCTCCCACCCTCCATAAATGTTAGCATAGTCAACTGCTCATATCTGATGCAGCAGCAAATCCCATTCACTGTTCTGACCAAGCCCATTGGTTCCCAGTCTCCAGCATGTCAAATTCAAACTTCATATCCTAATGTTTAAATATCTGCACGCCCTCACCCTTTCCTGTGACTGTAATTTTCATCAAATCTATCACTCTCTGAGAATTCCATGTTCATGCAATTTTGGCTGCTTGTGTATCTATTATTTCCTTTGCTCCTGCACTAATAGTTTTGCCTGGAGAGTTTTAGACCCTAAGTTCAGGAATTAATGCAATAAATCACTTCTCTCCTTCCCCTCTAAATCTGATGTATTTGAGCAAAGTTTAGTGATGCCACCTAATGCCACCTTTGACTCAACATCAGCCTCTGGTTATGTCTCTGTGATAAACCTTTGGCTCAACAATGTGTCTCAACCACATCTCAGATGACCATCTCTGATACAGCAGTAAATTTCTATTCCCAGAAGAATCATTATATTCTACTTTTGAGCAAGGTTACTTGAACAATAAATGTTCTGTGCCCTGAACGTGCATCACCATTAATAAAGCCTCTAAATAGGTTCAGTAACTTTCTCTTGAAGTGAAAGAATATAATTTATCAAGGCCTCTTACAAATCAAAATAAATTGTCTTCCAGCTAACACATAAAGTTGGTTTGATGATCTCCACAGTGATCAATAACTCCAAAAATAGGTTTTAAGTCCTAGTTAATAGCAGAAAGACTAACATTTCAAAATGTCATATTTGCTAAAACAAATAACTAAAAAAATTAGTATTAACTAGACACTATCCTTGTAGGCAACTTGAAGTGTTTTATATCATAGAATAGAATATTTTTCCTTTCTTAGCCCAACGAATAAAAGATGTACTTTTAACTTATTTGTGTCCATTCAGTTTTCCCAGAGACAATAAAAAATATTTTTTTAGCTTCCAAGATTTTAGTCCTGTTCTTTCTTTACCAAACCTGGTAACTTGCAATCTTAAAATTTTATTTTGCATGAGATTTTCTGTTCTCGGATATATCCAGCCAGCTCAAAATAGGCAACTCTCAGCCTCATTTTAACTCCCTGCAAATTTGTTCCTTTCATTCTAAATCTCCCTCCATAAGGCTCTTTTTGGTCTCTAGCAGCTCTCTCTCCTCTGATTCAAAAACAAAACAAACTGTCTGTGTTATTTGGTAGTATTCCAGCAAATATTGCAACCTGATCTTAAAATGGTTTCCACTACATCCATGGTAATACGAATCACCTGCATCCCAGATCACAGTAGTTAGCCAACCTTGAGAGCCAAATAATCTTTCATCTTGGAACTAAATTGACACTTTAAAGTGCAACTGTTCACAATTAGAAGTTCTCGACAGTTCTCTGGGACCTTGGAAAGTCAACTTCCACTGATAGCTTTCTGTCATTGTTTCTAAGCCTAAATGCATTGCACCTTCACCCAGTAAAACAATCTAAGCCTTTGATTGATTTCTAACAATCAAAACACCTAGGTATACTGTCAGGTAGACTTCAGAAGAGAAGATATTATACCCTTAGTTCCAAAATCATAACAATCTCATAAACTGTTATAAACAAACTTTCAAATAACCATGTTACAATGTTTGGCAGATTGATATTGTTCAAAAGGTGACTGGCAAGCAGCTTGTCATAATGCACTTATATCAAAATGGTGGATCCCCAGGTTTGGAGTTTAATCATTATGCAAGTGTGTTGCATGGGGCCACCTAGACTATGGTTGAAGCTCTCATAACAATAAGTAAAATCATGAAAACTTTGTAATATATGGAATTTCAGTTAATTTCTGAAACATAAGTTCTAAGACAACATCATCTTCCAAATGAATAAATGTGCAGAGTATTAGAAATGTTGAAGTGTCAGCTCTCAGTTTCCAATGTGTTTACATTTCCCATTTTGCTGAGTAATGACTTTCAGTGAATGCCTTCCCTAGATAAATCCCCTGGAGTACCAAGATGGCTTTGCTCCCACATCCATCTATCATAGTTCACAATGTCTTCTGTCTGCTGACCACATAAAATTGCTGTCTGCTTTAGGGAAGTCTGTAACCTGATCTCAAAAATGACTTCCCCTGCACTCTTTCCTATGGTCTCATGAAAGCGAATGGCCTTGCATCCAGGCAACACAATTATTCTTGACCACAACTCTCTTTCAACTTCAAGCTAACTGGGCCATTTATAGTACAACTGTTTACACCTTAATAATTTCAGCACTTTTTAGAGACTTTGGGACTTTCGTCATTGTTAATACATAGACTGCTGTCATTCTCTCCAAATATAAATACCTTGCACCTCTTTCCCAGTGAAATAATCTAGGCTTTTCGTTAACCTCAGGAATCAAACCAGCCAAACTTGCTGTCACACAGACTGAAGAAGAGGTTACATTTCCTCCTTCCTTTCACCTTTAATTTCAGCTGATGGTCATGAAACACAGCAATTTTGTAAACCTCTAAACTCTAACAATACCTTTTTTGTCTTATCTCAGTCCTGATATTTCTTGTTGCTCTAGCATTTTGGTGAAATGATTTGGAAGTTAACTATCCTTAGTGGGAACAATGCTTTATTACTTTTTTTCTGCAAGGCTGGAGCTCTATTTTAAAATGTGTTCTTTATTCCCATGTCAGCGAAATTAGTTTCTCAGTGTCTAGAATATCACACCTTTTAAACATTTTACACCCTCGGGTCAGATCATCCTTAATCTTTTATAATCAAGGGGCTACCAAGCAAGACCTTGAACTGCCTCACAATGTAACTACCTAAACTCTGGTATCGTTCTGGTCAATGGGCTGTGGTCATCCTTCAGAAGAATATATCCTTCTGAGATGCACTCTATCAAAAGCTGAAAGCAGTTGTCCGGGTGGGGCCTATCAATGGTCTGTACAATGATTTTTGTGTGTTAACTGGGATGAGAAGGGAGAATATGGGGAACGATTTTAATGACTTCTGAGGGTGCGAAAATAATATGATGCGCTATTATTCAAATTTGCATTGGAACATGCCATTGGAAAGCAAATGATGAAACATGCGCGTTCCATTACACCAGAGAGGGCCAGATTATGTGGGTGAGGAACAAGTGCAAGTGTGGCTGAAGACGGTTAGATTTCTCCCAGACAGAGGGGCTGAGAAAGGGTTGCGTTTGGAACTAAATTAACATTTGAAAAGTAAAGGAACACTTTGATCCTTTATTTCAAAATTTGAGGGTCAGAATAGAGATTGGGTAGGTCGCGGCTTAGCACCTAGTGTACAAATTGTTTTGTTCAGCGGGTCAACTGATCAGATTGGGAACCAACTTGTTTTTTAACGCGTAAAAATAATGAAGCCACAAGAACCGCGAAGGGGAAAATAATCTGTATGTACTTCTGTAACTTCATTGTACGATTATAGGATATAACCTCGTAGGGTTCTTCTTGTAAAATATCAAGACACCGTTTGAGCGTGTAAAACGGCAGTGTGTTTAATGGTAAGTGAGCAGTACATCTAATACAAAACATGCCATACTTGACCGAAATTTACACCATCACAGAAATTTAGCGAAAGCTCACAATTAGGTCTAGTGAAGTGAACAGTGTGTTCCATCACCCCTTGGCCCTCAACGAGTTTATTCATATAATTTATAACCAACCCGAGTAAATCTCAGTTCATGTTTCTGGGACGCATGCTTTAATTGGTTAATCTTAAAGGCTATTTTCAAAGATTGAGGGTGAGATAAATGCAGACAATACCTGCCAGCGCGAGAAGGGCGGGGAGGGAAATTGATAACATAGGGATTGACAAAGTTAGAGACGGGGACTTCTTTAAAGGACAAAGCTGAATTGACGTTTTCCTTTCGAAAAAAAAGGCCACATTCTCAAATTGGGGCGGTTCCAATTAACTTCCTCCTCACAGCGATCCGTTCCCCAACAAAAAGGGCAACTTGCATTTATATGGCGCCGTTCAACTAGTAAACTGTCCAAAGCGCTTTGCAGAACATTACCAAATAAAATTCGACCAATTGATATCAGAAAATATGAGGGCAGATGACCAAAGCGGGTCTTAAATGAGAGTAGAAAGATAGGCGGAGGTGAACCAAGTTTTGAGGGAAATCCAGAGAAAGTTGCTATCTTTCGAGATTTTCTATTTTTCTTCTTTATGTCTCCTTTTCTTTTTCACACTGTCAACAATAACAAAAAAAAAGCTTTTATGAGACACCAGGGCGCTATAAGTTGACTTCTAACCATTGAACCATGTATAAGATAAGCCATCTGCTTCTCCACATTAACCTTTTTCCTTTTTGTCTGCTGCACTCTGCCAAACCAGGTGAAGGCTTCAGCCTTTCCCCTGGTGTTGTGATTTATTCTCTTAAGTGTGCTACAGTCACCTATCCTTGTCGGTTATCAAGCATTCAGCTACTCTAATCCCATGTACCAGTGTTTGGCCGAAACCCTTGCACATTGTGGCATTTCAAGTATTCACCTAAATACTTCTTAACTGTTGTGATGGTTTGCACCTTCACCGCACTGTTGAGCAGTAAGCTTCAGGTACTCACCAGCCTTTGGTTTAAAAAGAAAGCCTTCCTGAAATCGGATAAAAGCAAATTACTGCGGATGCTGGAATCTGAAACCAACAGAGAAAACGCTGGAAAATCTCAGTAGGTCTGGCAGCATCTGTAAGGAGAGAAAAGAGCTGACGTTTCGAGTCTAACTGACCCTTGGTCAAAGCTTTGACCAAGGGTCAATTAGACTCGAAACGTCAGTTCTTTTCTCTCCTTACAGATGCTGCCAGACCTGCTGAGATTTTCCAGCATTTTCTCTGTTGGCTTCCTGAAATCGTCTGTAAACCTTAATGCTGTGCCCCTTGGTTATGGACTCCTTGACCAAGGAGAAAGATCTAAACCCATCTAATCCTATCTCTGTTTTCAATATTTCTTCCAACCAATCATCTCAACCCGCTCCCCCCAAGCCTTTCTCTGCTGTAGGGGAAACAGCCCCACCCTATCTTCATACCCAAACATTCAAAGATCCTTAGACAGCAGCTTCCAAACCTACGACCACATCTAACTAGAAGGACAGAGGCAGCAAATACCTGGATATAGCACCATCGGCAAATTCTCCTCCAAGTCACTCACCATCCTGACTTGAAATATATCCCTGTTCCTTCACCGTCGCTGCGTCAAAATCCTGGAATTCCCTCTGTATGGGATTGTGGGTCAACCCATAGCAGGTGGACTGCAGTGGTTCACAAAGGCAACTCACCTCCACCTTCTCAAGGGCATCTGGGGACAATAAATGCTGACCGAGTCAGCGAAACCCACTTCCCACCAGGGGTTAAAAAAAAAACGCTGCAGCCCAGGCAACCACCCAATGAAATAAAATGTTAAAATCTGCCAATGCTCGGGATCTGAAACAAACAAAGACTGACATTGTTGGAGGAACTGAGCAGATCTGGCAGCATCTGTGGAGAGGACACGGAGTTAAAGTGATCCTTCTTGATGAATCTCCTCTCCAGGTCGATCACACCCTTCCGATAGTGTGGCGACCAGAACTGCACACAACACTCCAGCCGTGGCCTAACAGCAGTGCCTCAACTTTAAGGACAAGTTTCCAATATACTTTCTTAACCACCTTATCCTCCTGCTCTACTGCCTTATACCAAGTTTCCTCTGATGTTATAGAATCATAGAGTCATACAGCATGGAAACAGACCCTTCGGTCCAATCTGTCCATGGCGAACATAATCCCAAACAGGTCCCACTGTCTACACTTGGCCCATATCCCTCTAAACATTACTTATTCATGTACTTATCCAAATGTCTTTTCAACTGTGCCCGCATCAATTTCTCTGGCAACTCATTCCACACAAGAATCACTCTCTGTGTTAAAAAAGTTGTCCTTCATTTCCTTTTTAAATCTTTCTCCTCTCGCCTTAAAAATATGCACGCTAGTCTTGAAGTTCCCTACCCTATGGAAAAGTTACCTGCTATTCACCTTTTTATACCGCTCATGATTTTAAAACAGAACCCTCAACCTCCTATGCTCCAGTGAAAAAGTTCTAGCCCACCCAACCTCCCCGTAGAACTTCTGCACTTCCCACGTTCTATTGTTCACCTTACTCCACTGACTCACAAAAAAAGCTGGTTTACACGCTGACCCAAAACGATTTTACACTTGCTGTTTGGACGCACATTTGACTTCTTTCAAATTTCTTAATAAAAGCATGAATAGTGTCGTTGGAAGTCATGGAGTCATTACAGTCACAGATAGATGCCACTCGACCTATCGAGTCCATGCTGGACGTGTGTACCATACATTTCAAAGAGGTTCTGAAGATTTGACTCCTTACCTGGGACAAGCCCAAATGGACGGATGCAGTTTCCGAAATGTACATGATTTTACCATCGGACGCGACTACAAAAACAAATCCGTCCAAAGTCTGAAAACGGAACAGAAAAAAATGAAGGAAAACATCCGTAAGTCGGTCTATTTTACGATAGTGGTAATTACTTCCGTTACTGCAACGGTACACAATTCCCTGAACTTTATGTTCACCAGGTTAACCAGACGTTGCCGTAATCCAAAGCATTTCATTGCAGCAAAAAGAGATTTAAAACGAGAGAGAGGAAGGAACGCTGTATTGAATGGAGTTTGGGGGAGGGCTGGGGGCTGTGAGCAAGGGATGGTGAAAACGATC
This sequence comes from Chiloscyllium plagiosum, assembly GCF_037043375.1. Lineage (NCBI taxonomy): Eukaryota > Metazoa > Chordata > Chondrichthyes > Orectolobiformes > Hemiscylliidae > Chiloscyllium > Chiloscyllium plagiosum. Next base: position 25,910,348 of record NW_028270150.1, read on the forward strand.
TCTCCCTTACTCTGCTAGACTTCTAATCGCAACATTCTCTATCTAGAATCGGTATGCGTCTGTGTTAAGTTCCATTACCTGAAGTAAGTGGGATCCCAATTCTCTGGCCATATTGTCCAAAGGACTTAGGCGACTGGACTGTCCCCAGGCGTCTCCCAGACCTGAATAAGAAACACCAAGTACATGAGCAGATCCCAAAACCATGTCAGTTATTAACTGCTGATACGAACGATCGACTGCATTAACCTGACAAGACTGTTTAAAGTTTCAACAAGACGACGGCTGATCTCTGACAGTAACCAGTAAATTCCTCTCCGTCTTGAATGTAACAACGCTTCAAATTGTTTCTCCACCGGTTTATATTGTTTGCTGACCGCCGCAGAACATTGGGTTTCGTTCTCTCCACAGTTTCTTTTCATTCCCTAACAACTGTCACTTTGCGGCTGTCTCTGAGCCTGCGATACTGTGGTGAGGTTTGAGTGATATGTTGGTGCGGTCGCCGTGTGCACTATGTGTTCTATCGGTGATTAGCATTTATTGTTGGCAATGACTCAAGGGTAGCACTCACCTTTCAGAAGCTTGAGAATTCAAGTCTCTCTCCAGACACTTGGGCCAGAATATAACTTAAATCGACATTTCTGTGCAGTTTTAGGAGGGAGTGTGCTGCATTGTCTGAGGCAAAAATGCATATTTGGTGTGGTCGGTAAGCTTCCTGTCCCCGTATTCCGAATGATAGCACAGCAATTATTCCGTGGTGCTTGTGATTTCATCCCTCAATCACTTTCACAGCAGGCAAATTATCTGATCGTTACCACACCGTTGCTTGAGAAAGCGTGCGGTGCAAACTCGCTGACTAGTTTCTTTCATTTACAACAAGTAAACTTATTTTAAAAAGAATCAATTCATTTTGTGATATTCAGAGGTCGTGAAAGGCGCTACGCAAGGGCAAGTTTTTGTGAGTGCCGTATATATTTGATGGTGTGGAGGAGCCGGTGTTGGACTGGGGTGGACAAAGTTAAAAATCACGCAACACCAGGTTATAGTCCAACGGGTGGATTTGGAAGCACTCGCTTTCGGAGCGTCGCTCCTTCATCAGGTCATCTTCTTCTTCAGGAGCAGCGCTCTGAAAGCGAGTGCTTCCAAATCAACCTGTTGGACTATAACCTGGTGTTGTGTGATTTTTAATTCTGTATCTGTTTGAGTTAGTGCCCTGCCTTACGTGTTGCTGTGCACGCATGCATTTAAGCTTTTAGTACATATGTTGTATTTGTGTGAATATGGATAGAAGCGATGTAACAAGCTGAATATGTTATCTGCAGATATACACCATTCCGATGTAGTTGTGACGATGAGACGTGCTAATGTATATTTACATGATTTTATCACTACCCATGGAAGATAATTATATGCGTATGGGATGCACACGTTTTTATGTGGGCCAAGAATTATAGTCACATCTGACACCAAATTCACTCTGATTTGTGAATAAAAATAGATGACAGTTGACTGACGCGGAGCAGCGATAGAATGGCCCGTTTCACTTCCTTACACGCCCCTTTGCCCTTTGATACATTTCCACCAGAAATCCTATCAGACTGATTACAACATGTAATTCCGATCTCCAGGTTGGTCATTCCCCTGAGCTGCGTGGTAGCAGAGAAAAAGAAATCACATCTAAATCACCACCTCTCCTCCAAATAAGCTCCTAACTGATTAGCTTAGATTCCGAATCTAACTGATTTATTAGAGATGAATTCTATCAAAAACTGGCTTATTCATACACGTGTGACTGCGACTACAGTAATGTATGGGAACACTGTGTGCTTCAGAGCAACTGAATAAGGGAAATTCTGAGGTGAAATCTTTCTCCAACACAGAGCGTCCGTCGTCTCTTAACCTCCGATACCAACTCCCTACCTCACACCCTTGAAATTTAGAAATATTAGCAGAGCTTCCTTTAATAATTTGAGCAGTCTTCTTTACTCTGAAAACATCTAGGTCCACACACAGTCCTCCAAGTGCTTATTTTTTCTTTGTCAGAAGTCACTCGACACTAGGTTATAGTCCAACGGGTTTATTTGAAATGTCAAGCTTTCGGACTGATTTCAAGTAAACCAGGTGTCGTGTGACTTCTGACTTTTTCCATCCCAGACCAACACTGGCACCTCGACATCATATTCAAAAACCAAACCGTGTTGCTGGAAAAGTTCAGCATGTCTGGCAGCATCTGTGAAGAGATATCAAAGTTGACGCTTCGGTTCTGGTGACCTTTCCTCAGAAGATCAGATTTGTCCTTTGCACTTGCTGTTCGGCGAAATGCTGAGGTGCTACCTGCTACAGCTTGCAGACGGAAGCCCGATGAAGACCAGTGTCAATTCTCCGCGTGTTTCCGGGAGGTTTCTGATAGGTTGAGAGAAGTTGTAAAGTGCAGGAAGATAATAGTCGGTATGTACTTGAAGGAGTTTTATATATATGTAGGTCCGTGGGTGCTATAGTGATGTATGTTTACAGATGGGATGGACAATCTCATCCATGTTTTTATGGAGTATATCCGTTTGGTTGCCCATTGACGGCGCGGAATGTTTAATGGGCGTCTTCTGTTTAGCCTGGTGCTGTTTATCTGCATTTGTATGCAGTCTATGGTTTCTGCATCTTGCCGGTCACATTTACACTCACGATTATGTGTGTGTGCGCGCGCGCGCGTGTGTGTGTGTGTATGTGTGTGTGTGTGTGTCTCTGTATGTGTGTGTATGTGTGTGTCTGTATGTGTGTGTGTATATGTATGTGTGTGTGTGTATGTCTGTATGTGTGTGTATTTGTCTGTATGTGTGTGTGTGCGTGTGTGTATACTCTAGGTTTGCACATGTATGTATGTGTGTGGGAGTGGGTGTGCGTGTGTCAATGTGTGCGTGTGTGTGTATACTCTAGGTTTACACATGTATGTGTGTATGTATGTGTGTGTATGTTTGCGTATGTTTGTGTGTATATGTATGGTGTGTGGGTGTGCTTGCATGTGTATGTGTGTGTTTATGTGTGTGTATGTGTTTATGTGTGTGTATGTGTGTGTGGATGTGTATGTGTATGTGTGTGTTTATGAGTGTGTGGGTGTGTGTGTGTGTGTATACTCTAGGTTTACACATATTTCCCATCTCCAGTTCGATAGCGTCGGTCTCTATTAGTAAACCCACAGCCAGGGAGCAGGCAACCCTCTTCACATAGTCATGATTCGGAGATGCCGGTGTTGGACTGGGGTGTACAAAGCTAAAAATCACACAACACCAGGTTATAGTCCAACAGGTTTAATTGGATGCACACTAGCTTTCGGAGCGACGCTCCTTCAAACACATACACACAATCACCTGATGAAGGAGCGTCGCTCCGAAAGCTAGTGTGCTTCCAATTAAACCTGTTTGGACTATAACCTGGTGTTGTGTGATTTTTAACTCTTCACATAGGGCATTGAGTTTGATGACTGAAATGACTGCTCGATAGCCTTACTGCTTTACAAAAGATGCAGTGGCTCGCTCTACGTCAAGTTAATGAGTATTTATTTACAAAGTTGATGTTTCTTCTTATCGTTACTGTGGGATCAGAAGAATTCGCACCATCCAGACAGGTTAACTGTTCCCCCCCCCCCCCCCCCCCGTAAAGCTCCTGCCAGACCTGCTGAGGAATGCCAGTATTTGCAGGTGTTCTTCCAGAACTTCAGTCTCTTGTTGCCACGAGATGTGTGTGTTTATTGGTGTTTTTCTAACTGTTTGGCTTATGGGGATTCAGTTACATCCTGCTCATAATGCTTCTTCAGGATTGATGGGATTTCTTAGCAATAATAAAAGGCATATCTTTAGAAAGACCGTACGCTGTGATGCTCTATCTGAATCTTAAATGGATTGGGATTCAAGATTTTACTTTGCAACAAAAACTAAGATTATCCAATGCAGGCTTTCCCTCTGTCAGTCCTTCCTCTATCCAAGTTTAAAATAGACACAGCTTTGAATTAAATGTAAAAATACAAGCCGAGAAAATTTAATGACGGATAGGCGTCGGGTGCAGGGAGCATTTGAAGTCTGTCAATAGACAAGATTTGTGATAGATGAAAATGTCAGCGATTTTCCTGTTATTGCTGCTTCTTCAAAATGAGTCCAGCACTTATTACAAACTGGAAGGTGAGTAATTAATTTTGGGACATTCTCTTCATAACGCTGTATGGATTATTGCTCCAATATAACCTCTGGGTCTTTCCATTACAGGCGTCTAGATTAGCTGCATTTGGTGGTCCAATAATTTGAAACACTTCTCTGAAAACTTCTCTGGCTAATAAGATTTTAGAATCGATCAGGATGCGAGTAGACTTTTAATAATTGACAGCTGCTTTGCGTGACACTTACAGCAATGTGGATTTTTCCACTGTTACAGGGACAGAGGTGCTGTATTCTATACTGGGAAGTGGACCCTCGGCTCCAAGCCGCACTGCAACACCAGAATTGACTGTGGTTCATTGCCAACTCTCCTGTGCAAACGTGGGGCCTCCTCTTGCATTATTGCGCATCGCTAGCATTCAGTATGTTCCCATCAGAATGTTAAAACAAAATACAAACAAAGCCGAGAATAGAGAATTGAGCCTATGTATCATTACATACCTTCAAAGAATTACAAAACAACCACCTAATCTTACTTTACAGCTGATGATTATAAACCAGTGTTGATTTTTGCATTTTGTAAGATCTGCTTCCCCCTGCCCTCACCAGATGAACATTCACCATCCACCCTCACCAAGACCAATCAATTCTTTCTGAGGTGCAGTGTCCAGAATTGGATGCAGTTTTTTTGGCTTCATGTGGGCTTCATTGGGTGAGCAATTGTTGCCCATCTTTAGTTGCAGTTGAAATGATTAGATTCCCTACAGTATGGAAACAGGCCCTTTGGCCCAACAAGTCCACACTGACCCTCCAAACAGTAACCCAGCCAGACCCATTCCCCTACCTTGTATTTACTCCTGAATAATGCACCTATCACTACAGGCAATTTAGCATGGCCAATTCACCTGACCTGCACATCTTTGGATTGAGGGCAGAAACTGGAGTACCCAGACAAAACCCACACAGACATGGGGAGAATGTGCAAACTCCACACAGAGAGTCGCCCAAGGTGGGAATTGAACCCAGGTCCCTGGTGCTGCAATGCAGCAGTGCTAACCACTGAGTCACCATGCCACCATGGTGCTGATGAGCTGCTTTCTTGAACTGCTGCAGTCCATTTGGTGTAGATAGAGCCACATGGAGGAAGTTCCAGGATTTTGACCTAGGCACAGTGAAAGAACAATAATATATTGTTCCCAGGATGGGAGTGGCTTAGGTGAGAACTTGCAGGTGGTAGTGTTCCCATTTACTTGTGCCCTTGTCGTTTTAGATGGTAGTGGTCATGGAACAAATACAGAGAATGCTACAGAAACTCAGCAGGTCTGTCAGCATCTGCGGAAAGAGAAACAGATAACATTTCAAGTCTGATATGACTCTTCTTCAGAAGTGTTGCAGTTATGGATTTGGAAGGTGCTGTCAAAGAAGCCTGGTGAGTTTCTGTAGTGCATCTTGTAGATGGTGTTCACTGTTGCTATCATCCATGAATGTAGGAGGGAATGAATGTATTGTGTGTGGTTGAAGGAGGGAATGAATGTTTGAGGTGTGTTGCCAATCAAGGTGCTTTGTCCTGGATGATATGAAGCCTCTTGAGTGTTGTTGGAGTTGCACTCATTTAGGTAGGTGGGACTATTCCAGCACACTCCTGACATGTACCGTGAAGGTTGTGAATAGACTTTGGGAAGTCAAGCGTTGAGTTAGTTGCTGCATGATTCCAAGCTTATTACTAGCTTTTGCTAGACTTGCTGAGTTTCTCAAGAATAATTTGTTTTAATTTCATATTTCCAGCATCCATGCTACTTTGCTTTTATGTGTATTTTAGTGGTCTAACAAGGCCCAGATGCCAAATTGTCATTACATTGCTCCATTTATATTGTGCCATAGTTAACAGTCCGAGAAGGCTGATAATTTTGAGTGGCAGACAGAAACAGTAACTCCTCAATTATCCTGTGATAGAAAAATTACTAACAAATAATTACCAGTGAATAAAATTTGTATTGTTATATATTTTTATTAATAGGTCTTAATAGCTACATTTAAAAAATAATTTCTGTGCAAATCAACCAGACTCTGAGAATGAAAGAGAAAAGTTGCTTCCCATTATTTCTTGTCAGTCATGATTATCCTTGCATAGAGAATACACAGATATGGTAATGATTGGGATACTGTACGTTTTAAATAAGGTGAAGATTGTGCAACACTATATTGTCTTCGAGTGAGAGGTCAAGCTTAGGAAAATCCAATCATATTAAGCATTACCCACATTCATAGCATAACTTTTAGCTTAAGAGAGGGTTACAGTAAGGGTTCCGGGAACCATGTTTTGAGAACTCCAAGTATCCTGAGGGGAGTTGAAGTAAGGTATGAAGTACCCCTGAATGGGTTTAGAATGATGTGTAAGGGCTATAGTTAGCTAGGGATTTCTGTGTGAGTTTTGTCAGTTTTCAGGGCTAGTTCACCAGTAACTTTGTCAGCATGAAAACTTGAGGTGTTTTGATTTGAGAAATGAAGAGGTTGCCTGTCCAAAGGTTCTGGATTCAGTTTGAAGTCCATCTTGTATTTCAGTTAAGTATAATTTTTGTGTCTTTTGTTTGTTTCTTAATTAGTTTTTAGTTGTTAGATGAAACTTGATTAAACATTTAAAGAGTATATATAATTAGTTAACCCAGTCATCTTGCTGCTGGAACTGTTAAGTTTCTTGCAAAATTTCTGTTTCTTGCCTTGGCTGATGTTATATCTCTGTTGAACCTGGAATATTTAAACTATAGAATTTGAAGAGGTTACTTTGAAATTTGGTAATTCAGTATACTCAAACAAATTGAACAACTCTAAAATTATCCAAAATTAATTTAAAACTTACAATAGATCAAAAGTTCTCACAGTTTACAAGTATTTTTATGTATTTTTTGGGTGCAACATCGGTGGTTGCATATTTTTCTACACTGAATCCAGCTATTGCAGTTTTAGTCATTCGATTAATCTATCGAAGTTCATTGCAACTTTCTGCTCCTGCCCACTTTATTTATTGTGCCACCTAATTCAATGTCATCAACTAAGTTAGATTTTTGGCTCACTATTCTTTCATTCAAGTAAGTTGTAATTGCTGTGAAAAGCCACAACTCCAGAAACATCCTGTTATTTTGAAAAATACACATTATGCTTATTCACTGTTATCTAGCTCCAAATGAATTCCCCAGTTTAGCCAATTAATTGTCTCCAAATCCGACGGTACACATCGAAATGTAAGTTTATGACATAGTAGGAAATCATTGGATCCACTGTGTCGGACAAGAAATGCTATCCAGTCTAATCCCACCCTGCAGCTCTTGTCCACATCTTAGTGGACTATTACACCTCAAGTGTATATCAAACATTTTTTTTAATCCAATGAGACTTTCTGTCTCTACTATAATTTCTGACCTCTACCACTGTCTGGGTAATAAAAACATTTACACCTCAATTCATATCCTGTCCTTTCACCAATTATTTGAATTCATTTCCTGGGTATTAATTTCTCTGCTAACTAAAATTAGTCCTTCCTATCTAGGCCCCTCATAAATATATCAGCCATTTTAAATCTCCCCTCAGCTTTCTCTGTTTTAAAGAAATCAAACACAGCCTACCCAAACTTTCCATCTGAACAAAAGCCATATTTCTGACAACATACTCACAAATTTCCATTGTACCATCTCTTCTGTGATCAGACCCCTTCCCTGATGCAGTGAACTGAACTGTACAAAGTATTCTAACTGTGTCGACACATGAATACACGGGATATATAGAACAGAAACAGTCCATTTTGAAGCAATAGATCCATGCTAGATTTGTGCTCCCATGTTACCTCATTTAAATCTATCTAACTATATCATTGAAATGGCCCATGAAACCCTCAGTTGTAGGTACCCCAGCAATATCTGCACAATGCTACTTAGAGATGAGAAATAAATTAGACTTTTAAAAAAATCTACTTGTCAATTCCCTTTTCTTTCATTTACTTGTTTGCCTATCTCCTAAATACATTGATACTGTTTGCAACACCCACTCTTGATTGTAGTGATCTCTACAAATTCATCATTCTTTGTATAAAAACATTTCTCCTCAATTTGCAATTGGCTTTTTTGTGAACTATTTTATTTTGGTTTTATCCAAACATTTCAGTGCCTTTCCTAATTTAAAACTCTCTATTAGGTCACCCATTTTTGAGAAAATTTACTTTAAAGAAAATTTTATTCCTTTCCTCATGCTTCTGTTACAATGACTTAAATTTATATAGTTAATTTAACAAAATATGTCAAGGTGCATGGCAGCAGCAGTATAAAACAAATTATGAAACAAAACTATGTACGGACCCATTAATTCAAATAAACTAAAAGCTTAGTCAGAAAGATAGCTTATAAAGAATGTCTTAAAGGAAGGAAGTAAAGCAGAGAGATGTAGCATGGGAGAGGTATAGGGAGGGAAAAAGCTGATACAAAAACTCTCTGAAGCTCTCTACTGACAGGAGCTTCTACAAATTGTTCAAATCGCTGCCAACACATCTTTTAAACTATTTTCTTTGAGTGTAAACACCTTAATGGTAAGGCAGAAGGAGAGGAAAGGAAGAAAATCCTGCAGGTCCCATCACCTTGTGAGGTGTCCTGCTCCATATGTTCAAATATCTGCAGGTCGAGAGCAACCTGTTCAGTTTCATGATGCCATAGTTCAGACCCATAACCCTGAATTGACTGGATGGACAGCAGATGACAGAAGGTAATCTAAAGCAGGGGGCCACACCAACTGAAGGCATGGCCAACAAGAGTGCAGCAATCACAAATGGAAATACACAAGAGGCCAGAATTAGTGGAGAGCAAACATGTTAGAGATTTGTTGGGTTGGAGGAAATAGAGATAGGCAAGGGGAAAGACTAGGCCTGGGATGGAACTGAAAATAAGGATAAGAATTTGAAAAATCAAGAAATTGCTTTCCCAGAAGCCAATGTAGGTCTTCAAACACAAGGTGATAGGTAAACACGACTTTCTGTGAGTCAAAACACAAGCACAATGACCTCACATTTATGGATAGTGGAATATGGGAGCCCAGTCAAGTGTGCACTGGAATAGCTGAGCTTGAGGTAATGAAAGTATCTCTAGCATCATCTTTGGAAATCATCCCTACACCCTCTCCAACTGCCTAGTGATGACCAAATATGTGCACAGTACTCTAAATATAGTTTAACTAAAGTATAACTTACCTACTTTTCAATTCTTTTGCTCTTGAAAGGCTCTTCTATTGCTTGGCTTGCTCATGTACGGCCTCATTAACCTTGATGTAGCATTTAGTGATTAGTGCCTTTATACTTCAAAATTCCTTTGTCCCACTAGACTCACAATTCACCATCTTCCTTCTCAAAATGCTATGCTACACATTTATCTGCACTGAGCTCCATTTGCGAATTATTTGTCAGTTTTTCATTTTTTACCTGTCTTCCTGTAATTTGTTACTGTCCTCCTCAGTATTGACCAATGCTTCTAAATTGATAGTCATTCACACATTAGAAATTCAATTCCTAATTCTAAAATTCTAAATTATATCTACTGCATTGCTATCGTCCCTTTTCACTATTATCTCCTCTAAAATAAATAAGATTGGACACATAAGATGCTTCATTTTTGAAAACTGTGCTATTAATTATTATATTTTTCTTTCTAATTGTTTTCTTGATTAGCTTCCTTAGCAGGGATTCAGGCATTTTACCTGTCAATGATTTTAAACTAACTAGTCATTATTCCATTAGTATATCCTGTTTTCCTTCTTAGGTATAGGAATTATGTTAACTGTCAGTCCTCTGGCACTACAAACATTGTGTAATAATGCCTCTGTTATTGCTTGCCAAGATTATTTTAAAATGCACGGATATAGACCAGCTGGTGATTTCTTGTGGAATTTGATTATTTTCATATTTATTTCACATGCATATCTCATTATTCATCTCATCACCTAATGTCTACCTGTTCTATTGCCCTGGTAATTACCAAAGAAGAAGAATTATTTAATATGCTTGCTATTTCTTTACCAAAGTCTTCTGTGTTATTTTTATTATCTCTTAATGGTCATGTTCCCATCTCAATCTTGCTTTATGATCCTTGGTAATTTAATTCCAGATTTCCTTTTTGTTTTCTTTTTAAAATTTCTCTGCTAATGTCCCTGCATTCTCTTTTATCATGCTCTTCATATCTCGCTATGTATATCTCTTTCCTTAACTAAAATTCTTTCATTATGTCTTTATTCATCCATGCAGTGTCTTTAATGTTTAGTTTTTTCTTCCCCTTTCAGTGAATCCATTTTCCAGAACTCTATTAAATACCATTTTGTTTGCCATTGTTCTACATTATTGTTTGCTAATGCATTGCACATTTTATTTCCCAAGTTATATTCTCAGTCACTCAAAATCAGCTATTTTCCATTCTACTAATTTGTATTTTTGCTGTTTATATGTCCTTCCCTGGCATTATCTTAAAACATACTATGTTTTGGACAATAACTTCTAGATGTTTAATTAGTTCTGAACTGTTCGAGCTAACCCTTGCAGACCTGGATTCAAATCTCCCCATGATTGATGGTGAGGTTTGAATTTATTCAAAATTTAAAAATCTAGATTCAAAACAAAACAGCTAGTATAATAATGACTATATAACCACTGTCAATTTCTATAAAAAAAGACCCATTTGGTTCACTTATGTCCTTTAGGGAAAGAAATCTGACATCTATAGCTGTCTATCCACTTTGATAAGAATAACGGCAAAATGGACCATTATTTAAAGGGTGAAAAATTGCAGCAAGTTGTTCTGCAGAGGGACCTGGGTATTCTTGTGCATGAATCACAAAAAGTTGGTTTTCTGGTGTGGCAGGTAATTAAGAAGGCAAATGGAATGTTGTTCTTCATTGCTAGAGGGATGGAGTTTAAACATAGAGAACTTATGCTGCAGCTGTATAGGGTGCTGATGAGTCCATGCCTGGTGTACTGTGTACAGTTTTGGTCTCCTTACTTGAGAAAGGATGTACTGGCACTGGAGGGGGTGCAGAGGCGGTTCACTGGATTGATTCCAGAGTTGAGAGTGTTGGTTTGGGAGGAGAGATTGAGTAGACTGGGACTGTACTCAATAGAAGAATGAGGAGGGATCTTAAAGAAAAATATAAAATTATGTAGAGAAAAGATAAGATAGAAGCAGGGAGGTTGCTTCCACTGACAGATGAAACTAGACCTAGTAGACATACCCTTAAAATAAAGGGGAGCAAATTTGGGACTGAATTGAGGAGGAACTTCTTCACCCAAGGGTTTTGAATCTGTGGAATTTCCTGCCCTGTGAAGGAGTTGAAGTTACCTCATTGAATGTTTTTAAGGCAAAGATAGAGTTTTGAACAGTAAAGGATTTAAGGGTTACATTGAACGAGTGGCTAAGTGGAACTGAGTCCATGAAAAGATCAGTCAAGTTCTTACTGAAAGGCAGAACAGGCTCGACGGCCAGATGGCCTACTCCTCCTTCTGTTCCTTATGTTCTTATGTCCCTATGTACTGATATAACCTCACAGAGGCCGGTATCCTGACACCGTTTACTTATTTGTGTATAGCACTTGACACTGGTCTGGTTTCCTCAGAGCCAGCTCTCAATGCGAACAGAACCTCTGGCACTCCTGTTTACATCTGGCAGTCATGGCTCCATGATTGGACCAGAACAACAGCCCCAATCAGGGACCTCATATTTTATATGAGCAACAAATATTCGCCCAACCAGTGCCACTGAATAAATGAAAAAAAATAACAAATCTCCTCTTGGTGACCTTTTTACATATTCTTTACATATTCCCTTATCCCCTTTACCCATCCCATCTATTCAATTGTTACCAGGATATTTCAAATTCTCCATGATTATTATCCTGCAGGTTTTATTAAATTCATTTATATGGCATTATATTTCTTTCCCTGCCTTCCTTCTGCTACTAGGTGAACTTTAATGAGATTAATCTATCATGACCATTTATTCCTGCTTGAATGGATTCTGCTTCTATGTTCCTGATTGTTGTACCCCTTTTTACTATGACCAAAGTGAGTTAGTGCTATAGTGGAATTTCACTCGGCTAATAATCCAGAGTCCTGGATCAATACTTCTGTGGACATGGGCTCAAGTTTCACCTTGGCAGCTGGGGATTTGCCTCTGGTTTAAAAAAGCATGCAGGAGGACAAATCAGGTAGACCAAAGCATGTGGTCACAACCTTGTACAATACGTGGAATGTCAAAGTGTAGAAACATAATGCGACAAATAGAGATACGGGATCCCACAGCCAACAGTTCAGAACTAAATTCTGTAGTCCTGCTAATTCTAGTCATGAATGGTGGTGGACAATTAAACAATCCTCTGACAGAGAAGGCTCCACAAATATCCCCATCCTCAAAGTTGGGGGACACAGAGCATCAGTGCAAAAAAACAAAGCATTTGCAACCATCTTCAGTCAGAAGGATCAAATGGATGATTCATATCGCCCTTCTCTGGAGGCTGTCAGCATCACATGTGCCTGTGTTCAAATAATTTAATTCACTCTACAAGATATTAGTAAAGAGATGAAGGCACTGGACACTGCAAAGGCTCAGAGACCATGCTCCAGAACTAACCAAAGCTCTCGCCAGTTGTTACAGTGTAGTTACAATAATGGAATCTAACCGGAGTCTGGAAAATGCCCGAGTGTTTCCAGCCCACAAAAAGGACAACAGATCCAACTCAACCAATTACTGCCTAATTGTTAACCTTTGATCATCAGCAAACTAATGGAAGGGATCAATGACAGTACCATTAAGTAGCACTTCCACAGCCATAAGCAGCCCAATGACACGCAGGGTGCTACAGCGCTACTAAACCCCTGACCTCATTACAGGTCTGTTCCAAACATAGATAAAATACCTGAACTCCCAAGATGAGGTAAAAGTGCAGATTGCAGCTTGCAGACCAAGAGCAGACTAACTACCAAAAGAAAATCTCAATATTGTTTACATGCAGTTCAGGAATACATGAAGGGTGAGCTCCTTTAAATGTGAGATACACATATAACATCTTCCTTTCCAAATAAAATTGGTCTGTGCATTATCAATTAAGCTTTACAGTCCCTACAATGTCTAGGTAATTTGTTGATACACTCAGATTTTGTAGTGGTAACTTTATCTGGAAGTACAATTAATTTCCACAGTAATGAATGATATAGTTTGTCATTTGTGTTATCAAGTTTTTCTTTCATGGACAGTAAATGCCATTCCAGAATTATACTTACCTTGAAGAACTACAGCTAAGATTTGCTCCAGATTAATCACTGACTGATTGCAGTTCTCAAGCTGTTCACATCTCCATGGAATATATTGTTTTCCTTCTTAAGAGCTTTCAGTTAATTTTGAAGCTTCTGTTTTTACACTTTGGATTCTGCTAATTCAATCAAAATTTTCACCTTTTGTTGGTCCAGAATATTTATTTTTTACAACCTCCTTTAATAACTGTCCAACTTCTTTTTTCTCTTTAGTGTTTTTAGTAAGCCTGGACCTCTTCCATTTGTTGTTTCAGTGGCTATTCAGTTTCCTCTTTGACCCTGCTTGAGTTTTTTTTCCACTAGAACATCATTATTGGCATATATTCTAAGTGGACTGTCTCATAACTCATTTTCTGCTCCTTGATTTAAGTGCAGTCCACATCTACCTGTTTTTATTTCAGCCTGTCATCTTCTCCAGTATTGCTTTAAACGTAAACTGATGTTTCTGTTGCTGCTTCTGCTGAGTTTGATCTATTGTATGTGTGAGTCACTCAAGATCTTCCAGTAAACTGACATTATTTTGATTGGATTGATGATACAGAGCTTGCGGTTAATTCGGGTTACTTTCTTTCTCTTTCAGCTTTTCCTTCACCTTTGTGAACTGAGCAGAATATCTCCTCAAGACTTCATCATCTCAGAGATATTATACTCAAGAATAAAAACCACACAACACCAGGTTATAGTTCAATAGGTTTATTTGGAAGCACTAGCTTTCAGAGCACTGCTCCTTCATCAGGTGGTCAACCACCTGATGAAGGAGTGATGCTCCAAAAGCTAGTGCTTCCAAATAAATCACTTGGACTATAACCTGGTGTCGTGTGATTTTGAACTTTGTCCACCCCAGTCCAACACCAGCACCTCCAGGTCAAACTCAAGAATGGATTTATTCAGAGCTGTTCAGCATTTTCCTCTTCAACTTCCATTTTTCTCTCCACAGGAGAAAGCTGAGACTTTAACTCCACTAATTGATGGTCAAGCAGTGTCAACGATCCATGAGATTTGCAAGGACCAAATGGATTGATTGTATTTGCACTCCAGTACCATTGATCCTGCAAATGAAATTGACAAACTGCTGTATGCCAAAACTTTTACATTTGTAGACTTCTTCATGACGTCCCGTGTCTGTTGGACACATGCATATTAGAATTTAGTTGGCTCGCATATTGGTATTTGACCCTGTGTGAAACATGTATTCACTACATTATGTACATTATCACTTTCTAGTTTGTTGATCACTTCATGTATATACCTCAGTGGGATACCAGATGGTCTTTACTGTAGCTTGGATGTATTCCTTATGGGCAATCTGTGTGGATTAATGCTTGGCTTTTTGTGGATGCATCAACCATTGGTCTTGTGCCTTGTCTGAAAGTGTTTTTTCTGCCACATGCCTTGTAAAATTGTTGAAAATTGCCTTGGTGCATGCAGAAGACTACACCTTCCACAGGTTTTTTACTGCCCCCCCCCCCCCGTCTAGCGTTCCAAACACAGCTTCTAGGTAAAGCTGTGGTTTACTTGTACTTCCTACAACCTCCTGCATTCACTTTTCACAATACAGTCTCCTCTACACTTGTAAGAACAAATGTAGATTGGGTGACCTCTTTATGTAACATTGCTGCTCTGACTCTAAGAATGACTCTAATATTTAAGTTCCTTGCCATTTCAAAATAGTATCCTGTTGTCATACTGACATTTCTGTCCTAGGCCTGCTGCAGTGCCCCAGTGCAAATTAGAGGATCAGGACCTTATTTTCTGCTCAGGTACTTTGCAATGTTCTGGACTTAACATTGGGCTCAACAATTTCAGACATTGAACACTGCCCTCCCTGTTCATTCCACCCCACCTTCCCATCTAATTCAGCAAAGCTAACCTAATTTTTGTGATGAACACACCTATCATTAACATCAACTCTCCCCTGCTAACACGGCGGTACCCTTTATCTTTTGCTTTGGATACTCTCACCACCTGTTCTACTTGCTCCTTCTTCTTCTTGTTAACAGTTTAAAAAACATGATTTTCCAGCAGTTTTGGAAAAAGGAGTAATGTTGGCTTCAAACATTAACTCCAGCATTTTCTATATTTACTGCTTCCACATGTTTGGTGTACTTTCATGATTGTGTCAATATTGTACTTAGGACTTGTAAGATTTGTTGATCTTCAAGAATGTTGATCTGACAATTTGTCGTTCAGTAACCCTTTGGCATGATAAGTTTCAAGTTTGTCCAGCAAATCTTTCTAGAAAGCTTTCATGGGAGTTGATATGATCACCAACTCAACAATTTTGTTTACTAGTTCCCACCTGAAAGAAAATCACATGATTAGCTCTTTTCTCTGCATCTGCTCAAGAGTCTCTTGAAGCTTCTCTCTAAATTACATGAATCCTTTCCACTGAATATGGAAATTGAATCTAAGTCTGAATTGATCTCTTAATGTGGTCTATATCTTTTGGGGATATTTTGTTCTTTGACTGTTAATCCTGATGTGTTAGGCCTGTGTAGCTCTCCATTCTCAATTACTAACCAAATCTTGACGGTTTGTTTTTCTGCATCACATACACCTGACTCGAGAAACAATACCTCTGAATGCTATATAAACATTCTGAATTTTGGGAGAAGGTGTGCTGTGTTCCAATAAGAACATTTTGTGGAAAATGTTCTGCCAATGCACCTTTGACATTTCTTTGCTCGCTATTGATCTGGCACACGCCCTGATTAATTGCCAATCTCAAATGAGTTAAACTGACCTTTTGATGAGGATTTGTCTACTTATTAGCAAAAGATATTTTTATCACTTTCCAATGCTGCAAAAAGAAATGTATTGAGGGTCATCTCATACACTTTAACAAAATTTATGATTGTCAACCAGGAGCGTTACCTAAAGATTAAATTACTTGCTGTGTGTTCAAACATTATAGGCCATATCAGCATGATATTTTGTTTGGACCATCACCACTGTTCACCATGACATGTTAATGACAATGGTCTAATGATTATTGTCTTGTTAGAAATTGGTTATCTGCATCAGTTGGTCTGTTTAAACAGTAAAACACATTATAAGCTATGAAGTATACATTATAGCAATACTAACTGATTGTATGTATGCAATTTGCAGATGTATAGCAGACTGACTGTCAGGAAGAGTTGCAATGTAAACAATACATAGTACAGGGAGTCCTTAAAGGTAAGCTTTCTTAAATACAAAGTACAGATATTACATTAACCATTGTCCCCTAGCATTCAATGGAATTACCATTGCTCAGTCCTCCATCTTCAGGATTACCATTGAACAGGAACTGGACTGGTTCAGTCAGATAAATAGTGTGGTTACAAGATGAAAAGTTACCTCCGATCTCCACAAAGCCTGTCCACCACCTACAAGGCATTTATTAGAGTGTGACAACATATTCACTATTTTTTAAAATGAGTGCAGCACCAAAACATACAAGAAGCTCTCATTAACCAGAACAAAGCATCCCACTTGATTGGAATCCCATCCACCACATTCAATATTCATTCCCTCCACCACTGATGCACAGTGGTAACATTATATATTACACAGAGGATAGATTACAGCAACTCACCAAGGCTTCTTTGACAGCAACTTTCAAACACACCACCTCTACTGTCCTAAAGCACATGGAAACATAGAATGATTCAAAATAAGAGCAGGATAGGTCCACCATTCAGTATCATCATGGTTGATCATCCAGCTCAATATCCTGTTACCGCTTTTTCCCTATACTCTTTGCTCACTTCAGCCCTAGGGTCTACATCTAAATTGTTCTTGAAAGCATTCAATGTTTTAACCTCAAACACTTTCTGTAGCAGGGAATTCCACAGGCTAATTACTTATTGGGTGAAGAAATTCCATCTCATCTCAGTCCTAAATGGCCTATCCTGTATCATTAATCTGTGAGCCTTGGGTGTGGATTTTCCAGTCACTGGGAACATCCTTCCTGCATGTATCCTGTCTAGTACTGTTAGAACTTTATAGGTCTTTTTAAAATTCACTTATGCAACATGGGTATCGCTGGCTGCCCCAGAAATTATTGCCCGTACCTAGTTGCCCTAAAGGGTGGTGAGCTGTCTACTTGAACTGCTGTGGTCCGTGTACCATAGATAATGCTGTTGGAAACAGAATTCCAGGATAACCCCATATTCTTCTAAACCAATGAATATAGTCTTAACTGATCCAATCACTCTTCATTTGTCAGTCCTGCCATCTCAGGAATTAATCTGGTATATCCCTTGTTGCACTCTTTCCTCAGCTAGGACATCCTTCCTCAAAGAAGAAAACCAAAACTGCACACAATACTCCAAGCGTGGTCTCAAAAAGCCCTGTACAATGAGAGCAAGTCACCTCTGTTCCTGTACTCAAATCCACTCACTATGAAGGCTATTTCTCACTAGGAAGGTCCATCAGGGGTGGCACAATGGCTCAGTGGTTAGCACTGTTGCCTCATGGCAGCAGGAACCTAGGTCCAATTCCAGCCTCGGGTGACTGTCTGTGTGGAGTTTACATGTTCTCCCTATGTCTGTGTGGGTTTCTTCTGGGTGCTGCCCTTTCCTCCCACAGTCAAAGATATGCAGTTTGATTGGCCATGCTAAAATGCCAAGAGTGTCCAAGGATGTGTAGATTAGATGAATTAGCCATGGGAAATGCAGGGTTGCAAGGATTGGATAGGGGGTGGGTTGTTCTTCAGGTGTGGACTTGTTGGGCCGAATGTCCTGTTTCCATACTGTAGGAATTTGATGATTTGCCTGCTTACTTTCAGCAACAGATGTATGAAAACATGCAGGTCTCAATGCACTTTCCTGTTTTATTAACAACGTGGATATTCTGACATTTATCAACATTATATCTACCATGCATTTGCCCACTCACTCATCTTGTCCAAATCACACTGAAGCATCTTCACAATTCACCCTGCTAACCAGCTTTGTTTTGTTTGGAGATATTATATTTAGTTCCCTCATTTAAATCATTAATATATATTGTGAATAGCTGGGGTCCAGTCTCATCCCTGTGGTACTGTACTAGTCATACTTGCCACTTGGAAAATGATCTATGTATGCCTTTGTTTCCTGTCTGCAAAGCGGTTCTCTGTCTGTGATAGTCCACTACCCCTAATCCTGTGTGCTTTAATTTTACATGCTATCATCTTATCTGGTACCTTACTGATAGCTTTCAAAAAATCCAAATAAACTACCTTCACTGGCTACTTCTAATCAATGTAACTGGTTACTTCCTCAAAACAATTGATTAGATTTGTCAAGCATGATTTCCCTTTTGTAAATCCATGCTGACTACATCCAATCCTGAGTCAAAAAGTGTGGTGCTGGAAAAGCTGGAAAGGTCAGGCAGCACCCGAGGAGCAGAAGAGTCAACATTTCGGGCATTAGCCCTTCATCAGGAATGTGGGGGCAGCCCAAGGGGCCTCAGAGATAAATGGGAGGAAGTGGGGCTGGGGGTAAGGGAGCTTGGAAGGTGATAGATGAAGGTCGGGGATGATGGTGATAGTTCAGAGGGGAGGGTGGAGCAGACAGGTGGGAAGGAAGGTAGACAAATAGCATAATTCAAGAGGGCAGTGCCAAGTTGGAAGGTTGGATCTGGGATAGATTGCAGGGGAGAGAGATGAAGTAACTGGTGAAATCAACATTGATGCCATGTGATTGGAAGGTCCCATGGTGGAAGATGAGGCATTCTTCTTCCAGGCAATGGGTGGCTTGGATTTGGCGGTGGAGGAGACCCAGGACTTGCATGTTCTTGACGGAGTGGGAGGGGGAGTTGAAGTGGTTGACCACAGGGTAGTGGGGTTGTTGGGTGTATGTGTCCCGGAATGGTCCCTGAACCATTCCACAAGTTGACGGCCTGTCACCTCAATGTAGAGGAGACCACATCGACTGCAACTGACACAGTAGATGAGAATTTTGGAGGAGCAGGAAAATCTCTGTTAGATGTGGAAGGATACTTTGGGGCCTTGGATGGAGGTGAGGGGGGAGTTGTGGGCGCACGTTTTACACCTCTTGCAATGGCAAAGGAAGGTGCCAGGAGTGGAGGATGGGTTGGTGGGGGTGGGTGGAGGGGGACCTAAAAAGGGAATCATGGAGGGAATGGTCTCTACAGAATGCTGAAAAAGATGGAGAGGGAAATATATCTCTGGTGGTGGGGTCTGACTGGTGGTGGCAGAAAGGGTGGAGGATGATGTGTTGGATGCAGATGTTTGTGGGTGGAAGGTGAGGATCATAGGGGCTCTATCCTTGTTACAGTTGGAGAGATGGGATTTGGGGTGGGGTTGTGTGAAATGGAGTAGATATGCTGGGGGGCATTGTTGACCACATGGCAGGGGAAATTGCAGTTCTCGAAATAGGAGGCCATCTGTTCTGGAGTGGAATTGCTCCTCCTGGGAGCAGATAGGGCGGAGGCAGAGGAATTGGAAGTTAGGGATAGTGTTTGGGGGGGAATGGTGAAGTGGGGGATTTGGAGGAGGTATAGTCCAGGTAGTTGTGGGAATTAGTGAGCTTGAATTAGATGTCTGTGTTGAATCGGTTACCAGAAGTGGAGATGGAGAGGTCCAGGAGGGGGAGGGAGTTGTCCAAGATGGTCCAGGTGAACTTGAGGTCAGAGTGAAAGTGTTCATGAAGTTGATGAACTTCAGCCTGCAGTCCTCACTTTCTCCTATATCCAATCCTGACATTTTTCAAGTGCTCTGCTGCAATATTTTTTAATATAATGGACTCTAGAAATTTCCCTATACTGATGTCAGACTCACTAGTCTATAATTCCCTGTTTTCTCTCTAAATAGTGGGGTTACATTAACTCCCCTCCAAATCATAATGGTCCCAGAATCTATAGATCTTGAACGATGTCCACAAACATATCCATTATTTCTAGGGCCATTTCCTTAAGTAACTTGGGATACAGATTATTGTGCTGTTGGGGTTTAACAGTCTTTAATGGCATCGATTTTCCCAAAAGCATTTCCCTATTAATGCTGATTTCCTTCAGTTCCTCACTCTCAGACCCTGTGGTCACCATCTTTTATTTGTTTCCTCCCTTTGGAAGACAGAACCAAAATATGCATTCAATTGGTCTTTGTTCTCCATTATAACTTCCCTTGTTTCTGACTGTAAGGGATCTACACTTGATCAAGGCTGCAGAAGCACAGTCATACCACCATGTGTAAGTTTCTTTAAAGCCAAGCTGACCTGGAAGTACATTGCCATTCCTTCACTGTCACTGGTTTTAGGTCTTGCAACTTCCTTCCAAACAGTGCTGTGGGTGTCCCTGCACACCACAGGGTGCAGAGGTTCAAGACGGCAGTGCGCCACCATCTTCTCATGGACATTCAGGATTAGGCTGGTCTCATCAGTGATTCTCAAACCTCGAGAAAGAAGTGTTACAAAAAGCCCTTTTCAAATAAATGAAGCCATTCCTCCTTTGCCTTTCCCTTTGCTACTTTTAAAATAAACGTTACAGCCTTAAATGTTTAATTCTCAGTCCTCAATTTTCTGTCGCCAAGACTCATTAATCCCAATGTCTGTTTCCCTGCTCTACATCATTGCCTTTTGTTTTATTATCGACATTTGTTGTCCAGTTTAATTCATAGTAAAATTGTCGTCAGTTTAAGTTTCACCATCTTTTAAAACCAATATTTTTGATCAATCCATTCCCATCAATGACCTCCATAGTTTTATTTCCTTTGCTTTATTTTCCTTTTGTTTGCATTTCGATTGTTAATCTGTCTGTCATACATATTCACTCCTCTCCTTCCAAACAGTTCTGCTATTTTAAATCCTCTTCTCCTCCTAATTTCCCTCTAAGCCACTGGGCCCCTCCAAACTTCAAGTGGAGCCCATCCTAGAACTGACGCCAGTGGCAGGGAGAACTCTCCATCACTTGCCATTGAACCACGTGTTGTTTCCTGAGCTGGCAGCTTCTCGGCCAAGCTAAAGTGGTTTGGACAATACTCCAGAGCCTTTTACCCCGAGGTTCTTGCTTTCTAGTCTGGTGCCTAGATACTCTTACTTATTTCAAACTACTGTTTTGATCATTCAGTGTGTCACATGCATGACATCTGTTCAATACTGGAAATGGCTGCGATATTAGAGTCGGTGGCAAGTAGGGTATAACTGTCGAACTAAAACAGAAATTGCTGGAGAAACTCAGCAGGTCTGGCAGCATCTGTGGAGAGAGAAACAGAGTTAACGTTTCGAGTCCAGTGACCATTCTTTAGTTCGGACACGACTCGAAATGTTAACTGTTCAACATTTCTCTAAAATACTGTATTAGTTGAGAAAGTTGCGACGTTTGTATTGTTTAATGTAGCTCTATGAACTATTTGATTGGATGCCCGTGCATCCAATGTCCTCTCATACACATGAGATAAGGAATTTCCTTGAAAATAGGCTTCAGTGGTTTAATACATAGCAATTTAATACATGGTGTTGTCATTACAAAACCTCTTCAAAGTCATCAAGCGGTGCAAATTGAACGCCACTATGAATTACCAATAAAACTGATTCCATTTGGTGAGACCAAGACTGGAATTATTTTGCACTCTGCACGATTTCTGACCGATATGCAATGATCCTAATACAGCGGATAGTCTGCCTTTCCTGTGCTGATGTGCATCATTTTTTTCTTTGTTTCGATGCGTAAGTATCAGTATAACTATAAAGTACAAATTTGTGTAACCAGATAATGAGGCAGTAGCAACCACCTTTAGTTTCAGTCTGGACTTTACGACAGTCGTAAACGAATTTTCTTAGGCTGTCCTCTGACCTTTGCGGTAAATTCTCGTTTTACTAATCGCCAAACATTCAGAGTATGATGTAAACTTTAATCTTTCAGTAAAGATGTCTGCTCTTCCCCGTGTAAATACGCCGAGCGCTCAAAGAACTCTACAATTAAAAGCATATTCTTTGTGGATTGTTGGAGGGTAAGGTGATGTCGATACAATGGAGTTGTAACTGCAAAGTTTGACATTTATTTCACGTGTCGAATTTCTGATCAGGAACGCTGTGAAAACAATATTATGGTGTGACAATGCCGAATGGATACGGCTAGCAGGTAGAGTTCAGCATACTCCTGGTAACACTCCTTGTAAAAGAATAGATATGGTGTTGTTTCCGACTGAGTAATTGTTTGTCATTTCCTTAATCATTTTCGAATAGATTGATTGCTGCAAAAGCTAGTGAACCAGCAACAAGCAATGAATGTCCAGTCTTTTGGGTAGAATTCATTCTTGTTTTATTGATGTACATTGAGATTCCATTAGGAAGTTAAGACAGAAATCGCACTCATCCGCAGAAGCTCGACCCGATGCAATAACGATAATTTACATATTTATTTTCAAAAACGCAAAGCCTTAGACCTGGAAATATATTGCTGGTTGAAGGCTTGTGACCAGCATGGACAAGGATGCAGTTTATAGGTTGTGAAACTCGCAGCCGCATCCCAAATGTGTGGTGAGAGACTTTAAACCCACCATTATTAACACGCTACAGGGTTCACAAATTCAAGATCAAACAGTAACACCCCCCGCCCCCTTGCTTTCTGGAACAGGAGTCCCTTTCCTAACAACCATCCATCAGTTTCACATTCTAGTCGTAAATTGAAAAGCTCCAAACAATGCATCTGAGCTGTAGGAACTGGAAGGTTGCCATTGGAATGAATTGTTTGAAACCGTAGCTGAATGATTTACATCCAGGAATCCATACCAAAGAACCTATTAATCTCCATATTGCGTTGAGCAGGTGTGGATTAGTGTTCAGACCACATTCGGTCCTGAGATAGGCCGAGATTGTGCTCCATTGCAAACTTAAGTCCATTTTAACTGAAAGAATTCAGATAGATTCTCAACATTGGAAGTAAGACCACTGATTAAACACGCTCGGGTAGAAAGAACAAGAATTCTACCCAAATACATAATAATGCTAATTATCTGAAGTCTCCATTGTATGTTTTCTGGTACAAAACAATTTGTCAAGGGGGGAAAAAAACTAAAGGACATTTTCAATCGTGTCTAAAGAACAGATATGGAACTGAGTTTTACAATGGTATTGTCAAAACGCACATATGTATGCAAATAAGACGAAAGAACTAAATAAGTACATTGGAAATAAAGACGACAATGATCGTGGGCTAAGAATGGGAATCATTTAAATAGAAGAGGAGAAAGATGCAAGTTAAATGTTCCTACATTCCACGTTGTATGCAAAAGGAGAAGATAATTTATGGTGTGTAAAAAATTAAAGTCTACAAATAATAACTCAAAACAAATCTGAGTGCAGAGACTAAGGAGTACGAGCAAAATGAGATTAAAAAGCTAAGAAAGAATATAAAGAACGATTAGCAGGTGACATAAAGGGAAATAATGTAAAATAAAATCATTGCTTTGATTAGAGATGGTGAAGCAATAAAGAAGGGCTCTTCATGAATGCATTATCTTCACTATTATGATCAATTATAATGCACAGGAACATAAAAAAGAGGAGCAGGAGTCACCAGTTGAGTTGACTCCACCAGTCAAACAGATTAAGGCTGATCATCTACTTTCAACTAGTTTTCCCACCATTCACATATCTCTTGATGTCATTTGTACCCAGAAATCTATCAATTTCTGTCTTAACATGTCCGGTGACTGAACTTCCATATGGTCAAGCTATGGTGAGAATGAAAATGAAGCTATGGGAAAAAAGGATGGCACTGTTAGATAGGACAAGTAAAGAAGCAAGAAGAGAAATAATGGGGCTCAGTGAATGGGTCATGGGGACATCTCAAGGTGTAGTGTACAGGCTGATGACATTCATCTCAGAATGCTGAATAAAAGAACTAATAGAACCCTTGCCTGTAAGCTTCTAAGTCTCTGTGCCAGAGAGCTATAAGGTTATAAGAATATTTCCTCTAATGTGACAAAGGTTTAAGCATGGAAACCATTTCTGAGTTTGTCACATATTAGACAGGCCGGTAAAATCATAATATAAAGCAAAGTTCTGTGCTCACCAAGAAACCCTGGATTGATGCATAACAGCTAACTAAGAGCTCTCTGCCAAATTGGAAATATTTCTTGGAGAACTTAACAGAAAATGTTGATGAAGGAAAAACAATGCATGTGAATTTGTGAATATTTAATTTTGAGAAAACATTTGGATATTATTCTGTAAGAATGGTTTGTTCTTAGTGTTAATGTACATTGTGTTAAATGAACATGTCAGAATGAATAGAAACTTGATGAGAGAACAAAAATAGAGGGATAGGAAATGCTTTTTGTGACTGGAGTGATGTAATTAGCAGTGTTCCACAGGAGGAATATTAAAATAAATTTTTTTCACTACATGTATCATTTGTACTTGGATATAATATGAGTGTTTGTTGATGATTTTATGAAGGAGCACAGTTAACTGTAAAAATGACTGCAAGCGACTTTGCAAAGCCTTAGGTTAATGAAATAGGTTAAACAATATCATTTAGAATTGAATGCAGAGAACTGAATTGTGTGAAAATATTTGAAAATGCTTGTACGGTTTTGTTAATAAGGACATTGGGTATAATGGCAAATTGGATGCTAACTTTACACACATGTGATCTCATCAAAGAACATATATGGATTAATGGGCAAAATAATTAAGGAAGGATGTAAATACATCAAAACTAGTTCAGAGTTGATTTACTAGACTATTAC
The DNA here is from genome assembly GCF_037043375.1 of Chiloscyllium plagiosum. Lineage (NCBI taxonomy): Eukaryota > Metazoa > Chordata > Chondrichthyes > Orectolobiformes > Hemiscylliidae > Chiloscyllium > Chiloscyllium plagiosum. The sequence goes on from NW_028270150.1 coordinate 25,935,498, forward strand.
CTGGAATCAGTGGATTGACATATGAGGCAAAGTTGGACTGGCTAGGCTTGTAGACCATAAGATCATAAGATATAGGAGCAGAAATTAAGCCATTTGGCCCATAGAGACTGCTCTGCCATTCAATCATGGCTGACAACTTTCTCAGCCCCATTCTCCTGCTTTCTCCCCATAGTCTTTGATCCCCTTGACAATCAAGAATGTATCTATCTCTATCTTAAATATACTCAATTCCCTGGTCTCCACAGCCTTCTGTGGCAATGAATTCCACAGATCTACCACCATCTGGCTGAAGAAGTTTCTCTTCTTTGTTCTAACGAGTCTTCCCTTTACTCTAAAGCTGTGCCCTTTGGTCCTAGTCTCTCCTGCTAATGGAAGTATCTTCCCAATGTCCACTCTGCCCAGGCCATTCAGTATTCTATAAGTTTCAATTAGATGCCCTCTCATTTTTCTGAATTCCCCCCAGTATTGCCCAGAGTCCTGAAATGGCCTTGAACCTTTGAAGTAAAAGGTTATGGAGGTGGGCATTGAGATGGCAATGTGGGGTAATCAGATCAGTTGTGTTCTTATTGAATGGTGGAGCAGGGTCCGGGGCTGAGTGGCCTATTCCTGCTCCTAATTTGTGTGTTGATATGTTCATAGCTCATTGCTCCTTCATGTAATACCGTGCCCATTTTGGATATTCAGCACATGGAATTATATTTCAAGCAACGAAGAATGCTCAGAAGAGATTCACTAAAACAATGTCAGATGAGAAACTTTACCTATGGGATAAATCGAAAAAAAAAGAGGTTTTGTTTGTTTGAGAAGAAGGAAAGAAAAGAAACGATCAAGATCTTCAAACATTATAAAAGTTTGACGAGATTGGCAACATCACTTCCAATTGGTTAATATCTAGAGGGTGTTTGGGGCAAAAAAGGGCATTATAAAAGCACCTTCTATCCCCATGACTTGTATCAGCTAAAGGCAAGCAGGTACATGAGGAATGCTACCACCTGCAAGTTCCCCTCCAAACCACTCACCATCCTGACTTGGAACAGATATATCACCATTCCTTCACTGTCACTGGGTCAAAATCCAGGAACTCCTTCCCCAGCAGCATTGCACGTTCCACAGTGCTTCAAGAAAGCAACTCCACATCACAGTTTAGAGATGGGAATAAATGCTGGCCGGGCCAGCTACGCCCGCAAAACTAATGCGCTTGAAAATCATCACCGAAAGAGCAAAGTTATTGTTTACGGGCAGGCTTATTGGAAGTGCAATGTTCTCAAAGCAACAATGGTTGAGCCAGAATCCATCATAGTTTTTGTTTAAAGGGAAGTGAATCAATGTTCAAGAATTTAAAATGCTGTGGGAATAGAACGGGGGAATGGAACTAAGTGGATCCCTCTTCCCGTTAACTCATAGTCAAGTGCTGAATGGCTTCCTTCTGCAGTCTAAAATTCTACACTCGACCCAGTAGAATCGGCGCTTTGTTGTGAAGTACTTTGCGTATCCTCGTCCTTGAGAAAATATTATTTGAACTCAACCTCATTAAACATGAAACTCGACGCTGAGAGCTGGGGCTCCGCGGTACGTGTTTTCTAAGGGCTGGCATAACCCCCTTACCCAGCACCTCCCAAAATCGGTTGGCATTGACATAATAAGGAAATCCAATTCCAAAAGACGACAACCCACCACCGAGGTTCTCGGAAAACATAAATTTGAGACACATCAAATATTTAAAAGGAGCTTTGATCATTGTGGAGAGTTTATTTTCTTTAGTTTAAATGCAGTAACGCTGCCGTGCACCTAACTCTCCGTTAGACTAAATTAGATTCGATTAGATTCTCTCCAGTGTGGAAACAGGCCCTTCGGCCCAACAAGTCCACACCGACCCTCCGAAGAGCAACCCACCCAGACCCATTCCTCTAAACTTACCCTGACTAATTGACACGATGCTTGCTCGAAAGACCATGGTTGATTTTTAAATCTCGAAATCATGCCTGATTTTGTGCTTCAACTTGTGTTACTGTAACAAGTTCACATTTTTATGTGGATATTTCTCTCCAAAAGTATAAAGATTACTTAACCCTTATTTTGGAAGACGATAAAGACGCGTTGGCTTTTGGGCATTCGGCCTGATTCGTTTTTTTGGAACTTGGAAAGATCTTTTAATCTCGTGTCTATCGACAGAAGAAAAACGAGGAAATGGGCGAGGTTAGGTGTGTTTTGATTTGAACTGGATTGCAGTTTGGAGCCTAAGGATAGACACGTGATATCAGTAAGTATATCAAATTCGATGCGGAGTGTGAGGGGTCCACTTAGATTTCATAAACATTGCCTGGGGAAGTCGTGCTTTAAATTGGCTTCAACCCCGTTGAAGTGCGATGGAGAGGAGGACAAACTGAACGTCACCTGTGCTAAGGCTGTAAATCTTTTGTTGCTAGGTCTTTTGGTCATGATTGATGGATTACCAGAGACCTGTCGAGATAGTCTTACTGAATTAAAGACGTGAATTATGATGAAAGGATAGCTAGGTAGAAAAAAAAGTCCAGAAACGAAATCGAGGGTCGCTTTATACCAAGTTTCTATTCATTCCAACCCCCTTCCCTCCCATGGATGGCCTAAAAAGCTGTCGTTTTCTGATAAGCAGTTTGCTGTCATTGTCTTGACATGTTCGAATTGGTATTAAATCCCTTTGTCCTTCAGTCAGTAATGAAGTCCAATATCTAATCTGGCCGTACTCAGCATTCATTACACCTCCTGACAATATTGCAATAGGATGAGGCAGAACTAAGCGCAGTACAAATAAACTGTCCCGGTATTTCAGACAGGCGTGAATCTTCCAGACAACACGTGTGAATATGTCAAAGGCCATCGCTGATGTATTGATGGGCTGTAAAATAATAAATGACCGTATCGGATACTCAATCTATGTATGTACAGTGTTTGATTCTCTCACTTCGCCATTTATTTTATCTCATGTAAACAGTCTAAGAAGGTGTTGTAGGCAAACCGGGCGTTCAAACGCTGCCGCAGTTGAGTCCCATATATGATTGAGCTGTTGTGTTTTTCTGCCCGTTCCCTTACTTCCTTTTTTCACGTTCCAAAGGTTAAAACGCAAGGCTGATTGTCCCACCGCCCACTCCCCACCTTTCTGTTTTCCAAGTTAGCTTCAAGAGCTCTCTGCTGTGAGATTCCCCCGAAGGAGTGAGCTTTAATTGTTCACTCCTGCAGCAACAGCTAAAGGTTCAGAGAAAGCGAGGACTCTCGGAAGGTGTAACATTCCTAAATCTGTCACTTAACTTCATCGACTATGACAATTTAATTCCAGGAAACACAGAAAGTAAAAGATTTGACATTTCCTTATATTTTCTTTGAAAACATCATAACGATCACACCCCCAACCTACTGTGGAAAGTGTCCACGGAAATAAAAAGCACGACTGTTTTTTAGGATCAGGAAATCTGCCACTTGACCTTTAGTTTGTTCCTATGTTTTTTTCTGACATTTAAACGCCATGGTAAAGAGTAGCGTGTATTTAAGCGTGTGTTAGGGCAAGTGGATAAAGCGGCGATAGCAGCGAACGGATCAGTTACTGTAGTCACCTCTGCTTCACCAATACCTCTTCGTCGAAGCGCCGTCTCCCCCCCCCCCGCCGCCGCGGTTAATCGAATGGGTTCTTCCCGTGCTGCCTATAAGAGTTGGTCAGTCATTAACACAGATCGATCCAATGGCTGAATGGAGCGGGGAGGGGTCTATTGATGTGAAGTTGATGTCACGTGACCGATTACCGTTTCTCCCTCCCCCGTTTCCCCGAAATGAATAGAAAAATGCTCGGGGATTACTTGATCCTTAAACGTTGCATGGCTCAAGTTGATGTGAAAGCCTGATTTTCAGAGATTTGTGCACTCATAGTACCTGTCTAATTTTAAAGCCATTCAACACTGTCAGTGTACTCACACATACTCAAACCCACATCCAGAACCTCAACCTGAGCTACAAATCTTCTCAAAACTCGCTAAGATGTCATCTCTGTGAGAGTCCCGCTGTGAATGCGATCGCCCACTTTTCAAACCATAAGCATAGAACGCGGGCGCTGCAATTCTGAAACAAAAATCACAAGTCAGTGAGGAAACAGCGTTGCATAAACCATCGCCCTAAGACTGTAGCAAACTTCAGCGGATGCTGGCGATCTGAAATCGCAAAAAGCGCTGGAGAAGCTCAGCGATGCATCACTAGCGAGGGAAACGGAGTTAACGTTCCCGTAGGCAAAAGTGAGGACTGCAGATGCTGGAAACCAGAGTTTAGGTCAGAGTGGTGCTGGAAAAGCACAGCAGGTCAGGCAGCATCTGAGGAGCAGGAAAATCGACGTTTCGGGCAAAAGTCCTTCATCAGGAATGCCCGTGTCAGTCTGTGTAATGTTCGCTCTGACACGTTCGCTATTTCTCTCTCCACAGGCGCGACCTGACTTACTGAGTTTCCTGAACAGATTCCCCCTTGTACTTTTGACATTGCATAACCCACTCAGAATCTTCCTACGAATAAACATTTTTTTCTCATCATGTGACATGTTAAAAATCACACAACACCAGGTTTATTTGGAAGCACTAGCTTCGAAAGCTAACCTGGTATTGTGTGATTTTTAACTTTGCACACCCCAGTCCAACATCGGCACCTCCACATCATTTTAAATAATGTTGTTGCTCATGTAACTCGCTCACAGGCACTCAGAACCCGGGTCTCATTGCTTCTTACTGCTAGTGTGATTATCATCATTCTCTCTTTTTGTTAACTTATACCCGCATTCATTCTTTTTAGTCATGGCACAACAAAACCGAATTGTGCCATCGAATTGCAAGCTCACTCACAGTGCAACGACAAGGGCTCGCACCTTGCCGTTCATTATTGCTGAAGAAGGTTAAAGCCATGCAGCTAATAACACAGACTCAGAATATTCCAAACACGTCTCCCAGTGTTACAAATACCACACACTGCTCTGCACACCCACTCAGACATCAATGGTGATCGCGCTGACCGTCACTTTGATTCATGAAGACAGCATTTAAATTTTAATAAGTTACTTCAGGATATATCATCTTTCAAATGCCAAATAACTTGCAAAAACAGCATTTTCTTTCAGTTCAGATTGCTGCATGTGCCCGTCCTTTTCGCAGTTGTGTATATTTAACCCGTTCGGAATTATATGGTTGCAACATAGAGTTTAAATCACATCAATTACGATTAAAATAAATGTCACAGCAGAGATTTTTTTTCTTCTGAATTTTTCTAAGTTTGTATTAGTTTATAAAGATCTTACTATAATAATTGCAGGTAGATCGGCAAATTGCAAAGTAATTCAATCCGGAAATTGGGACTTTTTTTTTCTTACTGGAGATGGATTATCTAACGTTCCGCAATCTTTTACTTCATATTAAAAAAAATCTTGGAAAAACGGGATTAGATTATTTCACGCTGGCCACATTATTTATCACTTCAACTCACACCCAAACTACAGCTGGCGTTAGAAAACTATTCAAAATTCGCGAAAGCAAAGAACAAGATTCTTTGCAATAAATACTTTGTGGAGAAAGTTCGCGTTGTACTCTCATATTACAAAATTCTTGCTGCCTAACCATAACAGCGAACATCCTTTTGACCAACACTGTCTCACCATTAACCAGCATCTGCCTTTTAACAGGCTCCCTGACGAATCAGAAGCTACCAAAATCAGAGAAATAAATTTGTAAAATTCAATATGCTGGATCATTGGAGGTACCCTTTGTGTGGAAAGTTTTCTGAAAGATTTTGTATTCAAGGAGTACATTGATTGTTGCCTTAATGAATTCGGCGGGAGTGAACTCGTGCGTAGATTCTCATACACTCATTCGTATCAATATAAACACAACCGTCCCCTCTAGGCATTTCACATAATGGATTACGAACGCACTTTAAAGTAGTTAGGCAAATTTATCACTCAGTTAAATTCTGTGCAGGACTCAATGTTGATAGGTCCGCGTCGGTGCAGAAAGGTATAATCCCAGATTTAGTGATAGTGTCTCTGTGCATTCGAAAGAGATTTACAATAAGAATTTATTGTATGTCGTTTTCTGCTTGCAGGTTCATGCTGCACTTTCGATGACAGTGTTCCCATAAAGAATTCAGAGATGTCAATTTCCATCATCAACCAAAACAAAGAGCAGTAAAAATGAGACTTCATCTTAATGATCTGAATTCTGGGTTATAATTAACAGCTCTAAAAAGGGTTTCGGCTCATCATTTTAAAGCAATATTCTTTTTCGCGACTTTAAGGTACACAGGACAGCGAAAATACGTGATCATGATTAACCTATACGTATGTGTGGTCAGTACAGGCATTGGACGCAGACCTTTATTTAAGGATTGGGTGGAGGGAGCGCGGAAGAGGAGGAGAAAGCAGGAAGGTAGTGGTGACATTGCTGAATCTCTGTTGATATCTACAGACAAGGATTCGAATCCCATCATGGCCAATGGAATTGAATTCAATATTGCGGTGGATTATATAAACAAACTTTCATTTAAAACTTAATTTTAAAAATGGTCTGATGGCGATCAATGTAATCATTATCCGGTTTACTAAACCCTTTAGAGAAGGAAATCTATCCTCCTTGCCTGGTCTGGCCTACATGTGACTCTAGACACAGAGCAATGCGGTTGACTGTTTACTACCCATTGAGCAACTAGAGATGAGCAATAAATAGCACATTCCATAAGTAAATTAAAGAAATCTGGTGGCTTGTGTGTTTGTGCTTCAAAACATATGTACATATTTGTCCCTGCCTTCACGTGTGTAATCTTATGTGGCCAGCATATACTAGCATTTGAAAAATTCTTATATAAAAAGCAAACCGCTGTATTAATAATTTTAAACATCATTTTCATGACACCACGATGTCCTTCAAAGTGAAATAAAATAAATAATTAATGTTAAAATCCAATCAATGTTGTGATGTTGCAACTACATAACAGTTTCTCACTGACAGCAATTTCGCAATGAGCGGGTGCATTTGTATTGCAGTTTCGCGCTAATGCCAAGTATTTCCATTTTACTCTTCTGCTAATCTCGAATGCAAATCCAACGCAGTGTTAAACCTGATTTACCAAGCCCCCTGGGCACCATTAAATCTGCCAGGCCTAAACTTAAGTAGTTAATATTTACATTTTTAATAGTTGGGTAGGGCATTGGGCAAGATAAATATGATTTCCGCCATACAGAGGCCAAGAAATGTAAGCACTGTGTTAAACGAACGGTTTTCGACTGGTTCGACGTCCGAAAGTAGTAACAAACTACTGGAGATGCTAGAATCTGTACTGAAAACAACAAATACTGGAGATCACAGCGGGTCAGACAGCATCCACGGAGAGAGAGCAAGCGAATGTTTAGAGTGTACATACTCTTCTTCATCAGAGCTGATGATCAATGTCTGAGAGTGTCTGCAGAACCAATGTATCTTAGAAATTCTGCTTTTGTAAAACCGAATGACTGTATGGGCACATCACACGGAGTCTGCAGTTATACCACACTTGGTGGCAAATTCAAACAGAGAGGAGCCCAGTTAGCCCAGCTTTTCACTCCATTTAGTTTAAGTGCAGCGGAAAAGCAAACGGCGGCTTGAACCCCAATAAGACCCTCACTTCCCGACTCAGATGAAGGCCACCTGCAATTCCTTTATATGAATTGGAGGTTGGCAGTATTACTGCTCTTTGAGTCCTCCCCGAAAAGTGGAATTAAAAAACCAAATCAAATGTTTAGTCTAATGTGAGATGTGACCACATCTCTGTCAGCCTCCTCACCGGCCTAGGAGCTGTTAACGTTCATCGATGCCCACATCGATGTCCATGCAAAGGAGGTTTGAGACCTTCCATCTGATCGGGGCTTATGCATGGACAGGTGATTATTTGTCTATGTTGCGACCCATCAATCCATGCCACACTTATGGGTGAGTGGGAACTTGTCAGCTGCATTCTGAAAGCAGCTCAAACCCAACCCCGGAAAACCAGGGGCATTGAAGTGTTGCATTGAAGTAAGGAACACTGCATCCATACAACACACTAACTTCACGAAATAAAAACCAAAACATCCGCGGATGCTGGAAATCAGAAACTGACGCAGAAATTGCTGGAGAAACTCAACTGCTCTGGCAGCATCAGTGGAGAGAAATCAGAGTTAATGTTTCAAGTCCTGTGATCCTATCTCAGAACTGTAACCGAAACGTTAATTCTCATTTCTCTCCACAGATGCTGCCAAACCTGCTGAGCTTTGCCAGAGAGTTCTGATTTAGTACACTGACTTCACACCAGCTCCCTGGCACCATCATTGCAATGACACCGTGTTGTATTTTACCAGAGAGTGCAGGGTATACACTGCCATTGGCGAAGACCCCGCAAGCTGCCTGGAGTGAAAGTTGAGGGTGGTCCCACAGTCCCTGGCGTCTAACCCTAAAAATTATATTGGAGTGACTTCATAGACACCTCACTAGAGTAGGAATTCTGTTGATGCCATCTGTACTTTCAGGTTAAAACGGACGAAATGAACGTTTCAAAGACTCCAAGCAATTTTAAATGATTTCACTCGACACTGCAATGCAATGTATCCTGTCAAAATTGACCTGGTCAGATCTGTTATAAATTCCAGTTACTAATTGAACAGTAGGAAACGAGCGAAGAGTTGATTGGAGCAGATGCTTCATCGCGCCTCCGAGAAATCTCACAGAGGCCACTTTCTGTGCGGTTACAGCTCCTTTGGAAAAGGTGGTTTCACTTGACACTGATCGTTTCAGATTCCTCCCTGAGTCATGGTGCAGTGTACTGCCTGGTTTTAAATGAAATGATCTGATTAAAGTATGCTCGGCTGTGTTGTATTGTTTGCAATTTATATGTGGCCAATTATAAAAGCTAGCCTACCTCTATACAAAGTATAGTTGATATAGCTGCAGTATTGATTTATAGGGTCCTTCCACGGCGCCGTTCTGTCACAAAAAGAGTGCATCAGAATGCAAATTGCAGCGGCACATTCGTCTCAAATAAACTGAGAATAGCCATTTTATAGAGATTACATCTCTCTTTAGATTACAAAGCGGGTTAAATATCTACATGAAATCGATGTAACTGCCGCTCTCTTTTTATTTTGGAAAACTGTACGTTTTGTAGCGGTTTAACGAAGGTGTGTGAAGAATAGGCTCGGCGAACGAAACAGACTGCTGGGAATGGAGTGGAGGAAGTGCCTTCTTAACAAAGGACTGCAGCAATAGCAGACCGCTGTTCTGACCGTACAGTTTTGTGGGTCGAAATACCGCTGGTTTAATCATTTAATAATCTACCTGTGAATCTAGCCACAGACCTAAGCAGAAAATCTTCGATGTTTAATGAAATAAGGAAGAATACGAATAGCCCTACAAAAGGCGGAAACATGGTTTCTCTCTGAGATAATCAATCAAATGATCTGAGACGAAGATGAGCCAATTTTGGTCGGTGTTCATACCTTAGGAAAGATGCATTTGATCTGTCTTGTTTTTGCATTACACTTTGCAGTGCCTGCCATTATCTTTTCCAAGGTGCTATTTTACAATAAATGTTTGGCATTGTTGCTCCCCATCTTAAGGGGAAAGGCTGTCAGACAGAAAGGGTACATCAGAAGGGACATTGTCGATTGTTAAAACCTATATAAAGAGGTATTATTAGGAATGATGCGCATAACGTCAAACCTAAACAAAATTATTTTACTTAATTCTTCTATCATGGAAACCTACATTAAATATGGGTTATTTTAAGGACTAAGTCGCAGTTATAGATTAGTAGATAGTTTAGACATGGACTTGTAAACACTCTTTTAGTCATTACCTCCATGTTGCCCCCAAGATAAACAATTACTGTCGACGACACGACTCTGAATTTTTTTCCCCCTTAAAAAAAATCTTTAATGGGATATGAGCGTCGGTGTCGAGGCAAGAGTTTGTTGCCCATCTCGAAATTGCGCTTAAGTATGGGGAAATTGTGTGTGTAAAGGCGATCAGTTGAAACGCTGCACACGAAGTTACCCTGGCCGCGCCCAGCGGTTAGACTGCACCTCTCTGGAAAGGCGAGGGCAAGATTTAACGGAGTTCCAGTACAACGCCGTTTTACATCTTAATTTAGCAGGAAACCCGATGGAATACAGACAAAGTGCGGTTTATGTAAAATCATGTTATAAAACACATATAAATGTGTCATCACCACATGTTAAACACGGCTTTACAGAACAGATATGCCGACAGAATTACGTCTAAATGCACATCAAGCGCTTGTACATAAATATGCTTGAATGTCTGAGAACAATGCTGGCTTTTAATAATTGCTCAACATGCAACATATAACTCAGATTAAATAACTGCTTTTAGTAAGGTTGGGATTCTCTATAATGTTTTGTCCGGCCTATAAAGATGTTTAATTCTTTTTAAATATCACGATGATTGTAAAATAAACTCAGAATAATGATTCTTTCTGACACTGTGCTGGTGTGATGGGGGTCTCCCAATCTCTATTGTGTATCTGAAATGACGGCTGTGGTTTTACCTTTACTTGGTCCACTGCATCCTGTCATTTAGGAGCCTCTATTTCACACTGAGCAAAATCGGTCACATATATCACCGAGCGGGCCCTGTCAGTTTATTTAGTTATTCATCGAACATTAACCAGGATTTAATGAAAATTTTAGGGCGCAGGATTTTATTGCGATGTCAGTGTACACAATGACTCGGTAACAAATCAGCACCTGATCCTATTTGAGATTAGCCATATCCGACCTCTGATTCCTATATATTGCAAAATGTTGAGTTTCTATATCATAATGTGGCGATTCTAACTGCAGAATTCCAAGTGCATGGGAGACATACAGAGACAAACTTGATTCTATTTAAATCAGGGCATAATTCTAGGTTTTGCTCCCTTGGTGCTTTGCAAAATATCGTTTTTTTTAACGGAAGACTAGAACATGCTTTCTGATATGAAATATGTCACCGGTATTTTCCATAGAGATATCATTCAATCTGGGGAAAGATATAAATAGAAACTAATATATGTATACAAGTATGTATACATATGTATATGTACTCATATATGTTACATATGTAGTTATACATATATAAGTTTCTATTTATATATTTCCCGAGACTGAACGATATTTCTTCGGAAAATACCGGTGACATATTGCACGTTGCTTAAGTCGTAATTCTGAACGGTGTCCACAATCTCGCTGAGCTCGCTACATTCTCCTCCGGTAAAGAATGCTATTTCGTTTTTGATTAGTGCATGTTTCCCGTTGAAGGAAGTGTACCTGTATGGTGTGGTTGCTCAGAGACTGCGGTGCCTAACTCTGCAGGCCGAGAGCAAAGCATCTGTTCTGGGGCGGTGTGGAGGTCGCCGATGCTCGCTCTTTCTGACCATCGTAAGGGCTTTCAAAAGGAATACTGAATCACGTGCATTCTTTTATACAAACATCTGAGCGGACTACACCAAGCGAACAAAGCAATTCACCTCCACAGCGCGTTTGCGTGACACGAGTAAGTGCTTAATTTGTATCTGTCCCAATACGTACTTCTATTAAAGTGCTGTAGGTGATTTCTGGAAGAAATTGAAATATTTATTTGGGGAGAAAATTTAAAATCTAAGCGGACGAAAATATGCAGGAACACACACAGACACAATTCGCCAATCATCAAGAATCCTTCAGGTTTCACTCTGCAGCCCCAAAATAAAATTGAACCCCAAATGAGCCCGAGATTGGAAGCCGAGATCTTCATGGATACGGAGACATCCTGGGAGTTGTCCATCTTTCTCTATTTCAGGCCCATTCACACACGACAATCACGCGGCTCTGTGCACAGCCCATGAATTGTTTGCAAGCTGAATTCTACGCAGCATTCACACACGCACATACAGACACACGAAGTGAGAGCGATCGCAAAAAATTAGATTTGGTTAGATAAGCACAATCATTAATGACACACTACGGTAGCCATCATGTTAAGGGATGAGAATGGTGCAGAATATATTGAAAGACTGCTTCACTATGAAATTACACATGACATTATTCACGTGCCGTCAGCACATACTATGAACTTGGAAAATATTGGATGGATTACACAATCAGAATAAACTCAGGCAGAACCGCACAGTGTACAGAAAAAAAATGAATTTTAAGTGGAAAATGATTCATAATCTATAACAATCGCAATACGGTCGTACTTCGATCTTGAGTATATAATTAGAAGAGGTCGATGTTTTTATATTCATAGTTTTAAAATATTAATTCCTAGATTGTCCCTGACAGCTTTAATGTATCCTGAAACACGGCTATAGTTTGAATGAGAACATGCTCAACTTCCGCTGAAAATTGAACTTTTGCAACAGTTAATTTTAAAACAAAATGAGTTCCTTTTTAACAGAAAGGCCGTGGTTTCAACTAGAAAAGTCACTTTAAAGCATAATACACCGGCAAGCAAGGTGAGCAGGCAGACCCTTTGACAAACTGTTTGCTTTCGCGTTCTCTCAGCCATTACTTACCCTCGGGGAAGACAGCTCTCATCTTGAGGTAGCTGGTGGTCAGTCTGATGATTGAGGCTTTGTCCAGTTGGGAGGTGATGGCCGACGGTAGAGGCAGCAACTTAGCCAGCTCGTAAAATTCCCCATTTTCCTTTTCTCTTCTCGTCTTCGCGGCATTTTTGGACTTTTCCTTCATCTCGCCTATTTGACTGGACTGGTACTGACATAATAAATACACTTGCCTTGTCGCCCCAAAAACATCCGTCAGGGTCTCTTTTATTGTTGCTTTTTTTTTTAAATGTGTGTCTGAGAAAGTTTGTCTTCCTCTCTCTATGCGTTGGTTAAAAAAAAACACTTTAGACGTTTCAAAGTCTTTCTGTAAATAATGGTCTTTGAGACCTGCACACTTCTTCCTTCTGGGAGAGCTGGAGTTTTCAATCTTGCTGTTCTCGCCCTGAGACTCCGTTTCCGGGCTGATTCCCAGTGAAATTGTAGCGTTAACTTCCCACTCAGGTTGGGCGAGTGCTGACTGCCCCTTTCGTCCTGCCGTGACTTCCTTTCACGGTGATTTTCCACACCCCACCACACCGCCCCCGCCCCCCTCCCCTTCCCCTCCTGATTCAACCTGCCCTTAGCTCCGAGCGAATGCCTCGGGGGCAGATCGAGCGGGCGGGAGCCGCTGCCTGTCGGCTGATTCCGGGCGGCGGGGACGGAGGGTGAGTCGCCAGAGCCCTGGGGCCAGCTCCGACAATCCGACGCTGAACATGAGAGCACGGTAGGGGGAAGGCGGCAGCGCTCAGAGGGGAGCTCTGGGTCCGCTGAGCGAACTGGTCGAGATGAGATGCCAGACTGCGCTGCGCTTGTCTCCGGTCACCATCCCCAATGGGCAGCTTCCTGCTGCGTAACAGGCGAAGGATGTTGCTGCTGGATTTGGGGGTGGGTGCTATCTGTGCTCTGCTCAGCTCTCTGGTTGAATGAATAAGTTGTCATCCGCGCTGACCCTGTCCTGTTGCTGAGCGTGTGGGATCTAGAGAGGAATCTTGCTCTTTCCCGGTTCCGTTGCCGACAGTCAGGATAGACAAATTCAGTTACCACCCTGGGAGATTCTCGTTGAGTTTTTATGACCTTATTTTCGCTTGGGATTCTCAGACAGTTCTTCCTGCTGACTCTCAGATCTCTCAGTCCTGTCCTCCCTTTCCGTGTGATGTCAACTCATAAATAACGCGTTTCTAATGTTGTGGACAGCGTTTCAGAAGTTTCTGATTGAGTGGGCGCATGAGAGGGGTTAGACCCCCACCCCAGCTTCCCGGGTTCAACAGATGCTCCACATGACCCCACGCTTCTTAGAAACAGTCAGCGACTCCAAGAGCATCTGCAGAGAGAGAAGTAGAGTGAGCATTTCTGACCAAATCTTTAAATCTGCTCGGCTCTCCACGGGTACTCAGATCTCCTTTATTTTCGTTCATGGGATATGGCAGTCACTGGCTAGACCAGTTGCCCATCGCTAATTGCCCAGAGGGCAGTTAAGAATCAATCAGATTGCTGTAGGTCTGAAGTCACATGTAGGCCGAGTAAGGATGGCAGATTTCCTTCCCTAAAGGACATGAGTGAATATGGTGGTTTTTCTTCAATGAAAATCGGCATTGATTGCATGGTCAACATTATTTCTGAATTCAAATTTTGCAATGTGCCGCTGTGGGCTTTGGACTCAAGTCCCCAGAACATTACCCGATTAATAGTCTCACCACAATACCACAAGGCCATCACCTACCGCCTATCTGATGACTGTTTTTAACCTTCCGTTTTTACCCTCTGTTTTTCCCCTGGTACTTGGCATCCACATCACATACTCAGCCCTACTCACCTCACCATAATCTCCCTCAGTACCAAGTATTTCCCTGCTCCTTTCACTCCTTCTCACTAATTCAGAGCCTCTCCCTCCCAGTCAGATTATTACACGTCACGCTCACTCGCGGCCTCACCTACTCACTGCCTCCTTTATTAAATCGCAGCATCACTCACTCACTCACTCACTTATTTCACGATCACACTCAGAGCCCCATTCACGGTCTTCCTCACTCAGTCTGACGTCACCCAATCACACTCATTCTGTCTCATTCAAACACACCTTCACTCATTCACAACAGCCCTCCCTCTCTCACACACTCACAGCCTCATTCACCATGTCTCACTCACCTACATCCTCACTCAATGATTCATCCACTCAGAGGTTCACTAATCCCTCACTCACGTTGCCTCATTCACTGATGGTGTCATGAATCTAATAATTTGCTGTTTGGTCTATTCAGAATTTCACATCCACGATTCAATGCTTTTTTCAGTAGTCTCATTGTCTCATTCCAATAATCTCTCATTTTCTCGGTGTCTCATTCATTTTATCATCCTCCTGATCTAATGCGCTCTGTCTCATTCACAGACTGGTTCTTACACGACCCACAGATTTATTTGCCAGCTCACTTTCACACTCCTTATCTCATTCACTGACTCGTTTCCACACTCATTCGTTACAAAATAATCACAAGCGTGAAGCCAGTGATTGAAATCAGCGCAGCCACCACAGTGTGGGCCATGTGGCTTTCCAGTAAAGAGCCCAGATTACAACAGCCCTACCCACGGAAGAATGTAGCTTCTTAATATCACTGCCTCATACTGTACGTTCAGTTTAAAACTCATTTTTTGTTGGACTCCTTTTTTTAATCTATTAAGATAATTGGTCGACAGACAGTAAGGTGTGGAGAATTTATTTCTTGACCATGTAATAAAAAGGAATATATTGTGCAAGCATGCATGTCCTATCTGTGCGGAATAAAGCGATTAGCGAACCATTGAGTGAGTGGAATACCGACAGAACAGCATTATGTGACTGAAATTACTCTATGTAGACCATGCAACCCTGGTTTCCATCTGAAAGAAATGTAACATATTGATCATCACCATTGAAATTCCAAAATCCAATATTTGGTCATCTATGACTAACATAATTTTAACAATAAACGATGATTCAATCTTTTTTCATTACAATGTAAGTCATTATTTATTATACTGAATTTAGCTGATTAGCATCATGAACCTGCCGTTCGAGCATTGATACACCGTGGTTACGTAACATTCTATTTCCATCATGAGGCTGACATTATTTTGCTGAACTTTATTATCTTGTAATCATATCTGACGTATTTATGTTGTGCTTACATACTGTGGCGATATAAACATGTAGCTGTGTGGCTCATACATTCGCGTTATGGGACTGACGCTACTTTGATTATGTGATTGGCATAGTTCAGTTACCTTAGGCATAGAGAGATGACTGGCGGTGGTGCTACCATGCCATTGGTAGGGAAAAGATCAAGAAGGAGAGCCCCTTCATGGGGAGCTCAGTTGGAACTGAACCTACACTTTTGGTACCATTCCGCATTACTAAAGAGCTGTCCAGTCAGCTGAGCCGCCGATTATGTAGTGAGACTAGAAAATCCTTATTGTAGAGAAGATCAAAGGGAGATTTAATAGTAGTATTCAAAATCATGAGGGTTTGTTGGACAGCATTTAAACAGCATTTTTCATATAGGAGAATATCCAAATGTGCTTCACAGGAGAACTATCGTGTTCTCTTTAACTAAAAAGACAGATTTTAATGAGCTTCTTAGAGGAGGAGACCAAGGTAGAAGTACAGTGTGGCACTGGGAGACAATTTGTGAACCTCAGCCCGTCAACTGCAGGCGCAGCCGCTAATGTTGGATTGAAGAAAACTGGGGACTGGTTTAAGTGACCAATTTAGAACAGCACAGATATCTCAGATAGTCTAGCTCTGCATCTATATGTTATGGCCTTATGGCCATTGCCTCCATGTTTGCTAGAGCTCATTGATACCTCACTTGTTCAAATGTTGTCTGATGTTAAGGGCAGACACCCTTCCCTTTTGTATTACGATCCTTTGTTGCCATAAGGTTCAGAGTTGAGTGACTCTGGTGTTACGCAAAGTGAGCATCAGTGAGTAGGTTAACGTTGATTAAATGCTGCTAACCAATAACAGTTTTCATCACTTCGCTGATTGTTTAGAGTTAAAAATCACACAACACCAGGTTCTAGTCCAACTGGTTTAATTGGAAGCACACTTTCAATTTGGACTATAACCTGGTGTTGTGTGATTTTTAACTTTGTACACCCCAGTCCAACACTGGCATCTCCAAATCCTGATTGTTTAGGGTAGCCTGAAAGGATGGTCAATGGCTGAATTTAGATTGTCCTGCTCTTTGTGAACAAGATAAAGCTGAATAATTTTCCATAATGCTAGCTTAATGACAGTATGGCTCTTGCCTAGGGGTGGGGCTAGTTCTGGAGCACAGGCTTTTGGATTTGTTCACCTAAAAAGCGTGATGATGGAATGATCTTCTTGTGCACTGTTAACAATCCTGTGATTCCAAGGACAAAAAAGTGGGAAGTCGTCAGCGCCCATAACGTTTTCTGTATCCAGAGCCTGGAGCCATTTTTTTCTCCTTTGTTGTTTCATGGGCTGTTGATGTTAATATTGATGGTAAGGCTAGCATTTAATCTCCTTTGATAAATGCCCTTGAGAGCAGTTAAGATTCAATTATGTTGATGTGGCTTTGCACTCAGAAGTCAACCAGACCAGGTAAGGATGGCAGCTTTCTTTTCCCAAAGAATATTAACGTACTAGATGGGTTTTTATAACAATCAATGATGGTTTCATGATCACAATTACTAACACTAGGTTTTCAGTTCCAGACAAGCAGATTTAATTTAATTTCCATCATCTGTCATGGAGGAAGTTGAACCTATTTATCCAAAGAATAACCTGGCCTCTGAATTCTTTCTCCAATGCAATTGCAACCATAACACTGTCTCCCTCATTTATTGATACATGAACTAGCTGATGCCTGGCAATCTTGTTGCTGGGGACGTCAGGAGGTGGCTGAGATGACTCTTCTACTCAGTACTCCTTGCTAAAGATGGTTGCAAATGTTTTAACCATGTCTTCTTCGTTTGCATGCTGGACCGCACTAAAAGTAAGGAGTGTCAACTCCTCTTAATTGTTCTGATGCTTACCGCAATTCACAATCGGGCGTGACAAGACTGCAGAGTTTTGATCTGATCTGTTGGCATGGAACTATTTTGTTTTGTCGATTACATACTGCGCTGACTGTTTAGTGTAAGTATATTCCTGTGTTTGTGGTTCATTGTTAGATATCAGATTCCTGATGAAGGGCGTTTGCCCGAAATGTCGATTTACTGCTCCTCGGATGCTGCCTGAACTGCTGTGCTTTTCCAGCACCACTAATCCAGAATCTGGTTTCCAGCACCACTAATCCAGAATCTGGTTTCCAGCATCTGCAGTCATTGTTTTTACCTCACTGTTAGATATACCTGGTTCTGCTCCTGGTATGCTGTCATGAAATTTATAGAACCAAGAATGGAAATGACAGAGTAATTGAAAAAGTAGATAATGGTAGAGTTGTAGATGTAATATATTTAAGTTTAGAGAAGTGAAAGATTAATCACCTTGGTCAGAGAGTGTAGATTTAGGAGGCAAATACTACAATGGATTATAAGTTTGATGCAAACTAGAAAAGAGAAAGCAAGATTAAATATGATATTAACTGAAATTAGTAAAAAGGGGCAAGAGATGTTCCATTTGGGTCATTGTTGGGATCATTTAAGTACATGACTTTGACTTGGGAATTGTAAGTGCAACTACAAAATTTGTAGACAACACAAAATTTGAAGAACTGTCAATTAGAAAATCCTAATAAACTTCCAAAACAGGTTGGTGATTCATAAATGTTTTGCAACATAGAGATGTGAAAGATGATATATTTTACTTGGAAAAATAATCAGACCACATACTCTGTGCAAGTATTTAAAAGAATAGATGAGCAAAGAAGTGCTGCTGAACAAAGAGACCTTGGACTGCAGGTTCACAGTTCCTTGAAAGTAAAGTCACAGGTTGACAAGATAGTGAAGAAGGCGTTTGGTATGCTTGCTTTTATTAGTCAGTGCATTAAGTATAGGAATTGGGAGGTCATGTTGCAGCTGTACATGACATTGGTTTGGCCACATTTGGAATACTGCATTCAGTTCTGGTCTTCCTGCTATAAGAAGGTTGTTGTGAAATTTGAAAGGGTTCAGAAAAGATTTACAAGGATGTTACCAGCGTTGGAGGATTTGAGTTATAGGGAGAGGCTGAATAGGCTGAGGCTGTTTTCCCTAATGCTTTGGAAATGCCAATGTCTTTTTTCCAGGATAGCAGCCTCCAAATCTAGAGGGCATAGGTTTAGGGTGATAGGGGAAAGTTTTAAAAGAGATCTAAGGGGCAACTTATTTACACAGAAGGTGATGTGTGTATGGAATGAGTGGCTAGAGGAAGTGATAGAGGCTGGTACGTTACAACATTTGAAAAGATACCTGGACAGGTACATGAATAGGAATGGTTTAGAGGGATATGAGCCATTGTGGTTCTGTTTGCTGAGCTGGAAATTTGTGTTGCAGATGTTTCGTCCCCTGTCTAGATGACATCCTCAGTGCTTGGGAGCCTCCTGTGAAGCACTTCTGTGATGCTTCCTCCGGCATTTATAGTGATTTGTACCTGCCGCTTCCAGTTGTCAGGGATATGAGCCAAATGCTGGCAAATGGGGCTAGATTAATTTAGGATATCTGGTTAGTATGGATGCGTTAGACTGAAGTGTCTGTTTCGATGCTGAACAGCTCTATGACTCTGTGACTGTGCAGTTACAGATACATGAATCAATGAAAAACAATGATGTAGGTAAATCCATTAAGATAAAATGAACAAAATATTTGCATTTATTTCTAAAGGGTAGGACTGGAAAGCAGAGAAGTCATTTTAAAGTTTCATTACTTCGACTACATTTGGTAGAGGTGAGGTCAGTTCTGGTCTTCATTTTATAAGAAAGATGCAGAGGCACTGGAGGAGCTGCACTTCTGTTGTGCACTTTTTGTTGAAAGAATAGAGGAGTTTGCTAGTTTCTAAGTGGAGGAAAGTTTCAGAAATCTGGAGCACAAAGGAATTATAGTTTAGGATTCTTTTAAGATGTTCATGCAGGTTCAGTTGACAATTAGGAAGGCAAATGCAATGTTAGCATTCATTTTGAGAGGGCTAGGATGTAAGAGCAGAAATGTACTGCTGACGCAGTACAACTGTGATGTAGAAGTGCCAGTGTTGGACAAATTCAAAATTCACACAACACCAAGTTATGGCCCAACAGTTTTATTTGAAACCATAAGCTTTCAGAGCCCCTGCTCCTTCCTGATGAGGGAACAAGTTCTCTGAAAGCTTGTAGTTTCAGATAAAGCTAATAGACTATAATCTGGCACTGTGTGATTTTTGAGGCTATATATGGCTCTGATCAGACCAGATTTGGAATAGTGCATGCAATTTTATGCTCTGTACCTAAGGAAGGATGTGTTGGCCTTGAAGGGGGTCCACAGGAGGTTTACAGAATGATCCCAGGGATAAAAGGCTTGTCACATGAGGAGCAGTTCAGGACTCTGTGACTGTACTCAATGGAGTTTAGAAGGATGCGGTATGAGTGGGAGGTGATCTGATTGAAGCTTACAGAATACTGAGAGGCCTGGACAGAGTGAACATGAAGATGTTTCCACCTGTAAGAGAGATTAGGACCCAAGGGCACATGAGGAGGAATTTCTTCAGTCAGAAGGTGGTTAATCTTTTGAACTCATTGCTCAGTGGGCTGTAGAGGCCAAATCATTTAGTATATTTAATGCAGAGGTAGGTATGTTCTTGCTGAATCTGGCGCTCACTGGTTATGGGGAGAAGGCGGGAGAATGGAGTTGAGAAGCATATCAACCATGATCGAATGGCAGACCAGACTCAATCAGCCAAATGGTCAAATTCTGCTCCTATGTCATATATTTAATAATGACCTGATAGAAGACTATGTCTAAGGGTTTGCTAGAATACATTTAGGAGGCATATTTCTAAATGCAGAGATGCCCAGAATTAGGGTTACAAAATTGAAAATAAACTTATGCGTCCAATAGGAAATTTAGAAGTTATTTATTTGAAAGCAGTAGCTAGTGCATGGAGCCACTGTAACTACTAGAGTAGTTAACTGAGATAGATGCATTGAAGGGAAACTAGAAAAGCTCACAGGGAAGAAAAAGAATCGAAGAATTGTATATTAAGGAGGTTGATGAAGAATGTGTAGGTGGGGGCTGATATACAGCATGATCATTTGAATGGCCTATTCCTGTGCCCTAAATACCTACTAAGATAACATAAGCTGTTGTGTCATTTCGATTACTGCATTCTAGACATGTGCTTTACATTATATTTGAATAACTGGCAATAACATATTGCTCAAAGACTGCATTTCTGTCTGTATTTTTGCTAAAGTTATCTGTTCCGTTTTAAGAAAGGATTGTTCAGGTGATTTCTCAAAAAAAAGGTTAATCTATTAGTGCTGTAGTAAAGCGAGCCTCTCTGCTTATGAGCGATAAGTTGATTTGTAATACGAATGCAAAGGATAGGTCTGGAGGAATTTTATGACAAGCAGGACAGTTTCTGCTGTGAACGCGGGACATCTGCAGAATCGCTTGCTCATTGAAGGGAGAAAGATGCCGTGTGTCCTTTTGATTTTGAGTTGTGTGCAGGCCGAGCTCATCCTTTTTAATACTTTTACCTAAAAACCATGCAAGCATCTCACATCAGCGGCACATTGTCCCGGAATTAAGCAACTTTCGATTGGTGCCCTTCAGACTATTTTTCTAAACAATGGTATTCGATAACAGAAGGACAGTTCTAGTATAAAAGATACATCAAGTGGAATAAATTTGTGTCGGTCTAACATGTATTAACCATGCCCTGGCTCAGTTATGTTCTCGGCTGAAGTGTACAGTAGACTGAATTTTAAAATGCGAGAAGTTCCATTAAGTGGTATGAAAATTAAAATGAGTAGCTGCAGGAAATTCGAAATTCAAGCAGAACATTTTGTAATCGCCACCCGGTGTTGGAAATAGCCGGACGGAACTAATACCAAGTCCCGTTTGAAACATTAGAGCATCTTTGTGGATCAGATGGTAGCCTGACGTTCTGCTCCTCTCTGCTCTGTTCTGATTTAAGCCGAGACCTGGGTGTTGGATATTGAGTGAAATGCATATCGTCGCGACTTGTAACCCAATCTGTTTAACCGCTGGCACCTCGGTTGCGCGAAGATAACTGACGGATTATTTTCACATCTATCATTTCGAAGACAAGAGTCAAAATCCAACGTCTTGAGGAAATACTGATGGCGCAATGCCATTTCATAAATCTGAACCTAAAAAGGAACGCAATAACTCTAATAATAAGTGCCAACATTTGTGTCCATATTTGAAAACTGTAATTATAATTATCCCTAATATAATGCTTATGCTACTTAGCCGCCCATTTGAGCAAACACAAAAGTATCGCCTTGAATGAACACTTGGGTTTTATTTCCCACTCCTTATTGTTTCCATTAATCAATTCTAGAGGGTGCTGCAAATTAAATAATACCACAATGATCTCCAAGTTTCTATTTGTTTTATTAAATCAAACGTAGCAGTTTTATTTAGTTACAGTAAACACCAAAATGCATTGATAAAATATAATCATTTTGCAATATATATTAATCATTAATATATAGCGTTGAATAAACCCCGCGGGAACGAGATTCACGAATGATGAAAATGACCAGTTTCCTGGCTCTTTATCGTGCTGGAATTTATATTGTCCGGAATTCTTCAGTTATCCGAGACGGTTTCTTGGTGTGTGTCGGCGATAACCTACAAACAGCTAAAGCTTATATTTGTCTAACAATAATTTATTTCCACCTGCACATCTATATCTAAAAGTATTAATGAAAAGCACTTTTCACACTTACCTTAATTGTGATTCCCCCCCAGATTACATATCCCCTCAGCACTAAGGCAGGACCTTGAGCTGCTTTCTTGAATTGCGGGACATTGTTGAGTTCATGTTTGGACCAGGCATGAAAGACTGAATGGTCCAATTTCTGACTATTGCTGGAGAGCTCCCCTCTCTGCATATTTCTACATTTACCGGTTCACTTTTCTTATTTTTTATCAAACTAAAAAACCCAATGGTATATACATTGTTGGGGCCTCTTTGGAAAAGGGAAATTCCAGTTGATCTAATGCAGCCTCAAGGGTAATAGTGAATGCGCCGCTCTAATCCAAAGAATCACTGCCCATGTTGCAAAATGAAGAACCCCTTTTATCGACATTCGATCATTTTAAACCAGACTTCAATTGATACATACCCCAGTGTGGAGAGTAATCGGCGAAATTGCTGGGGATTACCCTTGGTGGAGTTTTAAACGTTAACTGTAATGTCAATTACCCCTTCATTCTCATCAATGCACAACCTGCATTAACATCCTTCGGTCTATTGCAGTCAGGCCGTGTGTACAGCGTCCCGTGGCTCAGTGGTCAGCACTGCTGCCTCGCAGTACTAGGGTTGGGTTCGATTCCAGACCTTGGGCAACTGCCTGTGTGGAGTTTGCACATTCTCGCCGTGTCTGCTCGGGTTTCCTCCCACAGTCCAACGATGTGCAGCTTTGGTGAAATTGCCTATAGGTTCAGGGATGAACAGTGGTCAAGATAAATGTAGGGTGGGTTGCTCTTCGGAGGGTCGGTGTGGATTTGTTGGACCGAATGGCGTGTTTCCACACTATTCTATTCTATTCTATGATGATAGAATTTGTGAATTAATTATTTGTCCCTTCTGCGGATGGATTCCCACGTTGAGTGAAAGCTAGCTAGATATTAACTTCTCCACATCAGTCACCCACTTCATTTCATTCCTTGACAAATGCATGGCGTACATTTCGAAGGAAAGTTTCCCCCCTAAATATTAATGATTCCTCTGATGATAAACGGGTGGCTGAGATATGCTGTGGAGCCCTGTAAGGAGTTATCTCTGAAATACAACGTGCACTTTGCAGCAAAAGACGTGAATTGAGTGGAGACTGCGTGATTTGATGATATAAATATTGTGACATAGTGAAAGTATTTCTTGTTTCCAGTTAAGACGGACTGAGGTGTTTTTGACACAGAAGGGGCGGCTATTTTCAGCTGCATTGCTGCTTGAGATTTATTTTGCCTAAACTAGTCAACAGGATGAGAGCACAGAGGACTGGAATGGAATATTCTGAAAATATGACATGTCTGCGGCACTTTTGTCAGGTTATATAACTAGGTCAGAAGTCATGCGGTACCAGGCTACAGTCCAATACGTTTATTTGGAATCACCGCGTTGCTTCGAAAGCTTTTGATTTCCAATAAACCTGTTGGACTATAACCCGGTGTCGCGTGATTCCTGACTTTAGTCCACCTCTGACCAACACTGGCACCTCCACATTGGTTATATAACCAGCAAATAATTGATTATGTGGATCTCTTTGTGAAAGTTTCTTAAAAGTTTGAGAAAATCTTCGAAATGCAAATTACAGGAGTTAATCTGATTTTGTCAGTTTCACATTAACTAGGCCCGATAGATCGAAAGAAATCTGCAAAAAAAATTAAAAATCACACAACACCAGGTTATAGTCCAACAGGTTTAATTGGAAGCACACTAGCTTTCGGAGCTAGTGTACTTCCAATTAAACCTGTTGGACTATAACCTGGTGTTGTGTGATTTTTAACTTTGTACACCCCAGTCCAACACCGGCATCTTCGAGGCAAAAAAAATTAACAGAGTTGGAGTATTATATTAGCAAGACTAATTTAAAATTAATTCGGATAATCGAGTTAAAAAAAACTGTTGTTGCCCAATTGTCAGGGATTTGTCCAGTGTATTTACTGATTGGAATTTTTGACGAGCGTGTTGCAGTCCATTACTTCGGGGTTGTCTACAGCGAGTGCTGTGAGGGAATGACAGGCAGTGAGTGACTGGTGGAGAATACCTGAACTGCGGAAGGGGCGCTCTTGTGATCTAATCAGTTAATGTATTCTTTGGTTTCACTTGCTGCAATATTCGCCATCACTTTCTCCCAGCCTGCCATCTCTGATGGATTAATGCTCGTGGCCGAAATAAAATAGTTTAAATAAAAGGTCACTAGCAGATGCTGACTGGAGCAGCTCTGTGCACGCACTCGTTTCCCGTAGCTGGTTAGAAATTCGGCGCGGATCACATTTAGCTCACTTTCAGAAAATTACACAGTCAACATTGAAACGGATTCCCCATAAACATGTTATCTTTGTCGGTAATTAACTTGGACGCGGTCAATATCCAAGCGCAGAGCCTCCACTTTGGGACCGGTTAATTTACAACTATTCTAGTTTGTTAATTCTTGGTTTTCAAAAGTTACACTTAACGATCATTTTAAAGCACGCGCCTTTCACTTTCCTGTCTCAGTCCCGGGTTCTGCACCTTCGCTTTCACTTCGAGGATTAGCAGTTGGTGACAAATCCATTTGCGTTTAGAAATGACATTACATCTGAATGAATCAAACACTTGTCTCTTTGAGTGATCAGGCGACCGAGAGGAATTCCAGGAGTGTACAAGTGACTGATCGATTCTTGTGAGTTAAAACCAGAACCTTCCTGTTGCTTTTCCCTCTCTGGTGCCTAGATAAAAAAAAACCGTGCCTGAGGGATATTCCCACACGCTGTGCGCGTGTTTGGTGGACATTTTGTTGAAGGGTGAAAGTTTACAATATGTTGTGCACACGGCGGAGTTCAGACTCGCTGAGAACTGTCAAATCGCGATCGAAAAGAGTTTGTTACAAATCTGTTATAAAAGAATAAACTAGGGACGATAGCAAATGGTCAAGAAGGCTTTTAAATGGACTACGGTTGCCTTTTTATAATTTGCAGGGAGATGCGGAAGTATCCCCGTCCAACCCCATAATACTCACCTTGTGCAGAGATTGGGATCAAACTCATGGCTAGACTTGGGTAATATCACCACAACAACATGAAGGCAAGCACTGAGCGCCTCAGCTTTCAGGCTTTACACTCACTGACCTGAATAGGGGTTTAAGAAGGAATCCGTCATTAACAGGGTGAGTGACGCTGACATTAATGAAACCTCACGATTTCCAGTGCATGGCATTTTGCCAGGTCTGTGTGCAACTCCATATGTCCCATGTGATAATCAGATAGGACGTCTTGTGATTCAGCCTGGGGTGACTGGCGCAGTAATAAGAGATGCAATTGGGCAAGGCTGGGTTTTGTTTCCAGGTAATTCTGTAGAATATTTACTATTTAACTCCCCCCTTCCTTCCACAAGAAGTTTCCTTCCAACACATGTTCCACTCCTGACTTGGAAACAGATCACCCGTCTTGCTCTGTCCTTGGATGAATGGATGAAAATCCATGAATCCCCCCCCCCCCCCCCCCAAGTCGCTGTACCCACACCACAATAACTGCCGCGGTCTGTGTGCCAATTTAGGATGGATAACCAGCCACAGCCACATCCCATGAAAAAAACAAAATTTAAAAAAAGCTAAAAGGTGACTCAATGCAGTGTTTCTGAGAATTTAGGATGGATGCATCTGATTTCATAGCAGTTGAAAAAAAGAAACATGAATTTGAAAAAGAAAGTTAATACAGGAGCCCACACTGAAACATCAAGCAACCCTCATCATATGGGAGCTCCTGGTTGTGGGAGGCTGCCTGTAGGAAGCGCTCTACAAAAAAATAAAAAAGTTAACTCCAGGGATTCCGAGCAACTCACATGTGTGCTAATGCAAAGGGATACTAATGCAAATAAATGATTTATGTAATTGAACTCAGCTGCATGTTGCTGTTTCATGTTGTTTTTCTGAAGCTGTCGGCAGACCCGCTCATTGTGAATCTTGTCCCCATTCAATAAAGTGAAGCAAACCAAACCAAACCTAAAGTTATAGGTCAGCAATATTTCATTGTGCTGACCCAAGTGTTTGCAGGTTAGTATACCGTCTCCATTGGTGCTGTACTACATACAGTTGTCGAATCTGAATGTCATCGATGGTTATAATAGGCGGCACTGATGTCAGAAACAAAATCGCACTTTTACATACAAGGGGCCTTCCCGACACTAGCATGTAACGTGAGCAAAAACAGAAATGGCTGGTGCAACTCAAGAGGCCTGGCCAGAAAGCAGAGTTAACTTTTCATGTCCAGTGACCGTTCTTCAGAACTGATGGTAGCTAGGAAAATGGAAAACTTGGTTTTATTTTAAGGTGAGCAGGCGGATGAGTGTGCTTTTGGACAGCTTTAAAACATTGGGAACTAAGTTTGGAAAACGCTAACCTGTTGCAAAGGATCTCTGGAGACCTTCTAAGATAGGTCGAGCTAGACTTTGCAAATGATTCAAATCCATGTCAAATAAGCCCCGCGGGGAGATCCTTCAAAATACAGTAATGATCTTGTGGTGGTACAAGTCCCTTGACTCCCAGATTTGCTACGTGTCCAAAGCCATTTCCCAGCAATCTGCCCGTGGCAGCAGACAGGCTACTCAAACACAGAGCGAGTCCGTTTGGAAGGGTTATACTGTGATTTGGAATATTTGGTTAACTAAATCAAATTAGATTGAATGAAACTGTCAGGGCAGTGTTCCACTGGTTCTGTTTCACATCGGTTGTTATATAACGATAGCGATACTCAGAGAAGTTTTATACGTTTCTAGGTGGTCGAAATTACTGCTTCGAAAATTAACATTTCATTTTAATGCTAATATTAAATAATACTGGAAGTAGGATTCAATTAGCCCTGACTGGAGCACATAGCACAATGCAGATTTATATTTTCCCTTGCTTTATGTGGCAGAGTTGGCAGTGTACAGCTTGCCTCTGTACAAATGTGTGGAAATGCAGTATAACTGTGTTCATGTAAATTGATAAAAAGGATCATGGAACAATTCAGATATTCATACAGTACTGAAGAAGGATTAAGTGGGTAGGAAATATGACAATCCGCTTTTGAGATGTCCTGAGTTTTTAGTCTGTACCATATACAATGTAATTTTCTAGAATTGTATTTTCCTGAAGTACTTTCAGGATATAGGGTATATCAATTTACATTCTAATTACTGGATCTATTTTTCTTTCACAATTTGAAGAGGATATTCATAATGTAAACATTCTAATGCACATTACCAGACCATCACTCAATTAGTATTCTCTATGATTCCAGCTGTACCAGGACAAAATTGCAAAGGAATTTCATGCTCCATTTGATACAATTTCTCTGACCTCTTTGTCCAATGAAGTTTATTTTAAAAAAAAAATTGTACAAACATTACGAAACCCATTGGCAATGGTTTATATTTAAGTCATTGTGGTGCTGGTCATAACTTACCCATATTGTCATGTTTAGCAGCTCCATTCCCATCAAAGGTGGGGATGTTCACTGATGATTGCAAAATATTCAGTATCATCATAACTCTGCAAGTAATGAAGTAGTTTTGTCAATATGCAGCAAGACCTAAGCATCAGTCAGGTTTATGTCCAGTCCCACATAAGTGCCAGGCAACGAGTAGCTCTGACAACAGAGAATTGAACTATCTTTTCTTGACATCAAATGGCCCTGGCATCATTGAACCTCTCACTATCAAAGTCCAGGGGCTCACCACTAATTAAAATCTGAAATGAACCATAAAGAATGAGACAATGAGAGTAGGGAATTCTGAAGTGAGCAACTGACGTCCTGACTACCCACCATGTAAATGAGACAAGTGAAAAGGAATACTGTTTTCTTACCTTGTTGAATACAGCTCTAATAACACTCAAGCTCTTCATTATCCAACACAAGGCAGCTTGCTTGGTTGGCACCCCATCTACACCCCATGTAGATATTCATCCCCTCCGCCATTGACACACAATAGCAGTAGTCTATTCTATACACCAGTTGTACTGCAGCAACTCACCAAGATTCTTTCAAACACATCGTCTAATTTTGCAATCTCCACCACCTAGAAGGACAAGGACATATGAGAACGCTATCACCTGAAAATTGCCAAATGCTTCATATTGAAGATTGTTGTGACCCCCCCTCAGTAAGAACTGAGAATTGAGTAGGGGGTCTGAGAGAGCCAAAGCACAGATGTTAAAACTCCGTTTGAGCTCATGCCTGCAATTGTTGAATCAGAGCTCAGAACCTGAAATTCTCACTTGTCACCCCACTAGGGGCCCCATCCCTACGTTGGGAAGCCCTGTCCAATTGTTTTCTGCATTCATTTGTTGAATCAAAATGATGAATCGTATCACTATAAAGCTATAATTAGCCAGTACTTAAAAGGCAAATATATTTTATATAAATGTTTTGGAATTCATTTTCTTTACATGTTCTTCAAAATCTATAGAGAAAATCAAACTGAGAACATTTAATTTCAATAGATCATTGTAGAAAAATCCAATGTGCAGTTTTTAAAATGGTCAAAATTGTACAACAGAAGAATGTTGATGAATTCCATCTGATACATTATTACATATTTTTATTGCTGCAATAAAAATATTGCAAAATAATGCATTCATCTTGTACAAAATACTTTTTGTTTAGATACAGATTCTCATTTCAGGTTGACTGTTATCTTTATATAACTCTCCTTGCTTGTATGAAGCAAGAAATCAAATTATATTGAGATAAAACGCACAGAAAACAAAATAAAATTTGGGAAATGTAAATGGGCTTATTGAAGAGAGAGAAATAAATGACAAAACTGGACAGAAAGTAGTGAAAAAAAGCATATGTTTTAAATGCTTTTATCACTAAGTTTTCTCTGAGGGAATAGGACTCTCCAATTATAAAATTAACTTTCCAGACCCTGAGATTTTGTTTATGGATAATTATCAAGTATCTCAACAATAAAGATTCACTTATTTCAGTATTTGTCCTACCTTTTTCAACTACTTTTACTGAGGAACTATTGGATGAGTCACTACATTCATGCAGTTCAGGCCATTTCAGAGCTGAGGCAGTGGGAATTGATTACTTCCCAAGTATAGCAACAAGTATCTTTCATAATAACGTTTGGAGTTCTCCCTATAATCAGATTTCTTCCACAATGATGGTGAGCGCCAATGCCTCAACATTATGATCGTTGCAAAATCTGGGGTTTTTGACTTCAATTAAGTTCTCATGTATCAGGCATAGATGTGAATGTGGAATTTAGAATATGAACAGATCAGCCATAATCTTATTGAATGGTGGAGCAGGTTTGAAAGGCTACAGGAACAATGTTTGCTTTTAATCTGCATGTAGACAAGCAGGTGGTTGGAAGAAAACAGCAAACCAGGCAGTATCAGGAGTTGGAGAAGTCAGTATTTCAGGTATAATCCTTCTTCAGGACGGCATGCTCATACATTGTTAAAATTATAGCTTTGAGTCTCACTTTCAGCTGTTCAATCTCTGTTACAGTAGTTAAAACCAAAGAGTATACTTTGGCAAATAGAATTAAGGAGAATCCAAAGGGCTTTTACAAATATATTAAGGACAAAAGGGTAACTAGGGAGAAAATAGGGTCCCTCAAAGATCAGCAAGGCGGCCTTTGTGTGCGGCCACAGAAAATGGGGGAGATACTAAATGAATATTTTGCATCAGTATTTACTGTCGAAAAGGATATGGAAGATATAGACTGTAGGGAAATAGATGGTGACATCTTGCAAAATGTCCAGATTACAGAGGAGGAAGTGCTGGATGTCTTGAAACGGTTAAAGGTGGATAAATCCCCAGGATCTGATCAGGTGTACCTGAGAACTCTGTGGGAAACTAGAGAAGTGATTGCTGGGCCTCTTGCTGAGATATATGAATCATTGATAGTTACAGGTGAGGTGCTGGAAGACTGGAGGTTGGCAAACGTGGTGCCACTGTTTAAGAAGGGCCGTAAAGACAAGTCAGGGAACTATAGACTGGTGAGCCTGACCTCGGTGGTGGGCAAGTTGTTGGAGGGAATCCTAAGGGACAGGATGGACATGTATTTGATTAGGGATAGTCAACATAGCTTTGTGCGAGGGAAATCATGTCTCACAAACTTGATTGAGCTTTTTGAAGAAGTAACAAAGAAGATTGATGAGGGCAGAGCAGTAGATATGATCTATACGGACTTCAGTAAGGCATTTGACAAGGTTTCCCATGGGAGACTGATTAGCAAGGGTACATCTCATGGAATACAGGGAGAACTAGCCATTTGGATACAGAACTGACTCAAAGGTAGAAGACAGAGGGTGGTGGTGGAGGGTTGTTTTTCAGACTGGAGGACTGTGACCAGTGGAGTGCCATAAGGATCGGTGCTGGGCCCTCTACTTTTTGTCATTTACATAAATGATTTGGATGCGAACATAAGAGTTACAGTTAGTAAGTTTGCAGATGAAACCAAAATTGGAGGTGTAGTGGATAGCGAAGAGGTTTACCTCAGATTACAACAGGATCTGGACCAGATGGGCCAATGGGCTGAGAAGTGGCAGAAGGAGTTTAATTCAGATAAATGCGAGGTGCTGCATTTTGGGAAAGCAAGTCTTAGCAGGACTTATGCACTTAATGGTAAGGTCCTAGGGAGTGTTGCTGAACAAAGAGACCTTGGAGTGTAGGTTCATAGCTCCTTGAAAGTGGAGTCGCAGGTAGATAAGATAGTGAAGAAGGCGTTTGGTATGCTTTCCTTTATTGGTCAGAGTATTGGTACAGGAGTTGGGAGGTCATGTTGCGGCTGTACAGGACTTTGGTTAGGCCACTGTTGGAATATTGTGTGCAATTCTGGTCTCCTTCCTATCGGAAAGATGTTGTGAAACTTGAAAGGGTTCAGAAAAGACTTACAAGGATGTTGCCAGGGTTGGAGGATCTGAGCTACAGGGAGAGGCTGAATAAGCTGGGGCTGTTTTCCCTGGAGCGTCGGAGGCTGAGGGGTGACCTTATAGAGGTTTACAAAATTATGAGGGGCATGGATAGGATAAATAGATAAAGTATTTTCCCTGGGGTCAGGGAGTCCAGAACTAGAGGGCATAGGTTTAGGGTGAGAGGGGAAAGATAAAGAAAAGACCTAAGGGGCAACATTTTCACGCAGAGGGTGGTACGTGTATGGAATGAGCTGCCAGAGGATGTGGTGGAGGCTGGTACAATTGCAACATTTAAGAGGCATTTGGATGGGTATATGAATAGGAAGGGTTTGGAGGGATATGGGCCGGGTACTGGCAGGTGGGACTAGATTGGGTTGGGATATCTGGTCGGAATGGACGGGGTTGGACTGAAGGGTCTGTTTCCATGCTGTGCATCTCTATGACTCTATGACACAGAAGCCATACAAAAATTACTAATGATTACTTTTGTTTATGAGGCGAAATACTAAAAGCAATTGTGTCTTGTGTTAGTTTAGGTGACTTGGTTTCTTGCACTATAACTGAATTGGTGTCATAGTTGGCTTATTGATTTTTAAATTTTGACACAAGACTGTCAATTGGTAATAAGGGACTACTAAGGGACAAACTTCAGGTATATTAGGACAAAGCCAAATTGATAAAATGCAAGGCTTTATCAATGACACAATTGAGAACAATATCACTGGCAAGAACCAAATTAAAAATAAAATAGCATGAAGCTTTCAAACAGCTTGAGGGATGAATTGCACAGTAAAGATAAAGGAGGGTCAAGTCCTTATTCCTGGCATCTAAAGGGAAAACTGGAAATATACTTTCCCCTTTAATCTATAAACAAAATGCTTGTGTATGTTCAACAGCAGTTTTAATTATTAAGGTGCAATTAGTGAAACAAAATCTGAAAAACATTAACTCCGGTGCACCAGTTGTCCTAATTCTTCACAAGCAGTTCAGCAGCTATTTAACAGATTTGTGTTAAATGTAATAATTCCCCTTTGATACTGTTGTGGACCATACCATAACTCCCACAAAAATATCAAGGGGATGGCCCAGACCTTAACTTTGATCTTATTTAAAGGCAAGTGGAAAATGCTGTGTTCCAGATGGAATTCGATTGATCCCACTACTCGGCTTTAAACAAAACACGCTTCATTCTTACCCCCGGTTAAAATACAAACAATAGAAAGGAGAATTGTATAACTTTAACGCCAGTGGAAAACATAACAGAATAAGTATGAAACAGTAACTTTTCTAATACCAACATCCCATAAACACACCTCTGGCAAACACAAATTCAGTAAAATAGATTATCTCACATATGATTCTGGCAGCAGAAAGGGAACCCAATCTTTTGGCTGTAACAGATGGAAGAATAATAGTTTCCACAGCCAACTTCAAACCTTAACACTTGCTGAAAGCTAAACTAAAACTCTGATTCTGTGGGAGCCTGACTCCACGCATTTATGCTGCTTCTATTAGTGCAAGCTTTAAAAAAAAACCAAGGCCTCACAAGCTATTTACTTTATTGGCCTTGACCAGGCCACTGTCGCCCATGGCTCAAAACCTCTTTTCAGAAAAATGGACAAAGTATACCTCTTAAAGCAAGCATAGTATGCATGGTTGCTGAGTGGAAATTTTCACATTTATGTTCATGGTTCTGCATACGGAAAGGATTTTCATAGAGACACAACAGAGTTGACCAAGCACTGATAGATACATTTGATCTGAATTAATCAGGGCACCAAGAAAGGGAATATGTAGCTTTACAGATAATACAAATTAAAAAAAAACAATGCCAATTTTCTTCTTTACTGACCATGCTATACAGGCA
This sequence comes from Chiloscyllium plagiosum, assembly GCF_037043375.1. NCBI lineage: Eukaryota > Metazoa > Chordata > Chondrichthyes > Orectolobiformes > Hemiscylliidae > Chiloscyllium > Chiloscyllium plagiosum. The sequence goes on from NW_028270150.1 coordinate 25,968,714, forward strand.
ATCCGTGGTTATGAATGAGGTTACTGTATAAGTTAATTTGTTTGAAAGTTGGAACACAATTCATTAATGGTACAACATAAAAGAGCTATTTGGAGGTATGAGTGAACATTTCCATGTCAGACCTTTAACACTAACATCAATATACAATTTTGTTTCGAAGTACAAACATTCGTAAGTTATCCGATTTCTTTCACATTGATGGTGAGCACCGAATGCCTCAACATTATGATCGTTGCAAAATCTGGGGTTTTTGACTTCAATTAAGTTCCCTTGTATCAGGCATAGTGTAGTTTAGAATATGAACAAATCAGCCATAACCTTATTGAATGGATGTTTGTAAATAGGGAATGACACCGGTGAACTCTTAAACAGGACATATTTAGAGTCATAGCATCATAGAGCTGTACAGCATGGAAACAGACCCTCAGTCCAACTTTTCCACTTCAACCAGATATCCTAAGTTAATCTAGTTTCCATTTGCCAGCATTTTTCTCATATCCCTCTAAACCTATTCATGTACCCATCCAGATGCCATTTAAATGTTGTAATTGTACCAGCCTTCACCACTTCCTCTGGCAGCTCATTCCATACATGCACCATCCTTTGTGTGAAAGAAGTGCCCCATAGGTCCTTTTAAATCTTTCCCCTCTCACCTTAAACCTATTCTATTCACTCTACACATGCCCCTTCTGATTTTATAAACCTCTACAAGGTCACCCCTCAGCCTCCGACGCTTCAGGGAAAATCGTCCCAGCCTATTCAACCTCTCCCTATAGCTCAAACTCTCCAACCCTGGCAACATCCTTGTAAATCTTTTCTGAACCCTTTCCAGTTTCATGACATCCTTCCTGCACGCAATATTCTAAAAGGGACTGAACTCAATGTCCTGTACAACCGCAACACTACCTTCCAACTCCTGTACTCTATGCACTGACCAAAGACCAATGATGTTTAGATCAGAGTGGCGCAGGAAAGGCACAGCAAGTCAGGCAGCATCCGAGGAGCAGGAAAATTGACATTTCAGGCAAAAGCCCTTTGACAGGAATAGAGGCAGGGAACCTTCAGGGTGGAGAGTCCTCATTTTTGCCCAATGACCAATGAAGGCAAGCATACCCATGCTGCCTTCACTATCCTATCTACCAATGACTCCACTTTCAAGGAACTATGAACCTGCACTCCAAGGTCTCTTTGTTCAGCAACACTCCCCAGGATCTTACCATTAAGTGTATACGTCCTGTCCTGATTTGTCTTTCCAACCTGCAGCACCTTACGGCACATCCAAATCATTTATATAAATAATGAAAAGCAGTGGACCTAACAACAACACTTGTGGCATGCTGCTGGTCACAGGCCTTCAATCAGAAAAGCAACCCTCCACCACATCCTCTATCTTCTACGTATGAGCCAGTTCTGTATCCAAATGGCTAGTTCTCTCTTTATTCCATGTGACCTAACCTTACTAACCAGTCTATCATGGAGAAGCTTGTTAAATGCCTTACTGAAGTCTGTATAGATCATGAACACAGCTCTGCCCTCATCAATCCTCTGCATTACTTCTTCAAAAATTTCAATCAAGTTAGTGAGACATGATTTCCCAAGCACGAAGCCATGTAGAACTATCCCTAATCAGTCTTTACCTTTCCAAATACATGTAAATCCTATCCCATAAGATTCCCTCCAACAACTTGCCCAGCATTGATATCAGGCTCACTGGTCTGTAGTTCCCTGGCTTTTCCTTACCAACTTAGCCAATATCCAGTCTTCTGGCACCTCATCTCTGGCTGTAGATGATGCAAATATCTCAGCAATGGGCCCAGCAATCACTTCCCTCCCTTCCCACAGAGTTCTAGCATACACCTGATCAGGTCCAGGGGATTTATCCACCTTTATGTGTTTTAAGACATCCAGCAGCTCCTTATCTGCAATATGGGTATTTTCAAGATGTCACTATTATTTCGCCATGTTCTCTATCTTCCATATCCTTCTCCACAAAAATACTGACAGAAAGTACTCGTTTAGTATCTCCCCAATCTCTTATGTTTCCACACATAGGAGGCCTTGCTCATCTTTAAGGGGTCCTATTCTCTCCCTTGTTACTCTTTTGTCCTTAATGTATTTGTAGAGTCCCTACGAATTCTCCTTAATCCTATTTGACAAAGCGATGTCATGTCCCCTTTTAGCTCTCCTGATTTCCCTATTAAGTGTACTCCTACTGCCTTTATACTCTTCGAGGATTCACTCAATCCCTGCTGTCTATAACTGATATATGCTTCTTTCTTTTTTTTTGGCCAAAACCTCAATTTCTGTAGTTATCCAGCATTCCCTACATCAACCAGCCTTGCCATTAACCCAACAGGAATATACGGTCTCTGGACTCTCGTTCTTATTTTTGAAGGCTTCCCATTTTCCAACTGTCCCTTTACATGTGAACATCGGCCCCCAATCAACTTTTGAAAGTTTTTGCCTAATGTTGTCTAAATTAGCCTTCTTCCAATTTAGAATTTTAACTTTTAGATATGGTCTATCCTTTTCCATCACTATTTTAAAACTAATAGAATTATGGCCACTATCCCCAAAGTGCACCCCCAATGACACCTCAATCACCTGCCCTACCTTATTTCCCAAGTGTAGATCAGGTTTTGTGCACATTCTGTGGTAAAATTTTATTGTGCACACTTAACGAATTCCTATCCATCAAAGCCCTTCATTAACAAAGTTTTATAAGTGCAAAGTTAAGTCAATATAGTTAGGAACAAATCAGTCGAACAAAACTTGATGTGTAGTTAGCGAAAGGCTGTCACCTGCTTTAATCCTTTAGGATATATATTCTGAAATTATTTATTTTAGGCCAAAGGATAAAAGAAAAGGCGCAATAAAAGGTTTTTCAGAAATATGCGTAGTTTGATGAGGTGAATAGGGAAAGACTATTTCCTTTGGCTGTTCAACCAGTGGTCAGGGAGTCATTATTGAAAATTGTTACCAACCAACTGAGGTGAGAAGTTGGGAGAAATTTCATTTAGTGAAGAGTTTTTGGAGCTTGAAAAAAAAAGGCTTGTATTTATATAGTGCTCTTCATGGTCTTGGGATATCAAAAGGTGCTCTATGTTAATTGATTAGTTTTGAAGTGTTTTGAATGTGTTGTAATAGAGAAAACACGGCACCGAATTTGTGCACAGCAAGGTCCCATATGTCATGGACTAATAGCCACGTCATCCATTTTTGTGAAGCTAGTTGAGAGAAAAATATGTCCAGAGATTGGAGAAAATGAGATCTTCATCACAGGTGGAATTGTAACAGTGCTCTTTGGCAATTCTTTGAGAAAAGTAGATGAATATTAGAAGGATGGGTTCGTACAGGGCTATGAGACAGCAGAAAAACATTAAAATTGGTTTTGGATTACAGTAGTAAAGAGCTGGCACCACATGGATGATGTTCTAAATAACTTCCTTCTGTGCTGAGAACTTGCATGGCTCTGTGGCTTGACATGTAATTGGACTGGCATCAAAAACCATCATCTATGCAAGGTTAAAGAAAGGAAACCAAATTAATACCAGCATTTCTATTATCCTGTGGGACTGTATTCCTAATTTTCAGAGGTGTGATTTTACAGTTAACATGTTACTAAAGGGAAATGCAGTGGACTGTTTAATGACCACACAGTTCATGTAACAAAGACAAGAGATAGAGAGCAGTCTTTAAACTATGCATAATATATTATGAATGGTGTACTACTTGATTAGGATAACATCCTACATGTGCACTACCCACTTCAGTTTTAGTTTTAATACTTAGTTTCACTTTTAAAAAAGAAAGTGTGTGAAAAGAAAATCTACACTCTCTCATACCTTAGAATACCTGCCAAAATGCAATTTCCTTTAACACCATCATTTGTTTTGAAATCAATTCTTGACATTTAAACTTGGTCAGTATGTAAAACAAATCCAGCAAATCATAGAATTGTTGCAGAATCCTTATCCTCACTCTCATTTCAATTTAGACGTTAACACTTTAAAACCAGCGGTGGATAACTAAAAAAAGCAGCGGAAATAGGGTGTGGGGTGGGGGTGAAGATTAAATTTGAGTGTAAACTAGCCAATAATATAAAAGGATATAAAAGGTAAGAACCCAACAAGAGTAGACATTGGACTCCTGGGCAATGAGGCTGGAGAAGTAGTAATGGGGAACAAAGAAATGGCAGAGGAACTAAATAGGTACGTTGCATCAACTTTCTCAGGAAGACATCAGCAGCATACCAGACCTTCAAGAGAATGTGGCCATCACTAAGGAGAAAGTGCAAGGGAAGCTGAAAGGTGTGAAGGTGGATAAGTCACCCACACCAGATTGACTACACCCAAGGTTCTGATGGAGATAGCTGAGGAGATTATAGAGGCATTGGGGTTGAGTCAGAGAGGATGCCAGACAGCTGGAAAATGGCTAATGCAATACCCCTTACTTAAGAAGGGAGGGAAGCAGAATACAGGACTGTAGGCCAATTAGCCTGACCTCAATCATTGGTAAGGTTTTGGAGTCTTTTATTAAGGATGAGATTGTGGAGTACTTGGAAGTGCATGGTAAACTAGGGCTGAGTCGGCATAGCTGTGTCAAGAGGAGTTTGTGCCTGACAAATCTGTTAGAATTCTTTGAGAAAGTAACAAGCAAGTTAGACAAAAGAGAGCCAGTGATTTCTATTTGCATTTCCAGAAGGCCTTTGACAAGATGCTGCACAGGAGTCTTCGAAATAAGATAAGAGCCTATGGTCTAGATGCTGGCAAGGATAGAGAATTGGCTGACTGGCAGAAGGCAGAGAGTGAGGATAAAGGAATCTTTTTCAGGTTGGCAGCCGGTGACTATGGGAGTTCTGCAGGGGTCAGTGTTGAAACTACAACTATTCATGTTATACATTAACGATATGGATGAAGAAACTGAGGGCATTGTGGTTAGGTTTTCAGATAACACACAAATAGATGGAAGAAAGATAGCATGGTGGCTCTGTGGTTAACACTGCTGCCTCACCTCGGGCAACTGTCTGTGTGGAGTTTGCACGTTCTTCCCCAGGTCTGCATCGATTTCTTCTGGGCATTCTGGTTTCCTCCTACATATCAAAAATGTGCAGGTGGATTGGCCATACTAAATTGTCCATAATGTCCAGGGATGTGCAGGCTAGGTGGATTAGCAATGAGAAATGCAGGGTTACATGGATAGAGTAGGGGGTCTGGTTATAGGTGGGATGCTTTTCGGTGGGTTGGTGTGGACTTGATGAGCTAATTGGCCTGTATCCACATTGTGGGGATTCTATGACAGGTCCTGTTGAGGAAGCAGGAGGTTGCAGAAGGACGTGGACAGGCTGGGAGAGTGGGCAAAGGAGCGGAACGTTGAATACAATGTGGGAAAATGTGAGATTATACACTTTGGTCAGAAGAATAGAGGCATAGACTATTTTTTAAACAGGGAAAAGCTTGGGAAATCATGAAGCACAAATAAACTTGAGAATCCGAATACAGGATCCTCTTAATGTTAACATGTGGGTTCACTTGGCAGCTAGGAAGACAAATACCATGCTAGCATTCATCACAAGAGGGTTAGAGTACAAGAGCAGAGATGTACTCTGAGGCTGTATAAACTTCTGATCAGATTGCGTTTGGAACATTGTATGCAGTTTTGGTCTCTGTATCTAAGGAAGGATGTGCAGGCAGAAGAGGGAGTCCAAAGGACATTTACAAGAATGATCCTGGGGATGAAGGGCTTGTCATAGGAGGAGTGGTTGAGGATTCTGAGTCTGTACTCAGTGGAGTTTAGAGGAATGAGGGGAGATCTGATTGAAACTTATAGAATACTGAGAGGCCTGGATAGAGCGGATGCTGAGAAGGTGTTTCCACTAGTAGGAGAGGCTAGGACCAGAGGGCACAGCCTTAGAGGGAAGGGAAGATATCTTGGAACTGAGATGAGGAGGAATTTCTTCAGCCAGAGTGTGGTTAGTCTATGGAACTCATTGCCACAGAAGGCTGCGGAGACCAAGTCATTGAGAACATTTCATTCAAACATAGCTTAGGTTCTTACTGGTAAGGGGATCAAAAGTTATGGGGAGAAGGCAGGAGAATGAGGTATGAGAAACATGCAGCCAAGATCCAATGGTGGTATGGACTTGATGGGCCGAATGGCTTAATTTTGTTCCTATACCTTATGGTTTTATGGGAAAGCAGGCAAAGACATACATGTATTTTGCTCAAAGTATTCCCTAATTTTACAGCAAAAAGTATTAGCCTCAAATGAATGGGTGGGAATGGAATGGTGAACTGTGGTGAATGTAGATAATGTTTCAGTATAATTTGGACATTTGAGTGATGTGCAAATGTATGGCAGATGAAGTATAAAACGGGTAAATGTGAGATTATCACATTGGTAGCAAAAGTAGGAAAGCAGATTACTATCTGGATGTTGATATATTGAAAATAGGGGAGCTGAAATGAAAGTTGAGAGTGTGTTGCTGGAAAAGCACAGCAGGTCAGGCAGTATCCGAGGAGCAGGAAAATCGACGTTTCGGGCCGGAGCCTTCATAGTGAAAGGGTTTGAGTACAGGAGTAGAGATGTCTTGCTGCAATGTACACGGTCTTGCTGGGACCATGCCTGGACAATTCAGTGCAGTTTTGGTCTCCTTATTTGAGAAAGGGTGTTCCAGCCATGGAGGGAGTGCTAAAAATGTTTACCAGATTGATTGACAGATGAAGAGACATGGGATTAGTTAGGAGCATTCTCATGAGAATTAAGAAGAATAGTGGGGGGTGATGGTGGAGGGTAGTGGTGTAGAATCATGTAGAAACCTATAAAATTCCAAAAGGACTAGACAGTGTAAATGCAGGGAGCATGTTCCTGATGACCAAGGAGTCACATTGTCAGGATGCAGGGTAAGCCAGATGGGACTGGAATGATGAGAATTGTTTTCACTCAGGGATTGGTAAGCCTGTGGAAGTCTCTGTCATAGAACGAGGTTGAGGCCAAAATATTGAATGTTTTCAAGGATTTAGATATAATCCTTGGGGTGAAAGGGATCAAAGGGTTTGTGGATAAAGTGGGAACAGGGTACTTGGTTGGATGATCAGCTGTTATATATTACATGGCAAAGCAGGCTTGAAAGGCTGAATGATCTACACGTGTTCCTATTTTCTATGTTTTTATGAGTTAATATTTTGTTGCTGCAAAAGTGTATGTGACTTCAAAGTACTAACCATCTTAAAATGGTCAAAATTTTGTAAATTGAATAATCTGCAAAGGGAGAATGCAACAATGACATTCACGGTATATGTTGTTTTGTAGTTTTTTAAATCAGAAGTGGATTAAAGGGGGTATAACATATGCTGGAAAAATCCTTTATTCATTTTGAATCATTTGGTGACTATCCTGTATATGTCACATCAATGGTTTTATTTACTGTGCAGCATACTGTGCAGCCTTAACTTTGAAATGAACTGAAGCTCAGGTTTCCTATCAACAGTGATCTGCACAATGTATGGATGGAATCATCTCCCTCCAGTACTTGGATCATACATGTTGCTTTTTGAAATAACTCCACAGAGGCCGGTATGCTGTCAATAAGTCACCCTTATCAGAGTCAGCACCCAGAAGGATGGAATCTCTGACACGGCTCTTTACATAAGTTGACCAGGGCTCCTTGATTGGACCAGATTGACAGCCCTGTCCAGGGAATTGATATTCTATGAGGTCCAGCTGGCTGACTTTGTTACAGTCAATAACTCTCCCCCCACCCCCCTCCACTGAGTCTAATGACATAGGCTGGTACCTTTTTGTGGAGACCTTCCTTGGGTGTTTTAGTACGGGTCAGGCTATTCTGACACAGGAGTGTGCCTCTTGCGCCAGGAGCACCTTGGTAGAAATTCACTCTAATTTTCCACAGCAAAGGCATTGAGGTGGCTACATCCATCATACCCATCGTGGTTTCAGAAATCTTACCAATACTTGATGGAGACTGTGAATCCAGGTTCCAGCAGCCTTTCTGACTATTTCTGTGGAGCAGGGCATGTTTTGTTCCCACATGGTTTGCGTGTTTGCGGCTTTCATGTGGTCCATGTGTTTGTTCAGGACTGTTGCACTGACTCAAACTTTATATGTCACTGGTCCCAACCTTGCATGGACCGTGCCTTTTACCCATTCAGGATCATTCCCATCATTCCTTCATCCCCTGTAGTAGACGGTCTCTCTTGCTTTGGCAGAGTTTTGGGCCCAGCACTGACATTCTGGATGCTGTTTCACCCTGCTTCCTCCCAAGTCTGGGAAGACCAGATTCTACCCATAACTCAGCGACCCCTTTCTACCTTCCGCAAAGACCGTTCCCTCCGTGACTTCCTGGTCAGGTCCACACCCCCCTACAACCCACCCTCCCATCCTGGCACCTTCCCCTGCCACTGCAGGAACTGTAAAACCTGCGCCCACACCTCCTCCCTCACCTCTACCCAAGGCCCTAAAGGAGCCTTCCACATCCATCAAAGTTTTACCTGCACATCCACTAATATCATTTATTGCATCCGTTGCTCCCAATGCGGTCTCCTCTACATTGGGGAGACTGGGCGCCTCCTAGCAGAGTGCTTTAGGGAACATCTTCAGGATACCCGCACCAATCAACCACACCACCCCTTGGCCCAACATTTCAACTCCCCCTCCACTCTACCGAGGACATGGAGGTCCTGGGCCTCCTTCACCGCTGCTCCCTCACCACCAGATGCCTGGAGGAAGAACGCCTCATCTTCCACCTTGGAACACTTCAACCCCAGGGCATCAATGTGGACTTCAACAGTTTCCTCATTTCCCTTTCCCCCACCTCACCCTAGTTCCAAACTTCCAGCTCAGCACTGTCCTCATGACTTGTCCGGACTTGTCCTACCTGCCTATCTCCTTTTCCACCTACCCACTCCACCCTCTCCTCCCTGATCTATCACCTTTTTCACCTCCCCCACTCACCTATTATACTCTATGTTACTTTCTCCCCACCCCACCCTCCTCTAGCTTATCTCTCCACGCTTCAGGCTCTCTGCCTTTATTCCTGATGAAGGGCTTTTGCCTGAAATGTCGATTTCGCTGCTCGTTGGATGCTGTCTGAACTGCTGTGCTCTTCCAGCACCACTAATCCAGAATCTGGTTTCCAGCATCTACAGTCATTGTTTTTACCTCATTATCCTTCAAGCTGCAAATGGTATGGTCCTATAATCAAATAGGAACTGGGATAGTTTGGCATTGAGGGAAGCTGTAGGATGTTTCTTCAAGCCAGCTTTCAAAGTTTGGACTGCTCCTTCTGCCAGGCCATTGGATGACGGATGGTATGTAGCTGGCCTTGTATGTTGAATCCTATTCGACTTTAGAAAATATCCAAATTCTTTGGTGGTAAACAATGGCCTATTATCAATGACCAACACTTCTGGAAGTCCTCGTTTTGACAAAGATGTGCACACTTTTCGTTCCCATGTCTGATGAATGAACTCTGTGCAACTCCAAACATGTTGAGTGGCCGTCCATAATAACTTGGAACCTTGAGCCTATGAAAGAACCTGCACAGGCAACATGTAACTGAGTCTACGGTTTATCCGGCCATTCCCATGACCATGACCTTGTTGGCACTCGGGACACTGCCCCATCAATGCGGTTATGTCTGCGTTCAAGCCTGGCCACCAGACATAACTTCTTGCCAATATGCTCATTTTGAAGACCCCTTGTGGAGTTCAGACAGTGTATGGTGGCAACCTTTGCTCGGGACGATCACATTTGTTCCCCATAATAATGTGACGTCCTCTATGGTGATCTGGCCTCTATGGTGATCTGGCCTCTATGGTGATCTGGCCTCTCCAGGTCCAAAAATATTTCAGTTCTGGTTGTAATGGCTCTTTGGTTTCTCCCATCACCACCAGCTGTTTCAGATTTGGCAGGACTGGATCTTTCAGTATCCAAAGTCTGATATTGTCAGCTGTGACTGGAAGTGTGTCCAGAAAATTTAAAATCATTCCTGACTCTTCCATTGATGGCACCACCAGTGGTGCATCTGCCATTGAGAGGCAGCTCAATGTACTGGTGTTTGTTACTTGGCCTCCTGGATGGTTTTACAATCTGTAATTATACACACTTTATATTCAAGCTCACTGAGGAATTCAACCCAAAGCTATGGGTAGCACTTTAAGCAGACTCAAGAAGGATATTTGGTCTGTTATTATCTCAAATTTTCATCCATGGAAGTATTGTTGGAAATTCCTGACCTCAAAAATGACCGCCAATCCTTCCTTCTCCATCTGGGCATATTTACGCTCTGCATTAGCCAAAGTCCTGGAGGCATATGCTATAGGCAGTTCCTCTCTATTGGGCCACCTGCGAGCTAATACTACCTTGATGCTGTACGGGGAGGCATTGCATACAATATAAGGTCTCACTTGTGATCAGAGTATGCAACACTTTAGAGGATGATAGCTATTACTTCACTTCACGGAACGCTTTAGCTTGGCTATGTGACCATTTTCAAGGCTGGCCCTTTTTTTAGAAGCTGATGCAAAGGTACCAGGGTGGCTACCAGGTTGTGTATAAACTTTCCATGATAATTTACAAGCCCAAAAATGATGTTAAGCTCCTGCACAGACCTGGAAGCTGGGGCACCTTTTATCATCCTCAGTTTATCTTCCAACAGGTGTAACTTGGTCTTGTCAACCCTGTAGTCCAGGTAGGTCACTTGGGGTTCCTGGAATACACATTATACAGTGTATGCCCACCTCAGAAAATTGTCTAATGACTATGTCCAAGTTCTCTACCTGTTCCTTATTAACCTTCCTTGTTATTAGCATGCCATTGAAATAAATGGTGACTTGAGGCAGACCTTGCAACAGGCAAACGATACTCCTAATGGCAGCCTCGCATATTGGTACAAACCGTTATGGGTAATAATTGTTGCATACTTCTGGGAATCCTCATCTAAGCATAATTGCAAGTAAATGTGACTCATATCCAGCTTTGTGAAGGACAGACCCTCTCCGCCAGTTTTGCATATAAATCCTCTATACGAGGGATTGGTACTTAGCCAGCCATGAAAAGCTGTTTACAATTTGTTTAAAATCACCATAAAGGTGAATTGACCTGTTGGGCTTCTAAAGCAGTATGACCAGTGCTGCCCATTCTACACGTTGGACTGATTTGATCATTCCTTCACTTTCCAGCCTTTTGATTTCTGCCTCTACTTTTGCCCAATGGGCAAATAGCACTGGGTGGGTCTTGCAGAATCATTGAATTATTTCCTGGTCAACATGCAAGGTGGCTTTGACTCCTGTGATAGTCTAGGGAGAAAGTGAGGACTGCAGATGATAGAGATCAGAGTTGAGAGTGTGGTGCTGGAAAAGCACAGCAGGTCAGGCAGCATCCAAGGAGCAGCTCCTCTGATAGTCCCTCGATGTTTCGGGAAGATGTCTGGATATTTTATTAGAACTTCACTCAGGCAGCAATATTGTAATTGTAAACTCTTGAGCCAATCTAGGTGAATCTCTCTCAATCAATTTTGCCCCCATCAAGCTTGGGCCTGAGGCTTTTACTACAATCACTAGTAACTGAACCAATCGCTTTTCCAAAGAGAAGGAACCAAAGTTGTACCCTTAATCTGTAAAAGCTCCCTGGTATAGGCTCTCTGCAAGCAGAGCAAATTTTGTTAAAAACTGGTTGTACGATCACTAATATGGCTGTGATGGTATTGACCTCCATTAGAATTGGATGACCATTTACCCGGACGTATATTTTGGGTGGTTCTGATTTGGATGCTGCTAAGCCAGTTAATTGTTCTAGCCCAGATGTAGGTGGACTTTTCAGAGTGTGCACTCACCTGGATATCTGCCTATGAGTTATCTTATTCAACTGAGGTCTAGTCGGACTCTTCTGCTGTCTGAATACAGGATCTTCAGGGTCCTACCATTCATAACATAATCTGTTGTCTTGTTAACCCTCCCCAAGTGCATTACCTCACATTTTTCCAGGTTGAATTCCATTTGCCATTGATCTGCACTGGTGACCAGTTCATTAATATACTCTTGCAATTTACAGTCATTCACTTCACTATTTACCACCCTACCTACAGTATTTCCATGTCACCTGCAAACATTTTGATCATATTCCCTACCAGTGAAGAGTGAAGTTTTAACTTAATCATGGTGCAAACATTTGGAGGAATAAAAGGGTTAGGAGGATCTTGGCACATAGGTTACAGCAAGAATTCCAGCTTTCTGTTAAGTCAGACAAAGAGACGCTCTGTGTGCTATTGCTTCTTTCTGAGCAAGCAGAAAGAGCTGAAATTATGATCTGTCCTGTGCACCTATGCATTAGTGATGCTCAGGAATGATACAAGACATCAGAAGGTTCAAAAAAAGTTCTACCTTGATGTACCTGTTTTTGCTGTCTCTAATAAAATATGCAAACCATAACTGACTAATAACTTTCTGCAAGGTCAGACACATCACAGCTTTGGCAGAAAATCCATAAAGGTCAACATATAAAGATGAGATATAGAGTTATACAGCACAGAAACAGACTCTTCGGTTGAACTCATCCATATCGACCCAATATCTTAAACTGATTAGATTAGATTACAGTGTGGAAACAGGCTCTTCGGCCCAACAAGTCCACACCGACCCGCCGAAGCGCAACCCACCCAGACCCACTCCCCCACATTTACCCCTTCACCTAACACTATGGGCAATTTAGCATGGTCAATTCACCTGACCTGCACATTTTTGGATTGTGAGAGGAAACGGAGCACCCGGAGGAAACCCACGCAGACACGGGGAGAATGTGCAAACTCCACACAGAGACTCGCCTGAGGCGGGAATTGAACCCGGGTCTCTGGCGCTGTGAGGCTGCAGTGCTAACCACTGTGCCAGCGTGATCTAGTCCTATTTTCCAGCATTTGGCCCATAACACTCTAAACCCTTCCTATTTATGCACCCATTCAGATGCCTTTTAAATGTTCTAATTGTATCCACTAGGACTGAAGTCTAGGCAGAAAGTACCTTCAATCTAAGGACTGGACTTTCTTATTGCTCATTATAAGTACAGCAGAGTGAGTTTTTCAGACCACAATGGATGTTGTTAAATGACATACCTTTGTGTTTTAAATCAGTTGTGAAAGACAATTCCTACCGTGTAGTTTGACATCATAGAATTACAACTGGTCAAAATATTGGTCACAACGTGGAACATCAAGAGTCCATAATAACATAGAAAATAGCAGCAGCAGTAGGCCATTCCGGTAGGCCTTTTCCGCTGTCTTCTGCCCTCTGAGCCTCCTGCATCAGTCAAAATGATCATGGCTGACCATCTTGTTCCAGGTCTTTCCCCATACCCCCAATCTAACCTAAGCACTGAAGCTACCTTGTTCTTGAAAACTTTCAATGTTTTGTCTTCAACTGCTTTCTGTAGCAGAAGAACTCACAGGCTTACCACTCTCTGGGTGAAGAAATTTCTCCTCATGTCAGTCCTAATCTCCGTATCCATAAACTGTGGACCCTGGTTCTGGACTCCCCCATCATCAGGAACATCCTTCCTGTGTTAATCCTGTCTAATCATGTTAGAGTTTTATAGTTTTTATAGGACAGTTGATGTCTGATTTATTAGCAGTTGCTCTAGTAAAAGAGGAGCTGCTGTAATCTTATCTAGTCTCCTCGCTCACTTCGGAATGTGTTCTTAAATACACAGCAGTCTCTAGCTCTAGAGATGGAATATGTTCACAACACTCATACCAATAGCTCGATTGTTAAACGAAGAACTTGCAATTTCTGGTTCTGAACAGTCTTTAATAACACTTTTGCTTTATAGTTCATATTCTGGCCACTGGACTATTCACATCATTGCTTGGACGCATTATTCCAGTCACAAAAACGAATCATAACAAATTTATAATTCTCACATTAAATTTATTCATTAATGTCACATTTTTTCATATCTGAGAAAGGAGCATTTTTTAAATTTCTAAGTAGTTCAACTGTCTAAGGCTAAAAACATTAAGAGTACAAATGATGTCCTACATTTTGAAACGGGAGTTCTAGACGATTGAGAACTACATATGAACCACAAAACCATTAAATATCAGCTTAAAGTTCATGGTTTCAATGGTAATGATAATCCATAAAATCAGAAAACCTTGCAAAATTGTATAATTATTGTACATTATATATATTAAATAAAACAGAATAATTATATTATATGTAGAATTTAAATAATTATTGCACAAATGTCAAATTTACGAAGGATCTATGTTTTAAAATAGTAAAAGGGTGTGTGATGTCTATATGCTGATTTCAAATTCTTCCTTCTTAAAAATTCATTCAGTGGATGGGATATCACTGGCTGGGCCAGCAGTTATTGCCCATCCCTAGTTCCCTTTGCGAAGGTAGTGCTGAGCAGCACTGAATTTGAAACACTGCAGTGTAGGTAGACTCACGATGCAGTCAGGGAGGGAGTTCAGTATGAGCTATCTTAAATAATTAATTACTCCTTAAAACAATACACTGAGGACTTCCCTACCTGTAACTTTCCTGTCTACAAAACATGAATTGTGGTTGCAATGTTTTTGTGCTAGTTTCTTCCATTATAAGTTCTTATCTTCAATGTAAATGTTGCACAGTGTTCAGTACTTGCAAGAGTTTTTAAAATATATAGAAAAAGATGAGAAAATCCAAAGACAACATAGGACCCTTAGACAAAGAGGTGAGGAAAATTATAGTTGGGAATCAGGAAAGGCAGAGGAATTGAATAGATATTTTGTATCAGTCTATACAGCAGAAGACACTAACATTATTAAATAATCAAGAGGCAAAAGGAGGAGAAGAAATAAATCCAATAGCTATCGTCAGAAAAAGAAATATGAGGCAAACTAATAGGGCTAAAGACTGATAGGCCCCCCCTCACCGGAGCTAATGAGGTAAATTCCATGGTTTTAAAGGAATTAGTGACAGAGATAGTGAATGCACTGGCAGTAATCCTTCAGAAACCTTTAGATTTTGGAAAAGTTCCACAAAATTGCAAAACTGTCAATTCAAATTATGCATAAAGGAAAGGATTCAAAACTACAAACAACTAAAGGCCAGGTGCTTAATGCCAGTTATTGGGAAGATGTTAGAATCACTTATAAAAGGATGTAATAGCAGAACAGTTAGAAATACATAATATAATCAAACAGGTTTTACTTAACCTATGGTTTCATAAAGGGAAAATCATGCCTGACAAATTTACTACAATTCTTTGAGGAGGTAACAAACAGAATAGATAAAGGGGAGGATACCACACATTAGGTTACTTAATAAAAAAGAGCCTGTAATGTTGGAGGTAGTATATTAACATGGATAGAGCATTGGCCAACAGATAGAATGCAGAGATTTGAGATAAGGGAGAATTGCAACCTGAAACTAGTGGAGTGCTGCAGGGATCTTTGCTGTGCCACAACTATTGGCAATTTATTAACATTTGGATGAGGAAATTAAATATACTATAGCCAGGTTTGTGGATGACACAAAAATAAGTGGGTAGACAAATGGTGGGGACATAGGCAGGTAAAATGAGGGTGTAAAAACATGGTAAATAGATATGATATGGGAAAATGTGAGGCAGGAAGAATAGAGGAACTGAATATTATTGAAATGCAGAAAGACAGTAAAAATCTACAGAGCAGAGGGATTTGAGAGTCCACTTGCATGAATCACAAGAATACAGCATCTGTGTTTAGCAGGTAATGGGAAGGCAAATGAAATGTCTTTATTTCAAAGGAAATGCTACACAAAAGTAGGGAGATTTTACTTAACTGATTTTACTTAACTGGTGTATACATGGCATTAATCAGACCACAACTGGAATACTGTGAATAGTTTTGGGCCCCCTACTTAATGAAAGATATACTGGCATTGGAGGCAGTCCAAGGAAGGTTCAGTCGGCTGACACTAAGTATGGAGGGACAGTCATATGAGGAGAAGTTCAACAGGTTGACCCTGTACTCATTGGAATTTAGAAGAATGAGAGGCAACTCAATGGGCCAAATGGCCGAATTCTCCTCCTGTGCCTGGTGGTAGTATAACAGTGTTCCCACTGGGACACCAGTAGTTAATTTCTATCAATAACAGAATGTCAATTTATATCTCCTACCTCCAGCTTTTCAGACAACTTCCTAAAAAAGGCCAATAATGTGGCTTCAATTTCACAATATTCAACTCAGCTAACAATCCCTTATTGACTAATATAAATAACATATACAGCATTTTCCTATGCACTATTTTAGTCACCCCTTCAAAAAGTCAATCTGATTTGTCAACAATGACTTTGCAAATCAATGATGGTTTTCTCTAATCAGCCTTATTATCACAACAGTGTGTAGTCTTGTGGATTGAATCTAAACTTGCATCAAAAATAGTTACTTGAAACAAATGGGCCAGATTTAAGTAAAAAAAAAACAAACAATGAGGCTAACAATACTCATTGTTTTTCATGCTCACATTGGACAGTAAAATTCAGGAAATCGTATCTGGAATTAACACTGGCATGAGTAAGTATTGTTTGAGCTGTGCCACTCTTTCATAATTAAACAACATAGTAAGTCATAATTATTCCCAGCCAACCTCTCTAGTACTGAAATTTAACTTTAATATTGTGGAGACTCGCACTTTCTTTTTTTTTTGCATTAAAAAAAACCCAGAGAGGACGGACTTACTCAAAAAGTCTGTGAGACACGATTTCTCTCGCATAAAGCCATGCTAACTATCCCTAATCATTCCTTACCTTTCCAAATGCATATAAATATTATGAAAAAAAAGTTTTGTCTCTGAATGCACACTGCAGTTGTAATGAGATACATGAGTTGAAATCACAAACAGACATAAATTATTATGATTTGATAGTTATTACAGAGACACGGTTGCGGAGTTAATAGGACTGGAAACACAAGGTATTTGACATTCTGGAAGAGTAGACAAAAATGGAATGAAGGTAGTTTGTCAACAAAGGAAGATATCAGCACATTAGTGAGTGGTGATATGGATGTAGTATGTGATGTGGAATTGGTTTGGGTGGAAATAAAGAATAGCAAAAGAATCAAGTCATGGGTGGGAGTCATCTGCAGGCCACTTAAGTGTTGCTTCACTGTAGGAGAGAAGTATAAATGAGGAAATAATGGAAGCTTGTAAAAAGAGCATTACAATCGACATGGAAGTTTTAATCTGCATTTGACTGGAAAAGTCTATGGGCAGTGGTAAGTTGGACAATGGAATTTGTAGAATGCATCAAGAATTGTTTCAAAGAGCAGAACATTGCACAAACTATCCAGGAACTAATATTTTTGATCAAGTAATATCTCATGAGGTAGCATCAAAAAGAGATGTCATAGTTAAAGATTCCCTAGGGTGTAATGGCTATAAGATGGAAGAATTTCAAATTCAGTCTAAGGGAGAGCAGCTTGGGCCTCAAGCCAGTGAACTTAAACAAAGGTAATTACTGAGGTAAGAAGAAAGAATTGTCTAAAGCAGATTGGGAAAATAGACTAAGGGAAAGAGCAGTAGGTGAGCAGTGGCAAACATTGAAGTAGATATTTCATAGTGTACAGCACAAGTTTATTGATGAAAGGGATGAACTACACATGGTTAATAAAGTTGAGCACTCAACCAAAACTTAAGACAAACAAATTAGCAAAAACCAGCAGTAGGCCAGAGAACTGGGAATTTATTTTAGGAATCAGTAGCAGTTAACTAAAAAGTTAATACAAAGGGAGAAAATTGATTATGAAATTAAATTAGCAAGAATCACAAAAACAGCAGCAAAAGATTCTACGTGTGCAGAAACAGAAAGAGAACAGTGTGGGACCCTTGGAAGATGTGCCTGGAGAATTGATAATTGGGATCAGGGAAATCACAGATAATTCAAACCAACATTTTGTATCATTCCAAAAATATCAGCTAGATAAGGTGCTAATGGTAGGTACAATGTTATAATCATTGTTATCATGTGGGACAAGGTATTTGACAAATTAATAGGACTGATGGTAGCCAAGTCACCAGAGCCTAGAAAGACTGTCCCCACAGTTGGTGTCATAATGAAGCAGTCTGGGAAGAGGTCCTTGCAGTCGGCATTGCCTTGCAACAGTCTGGGAAAGGGTGTCCTTACAGTTGGTGTCACAGCGAAGCCGTCTGGGAAGGATCACATGTTACTTTGACACTGTGTTCCAGGCAGCCACACACTGTGGCTTAATATTTTAAATGTGGCCACTAGTCAGGGACAGGACAGTTTGACAACAAGTGAGGCAGGTAGAGGAATCCTGAATGCTGCATTGGAGAATCCTCAGTGCTTGACATTGTCAAATAGGTATGCGATACTTGTTCCCTGGAGGGATGGGGAAAGAGTCTGCAGGGAGAATGGTCAAACTGACCATTGCACCATGGACAAGGAAGGTATTCAAGTGGAGCTGGGGGGTGGGGGAACCACAAAGAAATGTGATAATGGCAGGGGTTGTAAAATTAGCATCCTTTGTCAGGAGGATCAAGAGTCCCACATGGTGTGTTGCCTATTTGGTGCCAAGGTGAAGGACATTGTGAATCAGCTTGAAAGGATACAGGACAGGGAGGGTAGGATCCAGTTGTTGTGGTCCATGTTGGCACCAATAACAAAGGCAACAGTAGGCAAAGGCACTGTTTAGAAAACTCAAAGGTTGTAATCTCTGGATTATTACCTGAGCCATGTGCAAATTGGAAAAGTGCTAAGAAGATTAGGGAAGTAAACATGTGGCAAAAGGAGTGGTATGGGTAAGAGAGGTTCCATTTTGTCGAACATCAGAATTGGGACAGGAGGGAATTGTACTGTTAGATGGGCTCACATCCTGAGTCCCAGGATGTGAGTGAAAAGGCTGAATAGCGTGGTCACAAGGAGTTTAAATTAGTTAAAGAGGGCAGGGCTCAGGAGAGATTATTAACATTTCCAGAACAAGTAATAGGACAGAGGGTATGGAAAGTGTCAGATGGGCGGGGGTGGGGGCAGCTTTGCCTTCTTAATAAGAAATGAAATTAAATCAATAATAAGAAGTGACATGGAGTCGGAAAGCATAGAATCTTGTGGGTAGAGTTGATAAACCGCAAAGGAAAATAATACCCTGACGGGGGTTGTGTACAGGACTCCTCGCAGTGGTCAGGATGGGGGGACAAAAATAAATCAGGAGTTCGAAAAGCACTATTATAGCAATCATGGGAGACTTCAATATACAAGTAGACTGGGAAAATCAGATTGGCAGCAGGTCCAAAAAAAGGAATTGTGGGTGTCTACAGGATGGTTTTTGGAGCAGCTTGTGGTAGAGCCCACGAGAGGACAGGCAATTCTGGATTTGGTGATGTGTAATGAGACAGACTTCATTGGGGACCATAAGGTGAAGGAACCCTTTGGGGGTAGTGACTATAATATGATGGAATTCATCCTGCAGTTTGAGAGGGACAAGCTGGAATCAAATGTAATGTACTACAATTAAGTAAAATTAACTGCAAAGACATTAGCAGGGAGCTGGCCAGAGTAGATTAGAAGGGGAGCCCTCCTAGCATGGAAGACGGTGGAGCAGCAATGGCAGGAGTTTCTGGGGGTAATTAAGGAGGCAAAGCAGAAATTTGACCTTAGGAAGAAGAGACATACTAATAGGAGGACAAGGCAATAATGGCTGACAAGGGAAGGCAAGGACAGCATAAAAGCAAAAGAAAAAACACACAATATGGTGAAGATTAGTGGGAAGCTAGAGGATTGGAAACCTTTTAAAAACCTGCAGAGGATAACTAAAAAAGCACTGAGGGGAGAGGATAATATAAGATGGTAAGCTTGCTAGTTATATACAAGAAGATTGCAAGAGTTCTCTTAAATATCTAAAAGATAAGAGAGAGGCACGAGTGGATATTGAACCAATGGATAATGAGGACAATGGAAAAGAAATGGCGGAGGAACTGAAAAACGTTGCATCAGTTTTCGCAGTCAAAGATACCAGCAGCATATTCGAACTTCGAAAGAGCCGGGGGCAGAGGTGAGTGTAGTGGCAATCATGGAGGAGAAGTGTTGGGAAATTCTGAAAGTGGATACATCATCTAGACCAAATGGACGACACCCCGGGTTCTGAAGGAGATAGCTGAGGAGATTATAAAGGCATTGGTTGTGATCTTTCAGGAATCACTGGAGGCAGGGAGGGTGCCAGAGGATTGGAAAATGGTTCATGTAACACCCTGTTTAAGAACGGAGGGAGGCAGCAGCCAGTAATTTATAGGCTGGTTAGCATGACCTTGGCCATTGGTAAGATTTTAAGAGTCCATTATTAAGGATGAGACTGTAGAGTACGTGGAAGTGCATGGTAAAATAGAACTGATTCAGCAGCTTTGTCAAGGGGAGGTCATTCTCTGAAGAAGTAATGAGCAAGTCAGATAAAGGAGAGGCAGTGGATGTGATATATTTGGATTTTCAGAAGGCCATTCTCAAGATGCTGCCTAGGAGACAGTTAAATAACTTAAGAGCCCATAATGTTATGGGCAAAGTACTGGCATGGATCGAGGATTGGCTGACTGGCAGAAGGCAGACAGTAGGGATAAAGGAGTATTTTTCAGGATGGCAGTCAGTGACTAGTGGAGTCAGTGTTGCGACCACAACTACTCATGTTGTACATTAACAATCCAGATGAAGGAACTGAGCACATTGTTGCTAATTTTGCAGATGACACAAAGATAGATGGAGGGATGGCTCATGTTGAGGAGGCAGTGAGGCTGCAGAATCACCTGGACAGGCTATGAGAGTGGGAAAAGAAGTGGCAGTTAGAATACAATATGGTAAAATGTGAGGTTATGCACTTTGGCGATATAGGCTTCAGAAATCTGAAGTAGAAAGAGACATAGGATTCCTAATTCAGGAGTCTGTTAAGGATGACATGCAGATTCAGTTGGCACAGGAAGGCAAATGGAATGTTAGCATTCATTTTGAAAGGAGAAAGTGAGGTCTGTAGATATTGGGCATCAGAGTCAAAAAGTGTGGTGCTGGCAGCATCTGAGGACCCGCAGAGTTGACATTTCAGGCAAAAGCCCTTCATCGGGAATGTCGATGAAGGGCTTAAGCCCAAAACATTGACTCTTCTGTTCTTTGGATGCTGCCTCACCTGCTGTGCTTTTCCAGCACCACACTTTTTGACTTCATTTTGAAAGGGCTAGGAGCAGAGATGTACTGCTGACACTGTATGAGGCTCTGGTCAGACCACATTTGGAATATTGTGAGCAGTTTTGGACCCCATATATAAGGAAGGATGTGCTGGCCTTGGAGTGGGTTCAGAGGAGGTTTACAAGAATGATTCTGGGGGTGAAGGGCTTGTCATGTGAGGACCGGTTGAGGACTCTGAATCTGTACTTGATGGAGTTTAGAAGAATGAGGGGCCTGATGCAGGATCTCATTGAAACCTGCCGAGAGGCCTGGATCGAGAGGAAGTGAAGAAGATGTTTCCACTGGTAGAAGATTTTGACTTGAGTGTACAGACTCAGAGAGAAGGGACATCTCTTTAAAAGTGAGGTGAGGAGGAATTTCTTCAGTCAGAGAGTGGAAGGAGGCCAATTCTGTGACATGTGTTTAAGACAGAGATAGCTATAATGGGATCAAAGGTTATGGGGAGAAGGCAGGAGAATGGGTTTTGAGAACCATATCAGTCATGATTGAATGGTAGGCCAAATGTCCAAATTCTGCTCCTCTGCCTTATGGATTTATGGACCTGGTGGCTTGCATTGAAGGGCATTAAAGGAAGTGGCTACAGAGATGGTGGAAGCATTGATGGAAATATTTCAGAGCTCACTGGATTCAGGAGGGTATCAGTGGATAAGAAAATCACTAATGTGACATCTCTGGTCAAGAAATGAAGGAGACAGAAAGCTGGAAACTATAGGTTGGTTTTCTCAAGATTTGTTTTCAGAAAAATCTAAAGTCCATTATCAAGGAAGAAACAGCAGGACATTTAGAAAAGCTTAACACAATCAATAAGAGTCAGCATGATTTTGTGACAGTGAAGACACATTTGACAAATTAACTGGAGTTATTTAATGATATAATAAGCAGAATTAATAAATGAACCAGTAAATGTAATGGATTTGGATTTCCAGAGGTCATTCAACAAGGTGCCACAAAGAGGTGACTTCACACGATAGAATCTCATAGTATTGGGAGCAATGTATTTGCATGGGTTGAGCATTGGTTAACATACAGAAGACAGAGAGTCCAGATTATTGGGACTTTTCCAGGTTTGAAAGTTGTAACTGATGGAGTGCTACAAGGATCAGTCCTAGGGCCTCAATTATTTCCTTTCTATATTAATGATTTGGCAGAGAGTTCACATTATTATCCAAATTTGCTGATGATACAAAAAAAGATGGCAGGTTGTGATGAAGACATGAGGAGTTTGAAGGGGATTTAGATAGATTAAGTGGTGGGCAAACCTCATTGGCAAAACCTTGGCAGATTGACTTTCATATAGGAAAGTGTGAGGGCATGCACTTTGGAAGGAAAAATCAAAAAGCAGACTACTATTTAGATGTAGAAAGAGAGTCCAGAAAAAGTGCAACCCAGAAGGTTTTGGGAATTCTTGTACATGAAACATGTAGCTCGCCTGTAGGCAGCAAGTATTAAGAAAACTCAGTGGAATTTGCATTGGTAGGGGGTTGGAGTTGAAAAATAGAGGAGCCTTGTTCCAACTGTATAGGGTGTTGGTGATGCCAGACCAGGAATATTGTGTACAGTTTTGATCCCCATATTTCAGGAAAGGTATATTGGCATTGGATGTAGCCCATAGTCTGATTCATGGGATGAAGGGGCTGACTTCAATAATGACTAAACAGGTTAAGACTTTCTTCATTAGCACTTAGAAAAATGAGGGGTGATCTTATTGAAATATACAATACTCTGAGGGGGATTAGAACACAGGAACATGTAATGATTGGAACCAGGTTGACCTCATTGAATATGACGTTGCTGATTGAGGTCGTTAACTTGGGCCAATCAGGAAATCCCCAGCTGACCAACACAATCAGAGGTTAGAAAAATATAAGCACTACTACAGTTAGGCAATAGTGTAGGGAAGAAACAAAAAAAAACAAGTATAACCAGGAGATTTAGAATCTCCTTAGTTAAAAATAAATCAGAGGTTAGAATCTCTTCAGTTCTAGCAACTGACTCTGGGCTGGTTGGCCACAGCCAGTGTACTGTGCACAAGTACATAAAGGGAGACTTGGTGACGGAATACCTAGCCTCTATGCAGTTATTTCAGAATAGAAGTTGACAATTCAAAGCATCAAGTTTGCTCTGCTATTCAATAAGATTATTGTTGATCTGATAATCCTCAAATCCACTTTCCTGCCTTTTCCCCATAACTTTGGATTCCCTTGCAGATAGTCTATCTCAGCCTTGAATACACTTAAACAATTCTACAGGTTCATTACCCATATGAGGAGAAATTCCTCCTCATTTCTGTAACTGTGCAACCCCTTATTTTGAGATTATGCCCTCTGGTCTTTGACTCTCCCACAAGGAAAAACTAGGTCTCAGCTCCCTAGGAATCTTTTATGTTTCAGTGAGGTCACCTCTCATTCTTCTCAATTCCAAATAGTACAGGCCAACTCTACTCGACCTCTCATCATAAAACTATCTCTCCATACCCAGGATCAGACTTATAAACCTTCTATGGAGTGCCTCCAGTGTCAGAATATCTTTCCTTTGATGGTCAAAACTGTTCACAGTATTCTAGATATGATCTGAATAGTGTGGAGCTGGAAAGGCCCCGATGAAGGGCTTATACCCAAAACATTGATTCTCCTGCTCCTCAGATGCTGCCTGACCTGCTGTGCTTTTCCCGCACCACACTTTTTGACTCTGACTCTCCAGCATCTGCAGTCCTCACTTTCTCCATGATCTGAATAGTGTCTTGTACAGTTTTAGCAAGATTTCCTTTTTTATACTTCATTCCATTTGGAATGAGGGCCAACATTCCATTTGCCTTCCCTATTATCCACTTTCATGCATGGTAGCTTTTTATGATTCCCAAATCTGTCTGTGTGGCAGCTTTTCTGCACTCTTTATGCTATCTAAATAATGTTCAGCTCCTCTATTCTTCTTATAAAGTACATTACCTCATATTTCCCTATATTATATACCATCTGCCAAGTCTATGCCCACTCACTCAACCAGTCAATAACTCCACATTTCATGTTGGGACCTCAACTGTTCATTTATTTATTGATAACTTCGATGACAGGATGGAGAGTCACATATCAACATTTGCCAATTACTCAAACAACATTGTAAGAAATGCAGGTTGAAGCAGAAAGGCAAAATGTGTTATTAATTGATTGCGTTATTAAATGATTGAGCAAAAATGTGGTAAATGGATTTTTCAGAAAGCACACTTGAGATCCAATTTGAATTTAATCCAAAGAGAATGAAGTAGAATCTAAATGGTGAAATGCAAGGCACTCATGTACAGCTACAGATAATAAGCAAAAATACGATTAGAATCCTGGCTTTTAACAAAGGGACTGTGCAAAACCCTGATTAGAACACTCTTGAAAGATTGTGTTCAGTTTGGGTACCACACTTTAAGAAGGATGCTTAGGAGGGATTGTAGTGTAGGTTTCCCAGAATGATACACAGATGCCAGTGGTTAAATTATGCACTAGAACATACAAATAATTACAGTATTTCCTGCAATTTAGAATGTTAATGTTTGATTTGATCAAAGTTTACAAAATATTAAGGAAAACAAGGTAGATAGGGAGAAACCATTTCTGCTAGATGGGAAGTCAACAAATAGGAACAAGCCCTGAACATTAGTTAGGGAACATGCCTGTGTGCAAAGAATGCTAAACATTTGGGACTTTGTTCCACATGTGGCTGTTATGAAAAGTAGCATGCTATGTTTAAAACTGAGTTCAAAAGCATATGATGATCAAAGATATATGACATATGGGCAAAGGCAAGTACATGAATTTGACAATAAATTAACGATGGTCTGAATGAATAGGTGAATTGGCTGAAGGGGCTAAATAGCCTGGTCCTGTTCTGGTGTTTATATAAGATTCAAACTGCAGTGATACTCCTTTAAGAAGTAAGAAGTTTTGAGTGAATAATGACTAATTGAAATTACCAGAGACAGAGATTGAATGGCCTGGCTGTGCTGCAAAGGGTGTCACTCTTACTATCTATAGCAAACACTCTTGGCAGTGTCCTCATATACCTCTAAAACCCAGTTATCTTTTTATAACTCCTTTCATGAAATTATTGTTCAAATTAACTCTGGCAAAGGGCGGCTTTCCTCTTAGCCTATACACAAATCTATTCTTGTCCACATCCAATACTTTTTCCTCTGGCTTCTTTGCACCCCACCGCACCTAATATCAACTGTTCCTCTTCTGAATTATCCATATTCTCTCTAAGTTACTCTATTAGGTTGCTGAGGGTGAGTAGAGGGTGAATGACAATGTGGGAGAATTTTTACTGACTATTTCCTCAGATGAGAGTCCTCCTATTGGGTTATTTCCGCTTTGTTGATGGGGGTCTAAGTATTTCAGTTCCCCCTCCTGATGAGTTAAGAACCAGACGTCCGCTGTTCCATCACCTCCTGTAGCTCATTGTTCCCAGGAATGAGGAATAATTTCTGTCTGGCATGAGAACAGAACAGATGGTACTTTCATTCGCAGGCTGGCTGATTTGACATCTATTAGCGAATTTCTCTTATGGAGTTCCAATAAAGAAAATAACTCTTCCAAAAGTATGCATATATTGCAGGGTTCCCCCAGTAATATAATGTAATCGTTACATTTGAAATAGTCTATACAGATGTTTCAGCTCACTGGTTTATGTATCTACATTTATTACAGTATTTTTAGGATTACCAATCTGTAGTCCATTTAGTTTAAATTATAGAAGGAAAAAGCAGCTTGTTGCCAACATACTTATCGTGCTGACCTTGTGAGAAAAAAAAAACCCCTTCCTGGACTGCAAGAGAATCTTGGTGATTAAGGATTTGCTATTCACTGTCCATGACAACTGCTTCCATATGGTCCTGCCCGCTTTGTTAGCAGGTCTCCTGTCATGTACTTCCACAATTGAATCCCTCCTCTGCCTAATTACAGTCACATTAATATTTCCTTCACTCCCTGAGAAATTTGCTGCCATCTTTGAAATATTTCCTGCTGGAACTGCGGCTGAAAATTTATCCTTTCTTTACCTCTAGGAAATGTGGGGGAGTGTAACATTGTGCAGGAGGCTTGAGGGACTTGCTTTGTTCCTTGTCTTCTCACTTTCACCAGTTGTTTACCACTTTGTCTGTTTAAGGCCGATTGAGTAGACAGGCAGGAGGCTGGAAGAACACTGCAAGCCAGACAGCATCAGCAGGTGCAGAAGTCAACGTTTCAGTGTAACCCTTCTTCAGGTTATACCCCAAGCATCAACTTCTCCACCTCATGATGCTGCCTGGCTTGCTGTGTTCCTCCAGCCTCCTGCCTGTCTATTTTGGATTTGAGCATCTGCACTGTTTTTGTTTCTAAGGCTAATTGAGGCTTTGAAATAGCCAATTTTAGACCCACTTTATTGTCTCTTCCTTCTGCCTCTGGTATCCTGCCAGCAGCTTATAAATGCTCTACCACCTGGAGAGCTGCCCAGTGAAACTTGGCAGACTCTCTATTGGGCAAGAAGCAGGGGTAGTCCCCTCTTGCTTAGGCACACTATGGTCTGTACAAACACAAACACCCTCCCCACCCGCTGCTGAAGATGCCCATCTCTACCTGTACAATCCAACCCTCCATTCACCATCTCAGCAGGATCTCTCTGGTCACTCCCGGAGATCCACAAACCTCTTGCCCGAACTCTGGTCCTCTTCAACAATATACCCCAAAGAGCTGCTAGTACCTAAGAGCTGTTCAGATGTCCAATTGGCTGGCAGATTTTGCAACAGCCTGCCGCAGAGATGCAAAAATCATGGAGGTAGGGAGTTAATTAACTGAGGAGAACAGCAGTGAATGCGGGACTCCGGGGCCTGTGTAGGCAAACTTGACCTCGAATTTCCAATTAGTAGGGGCTTGGTGGAGAGTAGGGTGCTGTGCTGGGCATAGTTTCCACATAAAATCCTGGTTAATGGTTTCAACTTGCAATTTGCTCAGTCTGCAGTTTGAGCAGTTTTGCCTTTAACTTTGCAGTTGTACCCTTCCTTCTGTTTCCCTTAAAACAATGAAAAGACTTTGTAAATAACCAAATACAGGCCGGACTTGTGTCCCTGTACAGAATCTGGAGTCTGCTTATATGCATTTCATTGTTTTTTGAGTAGAGAACATCCCCTCAAATCTAGCACAGTAATTTTCATCAGGGTTAATTTACACCACAATTTATTCTGCCATCACCCAGTCTGTACCATGCTGAGCAAAAAACCGAATTCCCATTGGAATGTTTAGGATGCCAATTTCCAGGGCAGAAATACAAATAAAGCAAATCACTTGACACAAACTTTCTGTAGATGTTTAGAAGTTCACAAAACAAAACTCAGGAAACATAGGTTATACATTTAATGAGATTTGATTCCAGTATCTAGCAACCATGTTAGTAATGGGCAACAGATGCAATGTATCTGCCATTATCACTTGGAAATAACTTGCATGAAAATTTTGGGATATCATTAATATCTTCATACTAAGCTTCCAACTGAAACATTAAACTACATATGGTGATCAAGTTGTCAATCCGAAATGCAGGTAATAGCAAAATATATGGACAACTATTTTCTGCCCACTTTTCTGTTCTAATTGGTCTCATTAAGATTATAAAACCATAAGTCATAGGAGCAGGTGTAGGCCATTTGGCCCATTGATACTGTTCTGTATTTCAATGTGAACATAGCTGATCTGATCATCCTAAACTCCACTCTCCTGCCTTTTCCTTATAACCTTTGATTCCCTTACTGATTAAAACAATCTGTCTACCTCAGCCTTGAATGTACTTGAAGATATAGTCTATAGCTCTCTGATAAAGAATTCCATGATTGACTACTGCCTGAGAGAAGGAATTGCTCCTCCTCTGTGTACTGGCTGGCCAACTATTCAGTCTGAGATTATGTCCTCTGGTCTTAGACTTCCTCCACAATGGGGAATAATGTTTTAGCACCTACGTTATTAAGTCCCCTAAGAATCTTTTATGTTTCAGTAAAGTTGCCTCTCATTCTTCTAAACTCCAGTGAGTGTAAGCTCAACATACTCAGCCTCTCGTCAGAAGAAAATTCCTCCATACCCAGGATCAACCTAGGGAACCTCCTCTCAACTTCCTCCAACGCCAGTATATCTTAGCTATCAGGACCAAAATTATTCATGGTATTCCAGCTAGAGCCTTGTACTTTTAATAAAACCTGCCTCCATTCATACTCCATTTCCTGGGAAATAAAGTACAACATTGCATTTCCATCTAACCTCATGTACAAGGACCACAAATTCCTGTAACATGCAACTTCCTTCAATTTTGCGCCATTAAATAATACATAGCTCCTCTTTCCTCCTGTCAAAGTGAATACAGTCATACTATATTCCATCTTCCAAGTTTTTACCTATTCATTTAAAATGTCAAGATCTCTCTGCAGATTGATGCTGTCATTTTCACCACTCGATTTCCCACCTATTTTTGTCTCATCTGCAACTTGGTAATTCAGTTTCATCATCCGTGTCACCAATTTATATTGTAAATAATAATGGCCCAGCACTGATCCCTGTGGCACTTATCTAGTCCCAGGTTACCACCCTGATAAAGCCCTAACTTTCTGTCTTCTGTTTGTTAGCCAGTTCTCTATCCATGCTCATATATTATCTCCAACATCACAGACTTATCTTATTCATAAGCCTGATATATGGTACAGATAGACAACCCTTTATCTGAAATCCGGAAATCTGAAAAGCTCCAAAATCCGAAGTTTTTTGTGAAGTTTTTTCCTCATTAACAAGGTTGTTTGGTGTGCAAACAGTTAATCCAACTGCACATCCACTTGATGCGTATCACTCAGATGTGACGTGGGTAGGTGTGGCCCAGCATTGGCAGGCCTCAATTCTGTCTCACAGCCCATGGTACTCATTGTGAGTCTACTGTTCGGAAAGATTTTTTAAACTTTCACAGTCAAACTGTCACTTATTCCAAAATATGAAAAATTCTGAATTCCACAAACCAACTGGTCCCAAGCAGTTCAGATACAGGATTGTGTACCTGTGTCTTATCAAGCACCTTCTGAAAAGCCAAATATGCTACATATGTTCCTTCTTCTTTATTTATCCTGCTTGTTACCTTCTCAAAGGACTGTAACAAGTTTGGCAAGCATGCTTTCCCCTTCATTAAGCCATACTGATTCTGCTTGATCATGGTATGTACTTTTAAATGCATTGCCATTATATCCTCTTTAATAGATTCTAACATTTTCCCAATAACAGACTTTAAGCTAACTGGACTGTAGTTAGCTGTTCTCTTTTATCTCCTTTCCACTTTGAATAAGGATGTTATATTGATTGTTTTTCAATCTTCTGGGAATTTTCCAGAATCTAAGAATTCATGAAAAATTACTACTAGTGTATCCATTCTCTCTGTCACTACTATCCATTCTCCCTATAGCTACTTTCTTTAATATCCTCGAATGTACCGATTTAGCCACATTAATTTCCTTTGTACTTTTTATTGAGTAATATTTGTATTGCATTTATTGTTAGTCCCCTTTTAGCTGCTTGATTATTTACTATTCTTAGAATTGTAGCATTTGTGGAAAAGAACACTTGACATGTAAATGTCACCGTGAGCAGTTAACATAGCTACTGTACTGACAGAAGATGTTGCTTCTTTCTGAGGGCCTTTAACTTAGTCATCTCTAAAGTGTGCCAATGTTTTCAGGTGTATGAGGAACTGTAGGTGTATGAGATGTATGAGAACAATGGATTTTGGATGAAGGAAATGCCAAAGATTAGATTAGATTACATTACAGTGTGGAGATGACAAGACCAATCCTTGAATAGACCAAAACCAACAAATTTTTTTTTTTTTTTTAGATTACATTACAGTGTGGAAACAGGCCCTTCGGCCCAACAAGTCCACACCGACCCGCCGAAGCGAACCCACCCATACCCCTACATTTACCCCTTACCTAACACTACGGGCAATTTAGTATGGCCAATTCACCTGACCCTGCACATCTTTGGACTGTGGGAGGAAACCGGAGCACCCGGAGGAAACCCACGCAGACACGGGGAGAACGTGCAAACTCCACACAGTCAGTCGCCTGAGGCGGGAATTGAACCGCCTCAGTGCTAACCACTGTGCCACCGTGCCGCCCACGCAAATTGCAAGTAGCATACTGCAATATGCATCAAGTCAATGAAAAGGCCAGCAGAACTCAGGAATAGTTGATTGATGATGAGGATAGAACATGACATAGCTTAAGGTGGAGGCTGATTTAACCTGTGGCATGCCAACACATTTCCACAAATGAAGTTGCCTTGTTTAGAGGATGTAAGTAAAATATTCTGAGATCAAATTGTAACTGCATCATGCCTCCATATCAAACGATTTGTCATGAATCCTTTTCCGGACTACCTGTTCTGTATCATCTGTCATTCATCCACATTATGCAAACATCATTTTTTAACAAGCCTCTCACAACTTTGCTTATTAGTTCACTGATGCTCCTAAATCTGTGTAATATAATCCTGAAAAGAAAATGCAAATGTCACAAAATTTACACATTGTGCTAATTCAGAATTTTGAAGAAACCTCACATGGTTGACACTATTTGGTTTGGCTATGCTAAAGAATTAATTCTCAGCTATAAAGACATCATTTGCCCAGTGATTTGAACAACGGCAAATAAAAAGCTGTGGTACTTTAATCTTAAATTGACACAGTTAAGAGCTGGTTTGAAAACATTCCTTAATCTTTTGTGGAGTTTGAATGTTGTCGATTGGGTTTGTTTGATCTTTTGCCTTACTGGGGGAATAGAGGTGTGAAAACAATTTTATCTGATATTGAATTTTATCTTATCATCAATTGTCAAATTTGTACTTCAAGTGATTACAAAAAACAATATTTGTATTTAAGTCAATTGTCTTATTAAGTCAATCCATTCTATCTTGTGAAAATAAATTGCACCATTGTAAGCATATACCTAAAGATGAACCTATGTATGCATTAGAAGACATACAAGTGCATATATTTTTGGATCATTAAAAGAAACAGTCATTCATTTCTAATGAGCGGGTCACGGTTAAGTCTTTGAATAACTTGTGATAATGTGAAGCAGTTTCTATTTTGCTTCAGCTCAATTGTGTAGTGTAATTAAACTGTGAACTGCATGGGATTTTAGAAAGGAGTTTAGTATTTTCTTCAGAATGCAACTCTGGTTGCAATTGCGAAATTGTTAAGGACTCCACTGAGAATCTTAACTGAGCTTCAATCTTGTTAATGTTAGATACACAGTTAGAGTTCTGTTTTCCTGGCTAGAGAGCAAAACAGGAACCAATAGCACAACTGCTACTACTGCACGATGTAAATTAATTATGGATAAGGAAAGACAAATAATTTAATTCATAATTTTAGGAAATTTGATATTGAGAAAGAACCCACATTGTCCTCACTGCAAACTGTATTTGCCTGTTCTGTGACTTTTCCATCTGAACATCAGTGAAGATAAACTTCACAATAATCATTCTAATGTTACCTAATGCCAGCTTGAACTAGGGTAGCATGGCTGTCTCACAGTACCAGGGACTTGGGTTTGATTCCAGCCTTGGGCAACTATCGGTGTGGAGTTTGTACATTCTCCCTGCATCTGTGTGGGTTTCCTCCGGGTGTTCCAGTTTCCTCCCAAGTCCAAAGATGACTTCAGGTGAATTGGCCATGATAAATTGCCTATAGTGTTAGGTGCACTGGTCTGGGTGGGTTACTCTTCAGAGGGTTGGTGTGGACATGTTGGGCCAAATGGCCTGTTTCCACACTGTGGAAATCTATTCTGAACTCTCCTGTGTAACAGTTATAATTATTTCAAAGTAATTTTTCCAGATTTACTTTTTCCATTCCACCACTTTGTATGTATGTATTTTAAATTAAACTGTATGGACTTGTTAACACACACCTCTGGATCAGGTGGTAGCTTAACCTGGACATTCTATCCTACAGGCAGGGGCACTATCACTGTGCCACAAGAGTCCTATTAACTGACTTGTATACTGCTATAAAATAACTCTGTGGTTCTATTAGCTAGGCTGAAAAGCCCAATTTTCATCAGTTGTGATTTATTACACAGACCTATGACACTAGGCACAGAATAATGTTCTTTTCTTCATTGGTTCCAATATTTGAATGTTTCCCCTGCGTCTTGGTTATCTAAACTGGACATAGTACTAAACTGGTGTCTGACTAGAGCTTTAAACAGTTTGATTATAGTTTTTCTTTTGAGTTACATTCTATTCTTTTGCCAATGTGGTTTAAAACCTTTTTGCTTTGTTGGGTGCTGCTGAGTGCTGGTTTTATACATTTACTAATACTTCAAGGTGTCTTTCAAATTTATTTGTAGTTATTTCAACACCATTCAAAGAGTAAGGGTAAGAGTGGACTGAAACGATGGCTCAGTGGTTAGCAGCGCTGCCTTTCAATTCCAGCCTTGGGTGACTGCATGTGTGGAGTTTGCACATTCACCCCGTGTCTGCGTGGACTTCCCTCCGGGTGCTCTGGTTTCCTCCCACAGTCCAAAGATGTGCGGGCCAGGTGAATTGGCCATGCTAAATTGCCTGTCATGTTAAATTGCCTGTAGTGTTAGTTGGAGGGAAATGGGTCTGGGTGGGTTACTCTTCGGAGGGTTGGTTTGGGCTGAAGGGCCTGTTTCCACGCTGTAAGTAATCTAAATGTGTTCAGTTTCTTTTCTATCTGCAATACTTTACACTTCTCTAGAATAACCTTTATCTCCTCTCGCTCAGTTTACATTCATTCATTTTCCAACTCATTCTGAGCATTTTAAGAATTTAAACGAATTTAGAAATTTAGAAATGATTCAATGGCTGTACAAGGATCAACAGTGTCCTCCTGCTCATGACCCCATGAGACAACCCATAAGAAACAAACCTATATTTTTAATCTTCATTTAATATAGGAAAGTGGTACAAGGCACTTCACAGAGGTGTAAGGAAAAGGTTGACTGTCAAATCAAAGATGGTTAGGAAATGTAATCAAAGACTTGTTAGAAAAGATGAGCTTTGAGAATCTTGAACTGAGATGGAGCTGGAAAGATGGAATGGTTTAGACAATTAGGGAATCACATTGTCAGAACAGTAGAATATGTCAGAAAAACAAACAAATCAGACTATTTGAAACTCTGAGTTCTGATGAAGGGGCACGGGACTCAAAACATTAACTCTGATTTTTCCCCAGAGATGCTGCCAGACCTGCTAAGCTTTTCCAGCAATTTCTTTTTTTTGTTCAAAGTTCTGGTCAGATACGGGTTGAGTACTACGTCCATTTTATATTAACAGGATGCAGGGGATATATTCAAAATATTGGAAAAAGTGTAGAAATTTCTGTGCTTAGTTTCAAAGGTCTGAGTAATAAATCAAGACTGAAAAAAATTGGGCTTTTCAGCCTGGCTAATAGAACCACAGAGATTTTTTATAATAGTGGAGCCTAGGCAATTAATCCAAGGCTATCAATGCTGGGAAGATAGGAGCAAATTACTGCAGATGCTGGAATCTGTACTGAAAATACCAAATGCTGCAGATCACAGTGGATCAGACAGCATCCATGGAGAGACAGTAAGCTAACATTTTGAGTCTATATGACTTCATCAGAGCTGTGAAGAAAGATTGGACCAGAGTCAGAGGTTGAGAAAACCTGAGGGGATGCAGAATGTCAAGGTAAGGTTGGGTGAGACCAAGAAGTGATGCAATCATAACGAGGAACATATTAAAGTTAAGGCATGAGTAATGGAATTGAGAATTTTCTTCTCTTTCAAAATTCTTAAGCAGCAGGGGAGATCCTAACCTTGCTTGCATCAGTGGGGAATTCAGTGGCATGTCTGCAGGATGAAACCTTCAATGGATTGCCCCAATTAAGAGCAGTTAGTGGGACATGGGGATGTGTAGCCCAATGCAAGGTCTCATTGGACTGGCTGACCAGTTACTCTACTGGAAGAGGGAAGTGAAGTCAAATGAAAATAAAGGCTCAATATTGTTTGGACCATCAGCATGAAATAGGAATAGTTACAGCCTGGTGGCTCTGTGATAGAAGTCACTGACATCCTTCTAAAGTCCAAGTGGGCCTCATAGATATGCGTTCCCTGATTGGGGCTGTTAAGCTGGTCCAATCAGGGAGCCCTATCTGACAGATTTGTATAGGAGTGTCAGCAGTTCTATTCACTCTGAGAGCTGGCTCTGAGGGAGCTGGGTCAGTCAAGCACTAAGCACATGTAAATTAAGGTGAGCTTGGTGTTGGGATACCATCCTCTGTAAAGATATTTCAATCTCAATTTTAAAAATAAATCAGTGACCTCATCATTTTCACAGAGTGGTTGCTTAGCTCCCTAGCCCTTGTGTGAAGAAGTACTTCTTAATTTCACTCTTTAACTGACCTAGCTCAAATGTTAGAATTATGCCCTTTGCTCTGGATTTCGGCAGAGGTAACAGTTTCTCTGCATCTATCATATTGATTTCCTTAATTGTTTACTGACCTTATATGGACCAAGAAACAACATTCTAACTTCAAGAAAATATAAAACAAGTTCATGTAACATGTCCTCACGTCCTTTTAATTTGAATGCTGGTACCATTCTGGTGAATTTGTCCTTAAGGCCAATATGTCTTACTTGGAAACAAAGTTATATGACCACTCTAAGATGACCATGTTTATATTACCACAGTCAGGTAAGAATGAACCTTCTGATGAAAGGTAAAGAATGCAAAACCAGAAAGGACCTTTATTTGACAGCTGTAAAAAAGGAACTGACTCCAAAATGTTTCTTTTGCTCTGAAAATATCCATAATAAAGACTGATGAAGCAGGGAATTGTTTTCAATGGTGACCACTGCTCAGCTCACATCTGGGGAACACGTCAATGGTTCTGCAACCATTTATTAGAGCAGCAGTTACCTTAAACCTCACTGTAAATTCTTATTATTGAACAGCTAATGTTTCTTTTCCAAACTAAAATGAATTACTCAGCGTGCTTCACCTGACAAGGCTTCCTTTAAATCTTTGTAATATTTTGTGCCACGTTTCAGCCACACATTATTATTTCAAGGCTGGTAGGAAATGCTGTCCATCTGTGCAATATTCCCCCAGGACGCCAGTTTGAACTTCTGAATCCTTTTGTACGACACAGGCCTGGTGTATTCATAACTGTGAGCCCATGTGGCCACACAGTATGGGAAAGCAAACACTCGGTCCTGTCCAACGGAGGGTCACTCCTATCTGGCACTATTGGAAGAGCTGTGTAAAGAAAGAAGCATAAAATCAGGGAAGTCTGAGGTGTGATGAATTACTTGAGCTGCTACTGACCCCCATTAATCAAAGGACATGTAACAATATTGCAACAGCATTAGGATGAGGTATGCTGACCCTGGGTCTGTGATTAGATCAGAAAAACAACCATTGTTACCAGCGTACAATCATAAAAGGGAGTTTGCTTTCTCCAAATTACACAGGCAATGAGGCCCCAGTAACAACTGATAGTATAGTTGATGTAAGCTAAAAGGTGAGCAAATAACAATAATTATGCATCCAAAAACAAACAGACATTCGTCCATCCCACATCATAGGAAATCTTAGCGGACCTGTGGTATTCCAGTATCAGGTACATCTTTTGCAGAGGAAGATTAGAGAATGCCAGCAAAATTAATCTCCCCCGTTGTTAATGTTCCAATGTCGATAGATTTTCTGTATTACGAGGAAACAATGATGTCAGCATTAAACATTCCAATAGGTGCTGCATTTGGCAGCCTTTGAACATATGCTGTGCCATCCAATAAATTTCAACAAGTCAACTGTTTCTGTAAAAGAGTTCCAGTGTTTCAGGTTTTAAGATAGCTCACCATCGTGACTGTCATTATGACTGCATAATAATTGCACTACACAAATAGTAGCTAAGTTATCCGGAAAACAAAAATAAATAATAGGTATCATTGTTTAGTTTATTCTGATATTCTATTGGTTTCTCTTCTTTTAAATCCTCTTATTTTAACAGCATTCACCTCTTTAAGGCCTTTGGTACAGACAACATTCAAAGCTAAACTAATGCCTTCATTGTTCTCTGAGCAAGATAGCAGAAAAAGCCTGTTGTCAGATATATAGCATCCTTTGTACCTCTAGTCTCTAACCCATTTATGCCTCATCCTTTATTGACCCTTTCTATGTCATTATTTTTTCTATGGTCAATCCTCACTACTGAATGTTCCTCTCACGTTTCTCTTAAATTACAAATACCCAATCTGATATGCTTTTCATTCCACCTGCACCTACTCATTACTGAAAACAAGACTGTCTCCCACACATACTCACTTCTTAGGATTTCAAAACTGGAATTCTTCAGCTGGGTCAGTCTCTCTGTCCTCTTGTAACCCACAGTCTTTAAAGTTTAAGTAATGGTATTACTGATTCCTGATTTATCTCATCCTCCTCTTACACTTTTGAACCTTGCCAATCTTAAAATGTGGTTTACCTCGAAGTAGCTGTTATAGATGTTATAGATGTTGCCTGGTATAGATGTTTTACCAGGATGTTGCCTGGTATGGTAGGAAGATCGTATGAGGAAAGGCTGAGGCACTTGGGGTTGTTTTCATTGGAGAAAAGAAGGTTTAGGGGTGACTTGATAGAGGTGTACAAGATGATTAGGGGGTTTAGATAGGGTTGACCGTGAGAACCTTTTTCCACGTATGGAGTCAGCTATTACGAGGGGGCATAGCTTTAAATTAAAGGGTAGTAGGTATAGGACAGATGTTAGGGGTAGGTTCTTTACTCAGCGAGTCGTGAGTTCATGGAATGCCCTGCCAGTAGCAGTGGTGGACTCTCCCTCTTTATGGGCATTTAAGCGGGCATTGGATAGGCATATGGAGGATAGTGGGCTAGTGTAGGTTAGGTGGGCTTGGATTGGCGCAACATTGAGGGCCAAAGGGCTTGTACTGCGCTGTATTCTTCTATGTTCTATGTTCTATAGATGGTGACACCTAAAATTTTGTAGTTTTTCAGATGGGAAACTCTCTCATCCAGATTGCAGATGGTCAAATTATTCTCTATTCAGTCATTTAATCTGGAAGTCCATTGTACTAGGCTACTCTTCATTCACTGTCAGTACGTACATTATCGATTACCTGGGGAACTAAGTAATTACCTAATTCAGTCAGATCAGAGTTTCAATATAGAGGAAAAATTCCATTCAAATCTAAGTATCTTTAGTTGTATAATTCCAATCATGAAAGAGGAATTGATCATGCAGTGGATTTAGATTGTGATCTCCCAACTATGTATCTGGATTTGAGTCCAGTCATAGTGACAATAATCCATTAAACAGATTAATATGATCATTAAAAGCAGTCCGGTGAATATCATACAAATGCAATAACATGTTACTTTCTAACACCATTGAATTTAAAAATCAGTTAAAAATATTTGATGAGAAACCCAATAATTGTGGTTCCTTCAGTTTGTCTCTGAAGTTCACAACACATTATCTGTTTTAATTCATGAATTTGGAAGCAAACGTGTTCGATTCATGAAATCCAAAAGCTATTTTCTTTTTGTTTTCTGAAATATCCTCAAATCACTTAAGTGACAGTTCACAATGCCAATAGTACAACTAAAAACAGGAAATACAGTAATAATCAGTAGCTTTGACAGAATCTGTGCAGAGAGTAACAATGCTAATGTTCTTTGATCTGTGATGGAATATGTGGGCAGCATCTATAAGAACCATGCTGCTGCATGAAATGTGTAACATGTTTAACCAACACTCTCACTGCCTGGCAGCTCTGAGGGAATCCTCCAGTACCTAGCAGACTGTGTGTGTCAATACATTTTACAGAGTGCATCCTGCAAAACTCTTGCCAATAATTGTAAGGCAACCAACTGATGATAGGAAAGGAAGCTGAAGAGGAGGAAGAATGGAGGCAACCAACAAATCCTCTTCAAATCTGTGCTATCATTAAAAACACATTCAACTACAATAGTAGTAAATACAACCTGCTTGAAAAGGTAAAGTTTTGGACTAAATTATCTGCCATGAGCAGCAACCCAGCAACAGGGCTGGCTGGTTGACAGGCTGCTCTTGTCAGTACAAGAAGACTGATGCTAGCATCCTGACATGGTAAAGCAGGGTCATGCTCCACAGAATCACTGACATTATCCTGGAGCAGCATCTCAGCAATTCTGGCAATGCTTTGGGAGACAAATTGTTGGACTGCTGTGAGAGCCTGCAAGTCTCTAGAAACACTGGCATCTGTTGTTATGATGGCAGCTTCCTGAGTTTGCATAGGCATGTAGCAAATAAAAGGAGGAGTCAGCTGTGTAGCCTATCGAGCCTTTGTCAAGAGGATCAAGGGTGATCTCTGATCTTAATTTCATTTTCTCACCTTTTCACCATTTCCCTTGATTCTGTTACTGCACACAAAGTATTGGTACCAGCTTTTCATATACTTGACTAAGTTCATTGGCGTAGAGAATTCCACAAATTCACAACACTGGAAACATTAGTTCTGTTTCCCTTTCCACAGATGCTGCCAGAGCTGTGGAGTTTCTTCAGCATTTTATGTTTACATTACATCCTTCCTTAGACATGGAGACCAAAAGTACAGGACTCTAGGTGTGTTATTATGAAATCTCTGTAATACTGATTCAATCCTTGTCTTGAATTCCTTTGCGCTCCCCACAACACCCCATCCACGTAAGAACCAGCATTTGATTTGCATTTGTAATTTCTTTCTCTGCCAGCAAGCCAATGTCTTATGTTTCAAGTGTAAGAATACCCAATTCTTTCTGAACATTAATACTTCTTAATTTCTAACCATTTAAAACAAAATCTGTTTTTCTCTTTTGCATTCCAAAAGTGAATAAGCTCCCGTCATCCCATATAACATCTACCACAGTCTTGCCCACTCACTTAACCTGTCAACCTGAAAGTGACACATGTATTTTTACTTTTTTTTGTCCTTTAACCAAACTTCCACCCATATCATATTATTTACGACCAGGTTTTTACCATATGCACTTTATTAAATGCCACTTGAAAGAGCATGATTTCAGACTGATCCTTTACTGTAAGGCCCTGATTCTGCGTGGTTTCTGTTTGTGCTGCACTGAAAACTGAGATTTCAGCTATCAAATGGTGTGCCATGGTCGGGTCTATATTTGTGTGACATCCCAGAAGTTAACTGAAATTTCTGGTCAAGATGATGGCGAAGTGGCTGCATAGTGTGTGAGATCCTGAGGACAGAGCTCATCTGTTTCATCCACTTTTACTATATTTTTCTATCTCTGCTTTTTATGCTTACTTCCCTTAGATGGCACCAAGGTGGTCAGAGCATCAGAGGCAAGATTTGTTCCTGATGGCAGCAGAGGGAGTCAATTTTATGCTTCCAATGGTGGCGGAGGCAAAAGGAGGTGAGTTTATGCTCCCAACAGTGGAGGGAGATGAATATATGCTCCCAGCGGTGGTGTTGGCAATGGTGGACGGAGGTGGAGTACTGCTCCCAGATGTGGTGGCAATCGTAGAGGGAGGTGAGGTTTTGCTCCAAGCAATGGTGGTGATGGAGGGAGATGAGGTTTTGCTCCCAGCGGTGATGGTAATGGAGGGAGGTGAGGTTTTGCTCCTAGCAGTGATGGTAATGGAGGGAGGTGAGGGTTTTGCTCCCAGCAGTGATGGTAATGGAGGGAGGTGAGGGTTTTGCTCCTAGCAGTGATGGTAATGGAGGGAGGTGAGGGTTTTGCTCCCAGCAGTGAGGGTAATGGAGGGAGGTGAGGTTTTGCTCCAAATGGTGATGGTAATGGAGGGGGGTAAGGTTTTGCTCCCAGCAGTGATGGTAATGGAGGGAGGTGAGGGTTTTGCTCCCAGCAGTGATGGTAATAGAGGGAGGTGAGGGTTTTGCTCCCAGCAGTGATGGTAATAGAGGGAGGTGAGGTTTTGCTCCCAGCGGTGATGGTAATGGTGGGAGGTGAGGGTTTTGCTCCCAGCAATGATGGTAATGGAGGGAGGTGAGGGTTTCCTCCCAGCAGTGATGGTAATGGAGGGAGGTGAGGGTTTTGCTCCCAGCAGTGATGGTAATGGAGGGAGGTGAGGGTTTTGCTCCCAGTGGTGATGGTGATGGAGGGAGGTGAGTGTTTTGCTCCGAGCGGTGATGGTAATGGAGGGAGGTGAGGGTTTTGCTCCCAGTGGTGATGGTAATGGAGGGAGGTGAGGGTTTTGCTCCCAGTGGTGATGGTAATGGAGGGAGGTGAGGGTTTTGCTCCCAGTGGTAGTGGTAATGGAGGGAGGTGAGGGTTTTGCTCCCAGCGGTGATGGTAATGGAGGGAGGTGAGGGTTTTGCTCCCAGCGTGATGGTAATGGAGGGAGGTGAGGTTTTGCTCCCAGTGGTGATGGTAATGGAAGGAGTTGAGGGTTCTGCTCCCAGCAGTGATGGTAATGGAGGGAGATGAGTGTTTCCTCCCAGCAGTGATGGTAATGGAGGGAGGTGAGGGTTTTGCTCCCAGCAATAATGGTAATGGAGAGAGGTGACGGTTTTGCTCCCTGCGGTGATGGTAATGGAGGGAGGTGAGGGTTTTGCTCCCAGCGGTGATGGTAATGGAGGGAGGTGAGGATTTTGCTCCCAGCAGAGATGGTAATGGAGGGAGGTGAGGGTTTTGCTCCCAGCAATGATGGTAATGGAGGGAGGTGAGGGTTTTGCTCCCTGCGGTGATGGTAATGGAGGGAGGTGACGGTTTTGCTCCCAGCAGTGATGGTAATGGAGGGAGGTGAGGATTTTGCTCCCAGCAGAGATGGTAATGGAGGGAGGTGAGGGTTTTGCTCCCAGCAATAATGGTAATGGAGAGAGGTGACGGTTTTGCTCCCTGCGGTGATGGTAATGGAGGGAGGTGAGGGTTTTGCTCCCTGCGGTAATGGTAATGGAGGGAGGTGAGGTTTTGCTCCAAATGGTGATGGTAATGGAGGGAGGTGAGGGTTTTGCTCCCAGCATTGATGGTAATGGAGGGAGGTGAGGTTTTTACTCCCAGCAGTGATGGTAATGGAGGGAGCTGAGGGTTTTACTCCCAGCGGTGATGGTAATGGAGGGAGGTGAGGGTTTCCTCCCAGCAGTGAAGGTAATGGAGGGAGTTGAGGGTTTTGCTCCCAGCAGTGATGGTAATGGAGGGAGGTGAGGATTTTGCTCCCAGCAGAGATGGTAATGGAGGGAGGTGAGGGTATTGCTCCCAGCAATGATGGTAATGGAGGGAGGTGAGGGTTTTGCTCCCTGCGGTGATGGTAATGGAGGGAGGTGAGGGTTTTGCTCCCTGCGGTGATGGTAATGGAGGGAGGTAAGGGTTTTGCTCCTAGCAGTGATGGTAATGGAGGGAGGTGAGGTTTTGCTCCAAATGGTGATGGTAATGGAGGGAGGTGAGGGTTTTGCTCCCAGCAGTGATGGTAATGGAGGGAGGTGAGGATGTTGCTCCCAGCGGTGATGGTAATGGAGGGAGGTGAGGGTTTTGCTCCCAGCAATGATGGTAATGGAGGGAGGTGAGGGTTTTGCTCCCTGCGGTGATGGTAATGGAGGGAGGTGAGGGCTTTGCTCCTAGCAGTGATGGTAATGGAGGGAGGTGAGGGTTTTGCTCCCAGCAGTGATGGTAATGGAGGGAGGTGAGGTTTTGCTCCCAGTGGTGATGGTAATGGAAGGAGGTGAGGGTTTTGCTCCCAGCAGTGATGGTAATCGAGGGAGATGAGTGTTTCCTCCCAGCAGTGATGGTAATGGAGGGAGGTGAGGGTTTTGCTCCCAGCAGTGATGGTAATGGAAGGAGGTGAGGATTTTGCTCCCAGCAGAGATGGTAATGGAGGGAGGTGAGGGTTTTGCTCCCAGCAATGATGGTAATGGAGGGAGGTGAGGGTTTTGCTCCCTGCGGTGATGGTAATGGAGGGAGGTGAGGGTTTTGCTCCCTGCGGTGATGTTAATGGAGGGAGGTGAGGGTTTTGCTCCCTGCGGTGATGGTAATGGAGGGAGGTGAGGGCTTTGCTCCTAGCCGTGATGGTAATGGAGGGAGGTGAGGTTTTGCTCCAAATGGTGATGGTAATGGAGGGAGGTGAGGGTTTTGCTCCCAGCAGTGATGGTAATGGAGGGAGGTGAGGGTTTAGCTCCCAGCGTTGATGGTAATGGAGGGAGGTGAGGGTTTTGCTCCCTTCGGTGATGGTAATGGAGGGAGGTGAGGGTTTTGCTCCCTGCGGTGATGGTAATGGAGGGAGGTGAGGGTTGTGCTCCTAGCAGTGATGGTAATGGAGGGAGGTGAGGTTTTGCTCCAAATGGTGATGGTAATGGAGGGAGGTGAGGGTTTTGCTCCCAGCAGTGATGGTAATGGAGGGGGCTGAGGGTTTTACTCCCAGCGGTGATGGTAATGTAGGGAGGTGAGGGTTTCCTCCCAGCAGTGAAGGTCATGGAGGGAGTTGAGGGTTTTGCTCCCAGCAGTGATGGTAATGGAGGGAGGTGAGGATTTTGCTCCCAGCAGAGATGCTAATGGAGGGAGGTGAGGGTTTTGCTCCCAGCAATGATGGTAATGGAGGGAGGTGAGGGTTTTGCTCCCTGCGGTAATGGTAATGGAGGGAGGTGAGGGTTTTGTTCCCTGCGGTGATGGTAATGGAGGGAGGTGAGGGTTTTGCTCCTAGCAGTGATGGTAATGGAGGGAGGTGAGGTTTTGCTCCAAATGGTGATGGTAATGGAGGGAGGTGAGGGTTTTGCTCCCAGCAGTGATGGTAATGGAGGGAGGTGAGGATTTTGCTCCCAGCGGTGATGGTAATGGAGGGAGGTGAGGGTTTTGCTCCCAGCAATGATGGTAATGGAGGGAGGTGAGGATTTTGCTCCCTGCGGTGATGGTAATGGAGGGAGGTGAGGGTTTTGCTCCCTGCGGTGATGGTAATGGAGGGAGGTGAGGGTTTTGCTCCTAGCAGTGATGGTAATGGAGGGAGGTGAGGTTTTGCTCCAAATGGTGATGGTAATGGAGGGAGGTGAGGGTTTTGCTCCCAGCAGTGATGGTAATGGAGGGAGGTGAGGATTTTGCTCCCAGCAGTGATGGTAATGGAGGGAGGTGAGGGTTTTTCTCCCTGCGGTGATGGTAATGGAGGGAGGTGAGGGTTTTGCTCCCTGCGGTGAAGGTAATGGAGGGAGTTGAGGCTTTTGCTCCCAACAGTGATGGTAATGGAGGGAGGTGAGGTTTTGCTCCAAATGATGATGTAAATGGAGGGAAGTGAGGGTTTTGCTCCCAGCAGTGATGGTAATGGAGGAAGGTGAGGGTTTTGCTCCCAGCGGTGATGGTAATGGAGGGAGCTGAGGGATTCCTCCCAGCGGTGATGGTAATGGAGGGAGGTGAGGGTTTTACTCCCAGTGGTGATGGTAATGGAGGGAGGTGAGGGTTTTACTCCCAGCAGTGATGGTAATGGAGGGAGCTGAGGGTTTTGCTCCCTGCGGTGATGGTAATGGAGGGAAGTGAGGGTTTCCTCCCAGCAGTGATGGTAATGGAGGGAGGTGAGGGTTTTGCTCCCAGCAGTGATGGTAATAGAGGGAGGTGTAGGTTTTGCTCCCAGCAGTGATGGTAATGGAGGGAGGTGAGGGTTTTGCTCCTAGCAGTGATGGTAATGGAGGGCGATGAGGGTTTTGCTCCCAGCAGTGATAGCAATGGAGGGAGGTGAGGGTTTTGCTCCCAGCAGTGATGGTAATAGAAGGAGGTGTAGGTTTTGCTCCCAGCAGTGATGGTAATAGAGGGAGGTGTAGGTTTTGCTCCCAGCAGTGATGGTAATGGAGGGAGATGAGGGTTTTGCTCCCAGCAGTGATAGCAATGGAGGGAGGTGAGGTTTTGCTCCAAATGGTGATAGTAATGGAGGGAGGTGAGGTTTTTGCTTCAAATGGTGATGGAAATGGAGGGAGGTGAGGTTTTGCTCCCAGCGGTGGTGGTACCCGTGTGGAAGGGAGGTGAGTTTGAGCCCTGCATCCGTTGCGTGACTGGGTGTCTGCATTTCCAAGATCAGCCCACTCATGGTTGCAATGTTATCAGGTGAGGCAACATGCTGCTGAAGAATGGCGATTCTGTTCCAGCTGCAGTGGCGCAGCGGAGGGACTCAAGGCCGGCCAACTGGTTTGTGCTTGTGATGGTCTCAGTGTCGGGATGGAACAACCTGGATCCAGGCCCGTGGTTAAACATATAAGAAGGATCGCAATGTTGTACTTTTAACTTTATTTCTTTATTTTCTACTTCATGTCTACGATTTTATACCTAGATTCCTTTGTACTTAAGATGGCACCTTGTGGGGCAACATTAGACCCTTTTCACCTATACTCCTGTATCTCTGCATGTGAGTACGTGACAATAAAATCTAATTCTAATTTCATATCTACTGTGTAGTAGATGGGCTCTGAGCTTGGCACAAAGGCTGTTCCAAGGGGGCACTGCCCTGGATATTGATGTCAGGTTTTCTAGCAGATTTATGTGCAGACCCATCAACCTTATCTTGTAGACCACATCACTAAAGTCCTCATCACTGTCCTCTGCAGCCAACATTATATGTGACCTCACTCATATAGTAGCTAGTAGCTATATTCCCCAT
This sequence comes from Chiloscyllium plagiosum, assembly GCF_037043375.1. Classification (NCBI taxonomy): domain Eukaryota; kingdom Metazoa; phylum Chordata; class Chondrichthyes; order Orectolobiformes; family Hemiscylliidae; genus Chiloscyllium; species Chiloscyllium plagiosum. The sequence goes on from NW_028270150.1 coordinate 26,013,555, forward strand.
GTGCCCTGTCCTGATGGCAGACCATTTGTGCCTTGTGTCTTACCCTGTGGAGATGTTACCTTCAAAGATATATGCAGTTTGGTTGTTGTGAGTGTGAGAGGGAGTGAAAATGCTTCTTCTTCATCAATATTTTCTTGTCCTTTCACCTCTTCTTATGCCAGCACAGCCAGGCCAGTCTCCACTTCTTTAGGCTCTGAAAGGAGAAAGGCACAAGAGTAAATTTATGGTGAGGGGAGGTGGGGAAAAGTGACAGATGCCTTTCCATACCATCTGCAGCTTATATAAGTGGAGACAGAAAATAGGATGTGAGAAGGAAGGTAAGATATAAGCATATAATCATGTGACATGATTTCAGTCCTTTTACTGGCTACCACCTCAGTCAAGGCTGCTCCAGTGATGGCAATACGTTATCCTTCTGGGGTTGGAGAAGAGGGCAGGAGGGGTTAGGACATGAAACCATTCTAGTTAGCTCCAGCTGTCCCTGGTTTTGCAATTTCTTGTTCTATCAGAGAGAGAGATGTGCCAGTGAGTGTGGTGCAAAGTATTGGATGATACAGCTGTCATGGTTGAATAATTGGCAAGTTGTGAGATGTGAACAAGATTTGCAGCAATACTGATGTATATTTTTTATGAATTGGTTATTGAGGGGTGAGGCAAATCTGGGGATGAATCTTTGTTAACAATCATGAATGACAGAGGCATAGTGCTTTGAGCAGTGCCTGAGGCTAGGGTTGCACTTGGTGGGAAATGGCATTTGGAGTTCCATATTTACTGTCCTTGTAATATTTAGCAGTGCTACATCCAATTGTTTGGGGTTAAATTTCTGTCATTGACCATCAAAACTATCATACCTCCTTCACAACTTTGTCTGGTGGGCTATTTGGTGTGGTGCAGATTGGAGATATTTCTCCTGTACTCCACTCCTACATCAAGGATTCCAAATTGGTATCAGTGATCTAGGAGCATAGTGTCCTTCACACTGTACCAACTTTTTGGCTTTCCCAGTACAAAATCACTTTTACAATGACATCTAGCAGCTGCTTCAGCCAAAATGCATCTCCACTTTAAGAGGTGCAAGCTGGTTTCAACTAGTGCTGGGTATGTTTTGTGCCATTTGATCGGGTATCAACCCTTCAATAGCACACTTAGCCCAAGCTGCAAGCTAAACCCATTTCAATAAGCAGACAGCATGAATACTGTTTGCTGGCTACATTGGAAGCTATGTGCATTGCTCTCCGTTTCATTTTCAGTGAATGTTGAATTCATGGCCAAGCAGTTTATAACTTAATAAAAGAGTTTGAACAAAATAAATCTGAGCATAATTAGGGTCACATTACAGACACTGCTATCATGTGAGTAAGAAATCAATACCCTCTCTTGCTAAATGACTGATTCAAGCTGTCAATATAAATGTCATCCTCGGCATCAGGACACCTCCAGAGGGCTCCTCCAAATGAAAGCAGCCCTGATAGTCATTTCAATTAGAATGGAATAAATACGAAACCACAAGTGACTGGGGATGAAAACAAAATTTAAAACTCATGGGCAACTTATAGACATTTGGATGTGGTCTGTCAAACTGATACACCAGGGAGATGGTAAGTGAGCAGATTTACAATTTCAATCATCTATTGGAAAGTAATGGAATGTGGTGCAAACATTTTCATTAACTTACCCTGTCCCTAAAGTGCTTGTTATAAAAAGAGTAAAACATAAAATGCTTAAATGAAGCAAAAAAAAGGTAGTATTTTTCAAGAGACTTTTATGACTTTATGACTTCTAGACGGTTCTCACAATGGGACCATAAGTTGGAAACCAGCCCACCCTTGCACTTTAGAACAGGAGCCATGAAACAAATGTATGTGATGAGGGGAATTTCATTTGCAGAAAACAGGAAATGAAAAGAAACAAACTATTATTGGCATTTCAGTCAAAGTACCTAACTTCCAGGGAAGTGTGGAGATGCATCATAAGACTGTTGGATACAAAATTGAAACAGGCTATTTTTGCTTTCATTGAGAAAATGTCATTTAGTGTATGTGAAGGAGTCTGCATCTGGTTGCTGTGTGTTTCGTGATGTCAAACTTACCTTGTGGAATCAGCGGTCTCCATTTTTGCAGCAGCAGTGGGAGGGTTGAGAGCAAGGACCAGGGGGCTGCCGAGAAAGTAAATTAATTCTTTAATAACCGATCTTGGAGTGCACACTGAGCAGGAGGGGCACAAGGGACTGCTGAGTAAGTGAGGTAATATATTTGGGTGGTTGCTTTACCTGAAACACGACTTAGGTAGTGTCTCCCATCCATCCTCCTAATCTAAACGAAAAAAAAAGTTCTGTGTGCTGACTCGGTAAGGTTACTAGTTTTTTCAATAGTCTCTTTGGGAGTTCAGAATAGTGGGAATGGATGTTAGGGCAGTTGCATGCTCCTCCTGTAGGATGTGGGAGGTAAGTGTCACCACTAGTGTCCCCACTGATTTCATCTACAGGAATTGCACCCAACTCCAACTCCTTGGAAACTGCATTAGGGAACTGGAGCTGGAGCTGGACGAACTTTGGATCATTCAGAAGGTGGAGGGGGTAATAGAGAGGAATTACAGGGAAGGAGCTTCACCTCAGGTATAGGAGAAAGGTAGATGGGTTACAGTCAGGGGACAGAAAGGGAACAGGCAGACAGTGCAAGGATCCAATGTGGCCATTCCCCCTCATCAATAAATATACTGTTTTGGATACTGTTGGGGGGGGAACAACCTACCAGGGGAAAGTCATAGTGGCCAGGTCTCTGTCACTGAGCCTGGCTCTCAGAAGGGAAGGGGGGAGAAGAGAAAAGCATCAGTGGTAGGAGACTCAATAGTTAGGATAGGAGATTCTGTGGTCGCAAACAGGACAGCCGGAAGGCATGTTGCCTCCCAGGAGCCAAGGTCCGGGATGTCTCTGATCGAGTCTACAAGATTCTGAAGGGGGAGGGAGAGCAGCCAGAAGCAGTGGTGCACATTGACACCAAGGACATAGCTAATAAAAGGGATGAGGATCTAAAACGTGATTTCAAGGAGTTAGGTTGGAAGCTAAAAATGGGACGTGCAGAGTAGTAATCTCAGCATTACTACCGGTACCACGTGCTGGTGAGGTGAGGAACAGGGAGTGAGTACAGCTAAATACGTGGCTACAGGGCTGGTTCAGGAGAGAGGGCTTCAGATATGTAGCTCATTAGGGTGCCTACTGGGGAAGGTGGGACCTGTACATAAAGGACTTAAGTTGGAGGGGCATTAATGTTCTGGGTGGGAGATTTGCTAGAACACTTCAGGTTTTAACTAGTTTGGCAGGGGGATGGGATCAGAGGAGAGGGTAGTTGTTGAACAGGTAGAAATAGAATACAGAGAGTCTGTCAGAAAGGATACAGAGTTGGTAGGGCAAAGGGATGGGTTAAAGTGTATTTGTTTCAATGCAAGGAATGTCAGCAATAAGAAGGGTGAACTCAACGCATGGATCATTGCTTGGAATGACGATGTTGTGGCTATAATGGAAATATGGAATTCAGAGAGGCAGGAATGGTTGCTTGTCATTCCAGGGTTTAGATCTTTTAAAAAGAATGGGGCAGGGGGTAAAAAAGGAGGGGGAGTAGCATTATAAATTAGAGAGTACATCACAGTTGCAGAAAAGGAGGTTGTTGAGGAGGGTTTGTCTACTGAGTCAGTTTGGGTGGGTGGAAGTCAGTAACAGGAAAGGAACAGTCACGTTATTGGGTTCTCTATAGACAACCCCCCCCCGCCCCGTAGCAACAGAGGGATGGACGAATGAGCAACAGATCTTGGAAAGGTGCAGATGTAACCGAGTTATTGTTGTTATGGGTGACTTCAACTCCTCCAATATTGATTGGAACCTCCTTAGTGCAGATGGTTTGGATGGAGCCGATCTTGTCAGGTGTGTCCAGGAAGGATTCCCGACTCAATATGTAGGTACGCCAACTAGGGGTAGGCCATATTGACTTTGGTGCTCGGCAACAAGCCAGGCCAGGTGTCAGATCTCTCGGTGGGAGAGCATTTCGGTGACAGTGACCACAACTACCTCACCTTTACCATAGCCATGGAGAAGGATAGAAGCAGACAGTATGGGGAGGTATTTAATTGGGAGAGGGGAAATTGTACTGCGATTAGACAGGAGCTGTGGAGTATGAATTGGGAACAATTGCTCCACAGGAAATGCACAACAGTAGATGTGCTGTATATGAATTTCATTAAGGCATTTGATGAAGTGGTAGATTCATTCAGTAAGTTAGGAGGTATGGAATAAAGGGAAATTTGGCCGTCTGGATACAGAATCGGCTAGCTGAAAGAAGACAGTGAGTGATAGTGGATGGAAAGTATTCTGCCTTGAGGTCGGTGATCAGTGGTGTCCCGCAGGAATCTGTTCTTGGGTCTCTGCTCTTTATAGTTTTTACAAATAACTTGGATGAAGAATTGGAAGAGTGGGTTGGTAAGTTTGCCGATGACAGAAAGGTTGGTGGTGTTGTAGATAGCGTCGAGGGCTGTTGCAGCTACAAGACATTGACAGGATGCAGAGCTGGGCTGAGAAGTAGCAGATGGAATTCAACCTGGATAAATGTGAAGTGATTATTTTGGAAGGTGAATTTGAATGCTGAACACAGGGTTAAAGACAGGATTCTTGGCAGTATGAAGGAACAGCAGGATCTTGGGGCCCACATACATGGATCCCTCAAAGTTGCCACCAAGTTGATAGGGTTGTTAAGAAGGTGTATGGTATTTTGGCTTTCATTAACAGGTGGATTGAGTTTAAGAGCCGGAAGTTTTGCTGCAACTCTATAAAACCTTGGTTATACCACGCTTGGAATATTGTGTCCAGCTCTGATCGCTTCATTATAGGAGGGATGTAGATGCTTTAGAGACGGTGAAGAGGAGATTTACCAGGATGCTGCCAGGATTGGATGGCACATCTTACGGAGAGAGGTTGAGTAAGCTCAGGCTGTTCACACTGGTGAGAAGAAGGAAGAGAGTTGACTTGATAGAGGTGTACAAGGTAATGCGAGGCATATATAGATAGTCAGAGACATTTCCCCTAGGCAGAAATGACTGTCACAAAGAGTCATAATTTTAAGGTGATTGGAGGAAGCCTTAGGGGAGAGGTCAGAGGTAGATTATTTATGCAGAGAGTGGTGGATGGTGGAATGCACTGCCTGCGGTAGTAGTAGAGTCAGATACGTTAGGGACATTTAAGTGACTGCTGGCAGTAAATTAAGGGGTGCATAGGTTAGGTTGATCTTAGATTAAGGTAAGTGCTTAGCACTTCATTGTGTGCTGAAGGGCTTGTACTGTGCTGTACCTTTCTATGTTCTGTGTTCTATATAATATTTCCTCCAGTCATCAATTTCAATAAACTTTGATATGGAGATGCTGGTGTTGGACTGGGGTGTACAAAGTTAAAAATCGTACAACACCAGCGCTGCTCCTTCAGGTGATTGACAACCATCTGATGAAGGAGCAGGGCTCCAAAAGCTAGTGTTTCCAATTAAACCTGTTGGTCTATAACCTGGTGTTGTGTGATTTTTAACTCAATAAACTTTGCTCTTCAAATATGCTGTTGTAATTTCTTCAGAGGTTTCCTGCTGTATTCACAATGTCATTGATACTTGGATGCATAGAGCAATTTTAATCCTCTCTGTCCAGAGGAACCTGATACCACTGGCCACAAGACTACCCACTGACATCTAGCTCCATTTTACTTGTCTTTTCTCTTTCCCAAAATAAACTTTAATAATAAAATTTGTAAATGTAATTACAAATCATTTCAACATGAAAATTACAGGAAGTGTAATGAAATTCAACTTGTCACCATACAGCATATCCGAGTTATAGATGCCTGACCAGAATTGTAATACATTACATATTTACAATATACATTTCCAGTGAGCATATAGCCTGAGGGCAAATCATTTCAGGTTGAAAGTAATAGAAAGAGCAATAAAATTCAACTTTTCTCTCTACAAACTGTTTCTGGTGACTTTATTTCAATTTGCTCTTTTGAGCACTGGTAACATAACCTTTTTGTAGATGCTGGATCCTTTGTCAAGTATGAAGATCAGGATCTGATGATATTAACTTTAAATTGTGGGTCAAGTGAAGAAGCTACTGTAAATTCCTCGACAGGTGATGATAGTGGCAAGAGGAGATGACTGCAGGGAAGGTAATCAAGTTCCAAACAGAAAAAAACACTTTCTTCATCACATTTTACTTCTGGGGCCAAAAGGAGCATTACTGCCTGGAGTTACTCATTGTCCCATCATAAGATCCTGATAAACTCTCCCGTTCGTAATGGCAGTGAATATTATTTGGTCCTGACCAGCAGTCTTCTGTTGCCTGACATTCTGTTACCATCTACCAGCTGGATGCCACTTCCTCCTTGTTTTGGGAAGGCAAATAAATAAGGACTTGTAAATGCTGAACAGGATGTTTTACATTGACTCACTCACTCTTCATCTGCTTGATTTCCAGCCCAGGTTAAGAACAGACCTGCAATCTCTTCACATTGCATGCAGTCTTGGATGTATTGATCTACTGGGTAAGATCATCATCCTTGCTCAGCGACTCTATTGAACTGCTTATTGTCCTGCCCTGAAAAACTGACCCTGAGCTCCGTTGTATTGCAATTCTTGCATTGCCATATGCCAATCCTTTCATTTTTAAATGAACGAACATTCAAATAACCTTTTTCTTAATGACACTTTGATATAAAGACTTAAGCCCGTACTAAACTACATGAAGTGCCCAGTGAGGTAAAGATGGTTAATTTAATGGCAAAACTAATAATTGCTGTCCATTCATTCCACATCCAGGTGATCAATCTATAGTGGTTTCTGTAAACAAAGATTAACTGAGTCTACTCTTCCAAACAGGGACCTTTCTAAGGGCCTTGGGTGAATTGGTGGGCAGCTGCTTTTGCTGAGATAGCTATTGAGGTAGCTAATTCAGGTTGGATGTATTGTTGTAGGGTTCATCATATGGTCTCTGGCTTCTGGCCTCCTTGCTACAATACTGACATTATTGGTAGGTCAATGCATCCCTGTTGTACAAATGAGTAAGGTTATGAAAGGGTTAATACTGAAGAGTATCTTAAACATGACCCTAATTATGTCATTTGGGTTTGGTGAGAGGACAGCTTAGGATCTGGAAGGAGTAAGGCATACTGTCTTGGTCATCCGCAAATCTCTGTAATGGTGATGATCACATCAATGTAACTTGGACGTAGTTCAAGCCAAGAGTGTTAGCCCATTAAACCATCTAGTAATTTTCCTCTATTGTCAAAGGAGTCTTGGGAGTTAAAATTATCCAGGTCTTGTACTGCAGAGAACTGCTTCCCATTGCCTCAGTCCCCCACTTCATCTGCCCGATGTGGCTGAAACATAGAAACTAGCAGCAGGAATAAATTATTCAGGCCTTTGAGTCTGCTCTGCCTTTCAATGTGATCATGGCTGACTCTCGATCTCACCATTATATTCCCGCTTTGTCTCCATACTTGTGCCTTTAATGCCTAAAGCCCTTATAAATCCCTCTCTTCAATATACTTTAATAATCTTACCTTCACAGCCTTATGTGGTAATGAATTCCACAAGTTGACCTCCCACTGAATGAAGCAATGTTTATTCATCTCAGTCCTAAATGGTCTATCTTAAATGCTGAGAGTTTGACTCCTGGTTCCAGTCTCCACAACCAGGGGAAACATCTTTCTTGCATGTAGAGTATCCAGATCTTCTTTCACGCTTGTAACTCTGATATACCAAGTGTGTCTTATAGATTCAATCCTGAAAGATGGTGGCACCAAATTGCTCACTTCCTTATAGTGAGCAGTTGTGCAGAGAGCTGATATAACCTGCTGAGAACAGTATGTATTGCTCATGAAACAATCTCCATTTCTGACATTCTGTCTTCTCATAGTAACGGAGAAACAAGCCAATTTTTTTTTTAGCCATTTGGATAACTTTGATTTTCTATCAAACCCTTTTTTCCCCGTTTCCAATATTATAATAACTAATAAGCAAAGTGTTGAAATCAAATGAAAAATGTTGACTTAATACATTTTGAATGCCATCATGGCTTTTGTCTCACGTTGGTGACAACAGTGCCCTGGAGATTAGTTTCAAAAACCTCAACACGATCTGGGACAAAGCTGTCCAACTGACTGATACCCAATCTGACATCTTAAACATTCACTCCCACCATGCAGACAGTTAGCGATGTGTACCATCTACAAAGTCCGTTCCTGCAATTGAACTCCTTTGTCAGTGCCTTCCAAATCTGGGATCTGACATGGAAATAGATCTGTGTTCTTTCAGAGTGGCTGGGTCAAAATCTTGGAACTCTCTCCCAAACAACAATGCAGTGCATCTGCAGCACTTGAACTGCAGTGTTTCTGAAAAATAGCTCACTCCACCTTGAAGGGCAATTAGGGGAGATGGGGGAACTGAGAATCATAGAACCTCTATAGCGTGGAAACAGGCCATTCAGCGCAACTGGTCCATACAAATCCTCCGAACTGCATCCCACCCAGAGCCATCCCCTTACTCTATCCCTGTAATCCTGCATTTCCCATGGCTAGCACATCTCGCCTTCACATCCCTGAACACTGTGGGTAATTTAGCAAGGCCAATTCACCTAACCTACACATCTTTGGACTGTGGGAGGAAACGCATACAGACACGGGGAGATTGTGCAAACCCCACTCAGATAGTCGCCCGAGCGTGAAACTGAACTGGGTCCCTGATGCTGTGAGGCAGCAGTGCGAACCACTGAACCACTGTGTTGCCCTTATTAGTGGTTATGTCACTGGTAATCCAGTTGTCCTGGCTAATGCTTTGGGAAAACGGATTCAAATCCCACAACGGCAGCTAGTGGATTTTAAAAAAACAATTAATGGATTACTTACTAGATAAGCAATCTGGAATTTAAAGTGAATCTCAACATTGGTGACACTGAAACTATTATTGATCATTGTAAAAGCCCATCTGATTTACTAATGTGTTTTAGAGAAGAAAATCTGCTATCCTTACTTGTGTAGGCTTCCATGTAACCCCAGGAGGTGAATAAATCAGCATTTCGGGTATGATCCTGCTTCAGGACTTAACATCTAGTCCTGAAGAACGGTTCTATCCAAAACGTTGACTTCTCCACCTCCTGATGCTGTCTGGCTTACTGTGTTCTTCTAGCCTCCTGTTTATCTACTTTGAATTCCTGCATCTGGAGTTTGTATTGCCTCCACATGTAACTCCAGACCCATAGTAACACACTTGATGCTTAATTGTCCTTTGAAATGGCCTACTCGGTTGGTCAGTTCAAGGACAATTAAAGATGGACTGCCAACAAATACTTGGATTATCAGGGACATCCCATTCCATTAAAAAAAAGTTATTTAAAAAAATTAAAGATTGACAACGAATGCTGGACTTGCAAATAATACTGGCATCCTATAAATTATTTCAAAAAAACCCTCAAGACTGGGTTTGAGTCTGTCTTCTACTAAGAATCTACAAGATTGTCTCAAGGGTCTGCCAGAAAAGCAGAAAAAGGTAGGCAATTTGTGATGATAAAATAACTGCTTTCTTAACAGAAGAAGTACTGACATTTGTCCAAGTCAGGATTTTCCTGCCCACATATTTCCACTGCAAGCTATGAGTAGTTTACACTGTGAAGTGTTTTGAAATGTCATGAATTCATAAAATACTTTCAAGAACAATTTTGTCTCATTGTGAGTTCAACCAAAGAGGGACGGTCATGTGGCTAATGGAGAGAGGTAGAAGTATCAGTTTTGATGATGACAATCATCTGATGCTATGTCCGACAACAGATTCAGCCTCATGATTCATTCCTGATGAAGGGTTTTTGCCCGAAATGTCGATTTTCCTGCTGCTCGGATGCTGCCTGACCTGGTGTGCTTTTCCAGCACCACTCTAATCTAGACTCTGATTTCCAGCATCTGCAGTCCTCACTTTTGCCTAGATTCAGCCTCATGTTAATAGTCAGGTGTGAGGGATGTTCAGTTAGAGATTGGTGGGCATTTGATTCATTTGATCATTAAAGGTTACAGTCAGCTAAAAAACTTTAGTTTTTATACTATTGGAGACTTCTAAATGAAATGTGCCTTAATTGGGAAAGGAAGCCATATAATTTTAGATTTGAATGTTGACATGAGAATGGAGAATTGTTTCCCAACACAATTTTCATGTCAAGTAACGAAAAGAATGATAATAGTAATTTTTGTGTCCTGTAATCCATTAAGTATTTATTATGTGTGAGCCTGTAATTTCTTTTTATTGGACAGGAGGCAGGCCCTCGAGAGCAGATATGTTGGAGAGTCTGGGACTTTTTCCCCTGGAACGTAGGAGACTGAGGGGTGACCTTGTAGAGATCTATAAAATCATGAGAGGCATAGATAAGGTAGATAGCCAACAGCTTTTCCCCAACACAGGAGTGTATAAAACTAGACAGCATGAGTTTAGAGTGAGAGGGGAGAGATACAAAAAGGCTACAGAGGGGCAATTTGTTCACACAGAGGATGGTGAGTATCTAGAATGAACTGCCAGAGGTGGTGTCAAGATTAGAGTGGTGCTGGAAAAGCACAGTAGGTCAAGCAGCATCCAAGGAGCAGGGAAATCAATGTTTCGGGCAAAAGCCCTTCATCAGGAACCACTCTAATCTTGACTCTAATCTCCAGCATCTGCAGTACCCACTTCTGTCAGAGGTGGTGGTGGAAGTGAGTAAGTTTCATCGTTTAAGAAACATTTGGATAGGTACATGAATGAGATAGGTATGGAGGGACATGGACCAAATGCAGGCAAATGGGACTAGGTACATTGTGAAAACTGAGTGGCATGGGCTTCCATGTTGTAGACCTCTATGACTCTATGTTGAGAACTGATGCCCTAGATACTTGTTGCATTACCATCTTCGTTAACCTCGCGCCAACATATCTTTTGTCACTTAACCACCTTAACCTTCTACTCTTTCCTTATGTAGTTCCACCCCATGCCCAGCCTTTCCCTGCCACTGTATTTGCTTAAAACTGGTCTCACCTCTAGCTTTTTCAGTTCTGATGTAAGGTTTCAAAATTAAACTATGGGTGGAATCTTCCCAGCCTCTGAAAGATGTGGGCATTGGCGAAAAAGTTGTGGAAAATTACGTGAGATCATCAGCATGAAACTCCTCAACATCGAGAGCAAAACGTTCAATATCCCAACCTCGTGTTGAATGTTGAGATGAAATGCTTCCAGTGAGTGGTGAGAGGACTATTTGCCTGCATTAGTATTTTAATTTCTGTCCTCTCACCTCAGTTACGTCCAGCTTTCCACCTCTCATCTTCTGAATGGAAACTAGACGGTGACAATTCCCAACATGAAAGGCAGAGTGGCAATATATTGATTCCAGCTTGTCTTTGCTTCAGTGGGCGTCCAGTCACCAACATCACAGGGCACACTCCATAAGTAGTGACTGCATGCACCCCACTCCCCCTCACTCCCCCAGGAATCTGAGGTCCCTATTGGCAAAACTGGGTGCCAATTATCCTCTACATGACAGATCTAGGGCAATTAAAATGAACCTGACAAGGCAGGTGTGGACAGCCAGTGTGTGACCAGTGGAACAGCTGCACTTTAAAGATAATACCGCTGACAGGAATCACAGTAAGTCTCAGCAGTACTTCCACTTTTGGAGAGTTTGAGAGTACAACATGTGGAACACTACGGGGACATGGTACATAGGTAATGAGGTGGGTATGGGAAGATGAGAAATTATACTCAACCCCACAGTGGGAAATCTTTCATGAAACTCACCAAAAACAATACTTAGCCAACTTCTGGTAAAATCAGCCCATTGACTCTCTTTTCCATGCCAGAGTTGCCTTTTGACCTGTATGTAACTGAGGTGAGATGATAGAAATTAAGATGATAATACAGGCAAACAGGTCTCTTACTGCTCACTGGCAGTATTTGACCTATAGAGTATTTATAATATTTTCGGTTTATATTCTCAAGATTTAAAGGTTACTATGATAATGACAATAACTAGATGACTCTCTTCCTAATTTAAAGAGTGTACACTGCAAAGGACAAGGGTAAAGAAATCCTGATAAATATAAGGCTAACCAAAGGATATTTATCATTTTGTCTGTTAAACAAATCGAAAGATGCCAGTATGGATCATCACTCCAAAATCAGTTCTGCAAAAGACAAGAAATTCAATCCAAACAAAATAAACTTGCAATTCCATGACGACCCTGAGATTTCTCAAAAGGATGTGGTAGAAATTCAGAAATGTGTAAAAGGAAAGATTTGCATTTGTACAGTATTGTCCATAGCCTCAGGAAGTCCCCAAGCATTTAACAGCCAAGTATGTTATGTCACTATTGTAATGCAGGAAACGCAGCAGCCAAATTGCATACACCAACTCTCACAAGACTCAATGAGGTAATGGCCAGATTATCCATTTTTCTCATCATTCTTGGTTGGGGTTACATATCGGCCAAAACACTTTGAAATAAAGTTGGCAAATCAGCTGTTGTTGTTAATATTTGCAAATCACCCTGTTCAGGGATGACACACCACAAAAGCTGGTGGGACTTGAACCTAGGCCTTCTGACTCTGAGATTGGGACAATAGCACCAGTTCCCGCACAGACTTGGCCAATCTGTTAATTGGATGGTTTGCTCAGTAATGTGACTCACTGTCTGGATAATTGAGAGATAAGCATACACTGATTGCTGCCATGCAAATACCAAAGTATTTTCAAGAAATCTTGCTTTTTCAGGTTCTTAAGATATCCCCAAATTCTCTACGTGGAGTAACTTTTGAAGTATTGTCATGGTATTCAAGCTTACATTTAAATTATGCAGAGTAAGATCCCACATCGAACAAATATCTGAACAGACGGTGGCTTTGATTTGATTCATTGCTCCTTAATTAAAAATTCCTGGCTTGAATCGCTGTCTGCAAACTCCCCTTAGCTCATGCAAATACTGTGTATTGAGTGCGTGCTTGTATATCTGTGTATAGAGAAACAGAATTGACATTTCAGGTTGTTCTCTGATGTTTCTGATAAAAGGTTACTGAACTGAAATGTTAACACTGCTTTGCTCTTGATAGATGCTGCTTAACATGTTGAGCATTTCCAATATTTGTGTTTGTACTTCAGATTTCGAGCATCTGTTGTCCCTTCTTCTTAGACATTCCCTTGAGACAGAGGAAGACATTCCGACATTCTGGAGTTGTCAGTCCTGAGCTGACTGAGCACGATGCATCCACACATATTGGTCTCCTGGACCTGCTGGTGATGCTCAAAATGATTGCCACTTTTGTGGAGATTTCTTCTCCAGTCTCAGGCAAGATATTTCCACAAATCTGTGACAATGTTACATTTTTATCAAGAAAACTTTGAGGATGCCTCTGAGGGAAACTTTGAGCTGATTCTTCTGCCCTCCTGGCAACTATTTATCACAAAGAAATTATGAATAGAGTGTTTGGTTTGAGGGCCTTCTGTCAGGCACCTGGATAATGTGGCCTGTCCAATGCAACTGATATATAACTAAAGCCTTGATACTGGGGCTGTTGAGGTGAGATAGGACACTAGCAATGGACAGCACAGCCTATCTTGCCATTGCATTTGCAGCAGTTTTTGGGAGCAACACCGGTGATCTTTCTCCAGTATTTGAGATGTACAATGTCCTTGTCTCCACAACATACAGAAGGGCAGGTAACATGGACACCCCATAGACTATGAGCTGAGGTGTTGGGCTTGAGTTCTTTGCCGTCAAAAACCTGCTCCTCCCCGCACTGGTTCACGGGAGGCAATGTTGAGGTTCAATGCCGAAGTTTGCCTTTGCTAAAAGGCGGATCCCAAAGAACGAAAAGTGATCTACTTTGTTCAGTGGCTCCCTGTTGATCTTGATAGTCACATGGAGGGTTGGGAAAGGCCATATTGCATGACGAGAGCAGGACTTTTGTCTTCTGGGTGTTAACCTAAAGCTCATTCTTTCACACACCTCAAAGAATGCAGCAATGGAGGTTTGTAGCTTGTTGTCGGAGTGCGCTGATATGCTAGCTCTGTCTCCGTTTCGACAACAGAAAATGGGGTAATCTTAAACCTGGACTGGAGGCAACATTGTTTGAATGGTATCCTGTTTGTCCCGTATGGTAGCTTGACACTGGTGAGAGCTTTGCGGAGCTTCAATGGAGTTTTACAGTAAGGAAGATGGGAAAGCACTGATGGAGGATGATGACAGTGTCCGAAAACCAAATTTGAGGAGGATATTCCATATTCCTCTATAGTTAACTGAGTCAAAGGCCTTTCTGAGGTTAGAAAAGGCCATGTAGTGAGGTTGCTGTACTCTCTGCATGAAATAACTTACATTGAGGCCAGTATCGTGGTCGCCCTTTATTTACATACACACAATACATGGGCTCTGATCAGCCAGCTCAAAGCCAGTCCTTAATCTAAGGAGATCTTCTGAATATCCTGTTTATTTTTTTTTCTTCCCTTATCCCCTGTTTATATATATATGTTTTTTCCTGTTTTTCTTTTTTTTCTTTTTTTTTGGGCCAGTACTCTCCTGTTTATTTTTTCTTTTTTTTTTCTTTTAATTAACCCCCACACTACCACCTAAGTGCGGTAGTGCTTATATTTTTTTTCCCCAGCACCCATGGTGTGTGTGTGCAGGTGTGAGACACAGTGAAAGACACAAAGTGCACGAATCTTTATTCAAATTCCACCACCAGGAAGATAGGAAAACACCCGGGTGGCCAGTGACAAACACTGCCCTTCACATCAAAGGGCAGTGCTGTGTGATCAAAAACAGTGAAGGGGAGGGTAGGGACCATATCCTGTTTATATCTGTTAGCCAGAGCTCCCTGATTGGCCCAGGTTAGCAACCCCAATCAAGGATCTCATAGTCAATGAGATCTACCTGGCCCTGGTTCCAATCACTACACTGCACTATTCTTGAACTTGATCCTGTGGGGGAGGAGCATAGAAAGGTGAGTATATAATTTACACCTAAGGATTCAGAAGCCTATTTGCCAGGGAGTCGAGAGAGGGCTAGATCCTGTGGAGGAGGTGGATGAAGCAGTGAGTGTGTAAATTTATAGCTTGGCATTACAAGAAGCGGAGTCAGCTACCTGCAATGCACCCATTTCACACTTTTAGTTGCTCGCAACTGAACTGGGCAAGATAAATCAGAGTCACATCACAGGAAAGTGGTGAGTTTATTAGCTGATGAGGAATTAACTTAAGGGATTAACCCTAAATACCAGTACTTTGGAAAAGCACATTATTATTAAGGAATTAGCTGAGAAGCACTAGAAATAAGTAAAAGTCAAAAATAAGAGAAGGAGGCTAAAGTTAAGGTAAAGGGAGAATCTTTAAGATTAAGTAATTAGAAAAGTTAGCAAGTAAGACTAAATAAACTCAAGTTTAATTCATGACAGGCAAGGTCACCAAGCAGAATATATAGAACATAGAACATTATAGTGCAGTACAGGCCCTTTGGCCCTCAATGCAGCACTGACCTGTGGAACCCATCTGAAGCCCATTTATCCTACACAATTCCATTTTCGTCCATATGTTTATCCAATGACCATTTAATGCCCTTAAAGTTGGCGAGTCTACTACTGCTGCAGGCCGTGCATTCCATGCTGCTGCTACTCTCTGAGTAAAGAACATACACTCTGACATCTGTCCTATATCTAGCACCCCTCAATTTAAAGCTATGGCCCCTCTTGCTAGCCATCACCATCTGAGGAAAAAGGCTTTCACTGTCCACCCTATCTAACCCTCTGATTATCTTATATATCTCAATTAAGTCACCTCTTAACCTTCTTCTCTCTAACGAAAACAACCTAATGTCCTTCAGCCTTTCCTCATAAGACCTTCTCTCCATACCAGACAACATCCTAGTAAATCTCCTTTGATGTGTCATGTGTGGAAAGACATTGACCCTACCAAAGTTCTAGATGATGACAAGGTTCCACATGGTAGACTGGTTAGATCACATGGAATCTGGGAGAGCTAGCCAATTAGATACATATTTGGCTTGAAGGTAGGAGACAGAGGGTAGTGGTGGAGGGTTGTTTTTTTGGACTGGAGACCTGTGACCAGTGACGTGCCACAAGGTTTGGTGCTGTGTCCACTGCTTTTCATCATTTATATTAATGATTTGAATGTAAATATAGAAGATATACTTAGTAAGCTTGTAGGTGACACCAAAATTGGTGGTCTAGTGGACAGTGAAGAAGTTTATCTCAGAGTACAATAGGACCTTGATCAGATGCTCTGGTGGTCCAAGGGGTGGCAGATAGAGTTTAATTTAGATAAACATGAGATGCTGCATTTTGGTAAGGCAAATCAGGGCAGAACTTAGACATTTAATGGTAGGACCCTGGGGAGTATTGCTGAACAAATAGACCTAGGGTTGCAGGTACATAGTTCCCTAAAAGTGAAGTTGCAGATAGAGTGGTGAAGAAGGCATTTGGCTTGCTTGCCTTCATTGGTCAGTACATTTGAATTATAGGAGTTCAGATGTCATGCTGTGGCTGTACAGAAAATTGGTGAGGCCAATTCTAGAATACTGCATTCAATTCTGGTCTCCCTGCTATAGGAAAGATATAGTTAAACTTGACAGGGCATAGAAAAGATTTCCAAGGATGTTGCCAAGACTGAAGAGTTTCCATTATAGGGAGATGCTAAATAGGTTGGGGCTTTTTTCCCTGGAGTGCTGGAGGCAGTGGGGTGACTTTACAGAGGTTTATAAAATCACGAGGGGCATGGATAGTGTGAGTAGCCAAGGTCTTTTTCCCAGGGTGGAGAGGTCCAAAAATAGAGGGCACAAGTTTAAGGTGAGATGGGAAAGATTTGAAAGAGACCTGAGGGGCCACTGTTTCTCAAAGTGAGGTAGTGTATGTATGGAATGAGCAGCCAGAGAAAGTGATGGAGGTTGGTACAATTGCGACATTTAAAAGACATCTGGATGAGTATATATATAGGAAGGGTTGAGAGGGATATGGGCCAACTGCTGGCAAACGGGACTAGATCAGTTTAGGATATCTGGTCCGCATGGAATAGTTGGACCGAAGGGTCTGTTTCTGCCCTTTATAACTCTATGACATTAGGAGTTGTTTTCTTTGAAGCAAAGAAGGCTAAGGAGTGTTAGAGATGTATAAAATTATGAGGGGTATGGACAGGGTGGTGAGAAGCAGTTGTTCCCCTCAGTTGAAAGGTCAATAACAAGCAGATTTAATTTTAAGATGAAAATCAGGAGGTTTACAGGTGATTTGATAACAAATGTTTCTATCCAGAGGGTGATAGGAATCTGAAATGCACTGCCCAGGAGGCTATTTGAAGTGGGAAACCTCTGAACCTCTAAAAAGTACTTGGATTTGCATTTAAAATGTCTAAAATTCAAAGTGATGGACCAAATTCTGGAAAGTGGGGCTGGTGTAGATTTAGAGCAGTTTTGTTGGTGCTGGTGCAATGGGCTGAAGTACTTTTGTTCTTTTGTACTGTATGGTTCTATGATTCTGTGATTGTCCTGTTGTGAAGATGATATCCACTATGGCTCTTGGTGAGTGGAAACTACATTGTGACTAGAACTCATCAGGACAATTCACAAGAATACTACTGAAAATAGCAACCCAGGAGATTAAGTTGTGATTATGACATGACACTGACAGCTTTTAACTACAGCTCAATTGACAAATATGTATATGGACTGAAATGCAACAGGAAAGATAGGACTGAAAACGAAAGGAGTTTGAGAGATATAATCAGGCAAGTTTTGAATTGTGACATTTATCAATTGTGACATCTGCAGGTACAGGGGAATTAGAACCTACGGACTACCTGTCGACTTCACTGCTTGTAAGAATAAAGCAACATTTTGACCACTGTTAGAACTGTTAAAACCAGGTGGTGTCGGCAGTATTTTCTTTCTGTATTTGTTCATCAAAATTCTTAATGGGTGAGTAGTGCTATTACTCCACTATTGAGTGAAAACTGGCTAGATGACAATGCTGAGGTGACTGGATAATTTGAGAGTCCAGAGGTATTCTGACTCCTCATCTGGTGAAACGCAATGGGACTGTATGCATTTAAATTTATCAGATTTAAAGCTCAATGCAGTTAATTGGCACTATAGAGTTAAGCGCTGTTGAAAAAAACATACATTTTGTCAAAGCTTTTTGTCTTCCACTCATCAGGACAATGTGCAAGAATTACAATGAAATAGAAAACAATACTTATACATATGAGAGCAGAGTTCTGATTAGTTGGCTGTTGTTAAACGTTATTTTCTCTTCTCATTGACATTCTTGTCCTGATGAGTGCAAGGTAAGACGTTTTGACAAAATGTGATTTTTAAAATGTGTATGCTTTTAATGTGAAGTAGATTAGATGGTCCAACATGCAAAGACTTTGCATTAAAACTTAACCATTGAACAATGCTCATCCTGGTGTGCTGTGTGAGGAGATCATTTTGGTACTGCATAGTTCGTAATTCAGAGACAGGTCTCTTTTGGTTCTGCTAATTGCTCACTTTATAGCTGCCAATAATAAAAAAAACTTTTTCTCCCTCTTTTTCTCTTTCAGATTTGAAAGTATTAGTCAAACAATTTAATTCTGTTTCAAGCCTAAGACTGTATTTCCTGTGTTTTTTTTATTTTCTCATACCTAATTCTCAAGACAAACAGTTGGTCTTTGCACTCAAATAATTAAGTCACTTGCAATGCGGTGGCCTGATAAAAAATGATAGCTTTTTTTCATTTTAATTGTTTCATAAATAATGTAATCATTCCATGTTTATAGTATTCCAGATTTATTATTCAAAACGTGTATTAAAAAGAGTTTGAACATTGTGCTAAATCAAACATTTTTGTCCCTCTGTAGAATAGAACATATGAAGGCATTTACCACATAATAAAGTTTCCAAAATGTAATAATAAACATAAATCATACCATGACCATATCAAGTCAGCTTCAGCTTTAAACTTTAAGGAAAAATAAACTTGTTCATTTTGATGCCCCAAACCCCCATTGTATATGTGGTACTTTTATTGAGGCTGCTTTAATCCCTGTTACAATTTAATGATAGGATTTGGAGGCACTAACTTCCAGATTGAAAACTCTTTCTTGAAACAGTCCATCATGGCTTCATATTTGTGATTTATTACCTAAGCAGTCTCAGCATATGGTCACAGATTTCACAAAATTATTCCCACTGCACATATTCTTGATTCTCTGTTTGTTAAAAGTGTATTCTCGGGACCAGAGCTCACTTGATTGACCAATAATTTATAATCTCGCTGCTGGCCATAAATTTCATAAAAGTAATTTACAAAATATAAATGTTATTCTTTATTTCATAAAATTTTAGATAAATACAATTTTAAAATGACTGCATCATTAAGGACAAATCAGAGAAAAGATGGAAAAGTTCATGGAGCAGCATCTGTGGGGAGAATCAGAACTGACGGCCTGGACATTCAAACCTCTCTCTGAGTTGGGAAAGATGTGGAAGAATTTAAAAATTGTGATGAGGTTCCAATTTAAGGATTGCTGTCCCCATTTCCATTTCCAGCAAATCAGCTAAAACAAAGAAAAAATCCTTGAGAAAATCATTGTCCTTCTTCACCACTCATAAATTTGTCAATAGATCATAGACAATGAAAGTGCCATGAGGAAACCTTCAATCTGCTTCACCTCTCTTATTCTTGTCCAAATAAGCAGAGAGACACTGAATAACCTCTTCAAAGAAAAAGATCAGATAATTACACAGCAATAAAGATGGCAATCACATGAGGCTAGCCACTCCCATTTGCAGTTCTGAGGAAGGGGCATTCAATCTGAAATGTTAATTCTGATTTCTCTCTACAGATGCTGCTAGACTTCCTGAGCTTTTCCAGCAATTTCTGTTTTTGTTTGTGACTCCCATTTACAAGTGAGTAAACGGACTGCTGCTGAATTGTGTCCATTAGCTGTTCTGGGAGTTCAATCAAATATTTACAATTAAGAAAAGACAGATGTATGACCATCTCCTCAACTTGTTTATATTGATACAGTTGTCAGATAGCCTTATTATGAATACCTTTTAAGAATGGGTAAGGGGTCCAGTTCAAGCAGATATCTGTTTACTCAATTTCAAAGCTACCTTTGTGAGATTAACATCTTTATTACTTTGCAACAAGCTGATATTTCTTTGAAGTGGTACCTCAATTGGAGTTTAACTGTCTGTGTTTGATTAACAGCTTTATGATAAATGGAAGAGGGCCAATGTTTTCAAGAAGAAATGTTGTTTGACTTTATTTCCCCCATAGATATTCCATAACATCACTGTGAGAATGTATGGCTCAATGGTAAAGTTGCCATTGATTGGAAATACTGGGAACATTGAGGGGGCAAAGGGGGTCAGAGTGATGGATGGGTTGTAATCATGGTTATATCTGTACACAGATCTTTGAAAGTTGCCACCCAGGTAAATAGTGCGGTGAAGAAGGCATATGGCGTACTGGCTTTTATTGGTAGAGGAATTGAGTTCCGGAGTACTGAGGTCATGTTGCAGTTGTATAAGACTCTGGTGCGGCCGCATCTGGAGTATTGTGTGCAGTTTTGCTCGCCATACTATAGGAAGGATGTGGAGGCACTGGAACGGGTGCAGAGGAGGTTTACCAGGATGTTGCCTTGTATGGTAGGAAGATCGTATGAGGAAAGGCTGAGGCACTTGGGGTTGTTTTTATTGGAGAAAAGAAGGTTTAGGGGTGACTTGATAGAGGTGTACAAGATGATTAGGGGTTTAGATAGGGTCGACAGTGAGAATCTTTTTCCACGTATGGAGTCAGCTATTACAAGGGGGCATAGCTTTAAATTAAGGGGGGTAGGTATAGGACAGATGTTAGGGGTAGGTTCTTTACTCAGCGAGTCGTGAGTTCATGGAATGCCCTGCCAGTAGCAGTGGTGGACTCTCCCTCATTATGGGCATTTAAGCAGGCATTGGATAGGCATATGGAGGATAGTGGGCTAGCGTAGGTTAGGTGGGCTTGGATCGGCGCAACATCGAGGGCCGAAGGGCCTGTACTGCGCTGTATTCTTCTATGTTCTATGTTATAAATGGGTTAATTTCTCAGTAAATGGAGGTAGACCATTGCACCTTCCAACCTTACAGTCAACCCAGCTCCACTGTTGCCTTGCAGCTGCATCCGGAAGAAATAACCCTTTCCAAAGCCCATGCTCACATATCCAACAGCAAATTAGGGTATGCAGGCACTTTCCAGACAGAGATAAGATCACAGGGTGAGGAAAATTCCTGCTTCCTGACACCCTCCTTCATGACAAGTATCAGCCCTAAATTTCAGGTCATTGGTAAGTCTTTCACCAGTTCTGATGAAATGCCTACTTGCTTTGAATAGTGCTAAAGGACCTTTCACATCCAGCTGACTGAAAATAAAAGGGTTTTAATTTAACATTCCACTGAAAAACAGCACCTCCAACAATACAGGATATTCCCAGGCCAATATCCTGAAGGGCTTATGCCCGAAACGTTGATTCTCCTGTTCCCTGGATGCTGTCTGACCTGCTGCGCTTTTCCAGCAATACATTTTCAGCCCAGGCCAATATCAACCTAGATTACATAGCCATGTTCTGAAGTAGACTCCAAATGCATAATTGTATGACTTGGTGGAAAAATACTGTCAGCTGAACTGAGCACCGAATGTGTTTGGTGACAGATGAATTGAAACGATTGCTTCTCGAATTGACAGTCACTGGTGTTGATGATGCCTTCCCTCTGAATGGTGAGTCATTGAAAAAACACGTTATTGATGTCAAATTCACATGAGGGCAAATGTACTAGAAATGCTATTGGAAACATTCTTTGGAGTTTTACATTTGTAATTGGATGGGGGATTTCAAGACCATGGGGCACATTTTTAAGGTGAGAGGAGAGAGATTTAAAAAAAGACATAAGAGGCAAATGTTTTACACAGAGGCTGGTTCGTGTGTGGAATGAGCTTCCTGAGGAAGTAGTGGATGTGGGTACAATTACAACATTTAAAAGACATTTGGAAAGGTTAGATGTGATATGGGCCAGGAGCAGGCAGGTAGGACTAGTTTAGTTTGGAATTATGTTCGGCACGGACTAATTGGACTGAAGGGTTTGCTGTATGACTCTATTACTTAGAAAAATTAAATACATTGCTTTAAAGAAATGGCTGTCACGTGTAAGTCTTTTTACAGGAAAATCACATCCCAAGCTTACTGCTACCTAATTATTACTACACTTTTCAACTGTAGTTCTGCCCCCCTTTATTTGAGTCTCACTTGCATTGTGGTTCTGAAAGGTATTTCAGGACTAACCACGGATACCAGTGTAAAGCAATGTTTTCTACTAACCCTTCCACCTAGCTCTGAGGTTAAATTCACTTTTATGTATAACAGAAACAAAAACAAAGTAAAAGCATCTGGTAAATGAGACAATACCATTCTCTAACCTTGTATTTCTAAAGGCTGTGCACTAAAAGTGAGTTTGCAGTATAAAATGGGAAGACAGTACATTTCAGACTTTTGGAAAAATAATCTCCACCCTTTCTAGGAGACAATGACAATAAATCTGTCATCATCCATTCAACACCTCATTGATACATACTGCATAACGGTGATCAAAATTGATTTGAGATTGCTACATTGTCAGCGCTATACTTTCAAGCTCACCCTATCCTTTTATAAGTTTGGTTCACTTCCTGTAAAAATAAAATTCTTTTAATCGCAAATTGCGAACATGTTACAACACCTTTCTAATGCCTATGCTTCACTTAAATGCTTTAATCAGATCTTGCTGTTTATTTAGCTTGGAATCATGGGACTATTTAAATTAATATTTCAGTACAAACACTGCTCTTTAAGTGCTTGTCAAGAAGCCTCAATGACCCTGCTAGTCCTCCATTTCCATTGTACAGTCTAACAGATAATGCTGTATTAAAGTTCAAATTATGTCTTGGCAGCATTCTTAGTAACAAAACACCTTTATTGCAATGTTGTCAACTTTTTCATTTAATTACCATTCACATTAAAAAGGAATGATGAAAACTTCCCATTCTACTGCAGATTTAGCAATATTGCTTCTCTCCTGAAACCCAACTATTGACAAACATCATGCAGAAGGAATGCAATTAGTACAAAGGTGCTGCCTTTTGTTATGTTTTCTAGTCAAAATAAAATTGGCACACAAATGATTTGAATCTTCTATGACTTCCTCAGTGGAACATTAGTAAACATTAATCTGTTAGTGATGACTGCACTGACTGCTTTGTTAAACTAACAGCTGAAGGAACTTCATCCAATTTGACATGATTGTAACTAATACAGTCAACTCCTAATTAACGCTGATTAATACAAAATATCTGATCATTCAATTATGTTAAAACAAGTAGTTGGAATTAGTTCAGTCAAATTTCAAAACTTTTGTTGAATTTCATGAAGCATGCATTCATAATAATACAACTCAGGGCAGGTTAATGTATTTTGTTGTATAATCCACTTTTAAAATGGAAGTTCACCAAATATCCTAACAGAAAAATTAAGATTGTTCTTTTTGCACTTACATGAGTATAACTTTTAAAATATTTTTTTCATGCAATTTGAGATTTCAAAACCAACATTTGGTTTTTATTCCTATGGGTTTTGAGAAAGTGGTGGTGAGTGCTTTCTTGAATTGTTGCAGTCCACACACACAGAACTGACAGAAGGGAATTGTAGGATTTTGATTTGGTGTACTGGTCCCAGAACTAGCAAATGAACTGAATGTTGAAGGAGAAGATAACTAAGAGTGCACTCAGTAAGAATCGCTATACGTAAATCAACAGAATAAATATTTAGGCGAAAGTGGGTACTGCAGATGCTGGAGATCAGAGTCAAGATTAGATTGGTGCTGGAAAAGCACAGCAGGTCAGGCAGCATCTGAGGAGCAGGAAAATCAACGTTTCGGGCAGGAGCCCTTCACGAGGAATGAAGAATAAATTCAGAATAAACATTTAAACAAGTGTATTAAACCTTCAGTACAACACAGTCATCTTCACAATGCCCAACATAATTGCAAAGTGCAAGGGTACAATAAGTGATAAACCTGTGCACCATCCGTAACAATCAAGGCTGCCTTGCTGCCTGCTCATTTACATGATTGTGGCAGTCAGTCAGTGCTCAGGGTGCTGCTGAGTTACTGCAAACCTGAGGGGGGTGCAAAGTTTTGAAAGGTTGGCACAAATTCAGACGAGCCTGGGTTAATCAAGGTGAACCTTCAACTCTGGGTCAACTAATTTTCATCATTTATATAAATGATTTGGATGTGGACATAGGAGGTATGTCAGTATCTGTGCAGATGATACTAAAATTGGAAGTGTAGTGGACAGCGAAGAAGGTTCTCTCAGATTACAATGGCATCTTGATCAGATGGGCCAATTGGCTGAGGAGTGACAGATAGACTTTAATTGAGGTAAATGCGAGGTGTTGCATTTTGGAAAAGCAAATCAGAGCAGGACTTATACACTTAATGGTAAGGTCCTGTGGAGCATTGCTGAACAAAGACACCTTGAAGTGCAGTTTCATCGTTCCTTGAAAGTAGTCGCAGGTAGATAGGATAGTGAAGAAGGCATTTGGTACGCTTCCATAGAGTCATAGAGTCATAGCGATGTACAGCATGGAAACAGAACCTTCGGTCCAACCCGTCCATGCCGACCAAATATCCCAACCCAATCTAGTCCCACCTGCCAGCACCTGGCCCATATCCCTCTAAACCCTTCCTATTCATATACACATCCAAATGCCTTTTAAATGTTGCAGTTGTACCAGCCTCCACCACTTCCTCTGGCAGCTCATTCCATACACATACCACTCTCTGTGTGAAAACGTTGCCCCGTAGGTCTCTTTTATATCTTTCCCCTCTAACCCTAAATCTACGCCCTATAGTTCTGGACTCCCCCCGCCCAGCGAAAAGACTTTGCCTATTTACCCTATTCATGCCCCTCATAATTTTGTAAACCTCTACAAGGTCACCCTCAGCCTCTAACGCTCCAGGGAAAACAGTCCCAGCCTGTTCAGCCTCTCCCTATACTCAAATCCTCCAACCGTGGCAACATCCTTGTAAATCTTTTCTGAACCCTTTCAAGTTTTGCAACATCCTTCCAATAGGAAGGAGACCAGAATTGCACGCAATATTCCAACAGTGGCCTAACCAATGTCCTGTACAGCCACAACATGACATCCCAACTCCTGTACTCAATACTCTGACCAACAAAGGAAAGCATACCAAATGCCTTCTTCATTATCCTATCTACCTGCAACTCCACTTTCAAGGAGCTATGAACCTGCATTCCAAGGTCTCTTTGTTCAGCAACACTCCCTAGGGCCTTACCATTAAGTGTACAAGTCCTGCTAAGATTTGCTTTCCCAAAATGCAGCACCTCGCATTTATCTGAATTAAACTCCATCTGCCACTTCTCAGCCCATTGGCCCATCTGGTCCAGATCCTGCTGTAATCTGAGGTAATCCTCTTCGCTGTCCACTACACCTCCAATTTTGGTGTCATCTGCAAACTTACTAACTGTACCTCTTATTCAAATCATTTATGTAAATAATAAAAAGTAGAGGACCCAGCACCGATCCTTGTGGCACTCCACTGGTCACAGGCCTCCAGTCTGAAAAACAACACCCCACCACCACCCTCTGTCTTCTACCTTTGAGCCACTTCTGTGTCCAAATGGCTAGTTCTCCCTGTATTCCGTGAGATCTGACCTTGCTAATCAGTCTCCCATGGGGAACCTTGTTGAACGCCTTACTGAAGTCCATATAGATCACATCTACTGCTCTGCCCTCATCAATCCTCTTTGTTACTTCCTCAAAAAACTCAATCAAGTCTGTGAGACATGATTTCCCACCCACAAAGCCATGTTGACTATCCCTTATCAGTCCTTGCCTTTCCAAATACATGTACATCCTGTCCCTCAGGATTCCCTCCAACAACTTGCCCACCACCGACGTCAGGCTCACTGGTCTATAGTTCCCTGGCTTGTCTTTACCATCCTACTTAAACAGTGACACCACATTAGCCAACCTCCAGTCTTCCGCCACCTCACCTGTGACTATTGATGATACAAATATCTCAGCAAGAGGCCCAGCAATCACTTCTCTAGCTTCCCACAGAGTTCTCGGGTAAACCTGATCAGGTCCTGGGGATTTATCCACCTTTACACGTTTCAAAACATCCAGCACTTCCTCCTCTGTAATCTGGACATTTTGCAAGATGTCACCATCTATTTCCCTACAGTCTGTACCTTCCATATCTTTTTCCACAGTAAATAATCATGCAAAATACTCATTTAGTATCTCCCCCATTTTCTGCAGCTCCACACAAAGGCCGCCTTGCTGATCTTTGAGGGGCCCTAATCTCTCCCTAGTTATCCTTTTGTATTTTATGTATTTGTAAAAACTCTGTAGATTCTTCTTAATTCTATTTGCCAAAGCTATCTCATGTCCCCTTTTTGCCCTTCTGATTTCCCTCTTAAGTATACTCCTACTTCCTTTATACTCTTCTAAGGATTCACTTGATCTATCCTGTCTATACCTTACATATATACCTTACATATGCTTCCTTCCTTTTCTTAACCAAACCCCCAACTTCCATATCCGCCACAGATTCACCTACACCTCCACACACATCATCTATTGCATCCTCTGCACCCAATGTGGCCTCCTCTATATTGGGGAGACAGGCCGCTTACTTGCGAAGCATTTCAGAGAACACCTCTGGGACACCCGGACCAACCAACCCAACCACCCTGTGGCTCAACACTTCAACTCCCCCTCCCACTCCACCAAGGATATGCAGGTCTTTGGACTCCTCCATCGCCAGACTACAACAACACGACGGTTGGAGGAAGAGCGCCTCATCTTCCGTCTAGGAACCCTCCAACCACAAGGGATGAACTCGGATTTCACCAGTTTCCTCATTTCCCCTCCCCCCACCTTGTCTCAGTCAAATCCATCGAATTCAGCACCGCCTTCCTAACCTGCAATCTTCTTCCTGACCTCTCCGCCCCCACCCCAGTCTGACCTATCACCCTCACCTTGACCTCTTTCCACCTATCACATTTCCGACGCCCCTCCCCCAAGTCCCTCCACCCTAACTTTTATCTTAGCCTGCTGGACAAACTTTCCTCATTCCTGAAGAAGGGCTTATGCCCGAAACGTCGATTCTCCTGTTCCCTGGATGCTGCCTGACCTGCTGCGCTTTTCCAGCAACACATTTTCAGCTCTGATCTCCAGCATCTGCAGTCCTCACTTTCTCCCCAATTTCTTTAGTCATCCAGCATTCCCTATACCTACCAGCCTTTCCTTTCACCCTGACAGGAATATACATTTTCTGGATTCTCGTTATCTCATTTCTGAAGGCTTCCCATTTTCCATCCGTCCCTTTACCTGCGAACATCTGCTTCCAATCAGCTTTCGAAAGTTCTTGCTTAATACCGTCAAAATTGGCCTTTCTCCAATTTAGAACTTCAACTTTTAGACCTAGTCTAACCTTTTCCATCATTATTTTAAATCTAATAGAATTATGGTTGCTGGCCACTGACACCTCAGTCACCTGCCCTGCCTTATTTCCCAAGAGTAGGTCAAGTTTTGCACCTTCTCTAGTAGGTACATCCACATACTGAATCAGAAAATTGTCTTGTACCCACTTAACAAATTCCTCTCCATCTAAACCTTTAACACTATGGCAGTCCCAGTCTCTGTTTGGAAAGTTAAAATCCCCTACCATAACCACCCTATCTTACAGATAGTTGAGATCTCCTTAAAAGTTTGTTTCTCAATTTCCCTCTGACTATTAGCGAGTCTATAATACAATCCCAATAAGGTGATCATCCCTTTCTTATTTCTCAGTTCAACTCAAGTAACTTCCCTGGATGTATTTCCTCCCTCAGCACCGCTGGAATGCTATCCCTTATCAAAAATGCCACTCCCCCTCCTCTCTTGCCTCCCTTTCTATCCTTTCTGTAGCATTTGTATCCTGGAACATTAAGCTGCCAGTCCTATCCATCCCTGAGCCATGTTTCTGTAATTGCTATGATATCCCAGTCCCATGTTCCTAACCATGACCTGAGTTCATCTGCCTTCCCTGTTAGCCCCCTTGCATTGAAATAAATGCAGATTAATTTATTAGACCTACATTGTCCCTGCCTGCCCTGTTTGACTCGCTTCTGTTCTCAACTGTACTAGTCTCAGATTAATCTCTTTTCTCACTATCTCTCTGGGTCCCACCCCCCCACCTTATTAGTTTAAACCCCCCCCCTGAGCAGCTCTAGCAAATTTCCCTGCCAGTGTATTAGTCCCCTTCCAATTTAGGTGCAATTCGGCCTTCTTGTACAGGTCACTTCTACCCCAAAAGAGATTCCAATGATCCAAAAATGTGAATCCTTCTCCTACACTCCAGCTCCTCAGCCATGCATTCATCTACTCAATCCTTCTATTCCTGCCGTCACTAGTTCGTAGCACCGGGAGTAATCCAGATATTACTACTCTCTGTAATCTCCCTTCAGAATCTCAACCTTTTCCCTTCCTCTGTCATTGGTTCCAATAATGACCTTTTGCTGGCCCCTCTCCCCCGTGAGAACATTCTGCACCCTCTCTGAGACACCCTTGATCCTGGCACCAGGGAAGCAATACACCATTCTGCTTTTTCGCTGCTGGTCACAGAAACGTCTGTCTGTACCTCAGACTAGAGAATCCCCTAACTCAATTGATCTCTTGGAACCCGATGTACCCCTCGTTGCATCAGAGCCAGTCTCAATACCAGAAACTTGGCTGTTCGTTCTTCGTTCCCCTGAGAATCCATCACCCCCTACATTTTCCAAAACAGCATACCTGTTTGAAATGGGTATATCCACAAAAGACTCCTGCACCAGCCGCCTACCTCTCTTACCTTTCCTGGAATTAACCCATCTATGTGACTGTATCTGAGACTTTCCCCCATTCCTATAACTGCCATCCACCACATACTGTTGCTGTTGTAAATTCCTCATTGCTTCTAACTGTCTCTCCAACTGATCCATTCGATCTGATAAGATTCGCAGCCTCCAGTAGTTATGACAGATATAATCCGCAGTAAACTCTCTTTAAACTCCCACATCTGACAAGATGAGCATATCACTCTACTAAAGGCCATTTTTGCTCCTTCACAATCTACAGACCCAGAAAATAACACCGTTTTATTCCTCTACAAACACTGCCCCAGGCTAAATTAATAGTTATGGCTTATATTTTAAGTTTAGTCAAGAGACATATCTCCAAAAAACATATAATCAAGAAAGAACCCACTCTACTCCCTACTGCAGATTCTCTGTGGGCCACACTTAAAAACAACAATTAACTTATCTGATTCTGTGCTGTGAACTTCACCCAAACAGTTCTTCCAAGATCAGTTGTGAATTTCACTGCATGTTAATTTTCCCAGATGCACTCCAATGTCCAGTGATACATTGATTCAAACAGCAAAAGCAGTAACTGTGCTGGTTCTCTCACTCTCTCTCTCCTGCAATGACCTCACCATGTGCTTCCTTTGTCTGCTCTTCTCCCTTTTAAAACTGCTGTTGTTTTGACTTTTTTTCTCCAAAGTTCCAAAACAATGCAACAGCATATAAAACAGTAATTGTTACTCCTGGAATTCGAGGAAATCACCTCCAGCATCTAAAATACCTCAAAAAAAGGAGCAGCTGTTACAGCCAGAAATCTTTCCTGTCCTCCATCATGGATTACCCAGAATCTTTCCTTTATTTGCATGGAATGAGCTGCCAGAGGAAGTGGTGGAGGCTGATACAATTACACCATTTAAAAGACATCTGGATGGATACATAAGTATGAAAGATTTAGAGGGATATGGGTCAAGTACTGGCAAATTGAACTAGAATAGTTAAGATATCTGGTCGGCATGGACGAGTTGGACCAAAGTGTCTGTTTCCATGCTGTACATCTCTAAGAGTCTACTTGTAACCCCTGATAGCTTCTGTTGAGCACCTTTGCAGTAGAATGGAACAGCACAAGTGGAGACCATTCAGCCCATCAAATTTGTGTCAGTTCTTCCAAAAAGAAATACAATCAATCCAACCACCGTTCTCCCATCCCCACAGCCAATACATTTATTTGAATCTGTACACATGGAGGGAGTACATTCTTAATCCCACACATTCTTAATCCCGTGGAAAAGAAAATCCCCGTATTGCCTCTTGTTATTTTTTGCCAGTCAACTGAGTGAAGTTACATCTGGGTCATCTGATCACTGTTCCTTCAGCCAATGGAGAAAGTTTCTCTTTATTCTATCTAGATGTTTCATAATTGTATACACCTTCATGAAATTGCCTTAAACTTCTTGGCTCTATGGAGAACAATCCCAGCTACCCAGTAATCACCCATCTCTGGAGACAGTCCAGCAAATCTCTTTTGAACCCTCACCGTTTACATCCTTCTGATGCCAGAATTAGAAACCATTTCCACAGTAGGGTTTGACTGTTTTATCTAGTGTCAGCAAAATTTATTCACATTTGTACCATATCCTCTGTTTATAAAGACCTTCTAAAGCTCAGATTTCAGTACTTTGCAATCAAGGCTTTGTCAGATAATGACATACAACTTGGTTGGTCATTCTATGCAACCAGCTCCCCTTCTTTGAACCTGACACCACGTTAAAATCATTTCCTTGAGGACTTGAATATTTCTCCTCATAATGTAATTAATAAATTCGCTTTTTCTTTGTTAACTCGAGAAAGCCTTGTTAAATTGGCTCCTTTTAAACCATAAGTTTATTTAGGTCTGGGAGAGAAGTACCAACAAGGGAAGAGATCTTTTGTAAATTAGCCTTACTGCAACCAACTGATAGGGTGGGTCAATAAATAAGTTTATCTCTTACACAGGAGTTTAACAGATCCTGACTGAAACAGGAATGAGTTGGGGAACTTCACCTGGGGTTTGCAAGTAATCACTGCATTGAAGTGGAAGTTCAGCAAGAAACAACACAGGTTATACATGCTCAACAAATGAATAGCATTGTTGCAGAAGATATTAGAAACATTAGTTTGGAACACGAATCATTCAGCTCTGACATTAGACTGGGATTGAGTCCAGACCTCCACCAGCTAAGAAACCAGGGTGTGTGGGCTACAAAAATCTCCATGAAGCCAGCTCCACAATAAGGCAGGATCAAGTGAGCACTTGACAAGCCTGACTGTGGACAAAGCGATTCATCAACAGCAGACAAGTCTTTGTAAGTTACGAATGGGTCAGGAAATGAGGTTGATAGACTTCTCATGCAAAGTTAAGTTCACCAATGCTTGAATCTCTTTCCCCCCAATTGCATTGTAAATATTTCTTTGCAGTGATGCTTCCAGGCATGGGAGCATTTCTAATTCAAACTGCAAGATGCCTTTGATAGATGAATGCATGTTTTTAACATTAAACTAATTGGAAACATAGATAAGTGAAATAGTGGGAGCATTTTCTGTTTAACATCTCTATTCTCTTTTTTTTCCCAGACTAAAATTATTGTAAATCTTGTACTGCAGACTGTGGGTGTTTTCCATACCATATTTCAACCGACATCCAAACCTACAGGAAACAAACGCCAGTTCTGGGCCAGAAGCCAGTACAGAGGTTGGACGAATAATACATTTTGTCATTTCTGCTGTGACAACGTAAGCTGAAAATGTCAAAACAACTTAGAAGACATCATGGGCATTTAGATACCTGTATTAATCTTGAGCAATGTATGGGAAAAAATACATTTCACGGTGTGGGGTCAGTAAAAAGAAACTATTTTTGTTCGGGATAAAATCTCAAACTGGTGGTATTGGCTGCGGGAGTAGTACCTTGAATATTCTTGCTTTCTTTGAGATAAAGCTATGCAGTACTGTTATAACTGGCTTCAGGGAAAGAAATAAATGGTGATGGGATTCCATAGGCCCAAATCCTGCAAAAACAGTTCGCTTGAATGTCTTTGTACAGATGTGAGGGATTGGTAGTTCGCCCTATCTTATATTTTAGAACAAAGGCAAATTGCTTCCACATCGTGCATGATGCACAGGAGCACTGCAGAAAATTTGCAAGCACTGAAATCTAAAACAAAAGCAGAGTCAAGCAAGTAAAGGGATGGATTAAGATTTCGGCGAATATTTAGGATTACAGGAATGTATTAACTTTGCCGTGGGGCCCCTCATTTTAGGGACACAGTGCCTCTGGTGCCCCCTCCATTCCCTAAGAGGAAGTTTGGATTCGAGACTGCAGAAAGGGGAATGTGGAGGTTGCGGGGATTTGTTTGCGCAGAAATGTAAAACATATTCAGATTTGTTACTGAATTCACCATCTAATTCATGAACATAGACAATCCTGAAATATAACAGAGAGAACTGAAAACTCAATGGACTTTTGGTGTTCCTACATCCAATTTCCAGAACCAAAGCACATTACCGTATATCCTCGGAAAAAAATTAACTCAGGTTTTTATTTGTTACGGACTACCGATTGAAATATCATCTGATCAATGTTCTAACTTTATGTCTACATTTTTCCAGGACATAATCAGTAGTTTGGTTATAAAATAATAGAATAATAGAACCTGGAAGGCTACAGCTAAGGTGAGACAGTTTGTTTTAAAATTACTTACCGGTAGTGGGCAGCGGTGTTTTTTTTTCTCTTCACAGAAAGAGCGGGAGCAGCAGGGGGAAGTGACGAAGACCAGAGGGGCAGCCGGGTAGGTTTTCTCCCTATAAAAGCGCACAGGAGAGAGAACAGTTAAATGCATGGCTACAGGGATGGTGCAAGAGGGAGGGATTCCGGTATTTGGATAACTGGGGTTCTTTTTGGGGAAGGTGGGACCTCTATAAACAGGATGGTCTACACCTGAACGTGAGGGGCACCAGTATCCTTGGCGGGAGGTTTGCTAGTGCTCTTGGGGGGGGGGGGGGTTTAAACTAACTCTGCTGGGGCATGGGAACCTAGACTGTAGCTTTAGGGTGCAGGACCTGGAGTGTAGGGAGGTTAGGAACATGGCATCAATCTCAAAGGAGGGTGCCTGTAAACAGGAAAATGGCTTGAAGTGTGTATACTTCAATGCAATAAGTATACGAAATAAGGTAGGTGAACTTGCAGCGTGGGTTGGTACCTGGGACTTCGATGTTGTGGCTATTACGGAGACAGGATTAGCTGTTGCAGGTTCCAGGGTTTAAATGTTTTAGTCGGGTCAGAGGTGGGGGTAAAAGAGGGGGAGGTGTGGCATTGCTTGTCAAAGATCGTATTACAGCGGTGGAAAGGACGATGGAAGAAGACTCACCATCTGAGGTAGTTTGGGCTGAGGTTAGGAATAGGAAAGGTGAGGTCACCCTGTTAGGAGTTTTTTACAGGCCTCCTAATAGTCCTAGAAACGTAGAAGAAAGGATTGCGAGGATGATTCAGGAGAAGAGTGAAAGTAATAAGGAGGTTGTTATGGGGGACTTTAACTTTCTTGATATTGATTGGGAAAGCTATAGCTCTAGTTCGTTAGATGGGTCGGTGTTTGTCCAATGTGTGCAGGAAGGTTTCCTGACACAATATGTAGATAGGCCAACAAGAGGTGAGGCCATACTGGATTTGGTTCTGGGTAACGAACCAGGCCAGGTGTTAGAATTAGAGGTAGGTGAGCACTTTGGGGACAGTGACCACAATTCGGTGACTTTTACTCTAGTGATGGAGAAAAATAAGTGTGCACTGCAAGGCAAGAGTTATAGCTGGGGGCAGGGAAATTATGATGCGGTGAGGCATGACTTAGGATGCGTGGCTTGGAAAAGTAGGCTTCAAGGCAAGGGCGTAACTAATATGTGGAGCTTGTTCAAGGAGCAACTATTGAGTGTCCTTGATAAGTATGTACCTGTCAGTCAGGGAGGAAAGGGTCATGTGAGGGAGCCGTGGTTTAATAAGGAATTGGAATCCCTTGTTAAATGGAAGAGGGCGGCCTGTGTAAAGATGAGGTGTGAAGGTTCAATTGGGGCGATTGAGAGTTATAAGGTAGCCAGGAAGGACCTGAAGAGAGAGCTAAGAGCAGCAAGGAGGGGACATGAAAGGTCCTTAGTTGGTAGGATTAGGGAAAACCCTAAGGCTTTCTATAGGATGTCAGGAATAAAAGAATGACTAGGGTAGGAATAGGTCCAGTCAAGGATAGTAGTGGGAAGTTGCGTGTGGAGGCTGAAGAGATTGGGGAGACACTGAATGAATACTTTTCGTCAGTATTCACTCAGGAACAGGACGTTGTTGGCGATGTAAATACTGAGTCACAATTAAGTAGAATGAATGGCTTTGCGGTATGTCGGGAAGAGGTGTTGGAAATTCTGGAAAGGGTGAAAATAGATAAGTCCCCTGGACCTGATGGCATTTATCCTAGGATTCTCTGGGAAGCAAGGGAGGAGATTGCAGAGCCATTGGCCTTGATTTTTATGTCCTCATTGTCTACAGGAGTAGTGCCAGAAGACTGGAGGCTAGCAAATGTGGTTCCCTTGTTCAAGAAGGGGAGTAGGGATAACCCTAGTAACTATAGGCCGGTGAGTCTCACTTCTGTTGTGGGCAAAGTCTTAGAGAGAATTGTAAGGGATAGGATTTATGAACATCTGGATAGGAATAATGTGATCAAGGACAGTCAGCATTGTTTTGTGAAGGGCAGGTCGTGCCTCACAAACCTTATTGAATTCTTTGAGAAGGTGACTAAGGAGGTGGACGAGGGGAAAGTGATAGATGTGGTGTATATGGATTTTAGTAAGGCGTTTGATAAGGTTCCCCATGGTAGGCTACTTCAAAAAATACGGAGGTATGGCATTGAGGGTGAGTTGGGGGTTTGGATTAGGAATTGGCTGGCTGGAAGAAGACAGATGGTAGTAGTTGATGGTAAAGGTTCATCTTGGAGTGCAGTTACTAGCGGTGTTCCGCAAGGATCTGTTTTGGGACCATTGCTGTTTGTCATTTTTATAAATGACCTGGAGGAGGGGCTAGAAGGTTGGGTGAGCAAGTTTGCGGATGATACGAAAGTCGGAGGAGTTGTTGACAGTGAGGAAGGATGTGGCAGGTTACAGCGGGATATAGATAAGCTGCAGAACTGGGCAGAAAGGTGGCAAATGGAGTTCAATGTAGGTAAGTGTGAGGTGATTCACTTTGGTAAGAGTAACAAAAAGACGGGGTACTGGGCTAATGGTCGGATACTTGGTAGTGTGGATGAGCAGAGGGATCTTGGTGTCCATGTACACAGATCTTTGAAAGTTGCCACCCTGGTAAGTAGTGCGGTGAAGAAGGCATATGGCGTACTGGCTTTTATTGGGAGAGGAATTTAGTTCCGGAGTCCTGAGATCATGTTGCAGTTGTATAAGACTCTGGTGCGGCTGCATCTGGAGTATTGTGTGCAGTTTTGGTCGCCATACTATAGGAAGGATGTGGAGGCACTGGAACGGGTGCAGAGGAGGTTTACCAGGATGTTGCCTGGTATGGTAGGAAGATCGTATGAGGAAAGTCTGAGGCACTTGGGGTTGTTTTCATTGGAGAAAAGAAGGTTTAGGGGTGACTTGATAGAGATGTACAAGATGATTAGGGGTTTAGATAGGGTTGACCATGAGAATCTTTTTCCACGTATGGAGTCAGCTATTACGAGGGGGCATAGCTTTAAATTAAGGGGTGGTAGGTATAGGACAGATGTTAGGGGTAGGTTCTTTACTCAGCGAATCATGAGTTCATTGAATGCCCTGCCAGTAGCAGTGGTGGACTCTCCCTCTTTATGGGCATTTAAGCGGGATTGGATAGGCATATGGAGGATAGTGAGGTAAAAACAATAACTGCAGATGCTGGAAACCAGATTCTGGATCAGTGGTGCTGGAAGAGCACAGCAATTCAGGCAGCATCCGAGGACAGGCAAAATCGACGTTTCGGGCAAAAGCCCTTCATCAGGAATGAGGATAGTGGGCTAGTGTAGGTTAGGTGGGCTTGGATCGGAGCAACATCAAGGGCCAAAGGGCCTGTACTGCGCTGTATTCTTCTATGTTCTATGTTCTAATAACTCTGAAAACCATCATTAAAGCTACTGTCACAATAATAACAGGGATAGAAGAGAATAGAATATCCTTTAGAATAGAATATCCTTTATTATCATGTGTCTGTCAGTACAGAAGTACAGGAGCATAGTGAAAAGTTTTAACAATGGTTGCCTTTAATAGTGTACAAGTACCAAGGTACAAATCTTGGTTATAAAAGAGGATTAAAATGAAAAGACTAAGGCAAGGATTAAATTTCTTCCTATTGGTTACGAAAACTCTCCCAATGCTCCTGGTTGGCACTGCATGTTTCTGTGAGCATATGGGCTTGAAATATGGCACCAATTCCAGAATCCCAAGTGCACCAGTTGCGGCAAGTACTTCTGCCATGGGGTTATACCATAGGCATCCCAATAGCCAGTGGGAGACAGAGGAATGGATATGTAGGCAGGCTATTGAAAGATGTAAGGAGTTGTTGTGGTGGGTGATTTTAACTTGCCCAAAATTGACTGGGAATCCCTTCGTGCCAGAGAGTTAGATTGGGAGAATTTGTTAAGTGCATCCAAGAGGGCTTCTTGAAACTATACAAGGATAGTCCCCAAAAAGGGAAAGGGCCGGATTAGACCTTGTATTGGGAAACGAGCCTGGCCAGATGTTCAAAATTTCAGCGGTGAGGTGTTTTGGAAACAGTGATCATAATTCAGCAGATAAGACTGGCCCTCTGCTGAAAGTGCTAAATTGGGGGAAGGCTAATTATAACAGTATTAGACAGGAACTGGAGAAATTGGATTGGGGCCAGCTATTTGAGGAAAAATACACAACTGACAAGTGGAAGTCTTTTGAAGGCCAGTTGATCAGAGTTCAGGTCCAGCATGTTCCTGTTCAGATGACAGATATGGATGGCATGATTCAGCAACCCTGAATGACAAGAGATATTGAAAGTATAAAACGGAAAGGTTTAGGAAATTGAAATTGAAGACAGACCACGTACTGACGTTTCACCCTGAAGAACTCATCAATGATTCACCCCGACTCCACACAGAGTGAGACAGGGACACACAGCAGGATTAGATCATGCTCTCTCCAATAAGAGGGCGGCACAGTAGTTCAGTGGTTCGCACTGCAGCCTCCCAGAGCCAGCGCCCAGGTTCAATTCCAGACTCAGGTGACTGTGTGGAGTTTGCACATTCTCCCCGTGTCTGTGTGGGTTTCCTCCGGGTGTTCCAGTTTCCTCCCACAATCTAGAGATGTGCAGGTCAGGTGAATTGGCCATGCTAAATTGCCCACAGTGTCAGGGGTAAATATCGGGTAGGGAAATGGGTCTGGGTGAGTTACTCTTTGGAGGGTCGGTGTGGACTTGTTGGGCCTAATGGCCTGTTTTCATACTGTAGGGAATCTGATCTTGCAGCAACTGAAATCAGACAAGGCTCTTGAGGAATATAATGGAAGCAGGGAACAACATAAATAAATAATTAGGAGGACTAAAAGCGGCAATGAAATATTCTGGGAAATTAGGATTAATAACAATCCCAAAGCATTTTTGCATATATTAGGAGCAAGAGGGTAGCTAGGGAAAGAGCCTGTTCATTCAAGGAGAAAAGATGGAATTTATGCATAGAGCCAAAGCAAGTGGCTCAGGTCTCTAATGAGTACTTTGCACTAGTATTCACAAAGGAAAAAGACATGGTAAGATTAAGGAGGGATATGATAATGTTCTAGGACATGATGATATTAAGAAGAAGGAGGTGTTGAGTGTCTTGAAAAAAACATGAATGCAGATAAATCCCCAGCATCTATCCCAGAATACTGAAGGAGGCAATATTGAGAGGAGTTACAGTGAGGTAGTCATACCTCAGGTGCAAGAAGAAGGCAGATGGGTTACAGTCATGGGACGGAAAGGTAAGCGGCAGGCAGTGCAGGGATCCCTCAATAAGAGGTATACCGTTTTGGATACTGTTGGGCGGGACAACATACCAGGGGTAAGCAATGGAGTACTGGTCTCTGGCACAGAGTCTGTCCCTGTTGCTCAGAAGGGAAGGGGAGAGATGAGCAGAGCATTAATCATTGGGGTCTCCATAATTAGGGGGACAGAGAGGAGGCTCTGTGGGAACGAGAGAGACTCACGGTTGATGTGTTGCCTCCCAGGTGCCAGGGTTCATCATGTCTTGGATCGTGTTTTCGGGATCCTTGAGGGGGAGGGCGAGTGATCCACATAGGCCCTAATGACATTGTTAGGAAAAGGGATGGGGATTCAAGGCAGAAATTCAGGGAGGGACGGTGGAAGCTTAGTGCTAGAACAAACAGAGTTGTCATCTTGGGTTTGTTGTGTGTGCTATGTGCTAACAAGGTGAGGTATAGGGAGAGAGAGGCATTGAACATGTGGCTACAGGGATGGTGCAGGAGGGAGGGTTTTGGATACCTATATAATTGGGGCTCATTCTGGGGTAAGTGGGTCCTCTACAAAACAGGATGCTCTACACCTGGACCAGAGGGGTACCTGGCGGGAAAATTTGCTGATGCTCATCTGGAGGGTTTAAACTAATTCAGCAGGGGAATGGGAACTTAAATTGTAGTTCCAATGTCCAGGAGGTTGAGAGCAGTGAGGTCAGAAATGAGGTTTTAACCTTGCAAGAGTTCACCTGCAAGCAGGAAGGTGGTTTGAAGTGTGTCTACTTCAACGCCAGGAGCATCTGGAATAAGGTGGGTGAACTTGCAGCATAGGTTGGTACCAGGGACTTTGATGTTGTGACCATTTTGGAGACATGGATGGAGCAGAGACAGGAATGGTTGCTGCTGGTTCCAGGATTTAGATGTTTCAGTAAGAACAGAGAAGATGGTAAAAGAGGGGGAAGTGTGGTATTGTTAGTCAATATTACGGTGGCAGAAAAGACATTTGAGGATTTGTCTACTGGGGTAGTATGGGCTGAGGTTAGAAACAGGAAAGATCACCCTGTTGGGAGTTTTCTATAGGCCTCTGAATAGTTCCAGAGGAAAGGATAGCAAATATAATTCTGGATAGGAGTGAAAGTAACAGGGCAGTTGTTATGGGGGACTTTAACTTTCCAAATATTGACTGGAAATACCATAGTTCGAGTACTTTAGATGGGTCAGTTTTTGTCCAATGTATGCAGGAGGGTTTCCTGACATAGTATATAGACAGGACAACAAAGGCGAGGCCACATCGTATTTGACACTGGGTAATGAACTGGGCCAGGTGTTAGATTTGGAGGTAGGTGAGCACTTTGGTGATAGTGACCACAATTTGGTTATGTTTACTCTAGCGATGGAAAAAGATAGGTATATACTGCAAGGCAAAACTTATTGTTGGGGAAAGGCAATTATGCTGCAATTAGGCAAGATTTAGGATGTATAGGATAGGAAAGGATACTGCAGGGGATGGACACAATTCAAATGTGGAGCTTATTCAAGGAACAGCTACAGCGTGTCCTTGATAAGTATGTACCTGTTAGGTAGGGAGGAAGTGGTTGAGTGAGGGAGCCGTGGTTTACTAAAGAAGTTAAATCTCTTGTCAAGAAGAAGAAGAAGGCTTATGTTAGGATGAGACGTGAAGGCTCAGTTAGGACACTTGAGAATTACAGGTTAGCCAGGAAAGACCTAAAGAGAGAGCTAAGAAGAGCCAGGAGGGAACATGAGAAGTTGTTGGCAGATAGGATCAAGAAAAACCCCAAATCTTTCTCTAGGTATATCAGGAATAAAAAGATATCAGTGGGAAGTTGTGCATAGAATCCAAGGAGATCGGGGTGGTGCTAAATGAATATTTTTCATCAGTATTCACACGAGAAAAAGACAACAGGAGAATACTGAGATACAGGCTACTAGGCTAGATGGGATTGAGGTGCATAAGGAGTAGAGTAGGTGTTAGCAATTCTGGAAAGCATGAAAAGAGATAAATCTTTATGTCATCATTGTCTACAGGAATAGTGCCTGAAGACTGGAGGATAGCAAATGTTGTCCCCTGGTTCAAGAAGGACTGTAGAGACAACCCTGGAAATTATCAACCATTGAGCCTTACTTTGGTTGTGAGTAAACTGTTGGAAAAGTTTATAAGTGATCGGATTTACCATCATCTAGAGAAGAATAAGTTGATTAGGAATAGTCAACATGGTTTTGTGAAGGGTAGGTCATGCCTCACAGACCTATTGAGTTCTTTGAGATGATGACCAAACAGGTGGATGCGGGTAAAGCGGTTGATGTGATGTACGTGGATTTCAGTAAGGCATTTGATAAGGTTTCCCACGGTAGGCTATTACACAACATATGGAGGCATGGGATTGAGGGTGATTTAGTGATTTGGATCAGAAATTAGCTAGCTAAAAGAAGACAGAGGATGGTGGTTGATGGGAAATGTTCGTCCTGGAGTTCAGTTACTATTGGTGTACTGTTTTGGGGATCTGTTTTGGGGCCACTGCTGTTTGTCACCTAGATGAGGGTGTAAAAGGATAGGTTAGTAAATTTGTGGATGACATTAAGGTCAGTAGAGTTGTGAATAGTGTGGAAGGATGTTGCAGGTTACAGAGGGATATAGATAAGCTGCAGAACTGTGCTGAGAGGTAGCAAATTGAGTTTAGTGTGGAAAAGTGTGAGGTGATTCACTCTGGAAGGAGTAACAGGAATAAAGAGTACTGGGCTAATGGTAATATTCTTGGTGGTGTAGATGAGTATAGAGATCTCGGTGTCCATGTACATAGATCCCTGAAAGTTGCCACAAAGGTTGATCGGTTTTTTAAGAAGGCATATGGCGTGTTAGCTTTTATTGGTAGAGGGATTGTGTTTCAGAGCCATGAGGTCATGTTGCAGTTGTACAAAACTCTGGTGCATCTGCACTTGGAGTATTGCATATACTTCTAGTCACCACATTTTAGGTAGGATGTGGAAGCTTTGGAAAAGATGCAGAGGAGATTTACTAGGATGTTGTTTGGTATGGACAGAAGGTCTTATGAGGAAAGGTTGAGGGACTTGAGGCTGCTTTTGTTAGAGAGAAGGTTGAGAGGTGACTTAATTGAGACAAATAAGATATTCAGAGCATTAGATAGGGGGGACAGTGAGAGCCTTTTTCCTTGGATGGTGATGGCTAACATGAGGGGACATAGCTTTAAAATGAGGGGTGACAGATATAGAATAGATGTCAGAGGTAGTTTCTTTACTCAGAGAGTAGTAGAGGCACTGCCTGCAACAGTAGTAGACTTGTCAACTTTAAGGGCATTTACATGGTCATTGGATAAACAGATGGATGAAAATGGAATAGTGTAGGACAGATTGGCTTCAGATTGGTTCCACAGGTTGGCGCAACCTGTGGAAAAATTATAATCCAGTGAGTCGCACATTATGATCAAAAAATTATTAAAGAAGATTCTTAGTGGCAGGATTTAATTGCATTGTGGAGTTCCACAAGGGCCACTGCTGTGATCTCTTATGTTTGTTATATAAATGGTTTGAATGAAAATCTAAGAGGTCTAATTGGTAAGTTGGTTGATGAAAATTGGTGGAGTTGTGGGTATTGAGGAAAGTTGTCAAACTGTACAATAGGATATAGATTAGTTGGCAAGTTGGGTGAAGAAATCGCAGATGGAGTTTAATCTTGAGAAATGTGAGGAGATGCAGTTTGGGAGGTCAAATGCAAGAGCAAAGGATACAGTAAATGGTAGACCCTTAGGAGTATTGATATACTGAGGGACCTTGGAGTGCAAGTCCATTACTCCCTGAAAGTGACAACACAAGTGTCTGCCTTCATTGGTTGGTGTACTGAGTATAAACGTTGATAAGTCATGTTGCAGCTGTATAAACTTTAATTAGGCAGCACTTGGAGTCAAGTGTGCAAATCTAGTTGCCACACTATAGGAAGGACGTGGAAGTTTTGGAAAAGGTGCAAAGTAGGTTGACCAGGATGTTGTCTGGATTGCAGTGTATTAGTTATAGGGAGAGGTTGGACAAACTTGGATTGTTTTCACTAGAATTGAACTGAATTTATTGTCACGTGTACCGAGGCACAGTGAAAAGCTTTGTCTTGTGAGCAATACAGGCAGATCACGAGTTAAGTAGCATAGATAAGTAAATAATAGGTAAATAGCGGCAAAACAAAACACAGATACAGGCGAATGCTAAGAGTTTGTGAGTCCATTCAGTATTCTAACAACAGTAGGGTAGAAACTGTTTTGAAACTGGCTGGTGCGTATGTTTGCCAGACTTTATGATCTCAGGTGATTTAGCTGACCAAGTCTGGCAGCACAGGCCTTGGTGTAGAAAAACCAAGAGTTACCCTGAAGCTGGGGCATTCCCAAATCAGGGGTCTGTTCTCTCTCCTTTGGCTTCTGTCATTTCTCTGCAGCTGCGTTTAGGTAGTCAGTTTCCAACAGTGTTGCAATTTGTTGAATGAGGTGTCACTATATTGTACAGTTGCTGGCAATTTCTCCCAAACACTGCGACTGATTTATTGTTGATACCTTCAAAGTCTCCCTAAAACGTTTTCTCTATCTCCTTTGAGATTGAGTGGGAAATGCTTGGGAAGCCGATTTTCATCTTGAGAATGCAGAGTCCAGACTGGTGAAACTGAATCTGCTTGATCATGGTTGT
Source organism: Chiloscyllium plagiosum (assembly GCF_037043375.1). NCBI lineage: Eukaryota > Metazoa > Chordata > Chondrichthyes > Orectolobiformes > Hemiscylliidae > Chiloscyllium > Chiloscyllium plagiosum. The sequence goes on from NW_028270150.1 coordinate 26,056,250, forward strand.
GTAGCTGGAGCAATGGGTTTCACTGAAGACGTCCTTCATCTTTGCCTTTGAATATCCTCGAGAGATACCAGTGGGGAAAATTCTTAGTGTTCACAGGTGCCTTTAGTCAGTGACCCAATTCCCACTGCTATATAGAAGAGAGGTGACAATCACCGCATTGCAAACCAAAGTTTTTGACCCGTTATGGAGATTATTGTTGTTGAAGGACAGGTTGTTCAGTTTTTGTAAGATTAGATTAGATTAGATTCCCTATAGTATGGAAACAGGCCCTTCAGCCTAACAAGTCCACACTGACCGTCCCACCAATAAAGCCGTGCTGGAGCAGCCGATTCAGTACTGGATGGACTCTTCAATGGTTGACCATTTGAGAAAGCTGGCTGCTGAGGTATCTGAAGTGTTCAAAAACTTTTACAGTCTTCCCATCAATAGAACCAACTGGAGGTGTAGGTCCTTTTTTAGGTGGTGGGGATGTTGGCAAAAGACTTTGCTCTTGCTAATATCGCAGACTGGGAGTTAGGTACCAACATGTTGTGCTTAACATTTATTTCTGCAATGCTGGACATTTTAATTCTTTGTTGTCTAAGTTCTTGTAACTAAAGAAACTGTGCCAATGTACTTTATGTATCTAAGTCAGCACTGTAATTGGCGATGTATAAAACTTTCACTATAATCATTGATTATATGTGACAATAAAGGCTATTCTATTGACTGAGGGATCACCCATTGGTATGGAGTGATTGAAGATGGTCTGAATATCACCTGCAAACTGGGCTACAACTGCACAGTCACTACTTGGTTTATAATATAATGTATGGGCAGCTGTAGGGGAGCCATATTCAGTGTTAAAATACCTTAAAGTTGACTTAATTTAAAATACCCAAGGGATGTAATAACTGCAGCACTGGAATGTTTAGTGATTGCTGCTAAGCACAAAGTTATTACAACTACTTACTCTGGAAAAAATGAAAAACTGTTATGGAATGAAAGGTGTTTCTGATTCTGTGCATTACTGTGCTGAAGACATGTTGCGCCTATTAGCATTATTATCATCGGCACAATATCTGGTTAAGAGCATAGCTTCTAGGACAGAATCAGAAATCTCAGACCACATACTTTTAGGATTACAAGGTGAGAGCTGAGATCTGTGCTGAGGATGAAGAGATGGCACTAAGAAAGATTGAGGTCAGCTAATGGATCTGATTGAGATATTGCTTGGGGCCTGCACATGCCATGAAATCAATGTTGGGTGGGGACAGGAGGGAGCAAGGAGAAAATGTAAAATGAATAAACACATTGAAGGACAACAGCTCAAATTTAAAGGTTACAGCTGCTTACAGGCAGGATCAATGGAGGTCTATTGGTGCAGTGGATCATGTCTGTATCTTGAAACCAGAAGTTCCAGATTCCAGTTCGCTAGGCCCTGATGGCCAAGGAAGATAGATTCATTACAAATGGGTTGATTATCAATTTACAAATCCTTCTGACAAGCAGTAAGCCTGGGAGATATTCTTGGTCAGTCATGTGATTAAAAGACGATTGAAGCCACTACCATTGCCATCCATAGTTTCAGTCTATAACAAGCAAGGAAAAGGTACATATTATCACAGCAGTTCAGAGTCCCGAGTGACCTCAGGTATGATGCTGCTCTCTGGTGCAATGGTGTTTATTGTATAATTTACTGCCTTTTTGGGTGCTTGTCCAACAAACACAGTTCACAACCCTTGTTATAAAGTTTTAATTCTTGCAACTTCAAAGTCACAAGAATTTGAACACATGCAATAGAATTGTTTTATTTCTGATAGACATACTGCAAAACAAAATAAATCTGGCAGAAGACTGGCAATGCAGGGAAGATGGCATACAGCACTGTTAAAGCCCACATGTTGGCATCTCACCTGATAGCAAAGCAAGTCTAAAACAATTTTCCTATTGAAAGTGGCCATTCATTCAGCTGAGGACTTTTCTTATACACTGTGAACCAATCCAATATTGTCTGTCCATTTGTAGAAGGGATGGTATGCATTTTCAATTTAATATGGATTTACCTTCTATATGAACTTTCCAATAATGTGCATTGATTAGATATGTAATACATATAATCTATACAGTGTGGAAACAGACCATTCTGCCAACTGAGTCCACACCTACCCTTTAAAAAGTATCCCACCTGGACCCACCCTGTCTCTTTAACCCTGCATTACACTTGGCGAGTCCACTTAGCCAACACATCACTGGACATTATTGGCAATTTAGCATGGGCAACCACCTAACCCCCACATCTTTGGACTGAGCATCTGGAGGAAACCCCCACAGACATAGGGAGAATGTCTGTATGGAATTTACACAGTCATCCAAGACTCCAACCGAACCCGGGTCCCTGAGACTGTGAGGCAGCAGTGCTAATCACTGAGCCACCGTGCCACGCTAATTTGAAATGTTAGAGTACACAAACACGACCATTCAGGTTAGGAGATTTATGCTGAGTTTATCTTGCACTCACGCTGTCTCCTGCTTTATTTACTCCTAGCAATTATCCTTTTCTTCCTTTCCCCCTGGTGTGGTGATCCACCTTACCCTTGAATGCATCCAGGTTAGATTCCTCAACGCGGTAAAGGGCAGCAAGGTCAAACTCCCACTGCTCTCGGGGTTTTCCTGAATTCCTTACTGAATTTATTAGTGACTCTCTCACATTTACAGTCCCAGGTTTTAGATTCTCCCACAAGTGGAAATATCTTCGATCAAGTCTGCCTTCTGCGTAAGGTCCTTTGCATATGGTTTGTGCATTACGCCCGCAGTTGTAAATTCTGCTGTTAATAACACAGTTTGCGGTTGGATTTCTGCCCGGAGGTGTCAAAGTCATTTTGTGATAATCGCTTCCAAACTAATTTAAATGATCCGTAAGGAACCTCAAATCTGCTCCACAACCCAAATGAGTAATCAGAATCTATGTGGATCCAATGCTAATATTTTTGAGCAATATTCACGAGGCAACTATCATTGTTTTTTTTCTGCATCGGGGACGTGGTAAAGCACAGCTCAAGCTAGTGTTGTAATCTAACACTGACGACATGAATCCAGCCCTGAGCTGTATAAATGACCCACGTTCTTCCCCCTGAAGAGCACAGCCAGCCATCTGCGTGTTGCTAATGCAAGTAAATGGTTAATATCTATCAGCAGCTCCATTGCACAAAATACGTTAATTTTACAAACATATTGGACATAATTCAGCTGCGATGCACTCCTGAAATCAGACTCAGTTTTGTAACCGATCTGCAACCTGGAGTGAGGGCATTCCTGGAGTGAGGGCTTAATGTTTAAATATTCCACTTTAACTCAACCTGGGACTGAAGTAATGGTGTTAACCATGGAATGGGGCGGGACGCTGCAATCTAACCGTTAGCTCCACCCGGTAGATTCTAACAGGGCAGTCATGAGCAGTTTGCGAATTCCTGGGTTAAAATAATTTATAACCATTAAAGCTACGATGTTATGTTTGTGTAATTTCTAATTTTCTCCACCGTTCCATTATCTCACCTGCAAAGCAGCGACAATCTGCAGTCCCTGGGTCAAGTTTAAATCCTCTCTGTCCCCTGGATTAAAAAAATTCTTTTACTTGCAGGCTAGATAACATCTGAACAGTTCATCCTTCTCACGGACTTAAACATCTGCCATTTCCTAAGAAGAATGAATTTGCATTTTCTATTATGGAAATACGCCCAAGGTCACATGTTGCCAGACTTTGGAGAAGTGGCTGCAGTCTGTAAAAGAGGCAGCTGCTGTCCAGATTTATACAGCAACATCTCAATGAGCGGCGAGAAGAATGGCTAATCTGTTCGGTAAACAGTGCTCGCAGAGAGTGGGAATCGAGGGAGAGAGAACTTAAATGAGTTAAGTTGTGCTGGGAATACTACAGAGAGACTTCTCCCCCCCCCCCCCCCCCTTCAGAATATTGTTATGCAACTAGTGATGCACAATTGATTGATACCCAGCAATCACCATCTTCAGTAACCACTTCATACTGTGTGGAATTATATAAGTTCTTCTTAAGAAGAAAATAGAATTTGTCAACTTTTCTTTGTACAATTAAATCACACAATCCCTACAATGTGAAAGCAGACCACTCGGCCCATTGAGTTTACAATGATCCTCTGGTCAGGATCCAAGCCAGATCCAGGCCCTACCCCACCCCCAGAACCCTGCATGTCCTGTGGCTAACCTGCCCAGCCTACACACCCCTGGACAATCTAGCATTGCCAATCCACCTAACCTACACATCTTTGGACTGTGAGAAGAAACTGGAGCACCAGAAGGAAGCCTTTGCAGACATGGAGAGAACATGCAAACTCCACCCAGTTGTCCAGGGTGGAATTGAACCTGGGTCCCAAGCACTATGAGGAAACAGTGCTAGCCACTGTACCACCATGCTGTACCAAATCTGGCTGTTTGAATAGCATCTATTTCCAGGTTTCAATGTGGTTCTGATCTTGCACATTTGATTCTAGTTTATTTCCTCCCCCAATAGTTATCCATCCTGCCATTTTGGATTGACTCCTGCACCATTATGCTCCATGTAGCTCTGTTGGAATTGTAAAGTTGCCACAAGCTTTTGAAATAATGGACTTCACAAAGCAAGATGAACATTGGGATGGTGGTCATCTGAATGTGCTTCAGGGTCTTAGATTGGTACCAAAGCCTTTTATCACTGCTGTGGAATCTGGGCAAGTAAAATACGGTCAATTAAACAGGGTGTACCATAGTGGAAGTGCTTCAGTCCAGTGCCACTTTGATCACTGTGTAGGTCGTTAGGAATGATGGAAATATTCAATAGCCAGTGCTATGACAAAGTAGTCCCCAGTGGCAGAACAGGTTGGGGAGATGTACCACCTGGAATATCCGAATGGCCAGTGAAGGCTGCAGCAGAATTACCCCTCCTTCCCCCACAAATGCGCATACATACATAAAGTTATCTTGGTTCCTTGCTATTGGATCACAGTTTTGTTCTGTTAAGCTATTAGTCACAGCAGCTTTTGTGCAATAGTTAAAAGATGTCACGTTTTCCTTTCTGAGTGCATCCTCAAACCTTTTGAGGACTGTCAAAAGGTGATGGGAGCAGGATTGTGTTGTTGGAAAGCTTCTAGTCATCAAGTAGCAGTTACAAGATAGGCATGATTCAAAATAACAATGCATGTCAGTGATGTATTGGTACTGTCACAGGATTGTACCCCAGAACTGCAGGTCATGTTTGGGGGCTTGGGTTCAAATCCATCGCTGATGGTGGAATTTGAATTGAATAAAAAAATTTGGAACTGAAAATTTGTCTAATTCTGACCCTGTAACTATTGTCAAGTGTCATAAAACCCCATCTGGTTCACTAATGCCCTTTAGGGAAGGGTAGTCTACCATCCTTTTCTATCTGGTCTATGTGTGACTCTAGAACCACAGCAATGAAGTTTATTCTTAACTATCATCTGGTCAATTAAGGATGGGCAAGCTGGAGATGCCCACATCATATGAACAAATAATGGATACTTGTGGGGCTGCCCCACTCATTATTCTTCATAGGCACTGTGGGATTTTAAAAAAATCATTCATGGGATGTGGATGTTACTGGCAAGGCCAGCATATGTTGTCTACCTGTAAGAAATAGACTGGCTCACTAGGCTACTTCAAAAGGCACTTAAGAGTCAATCACATTTGCAGTGTGTCTTCAGTCACTTGTGGACCATCTAAGGATGCTTGATTTCCTTCCCTTAATGACAGATAGGCTTTCACAACAATCATTGCTCCCTTTTGCCATCATTATTGAGACTACCTTTGTATTCCAGATTTATTCATTGAATTTCAGTCCAAAAGCTGATATTTAAATTCATGTTCTCCAGAGAATTAGTTTGGTCTACTGGATTATGTGTCCAATGGCATTATCACTGTTGCACTTTCTCCCCTATTGCCAATTAAAGATTGTCTCAGACTGTACTCATGGAAATGTGAGAAGCAGAAATGCTCACCAACTCCTTTAGACATCATGATTTGTCACCCCTATTGCTTAAGCTAACCATCCTTTTGTTCCCTGGGTGTTACTATATTGTATTTGCTTGCAGAGCAGCCAACTCAACATTGAAAGCTTCACTCAGGCGGGCTGCCGTGGAAAGTATTATATGTAATGCAGAATCAACCACTACCAGCTAATGGCTAGTGCAGAGTACTGCCACCAATCTTCCTTTCAGAGTTTTTTTTAATCAACTGTTTGATGTGTAATTACCTGTAGCAAGTGGGACTGGAATGCAGACCTTTTGCCCCAAAGGTAAAGACACTGCTTTCGCACCAGAAGTGGCCTTATAGCTTCCTTTCTATACTGGTCTATTTGGTTAAAAGTGGTAGATGATGAACCACTAGTGAATCTTAATGAGAAGAGGTGCTTGGCTCAGCAACCTGCAACTTATTGCATGATAGCCACTGGTACAAATTACAGTGGTGAGATAAGACCATAAGACCATAATATACAGGAGCAGAATTATGCCGTTTCACCTATCAAGTCTGCTTCACCATTCGATCATGATGATATGTTGCTCAATCCCATTCTCCTGCCTTCTCTCCATAACCCTTACTGATCTAGAGTGATCTTAAAGATACGCAATGACTTGGCCACCACGACCTTATATGGCAATGTGTTCCATAGATTCACAATCCTCTGGCTGAAGAAATTCGTCCTCATCTCAGTTGTAAAGGGTCGTTCCTTCATTCTGAGGCTGTGCTCTAGAGTCTTGGTGTCTTCCTGTAGTGGAAACATCTTCTCTACAACCACTCTGTCCAGGCTTCTTGGTATTCTAAAAGTTTCAATGAGACTCCCCCTTATCCTTCTAAACTCCAATGACTATAGATTCAGAATCCTTGACTGCATCTCATATGACAAATCCTTCATTCCTTGGATCTGTTTCGCATCCTTCCTTAGATACAGGGCCCATAATGGCTCACAATATTCCAATTGCAATCTGACTCATGCCTTATACAGCCCCAGCAGTATATCCCTGCTTTTTGTACTCGCGTCCTCACGAACTGAATGCCAACATTGCGTTTCCCTTCCTAACTGTCAACTGAACCTGCATGTTAACCTGAAGAAATCCTGAACCAGGATTCATAAATCCCCTGGTGTTTTAGATATCCAAAGCCTTTGTACAAAATAACTGTCTATCAGGAGGCAGTGATTACATTTCTGTCTCACTTAGCATCTCGATTTAGTTATGATTCCCATTGATGATAATAATGGACAAGTCAGATCCCAGACTGAAATCTGGTTTGGTAGACCATTTATTCAATATTTGCAGCTTGTTAGTGTGGTGGTTAATCACTGAAATGTATTCAGATAAGGCTGTAGATGTTTTATAATTTCAGAAGATAGGTTTATTGCACAAAAGAAAATAAAATAATGCTCCGGATGTAGAAGGAAGCTAGAAAGATCTTAATATAAACACTGAAACAAAGTTTCAACTTGTTAAATGAAGCAATAGTCAACTCTCATCTGCCTCTATTTTGAACTCCAAATTCCAAAAATGATTTTTTTTTAGATATATATATATATATATATATACACATTTCACCTCATTTCCCAGTTTCTTGAGCTGTTGAGACAATTTTATTATCCTTTACAAACCTGCTGGCATGAAATTCTCACAATTTTGATGAACTATTTTTTCTCAGTTTGTCATAGAATTCTGATAAGATGAAGCTTTTATTGATATTCTCCTGGTTTGGAAGCTTTACAGACTAGAAATGCCTTCTGCTGAGGTTGCTGATTTCCCTGAACTGAATTAGAACAAAAATACTTAGAGTCATAGAGTCATAGAGATGTACAGCATGGAAACAGACCCTTCGGTCCAACCTGTGCATGCCGACCAGATATCCCAACCCAATCTAGTCCCACCTGCCAGCACCCAGCCCATATCCCTCCAAACCCTTCCTATTCATATACCCATCCAAATGCCTCTTAAATGTTGCAATTGTACCAGCCTCCACCACATCCTCTGGCAGCTCATTCCATACACGTACCACCCTCTGCGTGAAAAAGTTGCCACGTAGGTCTCTTTTATATCTTTCCCCTCTCACCCTAAACATATGCCCTCTAGTTCTGGACTCCCTGATCCCAGGGAAAAGACTTTGCCTATTTATCCTATCCATGCTCCTCATAATTTTGTAAACCTCTATAAGGTCACCCCTCAGCCTCCGACGCTCCAAGGAAAACAGCTCCACCCTGTTCAGCCTCTCCCTGTAGCTCAAATCCTCCAACCCTGGCAACATCCTTGTAAGTCTTTTCTGAACCCTTTCAAGTTTCGCAACACCTTTCCGATAGGAAGGAGACCAGAATTGCATGCAATATTCCAACAGTGGCCTAACCAATGTTCTGTACAGCCGCAACATGACCTCCCAACTCCTGTACTCAATACTCTGACCAATAAAGGAAAGCATACCAAACACCTTCTTCTCTATCCTATCTACCTGCGACTCCACTTTCAAGGAGCTATGAACTCCAAGGTCTCTTTGTTCAGCAACACTCCCTAGGACCTTACCATTAAGTGTGTAAGTCCTGCTAAGATTTGCTTTCCCAAAATGCAGCACCTCGCATTGGTTCTCCTGTTCAGAGAAAACTGTTATCTTCTGAACTGAACTCTTAATTTTTCTGGAGTAAATCTCAAAACCTTCTTTTCTGAAATTAAAACAGAACTAGGTGCCTTGCGGTGTTTACTGTGCCTGTCACTAACAGAAAAATCTATTTACACAGTAGGAGTGCTCCCAAGCGCATGGCTGTTGTTACCCAATTCCTTGGAACTAAATACTTGGATCAGCTATCAGTCCCTGTTTTGAATCCAAATCTAAAAAATGTAATACTATACTATATGACATCATCAGATTGGGTGGAACTTAATCTCACTCAGACCTTTTTCCCAGTAGTTAATATTTGGACATTTGGATGCTTAACTATGTTTACATTTAGCACAAATCTATCTTCCCTGTCAAATATCTGACTTCACAAATTCAGCTGGTCTGGAGGTTGCATAATTTTACCAGATGACATTTTCTTTGGACTTGGAAGATTGTACGTCTTTAGCTTGAGGACTGTTGATGTTGATCTTGATCTTAATTATTCTGCAGGAGGACCTTCACAGATGATGTCATTCCTTCTAAAGCAAGTAGTTTGTCCATTATGTTATCTGGGAACCTCTAATTTCCTGAATTTTCTTTGCAGAAGACCTCTTCCCAGCTAACTCAGGCGGTGGCCCTATAGCATTACCTGAGGGACCTTAAACCTTATTCATCTCTGTTATGTAAGATGGCTGCTCCTGCAAAACAATTACTTTTTGTCCAACCTTTTGTGATGATTCTGTTACTTTAAGAGGTTGTTTGGCCTGGATTTGTTTGAAGAGAGATTGTAAGGCAGAGGTGAGAAAGTACTGTAAGATTTACCAGGATGTTGCCAGGGTTGGAGGATTTGAGCTATAGGGAGAGTCTGAATAGGCTGGGTCTGTTTTCCCTGGAGTGTTGGAGGCTGAAGGGTGACCTTATAGAGATATGTAAAATCATGAGGTGAATGGCTAGGGTAAATAGACAAGGTCTTTTCCCTGGAGTGGGTGAGTACAGAACTAGAGGGCATCGACTTCGGGTGAGAGGAAAAATGTTTAAAAGGGACCTAAAGGATAGCTTTTTCATACAGAAGGTAGTGCATGTATGGAATGAGCTGCCAGTAGAAGTGGTGGAAGCTAATACAAATACAACATTTAATTGACATCTGGATTGGTATATGAATAAGACAGATTTGGAAAGAGATAGGCTAAATAATGGCAAATGGGACTAGATTAATTTAGGATATCTGGTCGGCATAGATGAGTTGGACTGAAGGGTGTGATTCCGTGCTATACATCTCCATGACTGTATGACTAAGTTAACAAGTTGGCCCTGGGGCTTTTTTAACAAGTTGGAACAGTGGAAGCAGCCTAGGTGTGGGCAGCTCTCACAAACCAGGAATTCTAGATTTTTTTAGTTTTTAGGTTTAGTTTTAAGCAGAAACCTTGAGGATCTCAAATGAGTTGAAAGCTTTAATGCATGTCTCTTAGCTGCTATTTTCTCAGAATGTTCTTTTGATATTTTTTCTTCCTGGATTGGAGAACTGCATGTGTGAATCTGAGTCTAAATTTGCCTAATTGCCAAGAGATGTGTTTATGGGATGTTACTGTGTTGGAACAGTTAGTTAGTAATGGGTACTGTATTTATTATTCAGTTAAGTCCAAGAGTTAAGTTATACTAAATTCCTCTTTAAATACAGTGTTTAAGTAAATTGTGTTTTACTTAATGTCGAGTAGTTTGACCAGTTGCATTGCATCTGGGACACAGCACTTCACATCTATCTTTAAAATAAGAAAAGGTTAGGGTCTAGGCTTACCTTCTTAAAATATTTTGAGAGGATCTGGTCTAGTCCACAATGCTTTCCTCAGAAGATAGGTTAGAGCCACCTGATGAAGGTAAATCCAATTGTCTGTGTCAAACTAGTTATTCATTTATTAGGATTAATCTAGTTGTTTAACAATTACAGAAACATAGATGAGAGAAGCAGGAGTAGGCCATCTCACCCTTTGAGCCTGCTCCACCATTCAATATGATCATGGCTGATCATTGAACCGATGCCCTAATCCTGGCCTCCCCATATTCTCTGATCCCTTTAGCCACAAGGATTATATTAGTAGTGTGGATGAGCAGAGGGATCTTGGTGTCCATGTACACAGATCTCTGAAAGTTGCCACCCAGGTAAATAGTGCGGTGAGGAAGGCATATGGCGTACTGGCTTTTATTGGTAGAGGAATTGAGTTCCGGAGTCCTGAGGTCATGATGCAGTTGTATAAGACTCTGGTGCGGCCGCATCTGGAATATTGTGTGCAGTTTTGGTCGCCATACTATAGGAAGGATGTGGAGGCACTGGAACGGGTGCAGAGGAGGTTTACCAGGATGTTGCCTGGTATGGAAGGAAGATCGTATGAGGAAAGACTGAGACACTTGGGGCTGTTTTCATTAGAGAAAAGAAGGTTTAGGGGTGACTTGATTGAGGTGTACAAGATGATTAGGGGGTTAGATAGGGTTGACAGTGTGAACCTTTTCCCGCGTATGGAGTCGGGTATTACAAGGGGGCATAGCTTTAAATTAAGGGGGAGTAGATATAGGACTGAAGTTAGGGGTAGGTTCTTCACTCAGCGAGTCGTAAGTTCATGGAATGCCCTGCCAGTAGCAGTGGTGGACTCTCCCTCTTTATGGGCATTTAAGCGGGCATTGGATAGGTATATGGAGGATAGTGGGTTAGTATAGGTTAGGTGGGCTTGGATCGGCGCAACATCGAGGGCCAAAGGGCCTGTACTGCGCTGTATTCTTCTATGTTCTATGTTCTATGTATCTACGTCTTTCTTGAAAACGCAATATTTTGGTCTCAACCACTTTCTGAGGCAGTGAATTCATTAGGCTCACAACTCTTTGGATGCAGAAATTTCCCCTCATTTAAGTCTTAAAGGTTTGCTCCTTATCCTTAAATTGTGTCCACTTTTTCTGGACTACCCTACCATCAAGAACATCCTTCCTTCATTCAACATGTCTAGCCCTGTTAGAGTTTTATGAGTACCTCTGAGATCCCCCTTCATTATTCTAAATTGCACTGAATACAATCCTAAGTGACTCAATCTCTACTGGTATGTCAGAGCAGCATCCCAGGAATCAATTTGGTAAACCTTCACTCCACTCCCTCCACAGTAAGAACATCCTTCCTTGGATAAGGCGATCAACATTGTACACACCATTTCAGGTGTGGTCTCACAAATGCCCTTATAATTGCAGAAAGACATCCTTAGTCCTGTACTCGAATCCTCTCACTGTCAAAGCCAACATACAGTTTGTCCTCTTTACTGCCTGCTGCACCTGCACACTTACTTTCAGCGACTGGTGCATGGAGATACCCAGGTCTCATTGAACATTCCCCTCTCTCAATTTACGTCCCTTAAAATAATAATCTGCCTTCCAATTTTTGCTTCTAAAGTTGACATTCTCACACTTATTCACATTATATTGTTTCTGCCATGCATTTGCCCACTCATTCAGCCTATCCAAATCACACTGCAACATTGCTACATCCTCCGCACAGCTCACCCTTCCACCCAGTTTTGTGTCACCTTTGAAATATTACATTTAGTTGCCTCATCTGAATAATTAACGTATATTATGAATAGCTGAGGGTCCTAGTACCAATTCCTGCATGCACCGTTAGTCATGGCCTGCATTTAGAAAAAAAACTATTTATTCCTATTCTTTGCTTCCTGTCTGCTAAACAATTTCCTATGCCCAATCCCATGCACTTTAATTTAACTCAATATCTCTTACATTTGTCAAATGTCTACTGAAAGTCCAAATAAATCACATCCACTGGCTCACTCCAATCAATTCTAGTCATCACATCCTCAAAGAATTTCAGCAGATTTGTCAAACATGATATCCCTTTTGTAAATCCACACTGACTGTGTCTGATACTGCCACTGTTTTCTAAGTACTCCGCATGAAAATCCTCTATAATGGACTCTAGCATCTTCCCCACTACTGATTTCAGACTCACTGGTCTATAATTCTCTATTTTCTCTCTACCTCTCTTTTTAAATAGTGGAATTATGTTAACTGCCCTTAAATCTGTCAGACCTGTTCCAGTGTCTAAGATGACCACCATCAACTATTTCTAGGTCCACTTCCTTAAGTACTCTGGGATGTAGATTTTCAGCCCCTGGCGATTTATCAACCTTTAATCCCATCAATTTCTCCAGCACTATTTCTGTACTCATGCAGCTTTGTTTCAGTTCCTCCCTCTCACTAAACCCTGTGTTCCCCATAATTTCTGGTATGTTATTTGTGTCTCTCTTTGTGAAGACAGAAACAAAGTATGAATTTAGTTTGTCAGCCATTTCTTTGTTCTCCATTATAAATTGCCCCATCTCTGACTGTAAGGCACCAATATTCGTTTTCACCAACTGTTTTCTCTTTACATTCCTATAGAAAATTTTACAGGCTGTTCTCATGTTCTTCCAAGCTTAGTGTCATACACTATCTTCCCCTTCTTAATCAATCCCATGGTCCTACTTTGCTGACTTCTGAATTGTTCCCAATCCTCAGGTCTTTTGTTTCTTCTTGCCAATTTATATGCATCTTTTCGCATTTAATATTATCTCAAACCTTCCTTGTAAGCCATTGTTTGGCCACTGTTCTCTTTGCAGTCTTGTGCCAGAAGGAATGAACCATTTTTGTAGTTTACCAATTTGCTCTTTGAATACTTGCAACTGTCATTTCTTTCAGTGATATTTCCCAATCCATCATAGCCAATTCATGCCTCATAAAATGAACTTGTATGATTTTCTAGTTAAAGATGCCAAAGTACTATTCAATTTACATTGAAACCAAGTCAATATAGAGATGTGTATTGTTACATGCTAGTTAAAAGAAAACAAATCTGGAGCCATAAATCTGACAAAACCATTAAAACAGATTTCAATGTAAAAGGAAGAAACGTTATCCATCACAATATAGCCCATGTATGTTCCTCTAAGCCCTCATCCTTGAACCAGCAGCGAAAGAAAATTCAGAACTAGACTTAAGAATCCATCTTTTCAGCGGAGCTGTGTGAAATGAACAAAACCTGTTGATAAAAAGACACAAATGTGACCACAGTAAGTCTTTTTGACGTTGGGGCAAAGATCCAGAAATGTAACTCAAACATGAATCTATCATTTTGCATTAAGCCAAAAACTAAATAAAAAGATTCCGAAAACTTTAAAAGCTGTAAAGTATATTATTTCACAGATTTATCTTCAAACCACAGCAGCCTACTTTGTTATTAGAGCTGCCACATGCCAAGAATGATTGATGACTATGGGGATTGTGAAATGATGTCATGTGACACTAGACTAAAGGGTCATGTTAGTTTCTGAGGAACCATACCATCATTGTTTATGAAGCAATTTTAGTCAAATTAAGGGGAGTCATTAAATAGCTGACAACTGAGCCATCACATAAAGCCATAGTATTGGAATGACACGGGTATCTGTAGTCATTTAAAGTGTTACATTAGGAAATTGTTGTTTTTATCTAATAAGCTAAATATACAAATTTGCAAATCAGATCAACCATGGAATAATCAGGCAAATATACAAGTTTAAGTATTGCAAATTTGTAAAAATAAGTTTTATATTTAATGGAAACTAACCAAGCGATATGTAAATTCACCTATATGTGGTTTCAAGAATGAAACAATTTGTTTGGAAACAGGACTTGCTGCACGTGAAGACACAGGCAGCAGAGTTTTGGATGACCTCAAGTGAATGGACTGTAAAATTTGGGAGATCAGACAGGAGTACAGGAATAGATCCAGTTCTGGGGTGAATGGAAATTTCCTTCAAATAAAGACTGCAGTCATTGTTTTTGATCCTCATCAAGAGTTCTATTCCAAACTGTTTAAGGCTGATCCAGATTACTCAGTGTTAATGTCACCTCTAACAGTGAGATGTGTTTCTGTCTAGTTATCTGTACCATCACTAAGGCTTCGTCTTTCCATCTCTGCAACATCGATTGACCCTGACCTACTTCAACTTGTTTATTGTTGAAATACTCATCCAAGCCTTTGTAACCTCTGGCTAATCCAACTCACCCCTGGCTGGCCTCCCTTATTCTACACTCTGGAGAGTTGAGCTTTTCTAAATGTCTATGTCTTTGTTCCACTCTCACCAGTCCCATTCACCATTGTCCCTGTTCTGACCCACTTACAATGGACCTGCAAGGTAAGCAAATTCAGGAGAGAAGGGGAGAAATAAAGAAAGATGTACAGATATTGGAGCAGTTGTATTACTATCCATATATTAGTTAAATATTAAATGGAGGAGTCATTTTTAGTTCATAAGCCTTTTTAAAAAAAAAATTCAGTTTTGAAACATAAATGTCATTGAGAAGGCCTGCATTTAGAATCCACACCTTCATTCCACATGTGGTATTGAATGACATCACAGTCAATGAAATAAATGTACTCTCACACTGTTGTTACGTAGGGAGATAATTGGATCTTCTCCATGTCAGCATGAAAGAATAATAATATTATATGCTCAAATCAGAATGATATTTAAGCTAGTTATGGCCCAGCACTTGAGTGGTGTGAATGCTAATGGGTTACCTATTATGACAAGCCTAAATGTTCTTCAGGCCTTACTGGGTGTAGGGCTGTCTCCTGCTTCTTTATTTAGTTATTATGAATGGAATCAAAAACTGCTTAAAGTAATCAATTGACAGCCCCGCCTTTTTTTGGTAGCATGCGTATTTGTCATATTTACCATTGTAATTGTCTGTTAATGGTTTTCATTTAATTTTGATATGTGAATTCTTAAACATTTTCACGTTCATGCCAGTAAGTGACACAGTGAAAAGAACTTCTGAAGTCTCGAACGTAACTCCACCACCATCTTGTATACTCACAGTGCCAGAGACCCGGGTTCAATTCCCGTCTCAGGCGACTGTCTGTGTGGAGTTTGCACATTCTCCCCGTGTCTGCGTGGGTTTCCTCCGGGTGCCCTGGTTTCCTCCCACAGTCTAAAAATGTGCAGGTTAGGTGAATTGGCCATGCTAAAGTGGCCGTAGTGTTAGGTGAAGGGATAAATGTAGGGGAATGCGTCTGGGTGGGCTGCGCTTCGGCGGGTTGGTGTGGACTTGTTGGGCCGAAGGGCCTGTTTCCACACTGTAAGTCATCTAATCTAATAAAAAAAAATCTCCTTATGTTCATCACCAGACTGTGGGCAATACCATTGGCAACGCACCAGTTCGTGACATAAAAAATCTCAAATTCAAATTGGGGCAGTTTCAACGCCAGCAATAACTTTCCACTTTCTATACTCAGTGGAAATTGGAACATAAATTGTGACTGGCACCACAATGGGCACTAAAAAGTGGGACATGACAGTACCCCTCTCAGTCTGATTTGTGCCGGTCTAAATATTAACATTGTGATATAGCGGAGAATGAAATACTTCATGTAGTGTCTTCTCATAGAAATAATGTTGTTTCCTGATTGGTTGATTTATAATGATTTAGTTTTTTAATACAATTATTAAAACATAAATTACTGCGAAAACAACAATGGCTAACACTCACAATGTTGTGAATGCTCTTATTGGTATTCATTGCAAGCCAGAAACAATCCGTTAGCTCTCACCTTTTCAGCTTACCAGTCATCAATGACTTCTGAATTATATCAAATTGTTGAGTAAAATGGAAACCCAATGTTTTTCTTTTACATTGTGTTGAATTTTGTACTAACCAATTGTGGGAAAGTGATTTTTCTTCCCCAAGTACTCTCGGTTCACCTGTAGAGCAACCAGCTGCGTGTTTCTGATCCCTCCACTATTCCTTCAACTCAGAGTAACATTTCTGTTTTGCCAGTGGCAGTTGCTCCCACTTTCCACATTATGATTTGGAGTAATTTTAGTCAAGCTATTATGTCACACAAGTGGAACTTGAACTTTAATCTTGTGGCTTAGAGGTAGAGACACTACCACTGTGCCACAAGATCCCTCACATCACCTCTGTAACCTCTCTGGAAGGGCTAGTTTTCTGATCAGTGCCAAGTTAGTAGCAACTCTGTGGAGAAGTCTCAGGAGCTGGACTGAATTATCCCATCATTATTTCACATAGCTCATAACTACACATTCTACACCAATTGTGCATCATTATATACCCAAATCTTGGAGATGGAATACCACACAGTTCTAAAAGTATTACTTTGAATGGTTTGCAAAGTAATTTTGGTCTGAAAATAACACTGTTTACATTCATCCCCAAAAAAACCTGGGAAACCTGAATCTCCCTTAATTGAGGTATGTATCTCATCACTGTATTGTGAATGTGCATAACACAATAACTCTAGCTTTTTCCAATTTAGAATTTAGTTTTGCTACGGTTGATTTCATACCTGGTCCTGTTTGTCTTAGTAAATGAGCAGCAGCTGAAAGCTGTTGCCATCTGTCTCTCAGTGAATTCTGTTCCTGCAAATGCCACCAGAGTTTTCAAGTTTAGTCTTTCTTTTTATTAGTTCATGGGATGTAGGGGTCAATGACATTTATTGCCCATCCTGAATTGCCTATTGAAGAAGTCTTTGGAGTTGAAAGAAAATTCTGCTGATGTTTTATTTAGTGAACCAAACTAAACACAAATGGCACGTTAATGTACATAAACAAGTAATTAAATAAATACCTTTAAATAATACATTGCTTTTATATAAGCTGACAAAGAAAGCTGGAAGTAAATAGTACTGAACAGAATTTTCCCACATTAACTTGTTTACATTTTTCCTCAGTCTGTTGAAAAGCCCAAGAAACTACTTGAATTTTAGTAGATCATGCGATCAGAAGATTTGGGCAGCTCAGTAGCCCAGCGGTTAGCACTGTTGCACCAGAGACCTGGATTTGATTCCACCTGCAGGTGATTGTGTGGAGTTTGCACGTTCTCCCCATGTCTGCATGAGTTTCCTCCGGGTGCTCTGGTTTCCTCCTACAGTCGAAAGATGTACAGGTTGGGTGGATTGGAGCCATGCTACATTACCCATACTGTTCAAGGATGTGCAGGCGCGCCATAGATTGCAGGGTAACATGGGTAGTATAGAGGCATGAGTCTAGGTAGGATGCTTTTCAGAGAATTTGTGTGGACTTGATGGGCTGAATGTCCTGCTTCCATACTGTCGGGATTCCATGATTCTATTAAAAGAAGCATCAAAAGTATTACTTTCTTGCCTGGTCTACAGTTCAAATATTTATTGTACACAATCCAAATGATAATTGATGTAAATGCTCCATTTTAAGTAATTCTACAATTGAATCATGTGATGAGCAGAGTTTGAAGTAGGCACATGGGTTATATAAGCATAAGTGAACTCGAACTTTGTTCTGTCAGATTGCTATGTTTCCACAAATAATTACTTCAAAATAGGATAATAAAGAAGAAAATGACTGAGCAGAAAGCAGGATTAAATTTGTTGGTTTATGAGGGAATAATTTCATGGATCCAGACTTGATAGGATGACTGACTTATTCGTGTGTTGTAATATTCTCTCATAATGAGATGAATATTTTCAGTTTGTTGTTACTAACAAATCATTGAAAGTGTTCTTATTAAAGGTTTGGTTCTAAATATCCTCAGGTCAGCTGGTGATCACCAGAGAGTCATAGACTCATAGAGTCATACAACATGGAAACAGACAGTGAGTACTGCAGATGCTGGAGATTAGAATTGAGAGTGTGCTGCTGGAAAAGTGCAACAGGTCAGGCAGCATCTGAGGAGCAGGAAAATCAACAGTTTGGGCAAAAGCCCTTCATCTGGAAACAGACACTTGGTCCAACTCATCCGTGTCAACCATAGAGTCAGAGAGTCACAGAGATGTACAGCATGGAAACAGACCTTTCGGTCCAACCCGTCCATGCTGACCAGATATCCCAACCCAATCTAGTCCCACCTGTCAGCACCCAGCCCACATCTCTCCAAACCCTTTCTATTCATATACCCATCCAAATGCCTTTTAAATGAAGCAATTGTACCAGCCACCACCACTTCCTCTGGCAGCTCATTCCATACATGTACCACCCTCTGTGTGAAAAAGTTGCCACATAGTTGACCTTTATATCTTTCCCCTAAACTTATGCCCTCTAGTTCTGGAGTCCCTCACCCCAGGGAAAAGACTTTGTCTACTTATCCTATCCATGTCTCTCATAATTTATAAACCTCTGTAAGGTCAAGCCTCCGACGCTCCAGGGAAAACATCCCCAGCCTGTTCAGCCTCTCCTGATAGCTCAAATCCTCCAACCCTGGCAAAATCCTTGTAAATCTTTTCGGAACCCTTTCTAGTTTCACAACATTTTTCTGATAGGAAGGAGACCAGGATTGCACACAATATTCCAACAGTCGTCTAACCAATGTCCTGTACAGCCGCAACATGACCTCCCAACTCCTGTACTCAACACTCTGACCAATAAAAGAAAGCATACCAAACGTCTTCTTCACTATCCTATCTACCTGCAACTCCACTTTCAAGGAGCTATGAACCTGCATTCCAAGGTCTCTTTGTTCAGCAACACTCCCTCGGACCTTACCATTAAGTGTATAAGTCCTGCTAAGATTTGCTTTCCCAAAATGCAGCACCTCACATTTATCTAAATTAAACTCCATCTGCCACTTCTCAGCCCATTGGCCCATCTGGTCCAGATCCTGTTGTAATCTGAGGTAACCTTCTTCGCTGTCCACTGCACCTCCAATTTTGGTGTCATCTGCAAACTTACTAACTGTGCCTGTTATACTTGCATCCAAATCATTTATGTAAATGACAAAATGTTGAGGACCCAGCACCGATCCTTGTGGCAGTCCACTGGTCACAGGCCTCCAGTCTGAAAAACAACCCTCCACCATCACCCGTCTGCCTTCTACCTTTGAGTCAGTTTTGTGTCCTCATGGCTAGTTCTCCCTGTATTCTGTGAGATCTAACCTTGCTAATCAGTCTTCAAAAAACTCAATCAAGTTTGTGAGACATGACTTCCCACGCACAAAGCCACGTTGACTATCCCTAATCAGTCCTTGCCTTTCCAAATAAATGTACATCCTGTCCCTCAGGATTCCGTCCAACAACTTTCCCACCACCAACGTCAGGCTCACTGGTCTATTGTTCCCTGACTGTCCTTACTACCCTTCTTAAAGAGTAGCACCACATTAGCCAACCTCCAGTCTTCCGGCACCTCACCTGTGATTATCGATGATACAAATATCTCAGCAAGAGGCCCAGCTATCATTTTCGAGGAGAAAGTGAGGACTGCAGATGCTGGAGATCAGAGCTGAAAATGTGTTGCTGGAAAAGCGCAGCAGGTCAGGCAGCATCCAAGGAACAGGAGAATCAACATTCCGGGCATAAGCCCTTCTTCAGGAATGAGGAAAGTGTGTCCAGCAGGCTAAGATAAAAGGTAGGGAGGAGGGACTTGGGGGAGGGACGTTGGAAATGCGATAGGTGGAAGGAGGTCAAGGTGAGGGTGATAGGCCGGAGTGGGGTGGGGGTGGAGAGGTCAGGAAGAAGATTGCAGGTTAGGAAGGCGGTGCTGAGTTCGAGGGATTTGACTGAGACAAGGTGGGGGGAGGGGAAATGAGGAAACTGGAGAAATCTGAGTTCATCCTGTGTGGTTGGAGGGTTCCTAGGCGGAAGATGAGGCGTTCTTCCTCCAACCGTTGTGTTGCTATGGTCTGGTGATGGAGGAGTCCAAGGACCTGCATGTCCTTCATGGAGTGGGAGGGGGAGTTGAAGTGTTGAGCCACGGGGTGGTTGGGTTGGTTGGTCCGGGTGTCCCAGAGGTGTTCTCTGAAAGGTTCCGCAAGTAGGCGGCCTGTCTCCCCAATATAGAGGAGGCCACATCGCGTGCAGCGGATGCAATAAATGATGTGTGTGGAGGTGCAGGTGAATTTGTGGCGGATATGGAAGGATCCCTTGGGGCCTTGGAAGGAAGTAAGGGGGGAGGTGTGGGTGCAAGTTTTGCATTTCTTGTGGTTGCAGGGGAAGGTGCCGGGAGTGGAGGTTGGGTTGGTGGGGGGTGTGGACCTGACGAGGGAGTCACGGAGGGAGTGGTCTTTTCGGAACGCTGATAGGGGAGGGGAGGGAAATATATCCCTGGTGGTGGGATCCGTTTGGAGGTGGCGGAAATGACGGCGGATGATACGCTGTATATGGAGGTTGGTGGGGTGGTAGGTAAGGACCGGTGGGGTTCTGTCCTGGTGGATCATCCCTTGTGGTTGGAGGGTTCCTAGGTCATCCCTTGTAGTTGATCACCAGGACAGAACCCCACCGGTCCTTACCTACCACCCCACTAACCTCCATATGCAGTGTATCATCCGCCGACATTTCTGCCACCTCCAAACGGACCCCACCACCAGGGATATGTTTCTCTTCCCTCCCCATCAGCGTTCCGAAAAGACCACTCCCTCCGTGACTCCCTCGTCAGGTTCACACCCCCCCCACCAACCCAATCTCCACTCCCGGCACCTTCCCCTGCAACCGCAAGAAATGCAAAACTTGCGCCCACACCTGCCCCCTTACTTCCTTCCAAGGCCCCAAGGGATCCTTCCATATCCGCCACAAATTCACCTGCACCTCCACACACATCATTTATTGCATCCGCTGCACCTGATGTGGCCTCCTCTATATTGGGGAGACAGGCCGCCTACTTTCGGAACCTTTCAGAGAACACCTCTGGGACACCCGGACCAACCAACCCAACCACCCCATGGCTCAACTCTTCAACTCCCCCTCCCACTCCACCAAGGATATGCAGATCCTTGGACTCCTCCATCGCCAGACCATAGCAACACGACAGTTGGAGGAAGAATGCCTCATCTTCTGCCTAGGAACCCTCCAACCACACGGGATGAACTCAGATTTCTCCAGTTTCCTCATTTCCCCTCCCCCCACCTTGTCTCAGTCAAATCCCTCGAACTCAGCACCGCCTTCCTAACCTGCAATCTTCTTCCTGACCTCTCCGCCCCCACCCCCTCTCCGGCCTATCACCCTCACCTTGACCTCCTTCCATCTATCGCATTTCCAACGCCCCTCCCCCAAGCCCCTCCTCCCTACCTTTTATCTTAGCCTGCTGGACACACTTTCCTCATTCCTGAAGACGGGCTTATGCCTGAAATGTTGATTCTCCTGTTCCTTGGATGCTGCCTGACCTGCTGCGCTTTTCCAGCAACACATTTTCAGCAATCATTTCTCTAGCTTTCTACAGAGTTCCAGGGTACACCTGATCAGGTCCTGGGGATTTATCTACTTTTATGTGGTTCAAGACATTCAGCACTTCTTCCTCTGTAATATGGACATTTTGCAAGGTGTCACCATCCATTTTGCGACTTTCTATATCTTCCATATCCTTTTTCACAGTAAATACAGATGCAAAATACTCGTTTAGTATCTCCCCCATTTTCTGTGGCCCCACACAAACGCCACCTTGCTGATCTTTGAGGGGACCTATTCTCGCCCTAGTTACCCTTTTGTCCTTCTGAGACTGGTACAGCTGAGAACAGAAGTCAAACAGTCAGGGCAGGTGGGGACAAGGTAGCACTAATAAATTAAACTGCATTTATTTCAATGTAAGTGGCCTAACAGGGAAGGCAGAAGAACTCAGTGTTTAGGAACATTGGACTGGGATATCATAGCAATTACAGAAACATGGCTCAGGGATGGGCAGGACTGGCAACTTAATGTTCCAGGATACAAATGCTACAGGAAGCATAGAAAGGGAGGCAAGAGATGAGAAGGAGTGGCATTTTTGATAAGGGATAGCATAACAGCTGTGCTGAGGGAGGATATTCCCGGAAATACATCCAGGGAAATTATTTGAGTGGAACTGAGAAATAAGAAAGGGATGATCACCTTATTGGGATTGTATTATAGACCAGACAATTGTCAGAGGGAAGTTGAGAAACAAACTTGTAAGGAGATCTCAGCTATCTGTAAGAATAATAGGGTGGTTATGGTAGGGGATTTTAACTTTCCAAACATAGACTGGGACTGCAATAGTGTTAAGGGTTTAGATGGAGAGGAATTTGTTAAGTGTGTACAAGAAATAAGGCATGGCAGGTGACTGAGGTGTCAGTGGGAGGAGCACTTTGGGGCCAGCAACCATAATTCTATTAGATTTAAAATAGTGATGGAAAAGGATAGACCAGATCTAAAAGTTGAAGTTCTAAATTGGAGAAAGGCTAATTTTGACGGTATTAGGCAAGAACTTTCAAAAGCTGATTGGGGGCAGATGTTCGCAGGTAAAGGGACGGCTGGAAAATGGGAAGCCTTCAGAAATGAGATAACGAGAGCCCAGAGAAAGTATGTCCTGTTAGGGTAAAAGGAAAGGCTGGTAGGTATAGGGAATGCTGGATGACTAAAGAAATTGAGGGTTTTGTTAAGAAAAAGAAGGAAGTGTATGTAAGGCATAGACAGGATAGATCGAGTGAATCCTTAGAAGAGTATAAAGGTAGTAGGAGTATACTTAACAGGGAAATCAGGAGGGCAAAAAGGGGACATGAAATGGCTTTGGCAAATAGAATTAAGGAGAATCCAAAGGGTTTACAGACATCCCAAACTGACCTAATCCTATTTGCCAGCATTTGGCCCATATCACTCTAAATCCTTTCTATTCATATACCCATCCAGACGCCTTTTAAATCTCATAATTGTATTTGCCTCCACCATTTCCTCTGGCAGCCCATTCTAAAATGCACCACCATCTATGTGAAAAAGTTATCTCTCCCCTATGTCCTCTAGTTTTGGATTCCCCCAGCCTAGGAAAAAGCCCTTGGGAGCCCATGACTCCCATGATTTTATAGACCTTTATCAGGTCACCCCTCAGTCTCTGATGCTACAGGAAAAGAAGCTCAGCCTATTCAACCTCTTTCATACCCTTCAGACTTGGCAACATCCCTGCAAATACTTTCTGCACCCTCACAACTTTAACAACATTATTCCTATAGAAGGGCAACCAGAATTACTTTCTTCACCATTCTATCCAACTACGACACTTGCAAGGAACTGTGCACCTGCACCCATAGATCTCTTTGTTCGGCAACACTTCCTAGGGCCCTACAATTAACCGTGTAAGTCCTGCCCTTGTTTGCCTTATCAAAATGGAACACCTCACATTTATCTAAATAAAACTCCAACTGCCACTTCCTTTGTACTCTGAAATAATCTTCTTCACTGTCCACTATACCACCAATTTTAGTGTCTTCTGCAAACTTATTAACCATGCCTCCTATACTCACATCCAAATCATTTATATCAATGATGAAAAGCTTTGGACTCAGCACTGATCCTTATGGCATACCACTTGTTATAGGTCTCCAGTCTGAAAAACAACTCTGCATCACCACCGCCCTCTGTCTCCTATCTTCAACCCAACTTTGCAATCCAAGTGGAAGTTTGACATAAGGAAGCCCAGAAATGTGTCTAGGTGATGGGGAAGCTCAGGATCTTGTAATAGATGATTCCTTCATCTGCTACTTACAATGCTGGTGAAGCTTGGTTAGCTAGCATGGCTGGCATGCAATGCAGTTTCAATTCCAGCTGAGGCTATCATGAAGATCCAGGCCTGTCAACCTCACCAAATTGCGGAGTGGTGATGCATAGGTTAAACTCCCCACCAGTTGTGTGTGTCCTTCTTTGTTTAATGAGAGAGCAGCTTGTGGTCCACTTTCACAATGGGAGGGAAAGGTTGCAGAGAGAACTTATTTCACCCTTTCTGGGCCAGCACAAATATTACTTCTCATTCAACCAGACATAGGGTGTTTTATATTGCAACCTCTGAAGATATATGGGTGCCTAAAGTGTGGTCACAGATGCACAACCAACATTAGTATCCATTTAAATCTAGCATTGGGAAACTCATCTGTATTTGTAAAATCCAACATGATTAATGATAGACGTTCCAGTGGTTGGGTGCAATCCTGGGATAATTACAAATTAATGGAGCTTATTTGTTCGCTATTTAAATAAACATGTTGTACCATTTATTTCAACTCAGTTAAAGTCTTTCTTAAAGCAGTGAACGTATAAAGCTCATTAACACACAATGCGTGGGCAGTGCGAATGTGTTTGGTATTTCGTCTGTACTTGGAGGATTTGACCTTTTTAGCTATTGGAATTGATGCATTTGTCAACAAAACATTTTATAATAAATGTAGAATGCTGGTTATTGATTTTTAATGCCAAATCCAAGGTAGAATTAAAGTCTACTTCTAATAAGATGGTCTTAGTAATGGAGAGCTGATCGATGAAGTTATGTGAGAATAAAAAAACAATGAACTTGTAATTGGAATTGATCTTGCTGGAAACTGGGGTCCCCTTAAACCTGTTAACTTAGTATTCCATATTTGATCTTTTCTTGTGTGGGAAGAGACCTCATCTAACTGTCTTACAGTTGTAACTAGACTTCTACCAGTGTAAGCAAAAGATTTATCAGGCATCACACTATCCTATTATGAGTGCAGTTCTCAAAAATAAGATAGCTTTGTTCTGAGAAGGACTGAAAACCTAACCTTGAATGGAGATGGCCAAAGGAGTACTGGTCATCCAGAATCATATATATCTGTCCCTTGCTCATTGGCCAAAAGGGTTCAGACAATTGGTTGACACTAACTGTCCCTAGAAATATGACATAACAATAAAAGATTGGATCAGAGGGGGGCTCACATTGTGTGATCCCCAGAGATAAGTCCTCAGAGAATGATTTCTTCCAGACAGAAAATGGATTAGAAGAAGAGGAGGATCTATATGGACTTCAGTAAGGCGTCCGACAAGGTTCCCCATGGGAGACTGGTTAGCAAGGTTAGATCTCATGGAATACAGGGAGAACCAGCCATTTGGACACAGAACTGGCTCAAAGGTAGAAGACAGAGGGTGATGGTGGAGGGTGCTGGAGGCCTGTGACCAGTGGAGTGCCACAAGGATCGGTGCTGGGTCCTTTACTTTTTGTTATTTACATAAATGATTTAGATGCGAGCATAACAGGTACGGTTAGTAAGTTTGCAGATGACACCAAAATTGGAGGTGTAGGGAACAGAGAAGAGGGTTACCTCAGATTACAACAGGATCTGGACCAGATGGCCCAAATGGCTGAGAAGTGGCAGATGGAGTTTAATTCAGATAAATGAGAGGTGCTGCATTTTGGGAAAGCAAATCTTAGCAGGACTTATACACTTAATGGTAATATCCTAGGGAGTGTTACTGAACAAAGAGACCTTAGAGTGCAGGTTCATAGCTCCTTGAAAGTGGAGTTGCAGGTAGATAGGATAGCGAAGAAGGTGTTTGGTATGCTTTCTTTTATTGGTCAGAGTATTGAGTACAGGAGTTGGGAGGTCATGTTGCAGCTGTACAGGACATTGGTTAGGCCACTGTTGGAATATTGCGTGCAATTCTGGTCTCTTTCCTATCGGAAAGATGTTGCCAGGGTTGGAGGATTTGAGCTATAGGGAGAGGCAGAACAGGCTGAGGCTGTTTTCCCTGGAGCGTCAGAGGTTTATAGAGGTTTACAAAATTACGAGGGGCATGGATAGGTTAAGTAGGCAAAGTCTTTTCCCTGGAGTTGGGGAGTCCAGAACTAGAGGGCATAGGTTTATGGTGAGAGGGGAAAGATATATAAGAGACCTAAGGGGCAACTTTTTCACAAAGAGAGTGGTACGGGTATGGAATGAGCTGCCAGAGGAAGTGGTTGAGGCTGGTACAATTGCAACATTTAAGAGGCATTTGGATGGGTATATGAATAGGAAGGGTTTGGAGGGATATGAGCTGGGTTCTAGCATGTGGGACTAGATTGGGTTGGGATATCTGGTTGGCATGGACTGGTTGGACCGAAAGGTCTGTTTCCATGCTGTACACCTCTATGACTATGATTCTATGACCTCAGCTAGAGAGCAGGATGCTGCTCCCACAATTTTAACTAGACCAAAATATTCTGTGCCAACAGCTTGTTTATCCCCTGATATCAGTGAACCATCTCCGGTTGCCATGGTAGTATATTTTCTTTATCTAATTAACCAATGTATCATAACTAAACTGTTGCTTTTTAACAAATTGTCAGAAAATTGATAAAAATTGTTGACTGCCTATGTTAGTTAACTGTGAAAACAAACCTCCAAAATAAACAATATCAGGACTGGATATCATCGAGGTTTAATTGGTTTTAACTTTGAGAAGTTTAGAAGCAATAGTCTTGGATTACAATTAAATGTCTGTAAGTAATTCCTAAAGTGATACAGGAAGTCATTATGGAATATTTTAAAATGCAAATAATAAATAGTTAAAGGACAATTTAGGATCATCAGTAGCAGGGGCTGAGCTGAAAGTTGCAGAAGTATGTAATGGTTTATAACTCATGGACAATATCCAACAATTCTCATACCTTTGTAGTCACCTGTCCAAAAAACACTGACAATGAAATTCAATATACTCTCCAGCGGTCTAATACTGCCTCTGAAGCTGAGGGCCTCTTGAGGAGCCCAAGATGAGTCACCCACTCAGCACTTCTGGGTGTATTATACAACTAATGAGCCTTACCTTTCATACTGATGTGTTCAGCTTCACTATCATTGAGGATGGGGATATTTGAAGAACCTCCTCCTCCAGTGACTTTTTAAGTTGTCCACCACTGATCTGATCTGATGGTTGTGGAATTGCTTATCTCTGTCTTTCCATAGCTGTTTATGCTGCTGGTGTCATAGGTCACGAGGCTGACACCTCGTTTTTAGGAATGCTTGGTGCTGCTCCTGGTATGTGCTCCTGAATTCCTCATTGAACCAGGAGGGCAAAGGAAACACTTCAAGTACATTCTCAATTCCTCCCTGCAAAACAATATTATTGCCCATTGCTTCACCGTAAACTATCACTCGTTTAGTTGCAGATATTGAGGAGGATTGCCTGAGGATTCGGTAGGATATGGAATGATTGGAGGCATGGTCAGAAAAATGGCAGATGGAGTTTAATGTGGACAAATGTGAAGTGATGCATTTTGGAAGGTTAGTAGAGGTGGAAATTATACATGAATGGCGGATCCCTTACGAGGTATTGATATGCAGAGAAATTGGGGGTGCAGGTACACAGATCACTGAAGGTGGCAGCGCAGGTAGATAAGGTCGTAAAAAAGGCCTATGCCATGCTTGTCTTCATTGAAATGGGCATTGAGTATAAGGATAGGCACGTTATGCTGCAGCTTTATAAAACTTTAGTTAGATCACACTTCCATTATTATGTACAGTTCTGGTCACCACACTATCAGAAGGATGAGGATGCTTTGGAGAGGATACAGAAAATGTTTACCAGGATGTTGCCTGGTATGATGAATTTTAGCTATGAAGAAAGATTGGTTATAGACTGGGTTTGTTTTCACAGGTTGATGAGTGACCTGTTAGGAGCTTATAAGATTGTGAATGGCATGGATAGAGTGGAAAGTATGAGGCTTTTTCCCAGGGTGGAGGGGTCAATTACTAGAGGACACAAGTTCAAAGGGTGTGTCTGTGGTTGGACGTGGGGGCAGCTTAAAAGAGATGTGCAAAGCAGGTTTTTTCACATAAAAGATGGTGAGTGCTGGAACGGGAGTGCTGCCAGAGGAGGTGGTGGAAGCAGACACAATAGCAGTATTCAAGAAGCACCTGGACGAATGCATGAATGGGAAGACAATAGAGGGATATGGATCCTGTAAGTGAAGACATTTTTAACATGGAAGGGCAAAATGTGTCAGCACAGACTTGGAGGGCTGAAGGGGCAGTTCCAATGCTGTATTGCTCTTTGTTCTTTACCACAGGAATCACTAAGGATGCTTATTTTGCTAGTCAAGTTGGGGAAGCTTTAATCACCTAACTTGTCAGCAGGGAAGCCTACAATATTGAGAATACAACGGATGGTAAACAAGGGCAGGATGTGAAATCAGTGTCACACTCATTCTCATTTTGACTAATTTTTCACCTTTAGTTTTCTCTGCAATCAATATTGAAGTTAGTTAATATATCCACCATTTCCGTCTGCAATGTAAAATTGATGAAAACATGTTAACAAATTCTGTATTCCATACTTTTTAAAAAAATCTAGCAAGCAAATTGTCTCAAACTTGACAAAACAGTAGAATGACTCACTGCGATGATCTGTTGGCTTGCTGCATTTCGGGCTTCAGGTGATGTTTTCTCAAATATGCTCAGCTTTTGGCAAAATAACTTTACAAACGCTATGCCCCAAATACAGAATATGGTTTTTCTTTTATGCTCAGGCCAACTTATTTTAGTCAGGTTTTCAGCATAAAGTAATTTCCCCTTGTATTTTTGTGTATCAGAAACAAGGCTAAAGTTATAATCCCAGCTGATGTTACTACTGGACAATCAGGTCCCAGAATGAAAGCTGG
The DNA here is from genome assembly GCF_037043375.1 of Chiloscyllium plagiosum. Classification (NCBI taxonomy): domain Eukaryota; kingdom Metazoa; phylum Chordata; class Chondrichthyes; order Orectolobiformes; family Hemiscylliidae; genus Chiloscyllium; species Chiloscyllium plagiosum. Next base: position 26,085,247 of record NW_028270150.1, read on the forward strand.
CTTGATATTGCATATTTATTATTTCAGTGTAGAGGTCTCCCACTGAAAGGTAAGCAAAGAAGACAATTTAGTTTGAACAATAAATTAGAAATGTAGTACACAGAAGAAATAAAACTAGAATAAATCAAACCAAATTTTCTAAATGTAGCACAGCTTGAAAGATTTTGTACAATATAATAATGCAATACAATACAGCACAGTAGCAGGCCCTTTAGCCCACCAAGCCTGCACCAATTCTTATTTAGACTAACACTTATTGTCCATGCGCAGTTTCTATTCCTCTGTTTGCCTCCTGTTCATGTGTCTATCAAGGTATGTCTTAAATGCTGTTAACATGCCCACTTGCACCGTCTCCACTGGCAATGCATTCCAGGCACCCACCACCGTCTGCATGAAAAACTTTCCCTGCATTTCTCCCCTAAATGTTACCCCCTCACTTTGAAACTGTGCCCTCTGGTTGACCTTTTCACCCTGGGAGCAAGCCTGTGACACCCTATCTCTGCCTGTCATAATTTTGTAGACCTCTATTAGGTTGCCCCTCAGCCTCTGTCTTTTCAGTGAAAACAATCTGAGTTTATCCAACCTCTCCTCATAACGAAGAACCTCCTAACCAGGTGTCATCCTGGTAAATGTTCCCTGCACCGTCTCCAAAACATCCACATCCTACTGCTGGTGTAGTGACCAGAACTGCACAAAATATTCCAAATGTGACCGAGCTAAAGGTTTGTACAGCTGTAAACTACCAAATTTTATATACGATGCCCTATCCATTGAAGGCAAGCATGCAGTATGCTTCTTGACCACCTGTGTTGCCACTTTCAGGGATCTGTGGACCTGTACACTCAGATCCCCCTGTATGTCAATGCTCCAAAGGGTTCTGCCATCCATTGTATAATTTGTACCTGAATTTGATCTTCCAAAATGCATCACTTCACATTTGTCGGGACTCAAACTGCCATTTCACTGCCCAAATCTGCAATCCATCTATATCTCGCTGTCTTCTTTGACAATCCTCCTCACTGTCTGCAACTCCACCAATTTTGGTGTCATCTGCAAACTTACTAATCAGACCATCGACATTTTCCTCCAGATCATTTAAGTATATTACAAACACCAAAGGTCTCAGAGTGATTCCAATGGAATGCCACTATTTACCGATCTCCATTCTGAAAAGCACTCTTCCACCATTTTTCTATGTATTTTTTAATGACCAAGTCAATTTTGTGTCCATCTAGCCAGCTCACCACAGATCCCATGTACTTCACTTTTGTATCCGTCTCCCGTGAGATATCTTATCAAATGCCTCACTTAAGTCCATGTAGACAATATCCACTGCCCTTCCCTTATCAATCATTCTTGTCACCTCTTCAAAAAACTCATTCAAGTTGGTGAGACATGACCTTCCCTGCACAAACCCATGCTGTCTATCACTAACAAGTTCATTTGCTTCCAAATGTGAATAAATCCCCCTCTCTCAGTTTCTTCTCCAACAACTTCCCCACCACTGATATCAGGCCCACCAGCCTGTAATTATCTAGATTATCTCTGTTTCCCTTCTTAAACAAAGGAACAACATTGGCCCTTCTCCAGTCGTCTGGAACCTCTCCTGAGGCCAAAGAGAATGCAAACTATCTGTTAAACTCCCTTGCCTCCCACACTGTCCTGGGATAGATCCTGTCTGGCCCTGGGGACTTGACTACCTTAATGTATTCAAGACACCCAACACTTCCTCCTTTGTAATGTTGACCTGCCGAGAGTATTCACACACCATTCCCTAACCTCAATACTCTCATGTTCTTCTCTTTGGTGAATACTGATGTAAAGTATTAAGGATCTGACCCATTTCCTCTAGGTCCACACATAACCTCCCCCCTTATCCTTGAGTGTACCTACTTTTCCCTAGCTACCCTCTTGCTCCAAACATATGAATAAAATGCCTTCAGATTGTCTTTAGCTCTGCTGACCAAGAACATCCCTTTTAGCCCTCCTAACTCCCCATTTGAGCTCCTTCCTACTTTCTCTATATTCTGCATGGACTTCATCTGTTTTTAGTTGCCTGCTCCTGAGGTATGCATCTTTTTTTTGACTGAACTGATAAGTTCCCCTGCCATTCCTGTTCTTCGTTTTCACAAGAATATGCCTGTCCTGCATCTAATCTTGTCCATAAAAGACGCCCACACTCAGACAGATATGTACTTATCCTAATCCACATCCTCCAATTCTTGCCTAATTCAGTTATAGTTGGCTTTCCCCTGATTTAACACATTCATCCAAGGTCCACTCTGTCCTTATCCATAAGTACCCGAAAACTTACAGGATTATGGTCACTATTCCCAAAATGCTCCCCATTGAAACTTTGATCATCTGATTGGGCTCATTTCCCAATACCAGGCCCAATGTGGCCCACTCCCTCTTTGGGCTATCCACAAAACCCTCCTGGACACATTTAACCAAATGCTTCCTATCCAAACCCCAGCGCCAAGAGTCAACATGGGGAAGTTAAAATCACCCACCACAACAACCATGTAGTTTTCACATTTCAAGAATTTGACGACGTATCTCTTCCTCTCTCTCCCACTGGCAGCAGGGAGGTCTGTAGTGCAATCCCAGGATTTTGAATGCATCCTTCCAATTCCTGAGCTCTACCCATGGTGCCTTGCTGCAAGATCCTTCCAGGGTGTCCTTCCTTAATACAGCTGTGATATATTCCCTAACCAGTAATTCCCTCACCTCTTTTGCTTCCTCCTCTGTCTCATTGAAAATATTGACCTCCCAGACCATTAAGCTGCCAATCCTGTCCCTCTTTCAACATTATCTCTGTGACAGCAACAACATCATAATTGCTTGCATTGACCCAGGCTCTAAGTTCATCCATCTCATCTGTTATACTTCTTGCATTGATGCAAATACAGTCCAAGCCTCTAGTTTTGCTGAGTTCAGCAATGACTGCTATTCCTCTTATCTGTGTTTGCCTTAGATTAAAACTGTTCCCAGTCTCCATACTTACTGACCCCCTGCCCCACTGGTTTAAACCAGCCTGAGTAGCACTATCAAACCTCCCTGCCAGAATATTGGTTTAGGTACAATCTGTCCTTCTTGTACAGGTCCCTCTTTCCTTGGAAGACATCCTAATGATACACATATCTGAAGCCCGCCCTCCTCCACCAACTCTTTAACCACATGTTCAATTGTGCTTTGTCTCTGGTCCTAGACTCAGTCGCATGTGGCACAGGGAGTTATCCTGAGATTATTACCACGCAGGTCCTGCTTTTTAGTTTACTACCTCACTCCCTGAATTGTCATTGAAGAACTTTGCCACTCTTCCTACCTGTGTCATTTGTGCCAATTTGGACAATGACTTAGAACAAAGAAAAAAACAAAGAAAATGTCAATAGCCCAACTAGGGAAGGGGCCATATTGGACCTGGTGTTGGGGAATGAGCCAAGCCAAGTGGCAGTGGGGGATTTCTTTGGGAATAGCGACCACAATTCCGTAAGTTTTCAGATACTTGTAGACAAAAATGAGAGTGGTCCTAAGGGAAGAGTACTAAACTGGGCCAAGGATATGCCTGTCCTGCATCTAATCTTGTCCTAATCCACATCCTCCAATTCTTGCCTAATTCAGTTATAGTTGGCTTTCCCCTGATTTAACACATTCATCCAAGGTCCACTCTGTCCTTATCCATAAGTACTCCGGTACTCCATAAGCCCAGGAGTTGGCCCTTCGGCCTTCCAAGCCTGTGCCCATCCAAATCCACTGCCTAAACCTATCAATCAATTCCTAAGGATCTGTATCCCTCTGCTCCCCACCTACTCATGCATCTGTCCAGATGCACCTTAAATGAATCTACTGTACCTGCCTCTACTACCTCCGCTGGCAACACGTTCCAGGCACCTACCACCCTTTGTGTAAAGTACTTTCCACGTGTACCCCCCTTAAACTTTTCTCCTCTCACCTTGAACATGTGACCTCTCATTATTGAATTCCTCACCCTGGAAAAAAGCTTATCTCTTCCACCCTGTCTATACCCTTCATGATTTTGTAGGCCTCAATCAGGTCCCCCCACAATCTCCTTTTTTCCAATGAAAACAAACCTATCTTCATAGCTAGCACCTTCCATACCAGGCAACATCCTCGTAAACCTTCTCTGCATCCTCTCCAAAGCGTCCACATCCTTTTGGTAATGTGGCGACTAGAACTGTACACAGTATTCTACTTGCGGCCGAACCAAAGTCTTGTCCAATTTTAACATGACATGGCAGCTCTTATACTCAATACCCTGTCCGATGAAGGCAAGCATACCATATACCTCCTTGACCACTCTATCCACCTGTGCAGCCACATCGGACCTGAACACCCACATCTCTCTGCTTATCAATTTTTCTCAAAGGTCTTCCGTTTACAATATAGTTCGCTCTGGAATTAGCCTTCCCAAAATGCATCACCTCACATTTGCCCAAATTGAACTCCATCTGCCACTTCTCCGCTCAACTCTCCAGTCTATCTATATTCTCCTGTGTTCTTTGACAGTCCCCTATGCTTTCTGCTGCTTCACCAATCTTTGTGTTATCTGCAAACCTGCTGATCAGACCACCAATGCCCTCTTCTAGATCATTTATGTATATCACAAACAACAATGGCCCCAGCACTGATCCCTGGAATACCACTGATTACGTTTCTCCATTTCGAAAAACTCCCTTCAACTACTACTCTCTGTCTCCTGTTGCTCAACCAGTTCTTTATCCATCTAGCTAGAACACCCTGCACACCATGTGACTTCACTTTCTCCATTGGTCTACCATGGGGAAACTTACCAAACACTTTACTAAAGTCCATGTATATGACATCTACAGCCCTCCCTTCATCTATCAACTTGGTCACTTCCTCAAAGAACTCTATTAAGTTGCTAAGGCATGATCTCCCCCACACAAAACCATGTTGCCTATCACTGATAAGCCCATTCTTTTCCAAATATAAATAGCTTTTATCCCTCAGCACCTTCTCCAGCAACCTTCCCACACTGATGTCAGGCTCACTGGTCTGTAGTTACCTGGAATATCCCTACTGCCCTTCTTGAACAGGGGGACAACATTAGCAACTCTCCAGTCCTCCAGCACTGCACCTGTGTTTAAGGATGTTACAAAGATATCTGTCAGGGCCCAGCTATTTCCTCTCTTGCCTCCCTCAGCAACCTGGGATAGATTCCATCGGTCTTGGGGATTTGTCCATCTTAATATCCTTTAGCCTATCCAACACATCCTCCCTCCTTATGTCAAAGTGACCCAGAGCAAACAAACTTCAATCTCTAATCTCAACATTCATCATGTCCCTCTCCTCAGTGAACACTGATGCGAAGTAATCATTGAGAATCTCACCCATTTTCTCAGGTTCGAGACACAACCTTCCTTCCTTATCCTTTAGTGACCAACCCTTTGTCTGGTTGCCCTCTTACTTCTTATATATGAATAAAAGGCCTTGGGATTCTCCTTAATTCTGGTCACTAAAGTTATTTCATGACCCTTTTATCCAACTTGATTCCTCGTTTAAGATTGGTCCTATTCCTCCAAAGCTGTTATGTTCTTAGCTGCCTGGACCTTATGTATGCTTCCCTTTTCCTCTTGGCTAGTCACACAATTTCTCCTGTCATTCACGGTTCACAAGTCTTGCCTTTCCTATCCCTTGTTTTCAAAGGGACATGCCTATCCTGCACTATCTTCAACCTAGCTTTGAAAGCCTCCCACATATCAAATGTGGACTTCCCTTCAAATAGCTGCCCCCAATCCACATTTCCCGGCTCTTGTCGAAAGTTGATATAATTGGCCTTGGCCCAGTTTAGTACTCTTCCCTTAGGACCACTCTCATTTTTGTCTACAAGTATCTGAAAACTTACGGAATTGTGGTCGCTATTCCCAAAGAAATCCCCCACTGCCACTTGGCTTGGCTCATTCCCCAACACCAGGTCCAATATGGCCCCTTCCCTAGTTGGACTATTAACATAATGTTCTAGAAAACTTTCCTAGATGCTCCTTACAAATTCTGCCCCATCCAGACCTCTGACACTAAGTGTATCCCAGTCAATGTTGGGAAAATTAAAATCTCCCATCACCACCACCCTGTTGCCTCTACGTCTTTCCATAATCTGTTTACCGATTTGTTCTTTTACCTCACGCTCACTGTTGGGAGGCCTGTAATACAGTCCCAACAATGTAGCTGCACCCTTCTTATTTCTCAGCTCTACCCATAATGCCTCACTGCTCAAGCCCTCCATAGTGTCCTCCTTTAGCACAGCCGTGATATCATACCTAACCAATAATGCAACTCCTCCCCCACTTTTACTTCCATCCCTGTCCTGTCTGAAGCATCTATATCCTGTAACATTTAGTTGCCAATCATGCCCTTCCTTCAATCAAGTCTCTGTGATCACAATAATGTCATATTCCCAAGCACCAATCCAAGTTTGTCTGCGTTATCCACTATACTCTTTGCATTAAAGCACATGCATTTCAAACCACCAGTTCCTTTGCATTCATCTGCTCTCTGCCTACTATTCCCCTTGGTAATGCTAACTTCATGATTCTGTTCCTTATAGTCTCTAGTCTCCACCTCACTGTCTACTAGTCTTCTGTTCTGATTCCCAGCCCCCTGACACATTAGTTTAAACCCTCCCCAACAGCAGTAGCAAAAACTCCCCCAAGGACATTGGTGGGACTAGATTGGGTTGGGATATCTGGTTGGCGTGGACAGGTTGGACTGAAGGGTCTGTTTCCATGCTGTACATCTCTATGACTCTATGGCTCTATGACATTAGCCTTTGTAAACAGACTTCTGTTTCAGGATACCCTGTACCTGCTCAGAAACATCCATGACCCTAGTGCCAGGGACACAACATACCATCCTGGAATCTCTCTTGCAGCCGTGGAAGCACCTATGTCTGCCCCTCACTACCAAATCTCCAATTGCTATTACTCTAGTATACTTTGTCCCTGCCCTCTGTATAGCAGGTGCCACTGTTCTGATTGCTGCTCCTGTCACCCTAATCAGTATCCAAAATGGATAACAGACAGCTACAGGTGACTTCTGCACTGACTGCCTGCTCTGTCTAGTGGTCACCCATCTATCTTCCTGTACCTTGGGTGTGACCATGGTTCTATAACTATGCCTCCTTCCTGTCTGCAATTGCCGCTCAAGCTGATCTATTCATTTGGTGAGCAGTTGAAGCTGGGTATCCACCCTGCAGATGTAATCATCAGGGATGCTCTCAGTGTCCATGACTGACCATATCTTGCAGGTGGTACATAAAACCGCACCAACTAACATGACTAACCCTCTATTAGCTGTTAGTTTACAAGTTAAATTTTAATTAGTTACCTAAAAAATTGCAGTTATTACTTTCTAACAAGTAGCACCCCCTAATTTACTGACTATTTGAACTCCCTGTGCTAACCAGAGGATGAACTAACTGCACGAACCCTTTAGAAAGACTGAGCCACAGTTACCCTGTACTGCAATGAGATTACTTCATGTGGAGCACCAAGAGAATGGATGGGTTAACATAAACTAGCACCTGACCAGCACCGACCAATCAGAAACCATGCCCCTTGTTCCCCTGTGACATCTGCAGAGTGTTTCCCCGGAATGTGGCTGCTGTCTCCTCTTGAAAGGAACATGCCTGAACCAAAACTAGGCCCGAGCAACCCCACACTCAAATTTAAATGTTCCCTGCTATAGGCTTCTCCCTCTGGATCCTCCTGAAAGGAACATGCCCCAACCAAAAAGTTTCAAAACACACAACAAAAGAAGCCCCATATATTCCTCATATTGTCACATAGAACATAGGACATGGAATTTTACAATGCAGTACAGGCCCTGCGGCCCTCGATGTTACACTGACCTGTGAAATTAATTTGATGCCCATCTAACCGACACCGTTCCATTATTATCCATGTGTATGTCCAGTGTCCATTTAAATGTCCTTAACATCGGCAAGTATACTACTGTTGCAGGCAGGCTGTTCTACACCCCTACTATTCTCTGAGTAAAGAAACTGCCGCTGATATCTGTCCTAAATCTATCATCCCTCAACTTAAAGCTATATCCCCTCATGTTAGCCTTCACCATCTGAGGAAAAAGGCTCTCACTGTCCACCTTGTCTAACCCTCTGATTATTTTATACTTCTCGATTAATTCACCTCTCAACCTTCTTCTCTCCAATGAAAACAGCCACAGTTCCCTCAGCCTTTCCTCATAAGACCATCCTTCCATACCGACAATGTCCTAGTAAATCTTCTCTGAACCCTTTCCAAACCTTCCACATCCTTCCTATAATGCGGTGACCAGAACTGTACGCAATACTCCAGGTGTGGCCTTATCAGTGTACAGCTGAAGCATGACCTTGTGGCTTTGAAACTCAATCCCCCTTACCAATAAATGCTAACATACCATATGCCTTCTTAACAATGCTATCAACCTGGGTGGCAACTTTCAGGGATTTATACACCTGGACACGGAGTTCTCTCTGTTCATCTACGCTGCCAAGAATTTTTCCCAGTACTCTGCATTCCTGTTACTTCTTACGAAGTGAACTACCTCATACCTTTCCGCATTAAACTCCATTTGCCGCTTCTCAGCACAGCTCTGCATCTTATCTATATCACTGTGTAACCCACAACATCCATCGGCACTATCCACAACTCTGCCTACCTTAGTGTCATCCACAAATTTACTAACCTATCCTTCTACACCCACATGCAGATCATTTATAAAGATGACAAACAGCAGTGGCCCCAAAACAGATCCTTGCGGCACACCACTGGTAATCGAGCTCCAGGATGACCATTTCCTATTAACAACCACCCTTTGTCTTCTTTCAGCTAGCCAATTTCTGATCCAAACCTTTAAATCACCTTCAATCCCGAAACTCTGTATTTTGTGCAATAGTCAACTATATGGAACCTTATCAAACACCTTACTGAAATCCATACACACCACATCAACCTCTTTACCTTCATCCACCTGTTTTGTCACCTTCGCGAAAAACTCAATAAGGTTAGTGAGGCACGACTTACCCTTCACAAAACCGTGCTGACTATCCCGAATCAAATTATTCCTTTCCAGATGGTTATAAATCCTATCTCCTATAACCTTTTCCAACACCTTACCCACAACCGAAGTAAGGCTCACTGGACTATAATTACCAGGGTTGTCCTGACTCCCCTTCTTAAACAAGGGAACAACATTTACTATCCTCCTGTCTTCTGGCACTACTCCTGTCAACAATGATCTCATAAAGATCAAAGCCAAAGGCTCTGCATTCTCGTCCCTGGCTTCCCAGCGAATCCGAGGATAAATCCCATTTTCAGATCATCCAAAATTGCTAAAACCTCCTCTTTGTCACCCACAATCCCATCTAATCTAGTAGCCTGTATCTCCGTATTCTTAATAACATTGCCCTTTTTCAAAGTGAATACTGATGAAAAGTATTCATTAAATGCTTTCCCAGTGTCCTTAGATTACACCCACAACTTTCCACTACTATCCTTGGTTGGCCCTAAGCTTATTGTAGTCATTCTTTTATTCTTGATATACCTATAGAAGGCTTTAAGGTTTTCCTTGATCCTATCTGTTAACAACTTCTCATGTCCCCTGCTGGCTCTTCTTCGCCCTCTCTTGAGATCTTTTCTGGCTAACTTATGACTCTTAAGCCCCATAACTGAGCCTTCACGCCTCATCCTCAGATAAGCCTTCTTCTTCCTCTTCACAAGAGCTTCAACTTCTTTAGTCAACCATGGATCACTCTCTTGACAACTACCGTCCCTGCCTGATAGATATATACTTATCAAGGACCCGCAGTAGCTATTCCTTGAATAAGCTTCACATTTCAAGTTTCCTTTCCCATGCTATGCATCTTAAATCTTGCCTAATCGCATCATAATTGCCTTTCCCCCAGTTGTACCTCATTCCCTGTAGTCTATACCTATTCCTGCCCATTGGTGTTGTAAACGTAATTGAATTATGGTCACTATCGCCAAAGTGCTAACCTACCTCCAAATCTAACACCTGGCTGGGTTCATTCCCCAGTACCAAATCCAATATGTCATTGCCCCTAGTTGGTCTGTCTACATACTGTGTCAGAAAACCCTCCTGCACACACTGAACAAAACTGATCCATCTAAACTACTTGAACTATAGTATTCCCAGTTAATATTGGGGAAGTTAAAGTCCCCCATAACAACTACCCTGAACTCTCACTCCTATAGAGAATCATTTTTGCTATCCTTTCCACTACATCCCTGGAACACTTTGGAGGACTATAGAATGCTCCCATCAGGGTGACTTCTCCTTTCTTGTTTCTAACTTCAGCCCAAGCTACCTCAGTGGATGAGTCCTCAAAAGTTATCTCAGCTGCTGTAATACTACCCTTGATGAACAATGCCACACCTCCCCCTTTTACCATCTTCTCTGTTCTTGCTGAAAGTCACTTTACAGTTACTTAAAAACAAGAGAAATGACAAACACAAATAAAAACATAACCTGCTGAATAAACTCAGGAGGTCTAGCAGCATCTGTGGAGAGAAATCACAGTTAATGTTTCGGGTCCAGTGACCCTTCTTCAGAACTGCAGAGAAATTTCCCTTTCCTATTAAATCTGCAGCTTTGACAACTGCTTCTTCTCAGATTCCTATCCCATCAGCCCTTTCCCTTGACCACTCACACCAGAATGTAAACTTCCTCAGTCTTATAAAACTGTACAGAATTCTAACAAAGCACATCACGGAAGCTTATTGCGTTCACTGATCTGAACAATCTCCTTTTCTAAGGCGAGCCAATTCTTCGTTCTGACCCTAGTCAGGTCTCCTTCAAATTGGCCAAAAGCTTTTAAATTAAATTTTAAAATAATTGCTCATCACATCTTCTACTAAGCTAATATTTTGATTCCCTATAATGTCCAAGTTTCTTAATAAATAAGCAACCATTAACTGTCTAGGAGACAAATACTGTTTAAAATCATGGTCCCAAAAAGGGTGTTATACTTAATTTTTAACAGTCTTCACAAAAATAGTCCAACACACTCTAATTTTAATAGTCCACCAGTCTCTAGTTTAAAATCCCACTCTTAAAAAAAGTTATATAAAAATCATTACACTAACCCAATACAAAGTAATTTCCATTTATTTCCATCATAACATTTTAATATAATTCAATTGTAACAGTTTTGAAATTGCTTCCATGTCCTAAACATTTTCTGTAATTATATTATAGTTAATAGTTCTTAATATTTATCTAATCAGAACTGATTGAATTTGTTAAACACATACTGCTTACAGGATCATTTGCCTTGGTGTTGTCTGTTTTGTTGGACCACTGTAGGGTTTCCTCATTGAGTAGCCAGAGCACCATAGTCTGCTTGTCCAGCACACTCTCAGTGTACATTGATCAGGATTGCAGTGTAAGGCTTAGAAAGTGGCCCCAGATCCAGAAATATCAAATATCAAACCTGAGCAAAATGTTTCCTGAAGGAGTTGCTTCTAGTGGAATTTCAGTCCATCTCAGTCATGGTCTATGATTATTGAGGGAGGATAAGCTGGTGAGAGAACTACAGAGTTGAGATTTCCTTCAGTACCAGTCCAGGATTTTTGTTTATGTTTTGAAATTTAGAAGTGAATGGAGATCATTATTTTGCCATTCTGGATCTATCTCTGATATTTAAATAGATATTATCCCAGGCTCCTTTCTATTCAGTACACATCAGGTAGTTTCATTTTGCTATTGTCAAAACTACTCAGCTTGAACTTTCTCCTACCAGGTAGATAATGGATAAAATTACTTCCAAGAAATGTACTTCACACTCAAAATCCATCTCTCCTTTCATAATAGCCATGTACAATTTCTCTTCAATTGGCATTTTAGTGATGAAGTGCTCCTACAATTGAGAAGTTGAATTCTGCTGATGAAAACTGGCATTGGTAAAAGGCACCATGAAGTGTTGTTTATGAAGAGGTTTATAAAGAACCAGTTATTTCCCAGTGAAAGAAAGAAATCTGCTATTGTTACCTTGTCCGGTTTCTGTGTGGCTGTGGTTCCACACTAACTGCTCTCTGAAACGAACAGTAAGCCACTCAGTTGTAATCAAGTTCAATGAATGCAAGTGGTTCAAGCAGCAAAGGTTCACTACCATCTTCTCAGGATGGCAAGGTGGTGGTGAGCAATAAATAACAGTTTTGCCAGCAATGCCCCCATTCTGCAAATCACTAAAAAATAGCTATGTCAAGCTATAACTTTCACATTTTGATTCCAGGTGGGCATGAGGTTTAGGTAACGTTCATCAATTTTAGTGGCAGCCATAACATGTGGCAGAATGATATGAACACATCTCAAATAAGAAATTAGTGCACTTTTTTTATAAAACTCCTAACCTGCCCTGTAGGAAAGTTTATCAGATGAAATTATCCAAAACAAAACTTAATTTGTGTTTCAGTGTCTGCATGTTCTATGAGGCTACCCAGAAATACTAAAAAATAATTCTACGTGGATCCAGATTAAATGCATTTCTGATTCAAGTGGAACTCTGATCCAAACAAAAGATTCCAGTGTATTAAACTATTTCCTATTCATTAATACAATAACAAGTCCTGATCCAAACAAAATAGTTAAAAACAAAATTGCTCTCCAAGCAGAAAACACTTTCTGATGCTCAGCACACTATTAAGCCAATTGACTGCCAAAGTTAATCTAGGGATAGTAATAAGTTTTTAGAAGTCTAATCATTACTGCATAAAATGTATGGTTTTGTTAAGTGCTTTCTGTTACTGTTTTGATTAACATTGAATTGTGGAATGAATGATTAATGAATTCTGCTGCAAAGATATGCCAATTGCCTATTTTAATCTATAGTTCATACAAATCTTGAGTTGAGCTGAACATTTCTTGGCAAACATGTAACTATTTATCAGGAATCAAGCATATCATGCTAAAAGACAGCTTCATATTTGGAATGAAACAGTATTAAGTAATCGCATATTTCATACACAGTCACTGTCAAAATATAGAAACACATCTCCCGGTCAAGTTCAGATGCCTTTATTTCATTCATGTTTCAGCTTGTTTACAGTCCTGGAAAACCCTGGAAAAATCATCTATGATATTTCAGGGTATGATCTTACTCCCGCTGCAATGACATAAAACAATCTTTACACACTTTATAAAGCACTTTTTCCATACTAAAATTCAATATTACAGTGACTTAAATGCATATAACTTGCACATATCAATTTAATCAGACAATCCAAACTACTGAATGCTCAGTTCCATTGCATCAATTACAGAATAATCAAACCCAGTTTTAAAAAGTCTCAAAATACGTGATAATATTGGGCTGGATCTGAGTTGAAGAGTGGGATACTAAACAAATATTTCACGTCAGTATTTACTGTGGAGGAGGACATAGAAGCTAGGGTACTTGGGGAAATAAATAATGGTATCATGAAAAGGGTTCATGTTATGGCAGAGGAGGCTCTGGATGTCTTAAGACACATAAAGGTAGATAAATCCCCAGGACCTTATCAGGTATTTTCCAGAACTTTGTGGAAACTAGGGAAGGGATTGCTGGGCCCCTTGCTGATATATTTGTATCATTGACAACCACAGGCGAGGTGCCAGAAAACTGGAGGTTGGCTATTATTATGTGCTGTGATTTAAGAAAGGCTGTAAGGAAAAACCAGGGAACTATAAATCGGTGAGCCTTATGTCACTGGTGGATAAGTTGTTGGAGCGGATTCAAAAGGTCAGGATTTACATGTATTTGAAAAGGCAAAAACTTGATTAGGGATAGTCAACATGGCTTTGTGCATGGGAAATCTTGTCTCACTAACTTGATTGAATTTTTTGAAGAGGTGACAAAGAAGATTGATAGAGGCAGAGTGGTAGATGTTGTCTAGATGGACTTCAGCAAAGTGTTCAATGAGGTTCTGCATAGTAGACTGTTTAGTAAGGTTAGATCACATGGGATCCAGTGGGAGCTAGCCAATTGGATACAAAATTGGTTTGAAAGTAGGAGACAGAGGGTGGTGGTGCATAGTTGCTCTTCATACTGGAGGCCTGTGACCAATGGAGTACCACAAAGATTGGTGCTGGGTCCAAAGGTTTTTATCATTTATGTAAATATAGGAGGAATGGATAGTGAGCTTGCAGATGACACCAAAATTGGTGGTGTCATGGATAGTGAAGAAGATTATCTAAGAGTACAATGGGACCTTGATCAGATGGGCCAATGAGCCACAGAATGGAGTTTTATTTAGAGAAGTGTGAGGTGCTGCATTTTGGTGCGGCAAACCAGGGCAGGACTTGTACAGTTAACAGTAGGGTCCTGGGGAGCATTGCCGAACGAAGTGACCTAGGGTTGCAGGTGCATAGTTCCTTGAAAGTGGAGTTGCAGTTGACAGAGTGGTGAAGAAGGTATTTGGCACGCTTGCCTTCATTGGTCAGAACATTGAGTATAGGAGTTGGGATATCATGTTGTGGCTGTACAGGATATTGGCTAGGCCACTTATGGAACACTGCATACAGTTCTGGTCTCCCTGCTATGGGAAAGATGTTGTTACACTTGAGACTGTGCAGAAAAGATTTACATTGATGTTGCAGGGGCTGGAGGGTTTGAGTTATAGGGAGAGGCTGAATCGGCTGCAACTTTTTTCCCTAGAGCATCGGAGACTGAGGAGTGACCTTATTGAGGTTTATAGAATCATTAGGGTGAATAGCCAAAGTCTTTTTTCCCACGGTAAGGAAGTCTAAAACTAGAGAGCGCAGGTTTAAGGTGAGAGAGTAAAATTTTAAAAAGGACCTGAGGGGTAACTTTTTCATGCAGTGAGCAGTGCACGTATGGAACGAGCTGCCAAAGGAAGTGGTGGAGGCTGGTACAATTACTACATTTAAAAGGCATCTGGATGGGTATATGAATAAGAAGGGCTTTGAGGAGTATGGGCCAAATGATGGCTAATAGGACTAGGTTAAATTGGGATGTCTGGTCAGTGTGGATGAGTTGGACAGATGGGACCTTCTCCATGCTATATAACTCTATGAAAAATAATGATGTATGGATGATGCATGCCATATTGATTAGCAAATTACCCAGTAAGTTCATGGGAGTAAGAGCTAGCTTGTGAGATATATACAGAACATGCTGTTGATTGACACCACTCTGTTGTTTGATTCAAACAATTGGCAGCTGAAAATGTGTTGCTGGAAAAGCGCATCAGGTCAGGCAGCATCCAGGGAACAGGAGAATCGATGTTTCGGGCATAAGCCCTTCTTCAGGATTCCTGAAGAAGGGCTTATGCCCGAAACGTCGATTCTCCTGTTCCCTGGATGCTGCCTGACCTGCTGCGCTTTTCCAGCAACACATTTTCAGCTCTGATCTCCAGCACCTGCAGACCTCACTTTCTCCTCAAACATTTGGCATCTTATTTAACTTCCCTATTTATTTTTCAAAAAGCACAAGATTCAAGAATTAATGGCGCAGTAAACCCACTGCACAATGTTAAAACTGGCAATTAACACCGTGGAGTAGCTTTTGAACAACAGGATTGTTTCTAATGCAATACCAACCAACCTCTCTAGTCCAGAAAAGGTTAAAATGCAAAATCTCATGTTAGAGAATTTATACATGTCAAAATGTTAATATTCTTTTCTCTACTGTTCCTTTGTATATCCTTTATTTTCCTTCTTTTCTGCCCTCTGTTTCACTTTTTTGTACGAGATTAAACTCATTGGTTAAAAAGATACGCTGTGAGTCAGGATTCACTAATGTCCTAAATGCCGTGTGGCATTATTGTAAGTTCACATAGTCATTTTCAAGTTGAGCAGTGTGGGAAATAGTTCAATGTCATATATTGCAGAGTGACCAACCCCAATAGAATCTGAATCATGGTGCCTTTTTGGTAGATAGTACTTAAACTGCAACTCTGAAAGCAATAGTATGAGGGCCCTATTGCAGGAGATGTGTGCACATAGAAAACATGCTAAATCAAGCAAAATCTGTCCTACTTTACCTCATTTTCCGTGACTGATAAAAGAAAAAAACATAGATGTTCATTAGTTAATTCAGTTCAAAAGGAACATACCCTATCAACAATTATGTATATTACAGGATAGAACATTCGCTAAAATGGTCATATTTAAAAGTGCAGAGGCTGAGGAGGTTTGGCCTCCAAATGAGGTGGAGTAGGCCACAGCACACTGAAGTTAATGTTTTTGAAAAGTTATAAGATTTGGTTTTCGTGAAATAGCTGGTTCCTGAGGATAAGTATTCTGTGCTTTCTGCTGAACATATGCTCACATCACAGCTCTTTCCTCTTCTGCGATTATGGGAGGGTTGCTTGAGGCATTTCCAGGTGCTCTGGAATGTGGCAGTATAGTTCAGAAGCAATTCCAAGTCACTACAGAACTTCAGTTAAAATTTCTCTGCAATAGCCATTACAAGACCGTAAAATGCAGGCACGACAAGTGGCTATTTAGACCATCAAACGCAATCTATTGCTCAATTGTTACATTAGGAAGGTACCTGACCATTTTGTACCCTTTTGTTCTATCCATCCCTGATGCTTTGTAACTGAATAAATTAATTCCCTAATGAATTGATATGACTCCCTTTCAAGAGCTTTAACTAAGTAACATATACAGGTACTGCACTAGGTGGCAGTGTATTCCATAAACCAATTATTTTCAAATGTTTGAGCAAAGTTATAAGGAGGGAAACCAATCTGAAGTGTTTTGCAAAAGATTGGATTTCACCACTGCAATAAAAATAAACCATAAGTTGGATTTTTTCCCATCATGTGAGTTCTGTGGAGCTCCTTCCAGTAAAAAGTTGAAGTTTAATATCATACTAACTGTCCTCTTTCTCAGACTGCGACTTACAGTATGGTATTAAACAAGTAGGGTGCTCTTGGTGTGTGTTAACCCTATAAAGAAATATAATGCAGGCCTCAAAAAACCCCATACTTAACTACGAGACAACAAGAGGCACCACATCAGAGTTGGACGTATATATCTCATACAAAGGCCGTGAAATTGCTGGCAATTACAAAATGAAAATACAGTCTCAGGAAAGTGATATATCTGGAAAACATCAAACTTGCCAAAATAAAATGAAAACTGCTTCCAATGCTATAGGACATTTGATAAACCTCTGGTTGTTCTTCAGAAATTAATATCAAATCTTGCATTCTATAAGACTATCTTGAATCAATTTAAGTTCCTAGTATTTCAATCAAGATGGTGCTGTCTTAATGCCTCCCCTCTCTTTCCATGGAAGAAACATGAGAGGCCATTTAAAGAGACTAGCAAAGTATTGGGCCAAGAAAGCTTTCCAAGAGTTGAAAGTCAAGCATTATAAGCAGTTTTGGTTGGATCCAGCTAACTGATGACTGTTGTATATGTGACATAAATTAGCAATTAGGCCCAAGTTTAAAATATATTTATAAAGCATTTTACCTTGGATCTGATACTGATTGATGCCAAACCTGAAAAATATTGAAAGGTATTGAAATGTATCTCATCTCACACTCTGGAGGCAGGAAGCATGTTTCCGCTGATGGGGGAGTCTCGGACCAGAGGACACAGTTTAAAAATAAGGGGTAGGCCATTTCGACCAGAGTTGAAGAGAAACTTCTTCACCCAGAGAGTGGTGAGTGTGTGGAATGCTCTGCCCCAGAAGACTGTGGAGGCCAAGTCTCTGGATACTTTCAAGATAGAGTTGGATAGAGCTCTTAAGGATAGTGGAATCAAGGGTTATGGGGATAAGGCAGAAACAGGATACTGATTGAGGATGATCAGCCATGATCATAATGAATGGTGCTGGCTTGAAGGGCAGAATGGCCTGCTCCTGCCCTATTGTCTATTGTCTATTGTCCTTAAGAAGCCAGGATTGTTGTTCTTGCTTCAGTTTACTTCAGTGTTTATAAGTTCATCTGATAGACTGTAGAGGATGTTATTTTCCACAGAAGCATACAAATTATGGTCAATGAGATGTATTTTTATGTTGACTCCCAAGGATGATGACTACATAATACTGACTGAACATCGCTATGTTAGGATTTCACTACACATCTGCTATTTAATAAGGCCTACCAACCCCTAAGTGGAAAAGACTAATCCAGATGTGTAGTTATTATAACAACCATCAACACAGATAGAAAGGCTAGTTAGTTTAACATCTATAGGAATGAAAATACATTATGGATAATACTACTATGCATTTAAAGAAATACATTAAAAGAAATAAGTTTAAAGAAGCTATGTTTGACAAACCTCATGGCATTCCTTAACTGTGTAATGGACATTGTAGATTGGTAAAATGCTGACGTAGCAAAAATAAAGTCTCCGAAAGCCTTTGACATGGTGCAATCTAGAAAATGACTTCAAGCACATAGGATTAGCAGGAATATGGTGAACAGAATTAGAAGGGTGCAAGCAGAAATTAAGAGCTAAAGGGGATCTTTACAGATTGGCCTGCACAGTTCACTATTGGAACTTTACCTGCTAACTGGATCGAGCAAGAATTTAGATATAAGAACATGAGGAATAGGAACAGAAGTAGGTCATTCAGCCCACTGAATCTTGTCTCCAATCAATAAGATCATGGCTGATCTGATAATCCTCAACTCCAATTCCATTTCTTTTCCCCATAAATCTTGATTCCCTTGTTGATTAAAGTCTATCTCAGCCTTGAATATAGTTAGTGACCCAACATCTACAGACCTATGCCCTCTTCTGTCTCCCTAGCCCTGAGAGAAAAGAATTCTGCTCATTTGTGTGTGGGTGACCCCGTTACTCTGAGATTATGCCCATTGGTTTCGGACCCTCTCACAAGTGAAATAATTTCTGCATTTATCCTGTCAAATTCCTTAAGAATCCTACATATTTCAATATATTTCTCATTTGTCTAAGCTCCATTGAATACAAACTCAAATTACTCAATCTTGCCTCACAAGACAGTCCCTCCATATCTGTCTAGTGAAACCTCTGTGGACTGCCTCCAATGCCAGCTTATCCTCATTTAGAGAAGGGGCCCCAAGCTGTGGTCTGATTGGTACCTTATATAGTTTTAGCAAGACCTCCATACCTTTTATACTCCATTCCATTTGAAATAAAGGCTAACATTCCATTTGCCTTCCTTATCACCTCCTGAACTTGAATGCTTGTATCTTGTGATTTATGCATCAGGATTCTGAAATTTCTCTGTATTGTCACTTTCTGTAATCTTTCCAAATTTAAATAATCATTAGTTCATGTATTCTTCCCGTCAAAGTGCATAACCTCACATTTTGCTACATTATAGTCAATCTGCCAAGTTTTTGTCCACTTGCTTAACCTGTCCATATCCTTTTGCAGACTCTTAGAATTATCTTCACCACTTGCTTACCAATCTGTTTTAGCATTGTCTGCAAACTTGGCTATTGTACATTCATTTTCTTTATCCAAGTCATTAATATGTATTGTAAATAATTGTGGCCCCAGCACTGATCCCTCTGGCACTCCAGTAGTTACAGGTTGCCATCCTGAAATGTCCTCCTTATCCCACCTTTCCTCTAATCCTAATCCTCTATCAATGCCAACATATTACGTCCAGCACCATGTATACTTTTTTACATTAAGAAGTCTAACATGTGGTACTTTATCAAATGCCTTCTGAAAATCTAAATATGTTACATCCAGTGCTTCCCCTTTATTTATCCTGCTTGTTACCTCCTTGAAAGTTACCTCAGATCAGGCATGATTTCCCCCTTGTGAAGCCCTGTTGGATTCTCCTTGATATTATTATGTATTTCTAAATACCTGGCCATATATTTGAATTTAATATTTCCCTGATAACAAACATTAATGAGCCTATGGTTACCTTTATTGTCTTCTTCCTTTTTTAAATAAAGATGTTACATTGGCAGTTTACCAATCCTCTGGGACCTTTGCAGAATATATCAAAGATTATTACTAATGCATCCACTATATCTGTGGCTACATCTTTCAATGTCCAAAGATGCATCCCATTATAGTGATCTTTATCCCCATTTGTTTTCCTAACATTTTTTTCTCCAGTGATAGTTATTGTGTTCAATTCCTCTCCTCTTTTGCCCATTGAATATTTAGTAACTTTGGAATGAAATTAATGCCTTCTACAATGAAGACTGGTGAAAAACATTTAATCGACTCCTCTGTCATTTCTGGATCCCCATTATTACTTTTCAAGCGAGTTCTCTAACTTTGGCCTTTCTCTTCCATTTTTATATGTTTTAAAAAGATCATTCTGTCTATCTTGCCATTACTTGCACATTTACCCTCGAAGTTTATCTTCTCCCTTTTTTTTGGTTTTCTTTTGTTAGTTTTAAAAACTTTCCCAATCCTCTGTCTTACCTGTTGTGGTTCTGTTCGCCGCGCTGGGAATTTGTGTTGCAGACGTTTCGTCCCCTGTCTAGGTGACATCCTCAGTGCTTGGGAGCCTCCTGTGAAGTGCTTCTGTGATGTTTCCTTTGGCGTTTATAGTGGTTTGTCTCTGCTGCTTCCGGTTATCAGTTCCAGCTGTCAGCTGCAGTGGCCGGTATATTGAGTCCAGGTTGATGTGTTTGTTGATAGAATTTGTGGTTGAGTGCCATGCCTCTAAGAATTCCCTGGCTGTTCTCTGTTTGGCTTGTCCTATAATAGTAGTGTTGTCCCAGTCAAACTCATGTTGCTTGTCATCCGCGTGTGTGGGTGTATAGCACCCGAGCTACAAATCATCTCACAAACCTCTGTCTTACCATTAAGCTTCGCCTCATAGTATGTTGTTTTCCTTCAATTTAATGTGATACTTAACTTCCCTGGTTAATCATAATTGACTTCCCTGGTTAATCATAGCTAGTTTGTACCTGTAAAAGCATTCTTCTTTTTCACAAAATTATGTATTTTCTAAGAGCCAAAAACTATTTTCTTAAACATCTGCCATTTTTCCTCAAGTGTCTTTGCTGCTAAGCTCATTTCTGAGTCCACTCCAGATACCACAGTCCTCATTTCTTTGTAATTGCCTTTATTTAAACTTAGGATAGTTGTTCCCAACCCAAGTTCCTTCCTCTCATTCTGAATCCTCAATTCTACCATGTTATGGTCACTGTTTCCTAAGGGAATTATGCAGACCTAGAAGACATTTACAGATGATATCATAAAACTAGATATAGTTCATTACACAGAAAGCCAAAGAAATCTGTAAGTCAATATTGAAAGGATAGAGAAACGGTTTCAATGAATTGACAGCAAGTGATAAATTTTGCTAAACAAACTACTAGCAATTATAGCAAATTTTGTTTTAACTGGCACCTTATGAACCAGCATGCTTGATAAACTGGCAAAAATTATATACCTCAAATACCATAATGTTTACTGTGTTATTCTGAACAATTATTAAGTTTTTAAATTTATTTACCTCTATATAAACATACATGTTATTCAATTGAATGCCACATGAAATATCAATAATTGATTCAATTTCAAGTCAATTTCTCCTCAAATAGTGTGATTCCTGAAGAAGGGCTCATGCCCGAAGCGTCAATTCTCCTGCTCCTTGGATGCTGCCTGACCTGCTGCGCTTTTCCAGCAACACATTTTCAGCTCTGATCTCCAGCATCTGCAGTCCTCACTTTCTCCTCTGATCTACCACAATGTCCAAGTGGTCAGCTGAGGGTGCTCTTTGCCAATAGGCTTTATTTAAGGCAAAGTTGCATTATTATTTAAGTGATTTATGCTGTAAATAAGGTATAACAGCGATGTGTATATCCCCTGAATTACGTTTCTATATTTCTTATTTTGACTTTGATTAAGCAGACCTCTTGATTCTGTGAAATTCTCCGCACACTCCTGGTCTCATAGGTGCCAGACAATAAAACACTTACTGTATATTTATGGAATGGGCTTGGTGCTAAGGACAAATGAAAAAAAAATCACGTGATATTAAGAGCGCATTTTGCTTTTTAGTCTCTACAATCCCAAACAAAAACCAATAAAACTTACGAATGACACATACTGATCAGTCTCATCTCACGTACTTCAAAACAGAGCTCCAGTACAACCAGATGGTTCATTTCCAAGTATTAGTTTTCATCCTGGAATTTTTTTGCTGGCTTGTCCAGGGCTTGCTTTTTTAACATTTATTTCCAGGATGTGGGTGTCTGTTGGATGTGGTTCCAATCGAGCTGCTGCTATGTACTGGATGGTGCCAAGTTTCTTGGGCATTGTTAGAACTGCACCCGTCCAGCTAATGATATCGCTATGGGGCAAGGCAAAAGGTAGGCTCCATGAACTACCTCAGCAAATACAGGATATGAACTATAAAGTTATTGCTAATCTATACCATGCTCTAACCAGTTCGCCCATTGAACAAATAAATCCCTCTGTTGCAGCTTGGTAAAACAGATAGAAAAAACCTGGTGGGAATTCTAACTTTAATTATAAGAGGCACAGAACAAAAAGAGTTAACAATAAGCCTTTATAAAGCGTTAATGAATTGTAGTTAGAATATTGCATTCAAGCTATCCGAAAGTATAAAGTCTTTAAAAAGTGTATAGCAGAGATTCACTGACAATCTGCTTGCTGTGAAGAAATATAAATAGGAAGATAGGAACATAGACTAGAAGTTGGCCATTCAGCCTGTACTGCCATTTAGTGAGATCATGGCACATCTAATAATTCTGTATTACACTTTGCAATTTGCAATTCACTTACTAATTAAATATCTGTCTAACTCAGCCTTGAACCTACCTCGTGACCCAACCTCCACACTCCTCTGCAGCAAAGAATTCCACAGATTCGCTATTCTCTGAAAGAAACAAAATTCCCCTCATCTCTCTTTTAAATTGGCAACTTCTTATTCTGAGATTGTACCCTCTGCTCCTAAACTCTCTCAAAAGGGAAAACAACCTTTCCACACCTATCCTGTCAAGCCCCTTAAGAATCCTTCATGTTTCAATAAAGTCGCCTCTTATTCTTCTAAATTCCAATGAGTCCAGCCCCAAACTACTCACCTTCTCCACAAACAAAAATCTTTCCATATGTGAGATCAACCTAATGAACCTTCTCTGGACTGCCTCCAATGCCAGTGCATACTTACTCAGATAAGCAGTCCAAAACTGTTCAAAAGATTCCAGATGTCATCAGATTACTGCCTCGTATAGTCTTAGCACGACTTCCCTATTTTTACACTTAATTCCCTTTGAAATTAAGGTGAATATTTTATTTGCCTTCCCTATTATGTGCTGATCATGTAGGCTAGCTTTTTGTAACTTATGAATAGGAACCCCTAAATCTCATTGTGCTGCAGTTTTCTTCAGTCATTCTCAATTTAAATGATATTCGACTCCTTTATTCTTCTTTCCAAATGTACATTACCTTTCATTTTTCCACATTATACACAATTGCCAAGTTTCTGCCCACTTTCCTAACCTGTCTGTATCCCTCTGTAGACTCTTTGTGTCATGCTGATCACGTCTTCCCATCTAATTTGCATAATCTAGTGAAAGTACGTTCACTTACCTCCTTCAAGTAATTAATATATATGGTAAATCTCTGTGGCACCAGCACTGATTCCTGGGGCATACCATTAGATACAGGGTGCCATCCTGAGCATGCCTTTACCTCAACTCTCTGTCTTCTACTCGTTACCCAATTCTCAATTCATGCCCCTATATTGCTCCCAACACCATGGACTATTAGTTGTTAAGTAGCCTTACATCAAATACCTTTTGTTGACTGGTTCCCTTTTACTGTATTTATCCTGCATGTTACCTCCTCAAGAATTTCAAGAAATTTGTCAGGCATGCCTCCCTCTACATGAAACCATGCTGACTTTGCTTGAGTATATTGTATATTTTATATTTTTATATTTATAAATGCTCAGCTATTTCATCTTTTGTAATAGACTCTAATACTTTCCAATGACAGATGTTAGGCTAACTGCCCATAGTTACCTGTGTTTTTGACTCCCTCCTTTTTTGAATAAGGGTGTTACATTGGCAGTTTACCAATCCTCGGAGACTTTCCTATAATCTAAAGATACTTAGAAGATTACTATCAGTGCACCCACTATCTCGGCAGCTACCTCCCTTAATATCCTAGGATGACTTTGAAAAAACAGTAGAAAATAGGGTCAAAGGGGGAAGAAATGGTAAAAAGTATAATTAATGATTCTTTGATTAATGAAAACTGTACTTGGAACTTCTCTGCCATTATTCTTCACTATCTTTTTAACTAAACTTCTTTCCCAGTCCATTCCAGCCAACATTACTTTCATTCTGTTGTAATTACCCTTATAATGTGTAACACTCTGGCTTCCTACCCAACTTTCTCACTCTCAAACTGAATGGTAAATTCTACCACATTATGATCATTTCAGTCCTGGGGGACTTTTTATTCTGAGGGATTTTATTGAACCTGCCTGACTACGCATTTCCAGATCCAAAAAAGCCTGATCCCTGGTTGAACATTTTGTTCTCAGAAACTATTCACAATACACTCTATGAGTTCTTCCTTATGGCTACCTCTGCCAATTGAATTTTTCCACTCTACAGGAAGATTAAATAATTAATATAGTGCCTTTTTATGTGCTCCCAGAATTTTTTTTTCTCTATCCTACACTACAGCTATTTTGAAATACTCACAAGAGGGCCTTTTTCGAGTCTTTACGTTACCCGTTGACATTTTGAACTCTCTAGCATCACCACAGGCCAAAGGCCGGGGTGGTACTGGTGTTATATGAGGCTTGGGTATTGGTGGTCTTCCATTAGTCTGGTGTCAGACTGATCATGCTTTTGGTGGACTAGCGCCCCCGTTTTTTATTTTTATATCATTTTTTTGGTGGCAGTCGGCTGGTCCTAGTCTCCAGCCAGAGCTGGTTAACGGTAGTTTGCTCATATCGCTGAAGAGTTGTAATACTTTGAGTGTCAGTGATAATGTGAGTCTGGATGTCTTTTGGGCAAAGGTTTTGAATCTTTCAATGCCAAAGACTTTTGTGAGGCTGTTATTCAGGCCCAGCCACTCGCCTCATGTGCCTATCATGAAGCCAAAGTACTTGGGTTCAGAGCCTCCCATCAATTCTGTTATCTCGGCATTAAGGTGCTTATATTTCTCGCTTTTCTCACACCATGCTATTTCCACTGCTTTGCTGTCATTCTCATATTGCACTGTGACATCGACTGCCACGATCTTTTGATCTTTCTTGAATATGAGATCGGGTTTCCACAGTGAGCTGTCTTTTGCAAATAACCTGGGCTCAATGTACGATGTCCAGCCATACTTACTGACATGCTTTTGCAGCTAGTCTGCGATCTTATTATGGCATTTTATCCGAGCATTTTTGGCAGCATCCTGAGATGTGTGAGATGATCTCGACTGCCGTCTCACACCTTTGGCAAGTTTTGTTTCTATTCAATCTTCCCCTTGATAATATGGCTCTTGTTGGGTATAGATTACACTGCAAGAGCAAGCTGTTTATAAACTGTGAGGATTTCTGTTGGATTGCTGATTTCAACCACGAGTTAGAGATCCTGTCATCTCTGAAATACTGGATGCCTGCCCCTTGACATGCCAGCTTTCGCCATTTTTCAAATTTCTATTCTCACCATCCTGCATACCTATTGGATGGTTTCTGTTGCCCGGCGTCTGCCTCTTGGAGTGCTGGCATAATGGCCTGGATGTGGGTCATTGGGACCATTTCCCCTTTGCTGCCATCTTGGCAGCTGGGTAGGAAATCTTTAATTTCTTTAAGGACTTTGAGCTCACGCAGTCCCGCAATGGTGTGTGTGTTGTATTCTCCTTTATACTGATAGGAGGCCTGAAGTATCACATCACTGGACATCTCAAGTGCCTCGCACTTGTGAACAATTACGGATGGAATTTGCGCCTCCAGTTTTGGGATGACGAGACCACCGTTCCTGTTGCTGGCATACAGGACTCCATCAGCAGTATGAGGCGGAAGGTGGAGGAATTCATTTGTGGCATTACGGATGATCTGGTCCAGTTTTATAAGTGTGCATTGAGATGCTACAGATGGGATCAAATGGAAATACAATCTGGGGATGACATGCGTTTTAGGATTTCTAGGCATTGCCTTGGTCGGAGAGATGCTGCCTGTATTCCTTTAACCCAGGTCTTAAGCCTCTCCTCCCATTCTCCTTCTGACAAACTTGCCCACGGATTGATACAGGCACCCAGGTATTTCTCTGTATTGCCTGTGGGTATATAAGCTATGGATTTGTTGCACTGCTTCCAGTTATTGAAGTGGTTGTATAGGAAGGTCTTCCTATTAAATGTAAAGTTGAAGCCCTTAGTCTTCGCGATGTTAATACTGAGACCTGTATGGTCACAATATGACTGGAGCAGCTTCAGATTCCTCGCCATACCGGTGTGAGAGTCACTCAGAAGGGCTATGTCATCCGCGAAGGCCAAAATCGATCTGTTGACTCTTCTGCCGCCCGGAGGCATGGCGACCCCTGAGTTGGCCTTCTCCAGAGAGGATCCAGAGCAATGTTAAATAATATTGGTGAGAGTGGGT
Source organism: Chiloscyllium plagiosum (assembly GCF_037043375.1). Taxonomy (NCBI): domain Eukaryota; kingdom Metazoa; phylum Chordata; class Chondrichthyes; order Orectolobiformes; family Hemiscylliidae; genus Chiloscyllium; species Chiloscyllium plagiosum. Next base: position 26,111,810 of record NW_028270150.1, read on the forward strand.
CGCCCTGCTTTACGCCCCTCTCAATGTTTATTGGGGTGGTATAGTTACCGTTCCCTTCCACCCCGGTTGTGTTGCCAGTGTAGAGATCCTTGATCAGGCCTACAAAGGCTTTGGGAAGTTGTGCTCTTTGTAAAGTTTTCAATATTAGCTTGTGGCCAACCGAGTCGAATGCTTTCACCAGATCAACAAAGACAACTGCAAGGTCCTTGCGATTATGCTTTGCTCCCTTAATGATGTTCTCAAAGATGACAATGTTTTCATCACATCTGGGATGCTAAAAACCCTTTTGCCTATGTTAATCTCGACTGTTTCATTGAGTCGTTTTGTCGTTATTTTCGTGAACAGTCGTAGCAACCTTGAACCAATAGTTATCGGCTGCCAGTTGTCGAGGTTTTTCAGGCTGTCCTCACACTTAGGAATCAAGACCATTCGACTCTTTTTCAGTGATTCAGGTATCATGTTTGATTTGAGCCATAGGGAGAAGAGCCGGGGTAGACAAGTTTCCTCCTCCTCATGAATTGATCGTATTTGCTCAGTTTCAGGCCATCTGGTCCAGCGGCAATGTGGTTGTCTATCCCCTTGATGGCTGCCTTGACCTCTTCTACCTCTATGGGTTTCATCAAGAAGCCGTCATCTACGTTCCCAGTATATTGGGGCGTACTTACTAATATTTGATTTATGGTTTGGTATCGACAGTTTCTCTCAGAAACATGTCTCCAATTCCTCTTTTGAGACAGGACACTCAGATGAGTTGGCGCTCCCATGATCTCGCGAGCTGGTTGGTGCTGGTTGGTTTTGTAGAGCTGCTGTGTCACTCTAAACAGCACTCTATGTGCTGCCCATCTTTTCTTTGCCTCGGTATTATTACCGGTCTTTTTGTATTTTTTAGCCTGGTCTTTTTGAGGCTTGTAATGGAAAATTAACAAAATTAACATTTACTCTGAAATCCATTTACTCTGAAATCTGAAAGACAATGCTTTATTAAATTTAAAACTTTCTGACACTTTGCTGAAGTCTGCAGTTGAGGGATAGCTTGTTTCTGCGGAACTTTGTAAACATGCAACAAGAGAAAAATATAAGAACAGTATGTCCACAACAAGGGAATGAAAAGAATAACAACTCAAATCTTCATAGTCTTTGTCCTTGAGAGCGTGATAAGAAACAGTATAAGACTGTTTCTTATCTGAATTATGCTCAGGGCCCTTGCACAAGGCATTTTTGTCAAGTGCATGTGGTCCCTCTGCAATGCAGAGGTTAAAAAAAATTAATAAAGCTTTTTGGTTGCTCTTGCTAATAGTTGAGTTGAGTCCATTTAATTTCCACGACAGGCTTATTTCATCTTTTCTGTCTCTCCCTACTATTCATTAGTAGGTCGTTAATACTTTCCATCAGTCCAACCCCTAGGGCAAGAGTATCCGGGTCGTTCCACGTGCTCAAGAGCTCCTCAGCTTGTGTTAGCTGGTCATCTACGTCCCTATGCACCGGAATTGAGGCTGGTGTTGTGCGGCTGGCTCTTTAGCGTGGGTTTGGATCATCGGAAATTTCCCGGACACTCTCCGCCTTCAATTCTTGCGAGTCATTAGTTATGCTCGACTCGTTTGGGGTTTGGACCTCCATCGTGATGTCTACAAGGTATCTGCGTTTCTCTGAGATTTGCTTGGGTACTTTCAGTTTAAGGATTAAGAATGTTGTGGTTCTGTTCGCCGAGCTGGAAGTTTTTGTTGCAAATGTTTCGTCCCCTGGCTAGGCGACATCATCAGTGCTTGGGAGCCTCCTGCGAAGCGCTTCTTTGATGTTTCCTCCGGTGTTTATAGTGGTCTGTCCCTGCCGCTTCCGGTTGTCAGTTTCAGCTGTCTGCTGTAGTGATTGGTATATTGGGTCCAGGTCGATGTGTTTGTTGATGGAGTTTGTGGATGAATGCCATGCCTCTAGGTTTGTTGATGGAGTTTGTGGATGAATGCCATGACCCTAGAGGACCCAATATACCAACCACTACAGCAGACAGCTGAAACTGACAACCGGAAGCGACAGGGACAGACCACTATAAACACCGGAGGAAACGTCAAAGAAGCACTTCGCAGGAGGCTCCCAAGCACTGATGATGTCGCCTAGCCAGGGGACGAAACGTTTGCAACAAAAACTTCCAGCTCGGCGAACAGAACCACAACAACGAGCACCCGAGCTACAAATCTTCGCACAAACTTTGAAGGATTAAGAATTTATTAATGAATTTGCATTCTGCAAATTCCACTTCTAATTCCCTCAGGAGTGCCACCTCCTTCTGTGACCATACGCAATCACTTCTCCCTGGTTTGCCCTTGTCCTTGAATGCAATTTTGAGGCATTTTTCCATAGAATAGGATGTTAATGCCTCTCGTGTTGACCAAGTCCCGCCTGAGTTGTAAACCGTTGGTCACACGAGCTACATGCAAAGTGCCCTGTTGGAGAGAGTTTCTTACCTTTGCATTTGGAGTAATGGCAGGAGATTGTGTGGTACTCTCCTGCTTTGTCGCAGCATGAACATTTTATTCGGATGTTCTTGATTTGGTGCATTTTAGTCATGTGGATCTTGAACAGGCTCACCGTGGGGAAGAGGGTGTCGCAATCTTTTGGGACTCCCAACTACTCCCACCAGTGTTATTTATTATCTCCATCATAAGGATTACCTTTTCCAATGCAAGACCATTTCTTGCTATTGTACTTATTTCATCACACATTAACAGAGCTATCCCACCTCACCTTCCATTCTGCCTGTCTTTTCAAAATGTCTCATACCTGTGTGTATTTGGTTCCCAACTTTGATCTCCTTGTAACCATGCCTCTGTAATGGCAATAAAATCATATCCATTAACTTCTACTTGTGTCGTTAATTTGTTTTGTTCCAAATATGGCATCCATTAAGTAAAGGGCCATTAATTTTACTTTTATTTTTGTGCCATTTTAACCCCCCTTTTCCCTGTTTTCTGCTTTTGTTAATGTTTGTACATGTTATCACTTGCTGTCCCACTCTGAGCAACATTACCTAGCTGCCCTGCAATGCTGCCATATACTTTTGCTTTGTAAGTGCATGTTTCTCCTCTCCCAAACCCACTCCCTGTTCTATTTAAGTTAAAGCCTTGTCTAGAGCCATATTGATTCACAGTGGTCCCAGCACAATTCAAGTCAAATCCATCCCATCAGAGCAGCTCCCTTTTATCCCAGTACTAGTGCCCGTGTCCCATGGACTGAAACTCATTCCTCTCACACTAGCCTTTGAGCCTCACATTTAACACCTTGACTTTATTTACCCTATGTCATTTGTCATTGGCTCAGATAGTAATCCCAAGATTATTATCTCAGAGGGTCTGCTTTTGCATTTTGCTCCTAACTGTTCAAAATCTTTCAACAGAATTCCTTTCTCGACCTATCAATGTTGTTAGTAACAAAGCAAAGGACGACAACTGGATTCCTTCCCTCCCTCATCAAGTTCCTCTCCAGCCATGAGCCTTTTAACATTGGCATCAGTTTGGTAATGTAGCCTTCAGAACTCCCCCACATGAATGCAGAGAACAGCATCCATCCCCTAATTACACCATTCCCTAACATTACTGCATTCCTATTTTCTCACACCACTTGAATGGCTCCCTGTACCACAGGGTTATGGTCTGTTTCTTCATTCTCCCCACTTGCAAGAAGCTCATTACTGTTGGACAACTGCAGGAGCTGAGATTCCTTGAGCAACATTATTTGGTTTATATTCTATACCCCACTGATGAAGATAAGCATGCCATATGCTTTATTCACCACCTTATCCACTTATGTTGCCACTTCAAGGGAACTATGGACCTTTATGCCTAGATCCCCCTGTATGTGATGCTTCTAAGAGTTCTGCCATTTACTCTACTTCCCTCTCTATTCCCACATGTGAGAATGTGAAATTTCTTATGCCTTAACAGATATGGTCACACCACCAACCGATATTCAAGAACATCTGGAACTTAGAGTTGACATCTGGAAATTCTTTTATTGCACAATCCGTGGGCTTCCATCTGTAAGCAATTGAAAGAAGCTTAGCTTAATACATTAGAATATACCATACATCTTTCAATGCAAGTTGTGTATAGCCTTGTAGTTTTGACAAAGGATACATAAAACTTCAATAGTGTCTAATGATTGTGGTTCAGTTGTAATTAAATAATTAATTCTTTCCTTTTAGTTGATGAAGCAAGTCTAAAACTGAACTCTGACATGCCCCAGGTCTGAGTCTTGAATTCTGCAGAACTGCCTGATTACAGTCAAGCTGGCAATAGATATGCCACAATTAGCTTCAGCATCTGTGGGCCAGGGAGGGGAAACATCAGCCAGGTTCCTATTTCTGCTCACTGACTTGTGGAAAAGCTCAATTTGTGGTTTAAAAATGAAGGCAGGGATTATCTAAGTGGGAAAGATACTTGACAATTAAAAAACTTGCATAGATCTAGATTCTCACACATAAGACAACAAATCAACTTACAGAGGTCAACAACTTGCATTTATTTAATACCTTTACCATAGTAAACTCTCCCAAAGTTCTTCAAACACAATGTGACATCAAGTTACAGATGGAGTTTTAGGGCAGGTGATCCTCAAGAACAATGCTTTTCAATGTTCCTGTAAACTTGATGGTGTGACAATGCTGTGACTTTAAGAGGTGCATTTTGTCCTTTTTTTATGAAGAGAGGTTGAGACAGAGATGAAAAGTGGTTTGTTCCAGTCCACTAAAGTAAACAACTTGTAGAGCCTTAGTTTCTTTAAAACTTGGAACAATAGAAGCAGCATGAATGGGTGGAGTCACGCTCGCACAGACCCAGGGTTTTAGTTTAGATTTTAACAGTTGTTGTGGTTTGGGAGTTGACTGTGAAAGCTGTGTCTCTTTCTTTTTCTCTTTCTCTGCTCCAGCTAAAAAGCTTAGGTTCTCTCTCTGCCAGAATGTCATGTGAGACAATCTTTTTTACTGACTTTGCTTTTGCCAAGGATGTGTTTTTGGGATGTTACTATATTGGAAAAGTTGCCTGTTTAGTAGTTAAATAATATATTATTCTGTTAAGTTTTCCAATAGAATTAAGTTATTCCAATTCTTCTTTCTTTTATTTGTTGTTTAAATATAGGGTAAGAATAAAGTATGTTTTCCTTAAAGCTGAGGAGTGTAATCAATCAAATTACATCTGGAACATAGCACCTTACACTTGCCTTTAAATAGGATAAAGGTTGGAGTCTGGGGCCACCTTCTTGATATATTTGTGGGGGGTTTGGTCTGATCCATAACAATAAATGTTGACAATGAGTTCTCTAAATTGTATCGACAGCTATTTCTCCACTCTGCAACTCTATTGTATCAATAAATTCAGGCTAACAAAATTTAAATCTCCCTTGTTAACTCTGCTGTGGACAGCAATCACATCCCACCTCCAAAGAAAGGAATGATGTTGATGCATTTAGAATTAAGGAAAGAGCAGGTGTAAGATTTTGGAATGTTTCAAGAACAGGGACACCTGTTACTCTACTTCTCATACAGTACTTGTTATCAAAGCTCCCAAATATATGGTGTGTGATTTACTTTGTCAAATGAAACACTGCAGACTGCAGTGGCAGAATTATGAATAATTTCAAGCATATCACTTAACTGGAAAGGTTAGGAGTAATTGACCTGGATTTTGTAGTGGTAATAGTGACGAGTGGGTCAGTGTTCATTGTCATGAGTTCATTCACATGGACAGCAATTTCAGGAGTCCAGTCATATGCAGAGTAAATTGGAAGTCCAGAGGCTACTGTCAATGATTCTATACTGCTTCAGTCACCTAGACTGTTGTCAATTGGAAACATTGAACTAATTAAAAACTTCCACTCTTATTCTCTTCATCTCACTTTAAAAACCCATGTAAAATGTAAACTTTATTGTTTAAGGTGTACTGGGATTTTAAACACCATATTCAGTTCATTATTACAGCTAAACAGAATCACGGACCTTAAAGTCTAAATATTTTATTTATTGAATACCAATTTTTTTCTATTATAAAAGAAATCATGTAATATGTTTAAAACTATACATTGTAAAACTATTTTAATGAAATGCTAACTTAAAACTTAAACATTTGTACATATCAGAAAAGTTTATTTGGTCATTTGTAAAATTTATAAACTAAATGTGAAGGAATCAGTATTTGGTTTGCTATCTATGTGAATACTTCAATGTGACTGGCTGTTTATCCTTGTTGACATTATTGTTGCTGAATGATTATAGATCCCTCAGAATTGGCATCAGATTCAATCTGGCATCCAGAAAGGGCAGCTCAGTGCAAAAGAGATTGTTAAATTGTTATCAGCAGTTTTCTTCAAAGTCAGTGCCAAGTTATTTTGCTTAAATGTTAGCACAAAATCCAGCTGAGTATTCTGGACAGAATAATAAGTCCTGCTCTACCAGCTGGAAAATTAGATGTAATTACATTTGGTGAAATTATCATATTTATATAATATTCTTTTGCCTACTTTAATCCATTTATTTTGAATGAGTTCTTGCAGCTGGTTGACCATAAGGCCAGACCTTTAAAATCATTAGCTCAGCAGGAGGTGCATTTTTGATTTTGCTTGATTGATATCTTTCAGTAATTATAAGTCATTTGATTTGCGATCTCTTTTGTCAAAGTCTCAATGGTTTTTTTGACAATATTAGAGGTGAAGTGTTTGAAGCTTGCGTTATTGATAATCTATGGGTTTGTTTAATTTATACCTCTATAGTGTTAGGTTTTTTTTGCTCAGCAGTTTCACATTTGCCAATATTACTATATGGCTAATTGGTTATTCATGAATATATATAGAATGGGTATGAGTTGTCATTAAGTTGGCATGAACAATGTAAGGGGCCATGGGGTTAGTTTGGAGGCACGGGCAATATAAGGGAGCATGAGTGGAATTTTTGAGAGGGCATGAGTTGACATTGAAGGTATATAGACCATGCATGTATAAAGAATGAGGATTAGATAGCCTAACATCATTTAACACAAATGGACAAAGTGCTAGAGAACTGAGGTGGGCCTTTCAACCAGCACACCTCAGCACTTGCCTACCTACATTGCCATTGATGCTCTGTTTCTAAGGTTGTCAGGCACAAATCTCTTCCATAAGCAACCCCCTCCACCCCCCAGCACACAAATAAAATTTACATGTCCTGTGGAATCTTTAATGGAGCCATTCCAGTGAGTCAGGAAAATGCCCAATTTGAGCCAGTTGCCTTGGTAGTTGAAATCAGGTGAATGGATTACAAGGAAACAATTGTAATGTTTGCTCGCTATAGAGTCTGATGGATTGTCGGATGAAACAAATGTTTTTCATTTGCTAATCTTGCCAGATGTGTTGCTATATGTAGATGGGGGACATCTGTTTCCTGCTGGAGCTAAATGTGACAGGAGAATTCCCTCATAATGATCAATACAAGAGCCTCAGAAATCAGATCTCTCAGCCGTCCAGATTAAAGACAGTTTATAGTAGGATTTTTTAACATTCATTCATGGGATGAGGATGTCACTGGCTGGGCCAGCATTTATTGCCCATCCCAGAGGATAGTTAAGGATCATCCATATTGCTGTGGGTCTGGTGTCACATGTAGGCCAGAGCAGATAAGAATGGCAGTTTCTTTTCCGAAAGGACATTAGTGAACCAGATGGGTTTTTCCTAATAGTCGATTCATGGTCATCATTAGACTCTTAATTCCAGACTTTTATTGAATTCAAATTCTGCCATCAGCCATGGTGGAATTCAAACCTGGGGCCCCGAAACATTGCCTAGATCTCTGGATGAACAATCCAGTGATAATATCAGTGAGCCATCGCCTCCTCTTAATTATTACAAAATATCCAAGGAACTTTTGTTTATTTGTTGGCAGAGTTTTTTTGTAAGTACTGATACCATAAAGATATATAATTTAGTTTTTACCTTAAACAAAGCCCCTGCTTCCTTACAATTTACAAAATGAGCCTGTGTGGCATAGTTACTTAATGACTTTATTATCTGATCTTTGCTTAAAACTTGATCTGTAAAACTACTTCCTTTTTGGAGCTTGTTATTTTAAAACTGTACAGAATTAAATATACAGCCTTTCGTATGATTGCTAAGGCTCAGTTGGTAGTGCTTTTTACCTTTGAGTAAGAATGTTGAGGGTTATGTTGCCCTCCACCATAAAGTGTGGGCTCACACTGCAGTGCAGTGGATTTCTGCATTGTCAGTGGTGCCATCTTTAGGATAAGGCATTAAACTGAGGTCTCATCTCTCCAGTGACATGACATTCTTTTCAAGAAGCGCAATAAAACTGTCATTGATCTTTTTGCCAATATTTATTCAGCAATAATTCCTCAACACATACTAGAATAGATAGTTTGTTCACTATGACATGGTTGTTTTTAGAATCCAGTAAAGTGTAAAATTGAATTCTATGTTTTTCTGAGAGAATTCTGTGGTAAACATGCTATTGATTGCTGCAGCAATGTCAGTGCATTGTGCTTCTCTCTAGACTCGAGACTGTCTGGTTGTCCCTTCATAGAGCCTATCAACTGTGAGATCTCTTGGGTGTGGAATGTCTACTTCATCGTAAAAGCTGTGTTGTCTGGCTAGATGCTACATCTCTGGGTATCTTTGCACCTCTAGATCATCCTTAACTTTGGATAAGTCTCTCGCACTCTCAGTAAAGCTGTAAACTCTTTACTTACAATATAATGTGCATCATTCTGAACACAGTTCTTTGGCACTGTATTTCTCTCAAGTCTTCATTACATGTTTTTCTCTCGCCTTCTCTGCTCCGCTGATGTCAATGATGTCTTAAGATTTTAAGATTTCCTACAGTGTGGAAACAGGCCCTTCAGCCAAACCAGTCCACACCGACCCTCCAAAGAGTCACCCACCCAGACCCATCTCCTTCTGACTAATACATCTAACACTATGGGCAATTTAGTTGGCATGAACAATGTAAGGGGCCATGGGGGTAGTTTGGAGGCACGGGCAATACAAGGGAGCATAGTGAGATTTTTGATAGGGCATGAGTTGACATTGAAGATATATAGACCATGCATGTATAAAGGGTGAGGGCTAGATAGCCTAAGACCATCTAACACAACTAGACAGAGTGTTAGAGTCATACTCATAGAGTCATAGAGATGTACAGTATGAAAACAGACCCTTTGGTCCAACCCATCCATGCTGACCAGATATCCCAACCCAATCTAGTCCCACCTGCCAGCACCCGGCAGCACACCTCAGCACTTGCCTACCTACGTTGCCATTGATGCTCTGTTTCCAAGGTTGTCAGGCGCAAATCTCTTCAATAAGCAACCCCTCCCCTCAACATACAAATAAAATTTACGTGTCTTGTGGAATCTTTAATGGAGATATTCCAGTGGGTCAGGAAAATCCCTAATTCATCATTTATATTATCTTTATTAACATATTAATTTTACATCATACTACACATATTTTCTATATTACAGCAGGGATGCACTGATATTATAAAAAGAAACCACAAATTACTTTCCTTTCCTTCTAAGGCAAATCTATAGAAGAAGGTTTTCCCTTTGCATTGTATAGCCCATAATTGTGAATGCGTTTTGGAGGAATACTGCAATTTAAACATAGCAGAAATTGTTTCTTCCTGGTGGTGGAAAGAAAGGATGCCAACTCTGCTTGGGGAACATTTGGAATATGGTTGGGGTAAAATTACTGTCAGTTCCATTAAGAATGGAGAAACATTGAAAGGTACAGATTGAAATGGGAGGAGCTCAAATTGATATTGAGAGTGAAGGGCTCACACATTAGAAAATATCATAAAGAAGCAGTTTATCAAGGAAACTATTATAAATAATCCTCAGCAAACAGATAGTTACTATTAAATCTAAGATAATTGAGAGATTGGGATCAATTTAATGAGACCCAGAACTGCTCGCTAGTTCTTGATTGGCAATACTACAGTGGGTTGGCCATGGTCATTTAGCATTTGATCCTATTCGAATCTGGGAATCAGTGTCTTTGGAGTCTGGGAACTAGGCCATGGTTTACTTTGCAGGTCAAGTGCAAATAGTACTTGGATTGCAGCCAGGATGCTAAGCAGCCACCAGCCCATGGCCTGGGCCATGGTGAGGTGCGTTGTCTGGCCCAGTCAGACCTGGATGTACATGCAAAATGGTCGGTTCTGGGGGTTTGGTCAGTAATGCTCGAGGAACTTGTCAGGGAGCAGTCCATGGAGTTTTTGGGAAAGTGGGAAATTGCATTGTGGGAAGGATCTTAACTGTATTGGGTTACTGAGGGAATGGTCATTGCCAATAGTAGGGTGGGACATCACAGTGAATGGGGAGGGACTAGAAATTCAAATAGTGCACAATGACTATGACTTCTACATGAGGAGGGCCAACCTGGGCATGATAATTTCCTTGGGAACAGACTCTGGGGGTAAGGTCAGGGCATTCATTGATATGTAAGCATGGCAGGGGAGTTAGAAATGTCAGAGAGGATACTGGGACAGCAACACAAAAGGGAACGTGATGGATGGGGGTAATTTTGTGGGTCATAGGCAGATCCTGCTATTCACTCACACTATCTTGAAGTAGGAACTATGCCAAGTTGAAATGAAAGTCAACTACGTAATAAATTTCTTGCATGTTCATAAATTTTTTGCTGTTATTGCTATTTTCTTTAGAATGGAAAAAAAGTCTGGGATTTTTGTGGCTGCGCAATGGGTAATTATAACAATCATCAAATGGGCCAAATGACTTAGGAGTGGCAGATGGAGTTTAATTTAGATAAACATGAGGTGCTGCATTTTGGACAGGCAAATCAGGCAAGACTTATACACTTAATGGTAAGGTCCTGCAGAGTGCTGAACAAAGAGACCTTGGAGTCAGGTTCATAGTTCCTTGAAAGTGGAATCGCAGGTAGATAGGATAGTGAAGAAGGAACTTAGTATGCTTTCCTTTATTGGTCAGAGCACTGAGTATAGGAGTTTGGAGGTCATGTTGTGGCTCTAAAGGATATTGATTAGGCCACTTTTGGAATATTGTATGCAATTCTGTTCTCACTACTATAGGAAAGATGTTGTGAAACTTGAAAGGGTTCAGAAAAGATTTACAAGGATACTGTTAGGGTTGGAGGATTTGAATTATAGGTAGAGGCCAAAAAGTCTGGAGCTGTTTACCTTGGACCATTGGAGGCTGAGGGGTGACCTTATAAAGGTTTACAAAATCATGAGAGGCATGGATATTGTAAATTGACAAGTCTTTTCCCAAGGATGGGGGAGTCCAAAAAGTTTAGGGTGAGAGGGGAAAGATTTAAAAGGGACCTAAGGGGCAACTTTTTCATGCCGAGGGTGGTGCATGAATGGAATGAGCTACCAGAGGAGGTGGTGGAGGCTGGAAAATTAAAACACTTAAAAGGCATCAGGGTGTGTGTGTGAATAGGGTTTATAGGGATATGGGCGAAATATTGGCAAATGGGATAGTTTAATTTAGAATATTTGGTTGGCATGGACGAGTTGGACTGAAGGGTTTGTTTCTGTGATGTACAACTCTATGACTCTATGCCTCCACTGATTCAGTAATACCATCAATTTGGTGTCACTTTGTGCTTCAGCAGGTCCTGTAGATGTGGGATATCTGGATTTCCAGAAGGCATTTGATAAGGTGCTACATGAAAAGTTAACTCACAAGATAAGACCACATCATGTTAGGGGTAATATACTTGGACAGAGGATCAGTTAACTAATAGAAAGCAGAGAGTTGGGATAAATGGATCATTTTCTGCTTGGCAAGATGTAACTAGTGGGGTGTCAGAGGGTTCAGTCCTTGGGCCCCAACTGTTTCTAATGTATATTAATGACTGGGATACAGGGATAAAATTACTTGCAAGTTGCACTGGTCTGGGTGCAAGGTAAGTTGCAATGGAGAAATAATAAATTTACAAATGGATATTGCTAGGTTACGTGAATAAGCAACAATTTGGCAGTTGGAGTTTAATGTGAATAAATGTAAGGTTATCCATTTTTGCCAGAAGAATAAAAAGGCAACTTATCATCTAAATGGAGAAAACCTTCAAAATGCTTTGTGCATTGGGATTTGGACATCCTCGTGAATGATCACAGAAAGCTAATATGCAGGTAATAAGGAGGGAGATGGAACTTTGGCATTTATTGCGAAAGGAATAGGGGAAAAAGTAAGGAATTGTTGTTGCAACTGTACAGAGCATTAGTCAAACTGCATCTGTTGTACTGTGCACAGCTTTGACCCCATACTTAGAGTCATAGACTCATCAATCTGTACAGCATGGAAACAGTCACTTTGGTCCAACTTGTCCATGCTGAGCAGATATCCTATGTCCCTCTGAACCCTTCCCATTCACAAACCATTCCAGATGCCTTTTAAATGTTGTAATTGTTCCAACCTCCACTACTTCCTCTGGCAGTGATTCTAAACACGCACCACCATCTGCATGAAAATGTCCCTTCCAAGGGTGGCACAGTGGCAAGCACTGCTGCTTCATAATGCCAGGGACCCAGGCTTGACTCCAGCCTTGGGTGACTGTCTGTGTAGAATTTGTACATTCTCCCCGTGTTTGTGTGGGTTTCCTCTGGGTGCTGCGGTTTCCTCCCACCATTCAAAGATATGCAGGAGAGGTGAATTGGCCATGCTAAATTGCCCAGAGTGTTAGGTGCATTAGTTAGAGGGAAATGGGTCTGGATGGGTTACTCTTCGATGAGTCGGTGTGGACTTGTTATGCCCAAGGGCCTATTGCCACACTGTAGGGAATCTAATCTAATCTAAATCTTTCCCCTCTCAACTTAAACATGTGCTGTCCAGTTTTGGACTCCTCCACCCTGGGAAAATATCCTTCAGCCATGGATAACTACTCTCTCTACCTATTTTCTTATAGTTACAGCTAAAATGTCAATTGATCACTCAGATGATGGTGATAATGTAAAGTGAATGCGTATTGCATATATAATTATGCCACTAAAGTGGCCTCTGAAGTTTTCTTTTCTCTTGCCCTCTTGCATATCTGGGAGTAATCCTGGGGTGTGCAGCTGGAGACAGGTTTGAGGGGGGCATGTACTGAGCTTGCTCGTTGGTGGAACCTGTTGGCCTTGGAGTGTTGGGTGGAGTTAAATTTAGGCTCACCCTTCTCGAATTGAACTCTGACAGTCTTGAGGGTCACGGGCAAAGTGAAGTTGGAGTGGCCCGGTATCTCCTGAACGACTTTCCCTCCAAGGTGTGATGTTCCCAACATGCTGAAGCAAACCTTCCATTTCCAGAAGCACAGAGCTTGGAGATACATAAAGCAAAGGAAAGGGAACATTGCTTATTGGGGGGGAGAGGGTGTGCTGTGTGTGGTTTCTCTAATTGCCTCTCTGCTGCCACTCTCCTGTGAGGAGTGGACACCTGGAGTGAGGTCAAGATCCCTCAACTGGTTTTGCCTTGATGTTGGTGCTGAGTCCCAGTGACTACAGGAATGCAATGCAGGTCTGCATGCATCTCCAGCAACTAGTGGATATTCTACTGGTTAGCATCCACCAACCTGTCCATGTAGACACTCACTTGCCAGAGCCCTGGCTCAGTACTGGTAACATTGGTAGACTTCTGCAATCTTCGGTTTAGCTTCTTGAGTGTTTCCAAAGAGACCTTGGATTGCAGATTCATAGCTCCTTGAAGGTGAAGTCACAGGTAGATAGGATAGTGAAGAAGGCATTTGGTATGCTTTCCTTCATTGGTCAGAGTATTGAGTACAGGAGTTGGGAGGTCATGTTGCGGCTGTACAGGTCATTGGTTCGGTAACTATTGGATTATTGTGTGCAATTCTGGTCTACTTTCTATCAGGAAGGTGTTGTGAAACTTAAAGGTTCCAAAATAATTTACAAGGAAGTTGCCATGGTTAGAGGATTTGAGCTTTAGGGAGAGGTTGAACAGGCTAGGGCTGTTTTCCCTGGAGGTTGGAGGCTGAGGGGTGACCTTATAGGGGTTTATAAAGTCATGAGGGGCATGGATAGGATAAATAGGCAAAGTTTTTTCCCTGGAGTGGGGGAGTCCAGAACTAGAGGGCATAGGTTTATGGTGAGAGGGGAAAGATATAAAAGGGACTTAAGGGGCAACTTTTTCATGCAGAGGGTGGTATGTGTATGGAATGAGCTGCCAGCGGAAGTGGTGAAGGCTGGTACAATTGCAACATTTAAAAGATATCTGGATGGGTATAGGAATAGGAAGGGTTTGGAGGGATATAAGCCGGGTGCTGGCAGGTGAGGCTAGATTAGGTTAGGATATCTGATCGGCAATGACTGGTTCAACCGAAGGGCTTGTTTCCATGCTGTACATCTCTATGACTCTATGACTCTAAATCTGCCCTTCTCTGTATTTGCAATGATAATATTAATGGCTGATACCACGGGAACTTCTCCTCTCTGGGTTTGAGCAGGTGCCTGATATCTGGCAGAGCTCCGTGTGCCATCAATCTGGGCTGTCTCCTTCTTGGCTAGCTGTGTAGGTGTGTCAATGATGTGCTGACCAGAATGTGCTCCCAACTTTAATCTAGCTATGCTACCCACTGGGTTTTCAGAGCTAACAGAAGGTGCAGGAGTCTGCCTTTCTGGTGCATCCTTTGAGGGGTCTTTAGCCTCTTCCTCAGAGGTGGAGGAGAAATTGGTATCCGGTCCAGGTTCCAATCTGTGTCCGGCTTGGCTATGAATGGCCTTCTTTGACTACCCCCCTCTGCATTGGAATCTCTTCTGTGGTAGAGGTGACCTGTACAAGAAGGATGGATTGCACCTAAATTGGAAAGGGGCTAATATACTGGCAGGGAAATTTGCTAGAACTGCTCGGGAGGATTTAAATTAGTAAGGTGGAGGGGGGGGATCCCAGGGAGATAGTGAGGAAAGAGATCAATCTGGGACTGGTACAGTTGAGAACAGAAGCGAGTCAAACAGTCAGGGCAGGCAGGGACAAGGTAGGACTCATAAATTAAACTGCATTTATATCAATGCAAGGGGCCTAACAGGGAAGGCAGATGAACTCAGGGCATGGTTAGGAACATGGGACTGGGATATCATAGCAATTACAGAAACATGGCTCAGGGATGGACAGGACTGGCAGCTTAATGTTCCAGGATACAAATGCTACAGGAAGGATAGAAAGGGAGGAGGAGAGGAGGGAGAATGGCATTTTTGATAAGGGATAGCATTACAGCTGTGCTGAGGGAGGATATTCCCAGAAATACATCCAGGGAAGTTATTTGAGTGGAACTGAAGAATAAGAAAGGGATAAACAGCTTATTGGGATTGTATTATTGACCCCCTAATAGTCAGAGAGAAATTGAGAAATAAACTTTTAAGGAGATCTAAGCTATCTGTAAGAATAATAGGATGGTTATGGTAGGGGATTTTAACTTTCCAAACATAGATTGGGACTGCCATAGTGTTAAAGGTTTAGATGGAGGGGAATTTGTTAAGTGCATATAAGACAATTTTCTGATTCAGTATGTGGATGTACCTAGTAGAGAAGGTGCAAAACCTGACCTACTCTTGGGAAATTAGGCAGGGCAGGTGACTGAGGTGTCAGTGGGGGAGCACTTTGGGGCCAGCGACCATAATTTTATTTGTTTTAAAATAGTGATGGAAAAGGATAGACCGATCTAAAAGTTGAAGTTCTAAATTGGAGAAAGGCCAATTTTGACGATATTAGGCAAGAACATTTGAAAGCTGATTGGAGGCAGATGTTCGTAGGTAAAGGGACAGCTGGAAAATGGGAAGCCTTCAGAAATAAGATAACGAGAATCCAGAAAAAGTATATTCCTGTCAGGGTGAAAGGGAAGGCTGGTAGGTATAGGGAATGCAGGATGACTAAAGAAATTGAGGGTTTGGTTAAGAAAAAGAAGGAAGCATATGTCAGGTATAGACAGGATAGATCGAGTGAATCCAAAGAAGAGTACAAAGGCAATAGGAGTATACTTAAGAGGGAAATCAGGAGGGCAAAAAGGGAACATGAGATAGCTTTGGCAAATAGAGTTAAGGAGAATCCAAAGGGTTTTTACAAATACATTAAGGACAAAAGGGTAATTAGGGAGAGAATAGGGCCCTCCTAAGATCAGCCAAGCGGCCTTTGTGTGGAGCCGCAGAAAATGGGGGAGATACTAAACGAGTATTTTGCATCAGTATTTACTGTGGAAAAGGATATGGAAGATATCGACTGTAGGGAAATAGATGGTGACATCTTGCAAAATGTCCAGATTACAGAGGAGGAAGTGCTGGAAGTTTTGAAACGGGTAAAGGTGGATAAATCCCTAGGACCTGATCAGGTGTTCCCAAGAACTCTGTGGGAAGCTAGAGAAGTGATTGCTGGGCCTCTTGCTGAGATATTTGTATCATCGATAGTCACAGGTGAGGTGCCCGAAGACTGGAGGTTGGCTAATGTGGTGTCACTGTTTAAGAAGGGCGGTAAGGACAAGCCAGGGAACTATAGACCAGTGAGCCTGACCTCAGTGGTGGGAAAGTTGTTGGAGGAAATCCTGAGGGACAGGATGTACATGTATTTGGAAAGGCACGGACTGATTAGGGATAGTCAACATGGCTTTATGGGTTGGAAATCATGTCTCACAATCTTGATTGAGATTTTGAGGAAGTAACAAAGTGGATTGATGAGAGCAGAGCAGTAGATGTGCTATATGTGGACTTCAGTAAGGCATTCGACAAGGTTCCCCATGGGAGACTGATTAGCAAGGTTAGATCGCATGGAATACAGGGAGAACTGGCCATTTGGATATAGAACTCGTTCAAAGGTAGACAACCGAGGATGGTGGTGGAGGGTTGTTTTCCAGACTGGATGCCTGTGACCAGTGCAGTGCCACAAGGATCGGTGCTGGGTCCTCTACTTTTTGTCATTTACATAAATGATTTGGATGTGAGCATAAGAGGTACAGTTAGTAAGTTTGCAGATGACACCAAAATTGGACGTGTAGTGGACAGCAAAGAGAGTTACCTCAGATTACAACAGGATCTTGACTAGATGGGCCAATGGGCTGAGAAGTGGCAGATGGAGTTTAATTCAGATAAATGTGAGGTGCTGCATTTTGGGAAAGCAAATCTTAGCAGGACTTACACACTTAATGGTAAGGCCCTAGGGAGTGTTGCTGAACAAAGAGACCTTGGAGTGCAGGTTCATAGCTCCTTGAAAGTGGAGTCGCAGGTAGATAGGATAGTGAAGAAGGCGTTGGTATGCTTTCCTTTATTGGTCAGAGTATTGAGTACAGGAGTTGGGAGGTCATGTTGCGGCTGTACAGGACATTGATTAGGCCACTGTTGGAATATTGCGTGCAATTCTGGCCTCCTTCCTATCGGAAAGATGTTGCAAAACTTGAAAGGATTCAGAAAAGATTTACAAGGATGTTGCCAGGGTTGGAGGATTTGAACTATAGGGAGAGGCTGAACAGGCTGGGGCTGTTTTCCCTGGAGTGTCAGAGGCTGAGGGTTGACCTTGTAGAGGTTTACAAAATTATGAGGGTCATGAATAGGGTAAATAGGCAAAGTCTTTTCCCTGGGGTCAGGGAGTCCAGAACTAGAGGGCATAAGTTTAGGATGAGAGGGGAAAGATATAAAAGTGACCTACGTGGCAACTTTTTTCATGCAGAGGGTGGTACGTGTATGGAATGAGCTGCCAGAGGAAGTGGTTGAGGCTGGTACAATTGCAACATTTAAGAGGGATTTGGATGAGTATATGAATAGGAAGAGTTTGGTGGGATATGGGCCAGGTGCTGGCAGGTGGGACTAGATTGGGTTGGGATATCTGGTCGGCATGGACAGGTTGGACCGAAGGGTCTGTTTCCATGCTATACATCTCTATGACTCTATGACTCTACACCTCGACGTCCCTGTTTATGTAGTGGGGAGGAGATAGCTTGCTTTTCCTCTGGGCAACGTGTTTTGGTAAATTTGGTCAAAGAGCACAGTTTGAGAAGGAGTCGCAGTGTCTGAACTGGTATGTGCTGGGGTTTTAATATTGTGTCTGAGGCGTGAACGCTGGAAGATCCCAGAAGTGACACGCACTTTAGCCTCTCCAGCCCAAGCGATTCCCAGAGAAATGCACCCAACAGGCCAATTGCATAATTAAGCAAGTGAAGAATGGATGCCTGAATGAAAGTGGCCTCCAAGCTATAACAGACGGGGCCACTATATCAGTTGACATATAAACTGAAAATGGGAAATTATGCCCAATTATGATTGGATGACATTAGTCGTATGAAATTCAAATGAGATAGCTTGAAACAGGGAAGAAATCTTTTACAGATGAATAGGGCAAAATAGCAAAACTTCTATAATTGATTAAAATATACTGGCATGCAGGCTACATTTGTCAGTGTAGATCTACATGAGCTGGAAAGGTCCAGTGTATTTGTTTAGTTGCTCCTGAAGTCCTGCTAACTGTGAAATGTGAAGCTCCAGCCCAGGATTCTGTTATTTGTCTGTACATGACAGAGCATTCCTCCAGGTCTCATTACTTTATCTCATGATACAGCAGGTGTATGACCATAGCTTGCACTGCACTGTGTACTTTCTGAGGTACACAGGCAGTCAGTGTACATACTTTGGATCTGCTTTCGATAAGAATCAAATGTTAGCTTTAATTCAAACCAAATATTCCAATAAACACTGTTATCATCACCAGCATGAACAAACATTAAGTGTAAGGGTGTAAAGTTCCTTTGAACACTTAATTTATTGTAGTATAACAGTCAGGGTTATTTAAATAATTCCTCAGTTAAAAAAGAATGATTTACTCATGAACTTGAAACATCTTATTGAAAAAAATGTCTTTGAAATTTGACTTAGACATCAACTTCCACCGCACCAATGACCATGTTATTGTCCTCATGGTTTGTAACTGGATTTTATAGGGGCATAGCGGTGGGTACTGAGGGAGTCACTTGTATAATCATTTATTTTAGAGTTTGGATTTTAAACAAGTGGCATGTGGGTTTTGATCTGTGTTTGTGAGGGAGTTTAACGAATTGCTTGTCAGTATTTCTGAAGCCATTTTTAAAAGCCAGTATGACAAAGAGAGTTCATGGAGTGCTAATTGGAATTTGTTTGCACTAGGATAGTTTTATGAGCAGACAAAATAAACATTTAACAGTATTAGAGAGCTTTCAGTTCGAAGGACTCAGAGTCAGTTTTTGTTTGCTTAGAGGAGTATCCACAGTTTCTAAATCTTTTCATTTTATTTCATAGAAGTCTTGGTTGAAGTTGGATATGTGAAATAATATCTCTTGGAGCAAGGAGTTAGGTCAGACAAGTTAGAAATAAATTAACTTTGTTCTGGATTTAGCCTTAATGTTCCAGACCAAAAGTGTTTGGTTAGAACTCTAAATGGGTTATTCACAGCTGAGTGAGTCTAAGATCAGCAGTGTGAATCCTCAAGGAGAAGGCTATCAAATGTTTAAGACTGGGAATTAAATGTAACACTTAAGTCAAACCTATCAACATGATAGAGAATTGGAATTCTCTCTGGTATTTAAGTAATATTAAAAGGATTGTGCTCAATGGAATATTGTATTTTCTGTGTGTTTTCAAAATTTGAAAATTGGGTTATATGTAAATAACTTGGTATATTCTATTTAATCTCTTTTATTTTCTGTAATAAACTTCTGTTTTATTGCTGAAACCAAATCTATTTTGGACTTGCATTTCAGTGAAAGACCATCTTGTATATTAAAAATAAAACCAAATATTATCTATTCTGAGAACTGACATGTCCAGTGAAAACATCAGCTGGGATCAGAACAATATGTCCACCTCTGAGGCAATAAGAGGCAAATGACGCAGTGTATTGAATGCCCTGAATGTAACAGTTCCGATATGAAGTATATCTCCATGTCCCCACAGGATATTTCATGGATCAATGTCTGTATTGAGAGCTAGCTGCAGCATCTGCAAGTAAGAGGATCAAGGCATATACAGAACAATGGACCCTGCTCACATCATTAGTCCCTCTTGTACAACATAACTATTTTTTCTCCTGACATCTGTGTCCAAAAGTGTTGATGCAAATGAGTTGGTTAGCAATGTCTGAGGTCGGGAGATTCGCAGCAACAGAGGACCAATGCATTAGAACAGCCAGCAATTAGGAACACCACAGATCTATACCCCTTACACAGCATGTGTCCATGTTTCCCTTTAAATGGCCTCACATCAATGAGACTTGCTGCCTCCTCTCAGAGGTCACGTTATGACCCCACCCAATTGCATATTTTCAGATTGGTTCGATGTGCCACAGGGATTAGTGTTGGGGACTTCAACTGTTTGTAATTTATGTAAATGATTTGGTCAAAGGGAAAGAAGATAGAGTAGAGTACATTACAGTGTGGAAACAGGCCTTTCGGCCCAACAAATCCACACTGACCTGCCGAAGCGCAACCCACCCATACCCCTACATTTACCCCTTACCTAACACTACGGGCAATTTAGCATGGCCAATTCACCTGACCTGCACATCTTTGTGACTGTGGGAGGAAACCAGAGCACCCGGAGGAAACCCACGCAGACACGGGGAGAACGAGCAAACTCCACACAGTCGCCTGAGGCGGGAATTGAACCCGGGTCTCCGGCGCTGTGAGGCAGCAGTGCTAACCACTGTGCCACTGTGCCGCCCACCTGCTGGTGTTGTTGGTAAATTTGCAGATGACACAAAGATTGGCATAAAAGGAAATTGTGAAGAGGCACAGCAGGGTAAAGGAGTCGGCAAAGATCTGCTAAATGGAGTACATTGTTTGAGAAAATGTGAAAGGTCTTTTAGAAAAGGATTAGAAAAGGATATTATGTAAAGGTGAGAGACTGCAGATCTCTGAGGTGCAGAGAAATATAGGTGTCCTCCTACATGAATTGCTATAAGTGAGTATGCAGGTACAACAAGTAATTAGGAAAGCTAATAGAATATTATCACGTGTTGAGAGGATAATTATATACAAAAGTAGGGAGATTATGTTTCAGTTATTAGATGCACTGGGAAGACCATATCTAGAGTACATCTCTGTGTACTGCATAAGTATTTAAAGTAGGACGTAAATGGGTCAGAGACAATCCAGAGAAGGTTACCAGACTAATGCCTGGATTGAGAGGAAAGGTTGGACAAGCTAAGTTTCTATTTCCTACAATTTAGATGAGTAAGAAATGACTTGATTGAAACAAATAGGATCCTGAGGGGTAAATGTAGAGACAATGTTTCCTCTTATGGGAAATCCTAGAACTGGCATCACTGTTTAAAAATCAGGAGTCATGCATTTTAAACAGAAGTGAACCATGATATTTATCTCAGATGACTGTGAGTCTTTGGAGTGCTCTTCCTATTGCTGAAGCAGAGTCTTTGAATATGAATAAGATATAGGTAGGCCATAGGATATAGAAGCAGAATTAGGCCATTTGGTCCATGAAGTCTGCTCTGCTATTCTGTCATGGCTGATATGTTTCTCAATCCCATTCTCCTGCCTTTTCCCCTTTATCTTTGAACCCTTTACTAATCAAGAACCTATCCATCTCTCTTTTAAAAGCACTCAATGACTTGATCACCATAGTTTTCTGGCTGAAGAAATTCCCCTTCTTAGATTCTTGTTAAGCAAGGGAGTGAACGGTCATCAGGCATGGACAGGAATGATGATTTGAGGGTATAATCAGATCAGCCATGGTCTTACTGAATAGCAGAACAGGCTTGAGGGACTGGATGATCTACTCCTGCTCCCGATGCATACATTTGTATAAAGTTTCTAATTGAAGGCATAATAAACCGCAGGTAACACATTTACAATAGAAATACTTAAAAGATGAGATCTTGAC
Source organism: Chiloscyllium plagiosum (assembly GCF_037043375.1). Taxonomy (NCBI): domain Eukaryota; kingdom Metazoa; phylum Chordata; class Chondrichthyes; order Orectolobiformes; family Hemiscylliidae; genus Chiloscyllium; species Chiloscyllium plagiosum. The sequence goes on from NW_028270150.1 coordinate 26,133,660, forward strand.
AATGGTTGAAAGATTATCTTCGATGCTGATGATCTCCGCTATAAATTAGAAATATGTGAAGTAAAATTCAATGATTGGTTTTGCATTGTGGACTTCCAACTGGAGAAAATAATCTCAAGTGCAAAACAAAGTAGTCTGGAATCCTAACATGTAATATTTGAGGGTGGCACGGTGGCTCAATGGTTAGTACTGCTGCTTTACAGTGCCAGAGACCCGGGTTTGATTCTAGCCTCGGGAGACTGTCTGTGGAGTTTGCACATTCTCCCAGTGTCTGCGTGGTGACTCTGGTTTCCTCCCATAATCCAAAGATGTGCAGGTTAGAGTGAATTGACCATGCTGCGTTGCCCATAGTGTTCAGGGATGTGTAGGGTAGGTGCATTAGTCAGGGGTAAATGTGGAGACAATAGGATATGGGTCTGGGTGGGTTACTCTTCGGAGGGTCAGTGTGGACTTGCTGGGCCAAAGGGCCTGTTTTCACACCGTAGGAATTCTTAAAAAAAGAAATTATTTATTTTTTATTAATAATAATATGACCCATTGCGACTCTGAAGCTTTCTCTTGGCTTCAGGTGTGATGCTAATATGATGTTCCAGTTCATTGTCTTGAATGATCCCCGACTATTAAACAATTTAAATGCACATTTGGATTGGAATGACAACCTAATTCTAACTTTGTCCCTGAGCATTTAGTATAATCCGTTGACTGGCAGCTGCCAGACATATTAAGTTTTCATTGTTACAGTACGTTTGCTCTGTTGATGGTCTAATAGGAACACAGATTGGTTTTGGGGATTTACACTGATCACATGCTTAGTAAATGAATACTCTTCCTCTTTTGGCATCAAGCCTAAATACTCTTAGTTCAGGTATGACACAAGACAGATATTACCTTATAGTGTTGATCTAATCACAACACAAAGGTGGACTTATAGCCTCTGAGATAGTCAACTTCTCAGTTGTTGCCATTATCCTTATCCATGCCTTTATTACATCTCCACTGGGTTTCCAAATGCACTGACCATAAACTCAAGCACATACATAATGCTCCTGCAGTGTTTCCAAATTGCAGCAAGTCCTGTCATTCCAACATCCTTGTGATTACTAACCTGTATTGACTTCTGATTGCGCAACTCTTGAATCTTTAAAATCTTTATCCGTGTTTTTAGAAATGCCCAATCTCAAAGGCCTTGGCCCTCCCTGTTTCTGTAATTACTTTCAGGACCCTCTGAAAATTCTGCACTTCTCCAATTCTGGCCATTTGCGTATCCCTGATTTTTAAAATTCTCTACCTTAAGCAATTGCACCCTCAGCCTGGGCTCCAAAGTCTGGAATTCTCGGTGAAACTCTCCGTGCTCACTCATCCTCAGAGTTTAATTCTTTGATCAAATATTTGCTTATCTGTTCCAATATCTCCTGTTAAGTGAAAGATTGGCATGAGTGGGCCTGAAGTTGGTATCGGTATCAGGAGGGGCTCTATGGGATGGGTGGAGGGGACATGGAATGTTGTCAAGATTCTGAGGTATTCTGGGGAAAGTGTAGAGGGCAGAGAATAGTTCAAGCGTATGAAGGGCCATGGGGGCTGGGGCATGGGGAGTGTGAGATGGCTGAGGAAGTGACGGGGTGTGAGGGGTAAGGGCTGGAGGAATGCTTTTGGTCCAGCCTGTCTCAGCAACCCTCAACCTCCTTAGCTTTTACCATGACCCATTTCTAGTCATAGATTATAGGTGGCCATTTTTAAAGGTCAGGTTTGTGGAGTCTGGATTTCTCCCACCTCTGTGTATCCAAGCTGGGAAAAAAACAAAACCAAGACCTGCATCTCCATCTTCATGTTTTCAGACTTGGGTGGTGTTCTGCTTCTTAAGTCATGAACTCTGCCTTAATATGTAGTATTTAAGAAAAAGGTGTGATTAGATTCCCTACAGTGTGGAAACAGGCCATTTGGCCCAACAAGTTCACACCGACCCTCCCAAGAGTAATCCACCCAGACCCATTTCCTACACTTACCCCTGAATAATGCACCTAATACAATGGGCAACTTAGCACGGCCAATTCACCTGACCTGCACGTCTTTGGACAGCGAGAGGAAACCGGAGCACACCCACACAGTCACCCGAGGCAGGGATCAAACCTGGGTCCCTGGTGCTGTGAGGCAGCAGTGCTGACCACTGAGCCACCATGCGACCCTGTTTTAGGCCTTGTAAGATTTTTTTTTAACATTCAAATTTAAGTTGCATTTTTTCACATTGCTCTGGAATTTCAAGGCCAGGAAATAAATAATCTATTTAATTGCTACTCTCGTTGTTATGTTTTTAGTGACCGATCTTATAATGATGCCGTATCAGAGATCACACAAAACATCTGAGATCACACAAAACATCTGAGCTGTTGTGATAACATGCACTTTTACACCCAGGAGCTATGAGTAATGATAGTGGAGGCTCCAATTGTTTCCATCACATCTCTGAATTATGGCATTGTTACAATGCAGATGGAGGCCATTCAGTGCTTTGTGTCTGCAGCAACTTTTTGAGTATTTTGACTTAGTGATAAAAGTCTTCCTTTTCCCAATAACCCTGCATGGTGTTTCTATGTGGATAATCATCCAATGCCCTCCTTAATCAAGGAGGCACCCAAGGGTTATAGGGAAGAGTCAGTGAAGTGGAGTTGAGGATTATCAGGTCTTATTGAATGGCAGAGTAATTCAATGGGCAAAATTCACACTTTGGTGAAATTGATGGATGGGTGACATGTGAAATTCAATGTGGAGAAGTGTGATATGATATATTTTGGTATCAAGGACTTTGAGAAATATAAACTAAAGAATACTTTTCCAAAGGATGTGTTTGAGCAGAGAGACCTATGCACAGGTCATGAAATGTGGCAGGAGAGGAAGAGAGAGCTGTTAGTAAAGCATACAGTACTCTAGGCTTCATCAATAGGGTCATGGAGTATAAGAGCAGGGAGGTTATGCTGAACCTATACAGGACAGTGGTTAGACTGTATTGTGCACAGTTTTGAGTGCCACACTTTTGAAAAGATGAGAATGTGTTGGAGATAGGACAGAAAGTGTTCACAGGAACAGCACCAAGGATGAGTAACTTCAGTTATAAGATTAGATTTGAGAAGTTTGGACTGTTTTCCTTGGTAAAGTAGCAAGGGGAAGGCTGAGGGGAGATTTGTCAGAAGTTTTCAAAGTCATGAGGGGGTGGACACAGCAGATAGGGAGAATCTATTCCGGCTCATAAAAATATTGGGCACAAATTTAAATTGTTTTGAAAAAAGATGCAAATGTAAGGTGAGGAAAAATATTTTCACACAATAAATGATCCAGAATACACTGTCGGGAAGCATGGTAAAGGTGAGTTTAAGCCAGCCTTCTTATGAGTGAGTTTCTCCTTTATCGACATATCCAAGGCAGCATCTACCTCATGCTTTTCGCCTCTGCATGTAAAATTTCCTTTTGGACCCTACTCTTTTTTTTTACCAATCTTTTCCATAAGACATCAATATTAAGATTTGGGGGATTCCCTTTTATGTTAACTGCCAGTATTTTCTCATAATCCCTTTTTGCTTCTTGTATTTACATTTTCACCTCCTTCTGTATCCAACATGGTTCTCAATTGTAGTTATAGCCGTAAGAGTATAAGGTATAGGAGCAGAGGTTGGCCATTCGGCCCATTGATTTACTCTGCCATTCAATAAAACCTGATAATCCTCAACTCCACTTCACTGACTCTTCCCTACAACCTTTGATTGCCTTACTGATTAAAAATTTCTGTATGTGAAACTTGAATATTCTTGAATGCTGGGGTGGCAAGGTGGCTCAGTGGTTAGCACAGCTGCCTCACAGTGCCAGGGACCTGGATTCGATCCCAGCCTTGGGTGACTATCTGTGTGGAGATTACACATTCTCCCTGGGTCAGCGTGGGTTTTCTCTGGGTGCTCCGGTGAATTGGCCATGCTAAATTGCCCATAGTGTTAGTTGCATTAGTTAGAGGGTCGGTGTGGACTTGTTGGGCCAAAGGACCTGTTTCCACACTGTAGGGAATCTAATCTAATGACCTGATCTCCTCAGCCTTCTGGCATAAAGAATTCCACAGATTCACCACCCTCTGAGAGAAGAGCTTCCAACTTGAATTTTCTTTGTTAAATTAATTTTTATCTCCTTTGTCATCTAGAGGGTTCTGGTTTTTCTTATCCTAATTTATTTATTCTCCTTTGCAGGAATAAACTTTGACTATGTACAAATAATCCCATCTTTGAAGGTAGTCCATTGGTGAGTTACTATTTCTCCCACTAACCTACGCTAATTGATTACTCTTACTCTGGATCGACCAATGTTTTTTTCTATCATAATCCTACACCTTCCAGTGCAATGATCACTGTTCCTCAGGATTACTGAATCTACTTGGCCCACCTCTTTCCCAAAAGCCAGCTCTAGCAAGCTTTTCATACTGATGTATGAAACTCTGCTGAACACAATCCAGGAATGCCTGGAACTCATTGCCCTTGACATTACCACAGGGTGGCACGGTGGCTCACAGCGTTAGGGACCCGAGTTTGATTCCACCCTCAGGCAACTGTCTGTGTGGAATTTATACATTCTCCCTGTGTCTGCATGGGCTTCCTCCGGGTGCTCTGGTTTCCTCCCACAGTCCAAACATGTGCAGGTTAGGTGGACTGGCCATGCTAAATCACCCATAGTGTCCATGGATTTGCAGGGTAGATGAATTAATCATAGGAATGCAGACTTTAGGGGATAGGGTGGGGGTGTGAGTCTAGTTGGAATATTCTTTGGAGAGGAAGTGTGTATTCGATGGGCTAAATGGCCTCCTTTCTCACTGTAGGGATTCTATGATTACCACTGTACAGTCTATAAATGCATAATTAAAGCCGCCCATTATAACTACTCTATGACATTTACAGCTGTCTATAATTTCCTTGCAGATTTGTTCCTCTCATGCTTTCCACTAATTGGTGATTATAGACTACATCTTCTTATGTCTTAACTCCAGCCAAATTGATTCTGTGCTTGAACCCTCTGAAACATCCACTTTCTCCAGTGCTGTAATACTTTGATCAAAAGTGTTACCCCTCTTCCTTTTTTGTTTTCCTATCTTTTCTGAATGCCTTGTAACTAAGACAACATGACAAAACACCCCACGAGAAACTCAGTCCCAACTTTGTTCACCTTGTCCAGGTGTCTTGCTCCCACAGAATCAGTCCCAGTACTGCATCCTCTTTCCTACCTATCTCATTATTGCCAACGTGGACCACAATCTCTGGCTGTTCATCCTCCACCATAAGAACATCCTGATAGAGAGGCATTGCACCATCCTGGAGTCATGTTGAAATGATTGACTCTTCCCCGAACTAAAGAATTCCCTATCAGTACTGCCTTTTTGATCTTCATCCTCCTCTGCCATATAACTGGGCCATCAACATTGCCATGGGCTTGGAGTTTGCCACACTCCTTGATGTATGCCCTCACCAATATCCAGAATGACAAATTGGCTAATGAATGGAATTTCTGGAGACTCCAGCACTACCTGCCTGTTTATCTTGGACTGCCTAATCACCCATTCCCCTAGTTGTCCGCTTGCTCTGCCTTATGGTGTGACCACTTTTCTGAACTTAGCTCACTGTCTCACAGATATACCTCAGTGAGTCTCATCATTGCTTGAACTCTGAATCTTGGAAAACATATTGAGTGTGTTGGAAGAATTAGATATTGTTAACCAACCTGCTTGCCCACAATGTCAACACACTTTTCCTGCTATTGAGTCCTGGTGGGAAAGAAATTCTTCACATGTCAGACATTCAGTGTCCTCAAGTATTCATAAGTGTGGTATAAGCATAGCTCACTTTATTTTGGGAGATCATCAAATTCTTTAGCCCTGTCTGAGAAAAGTTAGCCTACTGCACTTACATGGCATTTGCTTTTGTTTCCACAGTGATCTTTATGAACAAGGTTGTCAATCAGTACAAAAATAAGGACATCTTTGTTATAAGCCATGTTCCATTAAGTTGACACATTCACTTGTGATGAGTTTGGATAAATTTATAGAACGTTTACAACTAGCGGACTCTGCAGACACCATTTCTCCAATCTTGAATCTGAATTGTAACTTCCAAATGCAGGTGAGTTGGTTGTCATACTAGATGCTAAATTGAACGAAATCTAAAACAGGATCCCACCTGGTCTTGAGACACCCACTTCCAGCTTTAATGAAGTTTAGGTGAGGAGTAGGCAAGCAATCAGCTTGTGGGAGGTGGGTTCATTTTTGTAGCTGTTTGTTATTGTCACAGTCATTCTATTTTTAACTCCGGGTGCTTCCTTGGGTTTGGGACACTAGGCAGTTTAAAGGAGAAAGAAAGGGTTGAGTGCATGAGGTAAAAGTGCCTTTACAGCACAGCTTGTGGGCCATGAGTGGGAGTACTCCTAATAATCCAAAATGTTGTGTAATTAGCTATCCCACCAATAGCCACGAACTTTCTGTTCCTGATCTCAAACAACCATCTGACATAACCACCCATGACCACCCAGATCAGATCTTAGCCACCGTCTAACCCTACCCACCATAAACGTTTCCTCCCTGACCATCATGAGAATTGCTCCACCCCATCAGTCACAATGCTGTGCGGCTATCATCCACCCCCCGACCGATACTGAGTCCTCCCTCAGTAATTTGACAACCAACCCGACCTCCCCAATGACCCTCGCTGACTCCCCCATTTAATTGTTTCATAGACTTCAGTCCTGAGAAGAAAGCTTCACACCCAAACCACTTCCCACCTGACATGAGTTGCCTACTGGCAGGAACTTAAATTTAAATGTGTTCTACAATTAAATTCTGAGAGGTAATAATAATTCCCTCAACCTCCCCACACAAAACCCACATCCATGTCAATGCTTAGATATGGATCTCAGGCACTAAAGTGCTCAATATGCTCCTTCCCAGAGTCTGTATCTCCATGAATGGTAATTCAGGCTGGAACATATATATTAATGGGCAGTGCTGGTGAAAGTGTGAAGTTTGAAATCCTGTTAACACTGTCTGTGATGTTGAAGTGTCTGCAGCATAAGACTGCAAGGGCTTTTGTTCCCATGGTAAGGTTAATTAACCTATTAATAGCAGCATACAGTCCCAGAGTATGTTATGGCAGCTAATGATTTGGTTGGAGTGAAATGAAATGGTAGTTTTCCTGGCATTGTCATGTCGAAGTAATTCTGCCAGTAGACATTCCTATTTTCATCTAATTCTGTTAATTAAATTCATTATAATTATTGCCCACAATTTTGCTGAAGCCCTTTCTTATTTGTTCAAATAATTCTATGTGAATTTAATTTTGTTGTCCTGGTGTTCAGTAATTCTAATTATGAATTCCTATCCCTCTGAGCCATTGATTTCCACCAAACTGGTTTGGATGTGACACACGAGGAAGTAAATTAAAAGCTGGGAATTGCTGTTGACCATAGAGACAAGAAGAAGACAATGAAATGGCTTTATTTGAAGAAATAAAAAGTACAATAGTGAAAGGGAGAGTCATAATTATATTGGACTTTAATTATGCAAAATTAAAATGGAGCAGAGAAAGGAATTCTCCAAGCGGCTAATTCACACAATGAACAATTGGATGGTTTCTGCATGCCAGTTAAATGGGAACTAATATTTATTAGTGAGTTTACGATGGTAGCAGGTATACAGCTAGGAGAATACTTGACCTGTAGAGATTGTGATATCAAAACTAATTTGTTGGGAAAGGTGCCATAAATTAGTAGTCCAGGGACCTAAATTAATGATCCACAGACAAAATTCCTCAGGGCCAGGTTATGCTTAAATTCAGTTGGTTGATTTAACAAATCCAGAATAAAAAGATCTGTAATCCTTGCCATGTTGAATAAACAATCACTTATCAGAATTGATTAACTCCGTGGGTTAGTTTATTTGAAACAATGAAACGCATTACATTCCAATTCAACTCCGTGGGTTAGTTTATTTGAAACAATGAAACGCATTACATTCCAATTCAACTCTGTGGGTTAGTTTATTTGAAACAATGAAACGCATTACATTTCAATTCATTAATGTGGATAATAAATAATTGAGGCCCAATGTCTGAGCTTTGTGGGGGTTCAATATTTACATACTTCCAACCTGGAGAAGTCCCATTAACCACCAACATTCATGAAACATTGCAGAGCTTTGATCGGATCCATTGTTGGTGGTAATATTTTATGTTTCACCCTCTTGTTGCAGCTAGGGTCCTGATTGTTCTTCATAGGTCTCTACAGTAATCTGTGCTCAGTTCAACAAGAACCTTTGAGTTAGAGATTTTCTATTTGCACAATTTGAATTATTTAAGAGGTTAGAATGTCTCTTATGCCGGAAACTCGACTCTCCTGCTCCTCAGATGCTGCCTGACTTGCTGTGCTTTTCCAGTACCATACTCTCGACTCTGATCTCCAGCATCTCACTTTCTCCAAGCCAATAGGACTGAAGTCAAACAATTCACCAGGTACTGGAGGCCTGCACCAAGGATTTGAAAGAAAGTAGTTGCAGAGGTAATGGAGGCATTGGTTAAAATATTTCATAACTCATTGGATTCTAAGAGTGTTCCAGTGAATTAGATAACTGTTAATGTGAATCCCTTTTTCAAGAAGGGTGGAAGACAGAAAGCAGGAAACTTTAGGCCAATTAGCCTGACATCTGTCATTGGGAAAATGTGCCAAACTGTTATTAAAGAGGAAATAGCAGGACAGTTAGAAAAATTTAGCACAAACAAATAGCATCAACATGTTTTTGTGATAGTGAAAGCATGTTTGACAAATTCAAGTTCTTCAAGGATAAAACAAGTGGAGTGATAAAGAGGAAATTGGTAGATGTAGTGTATTTAGAATTCCTGAAAATGTTCAATGAGCTGCCACATAGAAGGTTATTGAACAAGTTGGGAGCTTCATGGTATTGGGAGTATCAGCATGGATTGAGGATTAGGTAACACACAGCAGACAACAAGTCAGTGGTTAGAAACAACTAATGGGAGAAAGTGTCCATAAACATCTCCAACCATAAGTTGGGGAGGCCATAGCTTAGTGATATTATCATGACACTATTAATTCAGAGACCCAGGTAATATTCTGAGGACATGGGTTCAAAACCCACCATGGCAGATGATGGAATTTGAATTAAAAAAAATAGAATTAAGAATAGTGAAGACCATGAAACAATTGTCAATTATCAGGAAAAAAAAACCCATCCGGCTCACTATGAGAATCTATAAGTCAGTTCCACGATCGGTCAATTAACACACTGTAAACCACTCTTTGTCCAACATGCAAACAATCGTTTATTGTATGTTCCAGCACTGGGTTAGCAGACTCTGATTCACCCAGAAGTAGGAAAACTTCTTGGCAATCAAAAGAATCCAACAACCTTACAGAGTTTGCATAAAGTTTAAATACATTAATCTTCATCAGACATGGAGCATGATCGCATAGTAACGTCCAATCAATAAAGACATGGAGCATGATCGCATATTTAAATCCAATTAATAATTATAATTACTTCATGGGTAGTAATTTGAACCAATGATATTGATTAAGTTGAAATGGCTTATGTCACCTTTTCATAGCTTGCAAAATGTGGTTTAGTATTTCCTCTACCTGGACTCGCAGTTTGCAGGTATAGTTAGTATTTCCTCATCTCGCAGCTTGCAAATGTGGTTAGTTATTTATATGGTTTTAAGGACTACTGTAGGATTTCCATGTAGGGAGCCATTTTGCCTTACCTCCGTCGTTATTTCTGTTTATTTTATTGGAATTACATCAGTCAGCGGTTTCTTGTTTCTGACTGGTTCAGAGCAATTTTAATTTAATAATGCAGGAGTTGCAGAAGCCATTTTGTCCTACCTCCCAGAGGCCCATATCCTGCCATTTTGTGCTACCTCCCGGAGGTCCATGTCCTCAACTAATGACATTCATGGAAGGAAACTACCATCCTCCTTTGGCTTGGTCTGCATGTGACTCTGGACCCACAGCAATGTGCTTGACTCTGAATTGTCCTCTGGGCAACTAGAAATGGGAAATGATTGTGGGCCTAGCCAATGACACCCACATCCTGTGAATGAATGTAAAATAAGGATAACTGATCCAACAAGTAAATTCAAAGACAAAGCTGAAACATTTACAGACATTGTCAGCCAGGCTTTCTGACTGGATAATCCATCTTGGTGTATTCTGAGTCCCAAACATCATAGAAATCAGCAATTTGATTGAATCTGGTTGATGGCACAACGTAACAGCAACGCCTCTGGATTCCAGCAACTGTCCTCCATAAATGCTGAAGACTTGTGTTCCAGAACCTATTGTTTGTCAAGTCAAACTGTTCAGAGGGTCACAAGGGCACTGCGCTAGAGAGCCAGCTATTATGTAACATGACACCGGCTTAAGCTGCATCCAACCAGGCAGCATTAGATTACTTACAGTGTGGAAACAGGCCCTTCAGCCCAACAAGTCCACACCGACCCGCCGAAGCGCAACCCACCCAGACCCATTGCCCTACATTTACGCCTTCACCTAAGACTACGGGCAATTTAGCATGGTCAATTCACCTAACCTGTACATTTTTGGACTGTAGGAGGAAACCGGAGCACCCGGATGAAACCCATGCAGACACGGGGAGAATGTGCAAACTCCACACAGACAGTCGCCTGAGGCATGGCAAACTGGTTAAAGACAAAGAGCTTTAAGTTTTTCCAGCTTAAAATATGACTATTTCCAGCCTCCGGGATCCAAAGGACAACCAGAATGCTTAACACATGATGTACTTTGTTTCAATGAAATGTCTTTTTTCTCAAAAATATTCTGACATGGTGAATCCAGCAGATGGAATATCAAATCCGTACATCCTCCTGATACGCCCTGAATTGCATCTCTGAGGACACTCAAGGAACACAATACCATTTTGGTCTAAACAGCTCTGCACCCACCACTACAGATATTCACTCTCTCCAGCATCAATGCACAATTGTGGGAATGGGCACCAGCCAGAAGATGCACTGCAGCAACTCACCAAGGCTTCTTTGATTGCACTTCCCAAGCTGCTACCCCCACTAGCTAGAAGAACAAAACCAGCAAGTGTACAGGATCATCACCTTTTACACGATCCCTTCTTAGTCGCTTAACATGTTGTTCTTCCTCCAGCTTTGGGTTAAAGTCTAGAATACCTTACCTAAGAATGCTGTATGAAGACTATCACCAGGTGAATGGTAGTGTTTGAAGAAGGAAGCTCATTACCCATTCTTCGTGGACAATTAAGTGGCCATATCCCACAAGAGAAATTTTAAAATCATTATAAGAAAAAGACAAGAACAAAGATGGGCTCGAGATTAGTAGAATCATAGAATCACACAGCACGGAAACAGACCCGTCGGTCGATCTCATCCTGCCGACCAGTATCCCCAATGTAAATAGTCCCATTTATCTGTGTTTGGTCCATATCCCTCTGAGATGGAAATGTGTTGCTGGAAAAGCGCAGCAGGTCAGGCAGCGTCTAGGGAACAGGAGAATCGACGTTTCGGGCATTAGCCCTTCTTCAGGAATCGATGACCTGGGGGGTGCAGTGAGAGAGGGACTCACTGAAACCTTTGTAGAGGGAGAAAGAGAGCTTCTTCAAGGAAGGCATCCTTGTAAGAGGATTCTTAGTAGGTTGAAATCTTTGAGGAGAAAGTGAGGTCTGCAGATGCTGGAGATCAGAGATGGAAATGTGTTGCTGGAAAAGCGCAGCAGGTCAGGCAGCATCTAGGGAACAGGAGAATCGACGTTTCGGGCATTAGAACAGGAGAATCGACGTTTCGGGCATTAGAACAGGAGAATCGACGTTTCGGGCATTAGAACTAATGCCCGAAACGTGGATTCTCCTGTTCCCTAGATGCTGCCTGACCTGCTGTGCTTTTCCAGCAACACATTTCCATCTCTGATCTCCAGCATCTGCAGACCTCACTTTCTCCATATCCCTCTGAGCCATTCCTATTCATGTTCTTGTCCAAATGTCTTTTAAATATTGAAATTGTACCCACCTCTACCGCTTCCTTTGAATATAAATATCCTTTATTGTCACAGGCATTCAATATAAAATACAGTGACAAGTGTATTCCGTTGCTTGTATGTAAGTTCTATTCACAGAATAAAATTCAAAAAAGGTAACTTAAAGAGAGTCCAACTTTTCCTCCTCTGCTTCTACAGCATACTGCTGCCAAAGTCCGGCTCTGGGCTTCCCAACCCATGCATGCTGCCGTCTCCAGGGACCTACTCCTCATGAAAGTATGGCTGCTCATTCCACACACTCAGCACCTCTGCTGAAAAAATTACTCCTTTAGGTCCCCTTTAAATCTTTCCCCTCTCACTTTAAACCTATGCACTTTAGCTTTGGACCCCTTACCCTTGGAAAAAGACTTTGGCTATTCTCCTTATTTGTGCCCCTCATGATTTTATAAACTCTTATAAGGTCACCCCTCAGCCTCTGACGCTCCAAGGGAAAGAAGTCCCAGCCAATCCAACCTCTTCATATAACTCAAACCCCCTAGTCTCGGCAACATCCATTTCTGTACCCTTTCTAATTTAACGACATCCTTCCTGAAGCAGGGCAACCAGAATTGAGTGCAGAATTCCAAATTCTTGTACAGCCACAATATGTGTCGCAACTCCTATACTTAGTGTGCTGACTAATGTAAGCGTGTGCCAAATAAGCCTACACAAGATTACAGGATACAAAATGAAATAGAGCAATATAGCTGACAAAAACATATCCCTCCCTGATGCTCTCAATGTTTTCTATGTTTGGTTTGAGGAGAATGCCCAGCAGCATGGTGTCACCTCTCCAATGGCCCCAGACCCACCTATTCCCTTGGTCACCACTGCAGATGTTAGATTGGTCTTCTTGACAGTCAACCCAAAAAAAGCAACAGGCCCAGACGGAGTTCCCAGTTGTGGATTCTGTGCAGACCACCTGGATGAAGTATTCACTAACATCTTTCCCCTTTCCTTGCTACAACCTTAAGTCCCCACCTGTTTCAAGAAGACAACCGTTATCTCAGTAAGCACATGCAATGTGCCTTAATGACTATCACCCAGTGGTTATGATCTCCATAATCATGAAGCGCTTTGAAAGGCTAGTCATGGCCCATATTAACTCCAGTCTCCCAGCCTGTGTTAATCCCCTGCAATTTGCCTTCTGATGTAACAGATCCACAGCGGACACCATTTCCCCAATCTGACATTCATCCCTGCAACATCTGGACAACAAGGACACCTATGTCCACTGGCGAACAACAAGGATGTATTGTACTGTACTCCCTGTATACCCACAACTACGTTGATAAGTTCCATACAAACATCATCTGTAAGTTTGCTAATTAGACCACCATGGTCGGATGGATATCAGACAATGATCAGGATACAGAAAGGAAATAGAGTGTTTGGTGTGATGGTGCAATCTCTCTCTCAATGTTGGCAAACTAAAAGAACCAATCATTGACTTCAGAAAGAAAAGAAGAGGAGATGCCCCTATCTCCACTAATGGAGCTCAGGTGGACAGGGTCGAGAGTGTCAAGTTCCTAGGAGTGACAACAACTGACAATCTTGGCTGGACCTCCCACGTAGATGTGACAGTCAAGAAGGCACAACAGCATCTTTTCTTCCTCAAGCAGCTCAGGAAATTTGGCATGTCCATAAGGGCTCTCACCGACTTTTACAGATCAACCATAGAAAGCATACTATCCAGGTGCATATGGCAACTGCTCTGCCCAGGACCATTAAAAATTACAGAAAATTGTATATACAGTCCAGACCATCATGGAAGCCAACCTTGCATATATGGACTCCATTTACATCTCTCATTGCCATGGGCAGTCTGCCAACATCATCAGAGATCCCTTCCACCTCGGTAATGCTCTCCTCCAAACTCTTCCATCAGGCAAAATATACAGAAGTTTGACCACATGCACCAATAGGTTCAAGAACAGCTTCTTCCCTGCTGTTATTTGACTGCTCAATGGATCTCTCTAACTTCAAATAATATTAATCTTGCTAATGGTGATCTTGCTTTTCACTCCTATGCAAACTTTTATGCCCTTGGTCTGTCTAAGCACCCTATGATCTGTATGTACTTGTTTGCTATGATCTGCCTCTACTGCTTGCAAAACAAAGCTTTTCACTGTACTTAGGTACACGTGACTACAATAAATCAAATCAAATCAAAAAAGGCTTTCAAAGCCTTTGTGTGACACAACTTTCAAAGAACCATTAACCTGCACCCCTAGGTCTTTCTGTCAACAACATTCCCCAGGACCTGAGCATTAACTCTGTAAATCCTGTCCTGGTTTGCCTGACCAAAATGCAACACCTTGTAATTGTCATAATTAAACACAAAATGCCACTTCTCAGCCCATTAGCCCATCTGATCAAGATCCCTTTGTGTGCTTCGATAACCTTCTTCTCTGTCCACTGTACCACCAGTTTTACTAACCTTATCTTGTATATTCTCATTCACACCATTGATATAAGTGACAAACAACAGTGGACCCAGAACTGATCCTTGCGGCACACCACTGGTTTCAGGCTTCCACTCCAAATAACAACCCTTACCACAAAGGGACCACTATGGCTTCTACCTGCAAGCCAATTTTGTATTAAATTGGCTATCTCTCTTAGATCCCATGTGATCTAACCTTATTAATCAGTCTATCATTCAGGATCTTGTTAAAGGCCTTACTAAAGTCCATGAAGACAATGTCTACCACTCTGCCTTCATCTATCTTCTTAGTAATCTCTTCAAAAATCACAAACAAATTTATTTTAAATACTTAAGGTAGAGTAGATGGATCTGGCTGTTGGTTGGACATGTGTATAGACTGTTGAACTTGTGTCATTTATTAGTAGATCACACAGAGCAGCAGAACATGTATTTGATTCTCCCATTGCTCAATCCCCCAACTCTTTTGGGAGAATGTCAGATGAGGTGCCAAACTGAGAGCAGGCAAATAGCCTCAGTAATGAGAAAATATCTGATAGCAATATTTTGATAGCAGATTGATGCTCATCTATCTCCTGATGGCCAGACAAGAGCAACAATGTTAGTAACTTAGAACCCGAGATTCTAAAATGTGTAAATGATAAAATGGCATCAGCTATTTTCTGATTGAAATCAGACAGAATCAATTCACACTGTGAAATAATAACTGGAGACTGGATATTAAGTTATCCCTTCATTGTTTTTCATCATGTTGGCATACAGCCTCCTAAATGTGTACCAACGTGTGCGTACCAACCATCTTCTGAGTGTTGTTGGATGAGAGGAGGGTCAAGGCTGAACTGTATGCAGTTTTGAAGAAAACATGTGAGACAAACAAATTCTGTGGGGGAGCCTTTGTGAGAGGGAGAGCAGTTCCCAGCTGTTAGCTATGTAGTGAGACTCATGCAATGTTTACAGGGATTTTTTCACTGGTTTACATCAGCAGCAGAGAAATGTCGCTTCTCTGAGATAATGATGTAGTTACTTGTTTTCTTTGTATTTGATTTAAGTAGCGAATTATCTTGCTGTAAAATTGTGTTAATTATTCGCAAGTACTCATTTAAACCTTTAGATTAGTTTTGCTACACTGTGGAAACAGGCCATTTGGCCCAACAAGTCCACAATGACCCTCCAAAAAGTAACCCACCCAGACCCATTCCCCTACATTTACTCCTGTCTAATGTACCTAATACTATGGGCAATTTAGTATGGCCAATTCACCTGATCTGCACATAGAGTCATAGAGATGTACAGCATGGAAACAGACCCTTCGGTCCAACCCGTCCATGCCGACCAGATATCCCAACCCAATCTAGTCCCACCTGCCAGCACCCGGCCCATATCCCTCCAAACCCTTTCTATTCATATACACATCCAAATGCCTCTTAAATGTTGCGATTGTACCAGCCTCCACCACATCCTCTGGCAGCTCATTCCATACACGTACTACCCTCTGCGTGAAAATGTTGCCCCGTACTCTTTTATATCTTTCCCCTCTCACCCTAAACCTATGCCCTCTAGTTCTGGACTCCCTGACCCCAGGGACATCTTTGCATTGTGGGAGGAAACCCATGCAGACATGGGGAGAATGTGCAAACTCCACACAGACAGTGGCATGAGGCTGGAATCGAACCCAGGTCCCTGCCATTGTGAGCCATCATGCCACCCACAAATTTATTGTGTGCACGTAATTGCAGTTGAGGAGGTGACAAAATTGATCAAACAGAAATTTTTCCTGGATTACTTAGCATGTTTGTAGAATGATGAATAACAAAATCATCACAAAAGGAGGACATTCGGCATAATGTGTCTTTGTAAGAGCAATTTACTCAGGGCTACTCCTCCATCTTATCTCTGTCACCCTGTAATTCTTCCCCTTTGGGAAAACAATCCAGTTTCTCTTGAACATATTCATTTAACATACTTTTACCAAATTCAGGCAGCGCTTTCTAAATCCTAACCACTTGCTGCATGAAAACATTTTTCTTCCATTCAAGTACAGCAAGACGGACAAAAATTTAATTTTGGAAATGGGGAATTTCCATCTCAAACTATTTGGTTAACAGACATGGAATGTTGATCCATCTGACCAAAATTATCATGTCACAAAGACTAAAACAGCTCCAAGTAATCGTGCTCCAATGGTCCAGCTGTACATAGAATAGATTCACACAAAATAGACAATTACAAATGAATTTTCTTGTCATGTTGAGGTATTGCATTACTGCATATCATAGGGTAAGACAATGGCTGGAGAGTGAAAGTATTCAGTCTGAAATGTACATTTTCTTATTCCATCCAACGAAATATAATCCTCATCTTTTTTTCACATGAGAAGTCAATGGAATTTGATGGGTTTTCTCTGGAAGCTGCATCGGATTGTTGTAGCCAAGAAAAATCTGCCTATGTGATGCATTTTTTATTTTATACCGAAAAGAAAATAAATTTCTTGTGCTTTCCAAGCCAAGCAGTTAATCCACCATGGAATAAGGATTTGTTCTGGAAATCCAAGGTCTGCAGCCTAAAAACTGTGGATTTCCTGTCATCCCAAGGATTGTGTTCCCTGAAGCCTCATGGTTCTTAGTCAGGCCCATGCTTCAGAGGTTTTACTCCTTCCTTGTGGCAGACAAATGATTTCCAGATCTCTATGCCGATCAACAGATGGCACCATAGGGTATCGTGTAATTTGTTACCTTATTGTTTTCTCTAAAAAAAGACTAAGTTCTTCTGACTCGTATAGAAGAGCTTCAATTTATCATAGAATCCCTATTGTGTGGAAGTAGGCCATTCAGCCCACACTGACCCTCTCACCCAGACCTATCACCTTGCATTTAGCATGACTAATCCACCTTGCCTGCACATCCCTGGACAATTTAGCATGGCTAATCCACCTAGCCTGCACATCTCTGGACAATTTAGCATGGCTAATCCACCTAGCCGGCACATCTTTGGACTGTGGGAGGAAACCAGACCACCTGGAGGAAACCCATGCAGACACAGGGAGAATGTGCAAACTCCACACAGACAGTCACCTGAGGATAGAATCGAACCCAGGTCCCTGGTACTGTGAGGTATCAGTGCTAATCACTGAGCCACTATGCCACCACCATCTCAGTTTAAAGATGTTCATACTACATGATACTGGTTTTGTTTCATGATAAGTTGTTTTCATTTGCTTCTGGTACCACCTAAAGAAACTTAACTAATTTAATATCCTTGTTTCACAATTACAATTTTCAAGTTAAGGCACTGATAAATCTTGTTGCAAATATTTAAGTTGATAGTAGTTTTCTTACCTCAATAATGGCCTTCAATCTTTCCCAATTGGCAGCTATGTTTTCAGCTGGCTGTGCTCTGAATTCCTCACCTCAACCTCTCCGCCTTTGTAATTCATCTCTTTTGAGTCATTTATTAAAACTTTGAGGTTTTAGGCAATTTGTCCTTTTATTGCTTTCACATAATGAGAGCTTTGCTGGCTAAATCAGCAATTATTGCTCATCCCTAATTTGCCTTCAGAAGGTGGTGATGAATGATTTCCTTGAACCGCTGTGGTGTAGGTACACCTACAGTGTAGTTAGGGAGGGAATTCCAGGATTCTGACCCAGAGGTACTGAAAGAACAGTGATGTATTTACAAGTCTGGACGGTGTGTGCCTTGAGGGGAGTTTGCAGATCGTGGTGTTCCCTGGTGCCCTTATCCTTCTTGGTGTTAGAGGTTGTATATTTAGAAAATGCAATCAGAGGTGCCCAGATAAATTATTGCAGCGCAACATCTACATGAGGCACATTGCTGCCATTGTACATCAAGGCTGAGGGATAACAAAATCACCAAATTTCAGAATAGTTACAGTGCAGAAGAAAGATAGTCACCATTATCTCTGTACCAGCTCTCCAAATGAACAACTCACTTAATACCATTCTCCTACCTTTTCCCTTCGTTTGCAGATACAGTCAGTTCTGCTAAAACATGCATTTCTTCAACACGAATTGGCTGTAAAGTGACTGAAGAATTTAGAGCATTATTTGTAGAATGCAAACTTTCCTTACCTCTACTGATTATAACATGACTCCGGTCTCATTGTTTTAAATGGTGCTGTTGCTACGCGATTTTCTTATAACGTGGGATAGCATTATATCAGAACAGACTTTAACAAGTCTAATTCCCGAAGAGATGTTTCTGTCAAACCTGCTTCCAACAAAACACTCAGTAGTCTATTCTAGACTCTAAACACTCGTTGCGTTAGAATGTTTCTCCTCATCTGACATTTGCTTCGCTTACCAATAACTGCAACTGTGTGTCCACTCATTCTTAGTCTGCATTGTTCAGACCCATATGATTCTCAATACCTCCACTTAATCCCCTCATTTCTGAGGAAAACAGCTATAACTTCTCCAAACCTTTCTCATAAGTGAAGTTCCTCATCCCTGGAATAACTCCCATGAAACTTTGCTGCACTTTCTCCAAATGCCTTCACATCATTCCTAACATGCTGACACCCAGAACTGAATGCAATACTCCATTTGAAGCTAAATGAATATCTTATGTAAATTCTATGTAATCTCCTTACCCTTATGACCCCTACCCTATTAATAAAGCCCACGTTATTGTATTCTTTATTATCTACTCTCTCAACCTGTCCTGTCACTTGCAATGACTTATGCACTGAATAACCAGTCCGTCTGTTTCTGATGCCCCTTTTCAAATTGTACCATTTGTTTTAAATCGTGTCTTAATTTTGTTCCTACCTGGTCAGAAGTCACATGACACCAGGTTTTAGTCCAACAGGTTTATTTTAATCCACAAGCTTTTTTGGGAACGTTAACTTCCCCAACATTGACTGGAAATGCTATAACTCTAATATGTTGGATGGATCAGCTTTTGTCCAATGTGTACAGGAGGGTTTCCTGACACAGTATGTCGAAGGGCCGACAAGAGTGGAGACCACACTGGATCTGGTGCTTGGTAATGAACCAGGCCAGGTGTTTGATTTAATTGTAGGTGAGCACTTTGGACCATAATTCAGTTACATTTAGTTTAGCAATGGAAAGGGATAGGTACATGCCACAGGTCAAGAGTTATCGATGGGGCACGGACAATTATAAGGCGATTAGACAAGAATTAGGATGCATAGAATGGGGTAGCAAAATGCACGGGATGCAGACAATGACAATGTGGAGCTGGTTTAAGGAACAGATATTACGCGTCCATGATAGGTATGTCCCTGTCAGGCAGGGAGGAAGTGATAAGGTAAAGGAACTGAGGTTTACAACAGAAATTGCATCTCTTGTTAAGCAGAAGAAGGAGGCTTATGTGTTGATGAGGCAAGGTGGTTCAGATGAGCCGATAGAGAGTTACAGATCAGCAGGAAGGATTTAAAGAGAGAGTTAAGAAGAGCAAAGAGAGGACACGAGCTGTCTTTAGCAAATAGAATAAAGGAGAACCCTAAAGCTTCCTATACGTATGTGAGGAATAAAAGGATAACTAAGGTAGGAATAGGGCCAGTCAAAGGCAGAAGTGGGAAGTTGAGTGTGGACCCTGTGGAGATCGGAGAGGTGCTAAATGAACATTTCTCTTCGGTTTTCACTCAGGAAAAGGAGAATATTGTAGAGGAGAAGAATGAGGTATGAGATAATAGACTGTTAGAGGTTAGTTACAAACAGGTGTTATCAATTCTAGAAAGAGTGAAAGTAGACAAGTCCCCTGGGCCGGGTGGGATTTATCCGAGGATTCTCTGGGAAGCTAGGGAGGAGAGAGCAAGGCCTTTGGCTTTGATATTTGAGTCGTCATTGTCAATAGGTTTAGTACCAGAGGACTAGAGGATTACAAATGTTGTGCCCTTATTCATGAAGGGCAGTAGAGATGAGGAGAAAGTGAGGACTGCAGATGCTGGAGATCAGAGCTGAAAATGTATTGCTGGAAAAGCGCAGCAGGTCAGGCAGCATCCAAGGAGCAGGAGAATCGACGTTTCGGACATGAGCCCTTCTTCAGGAATGAGGAAAGTGTGTCCAGCAGGCTAAGATAAAAGGTAGGGAGGACTTGGGGGAGGGGCGTTGGAAATGCGATAGGTGGAAGGAGGTCAAGGTGAGGGTGATAGGCCGGAGTGGGGGTGGGGGTGGAGAGGTCAGGAAGAAGATTGCAGGTTAGGAAGGCGGTGCTGAGTTCGAGGGATTTGACTGAGACAAGGTGGGGGGAGGGGAAATGAGGAAACTAGAGAAATCTGAGTTCATCCCGTGTGGTTGGAGGGTTCCTAAGCGGAAGATGAGGCGCTCTTCCTCCAACTGTCGTGTTGCTATGGTCTGGCGATGGAGGAGTCCAAGGACCTGCATGTCCTTGGTGGAGTGAGAGGGGGAGTTGAAGTGTTGAGCCACGGGGTGGTTGGGTTGGTTGGTCCGGGTGTCCCAGAGGTGTTCTCTGAAACGTTCCGCAAGTAGGCGGCCTGTCTCCCCAATATAGAGGAGGCCACATCGGGTGCAGCGGATGCAATAAATGATATGTGTGGAGGTGCAGGTGAATTTGTGGCGGATATGGAAGGATCCCTTGGGGCCATGGAGGGAAGTAAGGGGGCAGGTGTGGGCGCAAGTTTTGCATTTCTTGCGGTTGCAGGGGAAGGTGCCGGGAGTGGAGGTTGGGTTGGTGGTAGGTGTGGACCTGATGAGGGAGTCACGGAGGGAGTGGTCTTTTCGGAATGCTGATAGGGGAGGGGAGGGAAATATATCCCTGGTGGTGGGGTCCGTTTGGAGGTGGCAGAAATGACGGCGGATGATACGCTGTATATAGAGGTTGGTGGGATGGTAGGTGAGGACCAGTGGGGCTGTTGCAGAAAATGCAGAGGCATGGAATTGAGGGTGATTTAGTCGTTTGGATTAGAAACTGATTTTCTGAAGGAAGGCAGCGAGTGGTGGTTGATGGACAATATTCAGCCTGGAGTCTGGTTACTAATGGTGTGCCACAAGGATCTGTTTTGGGACCACTGCTGTTTGTCATTTTTATAAATGATTTAGAAGCAGGCATAGGTGCATGGATTAGTAAATTTGCAGATGACACTAAAGTCGGTGGAGTAGTGGACGGTTTGGAAGAATGTTGCAGGTTGCAGGGGGACATGGATAAACTGCAGAATTGGGCTAAGAGGTGGCAAATGGAGTTCAATGCAGCTAAATGTGAGCTGATGCACTTTGGGAAGAATAACAGGAAGTCAGAGTACTGGGCCAATGGAAAGATTCTTGGCAGTGTGGATGTGCAGCGGGATCTTGGAGTCCATGTATATAGATCCCTGAAAGTTGCCACCCAGGTGGATAGTGCTGTTAAGAAGGCATACGGTGTGTTAGGTTTCATTTGTAAAGGGATTGAGTTCCGGAGCTGCAATATCATGCTGCAACTATACAAAATGCTAGTGTGGCCACACTTGGAATATTGTGTACAGTTCTGGTTGCCATTTTTCGGGAAGGATGTGGAAGCATTGGAAAAGGCGCAGAGGAGATTTACGAGGATGTTGTCTGGTCTGGAGGGAAGGTCTTATGAGGAAAAGCTGAGAGACTTGGGTCTGTTCTCATTGGAAAGAAGAAGGCTAAGAGGGGATTCGATAGAGACATACAAGATGATCAGAGGATTAGATAGGTTAGACAGCAAAAGTACTTTCCCTAGGATGATGATGTCAGCTTGTACCAGGGGCATAACTACAAATTGAGGGGTGACAGATTTAAGACAGATGTCAGAGGCAGGCTCTTTACTCAGAGAGTGGTAAGGGCGTGGAATGCCCTACCTGCCAATGTAGTTAACTCAGCCACATTAGGGAGATTTAAACAATCCTTGGATAAGCATATGGATGCTGATGGGATAGTGTAGGTGGACGAGCTGAGAATAGTTCACAGGTCGGTGCAACACCAAGGGCTGAAGGATCTGTTCTGCTCTGTATTGTTCTATGTTCTATGTTCTATATTCAGAGCCCTGCTCCTTCACCAGGTGAAGTGAAGCAAAGCACACAGGCACAGAATCTACAGGCAGAGAGATCAAAAGGAGAAAGTGAGAACTGCAGATGATGGAAATCAGAATCAAAAAGTGTGGTGCTGGAAAAGCACAGCCAGTCAGGCAGCATCCAAGGAGCAGAAGAAACAACATTTCGAGCATAAGCTCTTCATCAGCAAAGAAGTGGTGGCTCAAGGGGCTGAGAGATAAATAAGAGGGGAGTGGGGCTCCCTCCATGGTTCCCTGGTTAGGTCCATCGCCCCAATAACCCACCCTCCACTCCCGGCACCTTACCTTGCCACCGCAAGAAGTGCAATACCTGTACCTAAACTTCCCCTCACCTCTGTCCAAGGCCCCAAATGATCCTTCCACATCCGACAGAAATTTACCAGTATTTCCACACATGTCATCTGCTGTGTCTGTTGCTCTCGGTGTGGTCTCCTCTACACTGGGGAGACAGAACGCCAACTTGTGGAACATTTCAGCGAAAATCTCTGGAACTCTTGCACTAAACAACCCCACCACCCTGTTGCCGAACACTTTAACTCCCCCTCCCACTCTGCCAAGGACATGCAAGTCCTAAGCCTCTTCCACGCCAAAGTCTAGCCACCTGACACCCGGAAGAAGAACACCTCATCTTCTGCCTTGGGACCCTCCAACCACATAGGATCAATGTAGATTTCACTAGTTTCTTTATTTCCCCTTCCCCATCCTATCCCAGATCTGACCCTCCAACCCAGCACTGCCCTCTTGAACTGTCCCACCTGTCCAACTTCCTTCCACCTATCCGCTCCACCCTCCTTTCTGACCTATCACCAACGCACCCCACCTCCATCTACCTATTGCATTTCCAGCTACCTTTTCCCCAGTCCTACCCCTCTCCCATTTATCTCTGAGCCCTCTTGGGCCACACCCTCATTCCTGATGAAGAGCTTATGTTTGAAACATTGACTCTCCTGCTCCTTGGATGCTGCCTGACTGGCTGTGCTTTTCCAGCATCACAGTTTTTGAGAGAGGTCAAAAGATCGTGTGAGTGGAGTGCTGATAGGCTGAATAATAACTTTCTGCAGGTGATCAAAAGTGTCAGACACTGAATCACTTTAAATTTCTACACACTGAACTTTATTTGCCACTGGTCCACCTTCACCTCCAACTTGTCTTTGGCCTTTTGAAGTTCTACACAAGCCTCCTCAAGTTCACAATATTTCCACGTGTTGCTTGTCTGAAAACTTTGAATGTGTGTCTTGCCTATTACTATATATTTGAAAAAGCAAGGATTCCAACACTGACTTATAGGGAATTCCACTTCAAATCTACCTTCAGCCCAGAAGTTATTCATTATCCTTGTCTGTTTCCTGTCACTCAGCTAAGTCTGTATCTATTTTGCCATTTTATTCCATGAGCTATAGCTATTGTGTGGCATGATATCAAGTATCCTTTGGACGTCCATGTGCACCACATTCACATTAATGTCGTCATATCCCCATGTCACCTCTTTAAAATAAAACTCTAGCAAGTTAGTTGAACCAAAGTTTTCCCATACCAATATTCTTTATTAACCCATACTTGTCCAAAAGGCTATCAACTTTGCCTCAAATGATTGTTTCCAAACATTTCCCCACCATTAAAGTTAAATCAACCTTTTTTGAACAAGGGTGTAATGTTTGTCATTCACCCCCACTCCCACCCCTGACACCACCCCTGCATCCAAAGAAGCCTGAAAAATGATTTCCAGTTTCTCCACAATATTCACACTCATTTGCCTTAAAATCCTTGAAAGAATTTTATCTGGTCCTTGTGTCTTAGACACTTTGAAAACAGACAGCCAATCCAATAGCTTCTCCTCATTAATTTTAAATCCTTCTCATGTCTGAATTACCTCCTCTTTCGCCTGCTAAAGAGCTTCCTTGTAAATAACGTGCAAACTAATCATTTAATACCTCAGTTGCATCCTCTACCTCAATGCATAAACATCCCTACCATCTTTTATCATCCCTAATTGACCCAATTCCTTTGACTACTCTTTTCCATTGATATGCCAGTAGGAGATCTGGAGATTTCCTTTTGCTGACCGGGACTGAATTGTTGGCCTGCATGTTCGTTTGTGCTATGTCTAACTCCAGGCAGCAGGGAAGTTTCCTAAATATACACTGCCTTCAGTTTTGCAAGGGCTCCTCAATGCCATGCTCAGTCAAACGTTATCTTTATGTCAAAGTCAGTTGGTCTCACCTCACATCTTGAGTTCAGCTCTTTTGTTCATGTCTGGATTAAGGCTGTAATGAGGTCCAAGCTGGGTTCCTGGCAGAACCTTAACTGAGTCACGGTGAGCAAGTTACTGTACAGTCACTGGTTAATAGCTCGGCCAACAGCACCTTGCAACACAATGCTGATGATTGAGAGTAGGGTGGTGGAGTGGTAATTGGCTGGGTTTGATTTTTCCTGGTTTCATGATTAGGGAATGCTTAGGCAATTTTCCACATTGCCAGGTACGTGCTAATGTTGTCACTGTATTGGAACTTTGATAGGGTATAGCTGAAGAAGGGCCTGTGCCCGAAACGTCGAATCTCCTGTTCCCTGGATGCTGCCTGACCTGCTGTGCTGTTCCAGCAATAAAGTTTCAACTTTGATCTCCAGCATCTGCAGACCTCACTTTCTCCTAGGGTATAGCTTGGAATGCAAGTAGTCCCCAGGCAATTCAAGGGAATGTCATCAGTTGGGGGTACTGGCACAATAAGTCAAAAGAATCATCCAATATTGATCCGAGGGGTTAGACACTGTCAGTTGGGCACACGAACAATCAAGATTCCATATAATTACAGTCCAAGAAGTGGGCCACATTCAGTCCTACAGGTCCAGTCCAACCCAACTGTGGTGGATTTGTGGTGAGTCAAAAAAAATTTTGGAATGAACTTTTTCAAGTGTATCTGTGCTGGGCCTCTTTGCCGCCATGATCAATCTCCAATCACAGCTGACATGATGACAATATGTGTCACGACAGCAGAAACCATATGCAGCCCAGAGTGTAGGCAGCCCAGCTTGTGAACTGAATTAGCTACAATAGTCGATAATTATTTTAAATATGGTTTTTCTTAGCTTTATCCCATCATAACTTGATATATCTCACATGTATAGCCTCAGTAAAAGCTGCGACTGCTTAAATGCAAGAAAATGGTCTTTTGGCTATTTCACTTTCAGCACAGCTTCATTTGGTCTTTATGACAAAGTTAATGAGATAATGAGCAACTTCCAGTGATGTGTGTTTCTTTCAGCTTGCAACTATGGACAATATTAAAATACAACTTCTTCATGCACTTACAGTTGGCAATATTAGAGTTTGTTCATTGATTCAAATACTAATGGCTGATTTGTCATGCATTGTCAAAGTACTACAGTTTGAATGACAGTGTGAAATTGAATTGGATAGCCATTATGCTTTCAGGAGTGGGAGACGAGATGAGGGGGTAGTGGTTGCCGTGGTCGGCTTATTCTTGTATTATCTGTAGTCTGGAAAGGGCCAGTATAATGAACAAATTGAAGAAAAGCCATCATTTTCACAACTGGAGAAAAGGAAGAATTGAAAGCATTATTGAAAAGAAATCTTCATCAACTTAGTTCCTACCTCAGTTATGATGATCAAAAGCATATGGATTGGAAGCAGCTCTGGGTCAACCAGGTACGAAAGTCATGAACAATCTGTTTCAGCGTGAGACAGTGCTAGCAGTATGGGGTTTATGGTGGATATGATGATATTAGTTTTTCAGTGATGAGCTGAAAGAAGTTATTGTGTGTTCAGCACCAGATATGGGACAAGCAGACTAACAACATGGAATGAGGTCAGAGGTAGAGATAGAGCTGACTCTTATTGGCATGGCATGTGGAAACTGAACCCAAATATGTGGATGTTGTTGCCAAGGGAACATGTAGATGAGGGAAGAATGATAGAAAGAATGGACATTCGAGGAATTTCAGCAGTTACTTTGTAATAGATGGGAGGAGAAACCATTATGGTGATGTTGTATGACTCCTTAGGAAAAACTGAAAACAAGCAAAGGAAAGTGGGAGTGATGTAATGGAGTCTCTGCAAAGAACAACCTTTTCATTTAGAGACCATTTAAACCCTCCACATAAAGACCTGGATTTTCCTCAAGTTGGATGAATTGGAAACCTTTTCAGTGCCCTGGTTGGTAACACAGTAGAAGCATCAAGAGCCATACTGTGCATGAGGGAACTTTTATGAGAAGTAAGTTCAAAAGATCTCCCTCATGGCCCCATGTCAATGCACATTACTCCTTCCATACCATGATGATCTTCTGCCACTCCCAGATATGGCATTTTCATGCCCATTCACTCTTTATACACTATATAGATGCAATGATTCCTATAATGAAAGCTATATGTAAAAAAAACTTCAGCAAAACAGTCGCTCATCGATAGATTTATACTATGTTGAAAGGAACTCCTTATTGATACAGACTTCTGTTACTTCTTATTGTCGGGATTCCTTGCTTATGTGCTCTAACAATCATTACTCTTTTGAAACACCTCAGCCCCTGGTTAATTGATAGCTCTGGTTAGCAATTTCCAATGTTTATTTACATACGATTGAGTTGTTTCAAATGTCTTTGTAGTTTCAGCTATTCAAATTTTAAAGAATTTAAATGATTGGTACTTTTATTGGAATATAGTGAAAAAGTGTTTTTTTCCACATAATGAAAAATTATCAATGAGTGACTTTTTAAATAATTTCTTTACAAATTTTCCAGTCACTATAGAGTTAATTAGATTAGATTACTTTACAGTGTGGAAACAGGTCCTGCGGCCCAACAAGTCCACACCGACCCGCCGAAGCGCAGCCCACCCAGACCCCTTCATTAACCCCTTACCTAACACTACGGACAATTTAGCATGGCCAATTCACCTGACCTGCACATCTTTGGACTGTGGGAGGAAACCGGAGCACCCGGAGGAAACCCACGCAGACACGGGGAGAATGTGCAAACTCCACACAGTCAGTCACCTGAGGCAGGAATTGAACCCAGGTCTCTGGTGCTGTGAGGCAGCAGTGCTAACCACTTTGCCACCATGCCGCCCACCTGCTTCTGTTTAGTCTGTAGTGGTGAATGGAAATGCTATAGCCTGGTCTGGGGGAAATTTAGGGACTTACAGGGCTGGTTTGGCAATACATACCTTGACTGGAGGGCATGAGGAGCACATGAGATGGCAAGGTTGGGACATGGGAGTGAGTGGGATGTTGGAGTGTGTGTGCAGTGAGAGTTGGAAGTCTTATTATTGCAAAAGGGATAAAGTCAGACAGTTTAAACAGGCCATCTCTGCACTCGATAGTGACCGTGGCTGCCTCCAATGTTTTTCTAGGTTGGTTGGCCTGATAGCAGCTCACACGTGGCCCTGGCTCTGACAATGAAGATCCTGTCTTTGTGGACACTTTCTCCAGAGGTGCAGTGGTCAGGTTTCTCTTTGCTATCAGCCTTGAGGATGAAAGTCCAGCCCATTATTTTCACAAACTTTTAAACTCAATTATTTCTGTCTTTTTTTCCGCAGAATTCAGTGACAATCCATTGCTAGATTTTAATTATAATTTCTGTCACATTGTTTTATTTAAGATTTACTATTCTTTCTCTGGCAATTTTATCTCTTTTTTTAATGGGAGTTCATACATGACTATTGCCGACATGCTAACAGACAGTAAGCAAGCAACATAGAACTGTACGGCACAGGACCAGGGTCTTCAGCCCATCATGTTTGTTCTGACCATGATGCCATTCTAAACTAATCCCATCCGCCTGTACATGGTCCATATCCCTTTATTCCCTGCCTGTTCTGTCAAATGTTGCTATTGTATCTGTTTTTACCTCCTCTCCTGGCAGCATATACCAGGCACCTATCACCCTCTGTATAAAGAAGTGCTGAACTTGTTGCATGCCAAGCACACAGGTATCTCTGCAGAAGTGGTTAAATATTATTTAAAAGCAAGTCTTCCTTCAAAAATCAAAAAATAGTATTAATATTTCAAGACAAAATTTAACAATACCA
Organism: Chiloscyllium plagiosum; assembly: GCF_037043375.1. Classification (NCBI taxonomy): domain Eukaryota; kingdom Metazoa; phylum Chordata; class Chondrichthyes; order Orectolobiformes; family Hemiscylliidae; genus Chiloscyllium; species Chiloscyllium plagiosum. Next base: position 26,162,242 of record NW_028270150.1, read on the forward strand.
AGTAGTTCAAATGCATTATTGAACTCTTGTTTAAAAATCTTTAGCAGCGATCATTGTCCTGCCACATGTATTCTCGACTGTCCAAAAACTCCCAAGGTTTTGACTAACTCATTCTAGCTGAATGATAGGTATCCCTCAACTCACCTTGACACTTTCTGCTGTGCTGTAGGCGATTTTGCTTCTGGAATGAGGGGCAGGTATTACAGGAAATAAAAGTGAGTGACACTGCTGTTACTGGTGGCCTGAATGGTTGAGCAGGCAGCACTGAGACCATGCAGGGTTATGTCAGTGGGTGCTGGGTTGGTTGTCACTGGATGAGTGAAGATGTTGCAGACATTTACGAGAGTGGAAGAGCATGGGTCTTGGTGGAAGATTGGTGCAGTAGCAAAGATAGAGTGAGTGCAAGGTATCAGAGAGAGAATGGTGTCACCTTTATTAGCAAAGTGCAGTAGAACATCAAACTTCTTTCTATATTGCTGGGCATTTCCCCACACAGCTTACACTGACTCAGGTGCCAATACTGGACCAGACTGGAATGGTCTGGTGTCATGGTGCCCACTGTTGGTCCCAGGGGAGGAGAAAGCCCCCATCAGCACCATCCTTATCATCCAGTAGGACCACTAGGTCCCTGCCCACAAAGTGCAGTGTTAATATCCTCCTGTCTGCCATGTCCAGGGTAAATGTGCGAATCATGCAGTGCAGCTCTGGACTGACAAGTGCTTCACCGAGTAAACAATGGGCTTTTCCAGAAGATGTGGACACAAGGGAAGTTGGCGTCTCAGAGGTGATCCACTGAGTGCCAGGTTGTTCTAGGAACAGGACATGGTAAGATGAGGCAGAAATCAGACATGGAAGACACTCTTTTGATGTGATAAGTAGTCACGTTTTGTAAGATATGGTGAGAGAACTTGTTTGGCCCCACAGCAAAAATCGCTCCAAAAAGCCCAACGTAATTTAGAAAATGGAAGATTCAGCCTTATGTCACGGAGAAAGATGGACTAGTTCATTAATGCAAGACAAAAGCAAAATTTGGGGACAATTATTTTGGATTTTGCTTAGAGAGAAAAATTATATTGTGGTTGAAGTGTTAATGGTAACTTGGCGTGACACGCCATACTTATTTAGCAGCACCCTTTTTTTATTGGAGCACCATTGACATCAAACTCTAATTGACATATCTGCTGTAATTCTTCTATCCATCTACCTGTTACTCTCCTCCCTTCATCTTGGATGTTTGCTCTCTATATATTCTTGTACTTTATTGCAAACTATTGCTGAATTAATGGTGAATCTGATTGTTGTAGGATGTGGAGACAAGTATTGGGTGAATATTCAAGGTGTGTCAACTGAGGGCCGTTCTAATCAACCCCATCATATTCAGATTTGTGAGATGTTATTTTTGGTGCTGCAAGTATTTTTGGTGGCCTGTGACTCCTTCCGCGACTGTTTTCATTGGTGTTGGTCTGGGTTTCCATGTGGCAGTTCCAGTCAGTCTGTGATCCCAATGCAGCAGACAGGATCTTCATTGTCAGAGCTTGCTACCAGGCCAACAAATCTAGAAAAACATTGAAGGCTGCCACAGTCGCTGTTGAGTGCTGAGGTGGCCTGTTTAAAAAGCTTTGTGACTTTATCCCTTTCTTTGGCACCATGGTGGGTTTGACTTGAGATTCCAACAGCGGGGGATGGGGGGGGGGTGCTTGAGGCCAGAGCCGTGAAAAAGACTAAGTGGACTTTGTCTTAAATTCTCTTTTATTTCATTTTTTCCCTTTCTTTTATTATTATGGAAGAATTGTTATTTTGAACTTTTTATTTCTTTATTTTTTCTAATTTATTACTATGATTTTGTATTTTAAAGATGGGTAATGCTGGACGTTTTATGTATTTATTGTTCTAACTTTTTTTGCTGAGAATTTGTACTCAAGACTCTGTATCTTGGTGCCTTGTGCCTAAAATGGCACCATTAATGGCGACATGTAAACTGAATTCATGTGAGTACATGTGACAATAAACCTAATTCAACTGAATTCAATTCAACTGGAAAAATCACAAAGTTGTGCTCGGAAATTAATCTTTTAGAGACAGGAGCCTCCTACCTTCACGTGGTCAAGGTGTGTGCTAGTTGTCAAATTAAGGATGGAAGGACAATAATAGGCTTTACACTGTTACGAATTAGAATTAGCCACCCCCTACGCCTTTGGTCTGTCAGCGAGACAGAGGGAGGCACAGAGACTTCAAGGTGGAGGCATACTCTGAAGACTTCGTCATAAAGGTGAAGCTTGTACTGGTCAAAATTCCCAGACCACTATTCGGAGGGGGATCCCTGCTCAGGGCTGCTTGTGGCCATGCATGTGGTCAATGATCTAACAGACAAGGCCAACGGGATGAGAATGAGCAGTTAAAAGCCATTTGGAGCACTAGCCTCCCAATCTCAGCCATCGCAGAGAGCCCAGTCTCAGTGCCCTTCACAGGTCCTTACTCTGTTTAGCCACTACTTGTGACTGGCAGATGTCAATCTCCAGCATCCCTTTATAAAACAGCCTGGAGGTGCTAACAGGCAGGCAACCTGTCCAGCTTCATTGGGGTCAATTCTTGAGCCTTCCTCTAGAGCTCCAGCCTCTTTCACAAATCAAAAATTCCAATGTAAATTTCATTTCTTCCAGAAAGTTTATATCTTTTGTTAGAAAAATGCTTCTACAAGATTTAACATCAGGTCTTTGTAACATTGTCATGGAAATACTGCTTCCTATTGCTATCAAAATTAATATTCATATGCATGACGTTCCCAGTTCTGGTGTCTCTGCTCAAAATACACAGCTGTTCAAACCAAAAGCCCAGTTATCTACCATAAAACAGGAACCACGACACAGACACTGCAAAGAGCTACACTGTCTCAGGTCTGGCGATAAGCACTTTCTAGGCATTCTTTGTGTATGACTTGCTAACAGCAAGTCTGGCTATAGTTGGCTTTGTCTGGTTATCATCAGGGACAATTGTTCTTTGAAAAAATCCAAGATCTACAGCCCAAACAGCTGATGCTGCAATCTGAGCTCCTTCCCCACCTCCCTCCCCCACAACTGTTCACTTTTAAATCTGCAAAATAATTAGAGGTGCATATCTGAGCATTTGATATTTAGAAGTTAATTATTGGATTAAAGCTGGATTGGAGTTCAAATATACAATAAATGATCCACTAAATGTTTAATCTGTTCTTTTCCATCACAATGCAATAATCAAATCTCAATACTTCAGACTTTCATCACTTTTAATATAAGTATAGTCATATAATCCTTTGGGCTTTTGTGATAAGACATCCATCTCTAATGGAGGATACAATGAGCTTACTTGTCACTGGAAAAGTTAGACACCAAACGTTCCATTGAGTAAAATTAAAACAGATGGCTTCACAGTACTATAGTATTTCTGTAGAAGCTCCCTCATGATAAATGAATCGGATCATTTGGTCGTAATACATTTTCTCTATCTCCTAGAAATTCCATCTTCATAACAGAATACACTTTATTTTTAGCAAGGACAGAATAATGCCTAAAATTATCTAATACTTTAGTTTTACTTATTATTTGAGTAACATAAAGTTGAACCAACGTAACAAAGACAACTTTAAATCAGAACTCTCATTGGATTATTCGAGCCTACTCCTTCAGTGACCTATGTACAATCGCACCCATTGCAAAATTTGGATGGAAATTTCTAAAATTGTGCCTTACTATCAACAATCCTTTTGAGCTGACATCTTTGTCCTTCATTGCAGGCCAGATTATTTTATGAAGTACTCAATTATTTCAGTTCACTTTCGCCATAATTTCCAAATCTATTTCGAAAACATGTACTTAATAAGCTCTTTACTAGTACAATGAATTCAGCACAGTATTCACTATTTATTCCTTAACCTACCACTTTACAATTCCCTTTACTCTCCTTGATCTGTGTCTATGTCTTTTAACATTCTTGATCACAGTTTCTTTAAACTCTTGTTGAGCAATTAAAATGCACTTGGCTCAGCGGGCCACGCTTCATCAGTCTCAGGTGCAAAATCCGAAATTATCATTTCTGTTCCTAACTGAATGTATTGCAATTCAACAATGGTGATTTGGAAGCTTCAAAGTGCAAGGGTGCACATAGTGGTCAAATATTCACCGGTAATCAAATGAGGTTCAAAAATTGTTTTGGCTAATAACTCTGAAAATACATCCCAAAATTAATATTTCATTATTAGCGGTGACTTCCTGTTGACTGAAAACAGTTCTGTCCAACTATCAGCCTATGACCCTTTCCTTTTTGCTCCCTCACTAATGGGCAAAATATCACCTCTTGCACATGTTTCATATTTCCTTTTTAATCTGTACTGAGTTATATTAATCAAGATTGAGATACATCTGCCATCCCTTAATCCATTTGCTTAATTGAACTCTATCAATCTCTTTTACACTTGTCATCTGGCCACATAGCTCACTGTCATTGATATATTTTGCTGTAGTTTTGGAAACCCCTTCCTCCCAATCATTTCTAAATAGCATGAACAATGGCTATCTCAATATAACTGCATTGAAATCTTTCAGACAGATCTTTTTCTACTTGCCAATATCTTTTAATTTTGATCATGAAGCCATTTTATTTTAGCTATCTAATTTGCATTAATTCAATCAACTTTAACCTTCTTTGAAAGTATGTGTAACTATATTATAAAATATATTCTGGAATTCCACATAAATTCTATCCACTGGCTGTCTTTCACCTCTGGGAAATATGTTCAAATCTAGTCTGGTAGATTGGGCCAAAAGTTTAATCTTTTTAAAATTTAATAATTTTGTATGTTGTCAAACCAGAAGCCAGAAGAAGAAAGCTCACAATACAAAAAACGTTGAAATTATTCATCTTGCTGCCAATTGCCCTCAGATTCTCAACCACAAATCACCAGGGTTAATGTTCAATTTTTCAACTATGCATAGTGGCATTTGGGCCCCACAGCCTTTAGTCCTATTGCATAACCACAAGGCTGACAGATCCTCAGTATCGCAGTTTGGGTGTCTTCCAAGATTGCTGCTACTGAGCCAAGGTTGACTCGTTAATATCGTCGATGAGTCTTTACTATACAGACAACTCCTATCAAATTCCACTAAAGCAAACTAGATGATTGTCTCTCTGACATATCCTTCAATCTACCTACATGTTAAAACTGAAATCAGGAATGCTATTATTGGCATTTTCCTACCATCTTTTCGTGAAAGGGAGGAAATCTTGAGTAGCACATATGCCACCATTTCAGAATTAATCTTTGATTCATTAACTGCAGGATTTCCTGACATGAGTGCCTCTTCAATATTCATTCTTTTCCCCAAGATGCTTAATTTTATTTTAATGAGATCTGACATTTGTTTTAATTTCACTTGAGAAGAAAACCAGACGTCAGGAGGACCTGACCCACATCTCAATTTTAGGTCATCTTCTTTGCCCAATGCACATTTGGCACTTGGTGTACTTAGAGTCAACTATTTCAGTGCATTTAAGGAAAAAGGACTGGCGTTAGAATTAAATTATAATTCCATTGATGTATTTTGCAGTTCCAGCTACAATTATTGTTTAAAATAAAATGTGTCAACTTTTTTTCCCTGAACATTACTCACTTTCACGTGATGCATTTTTTAAAAGCGAAATTTAATTTCCTCCCAAGCCTGGAAAAGTAGAAGGTCACCAGGTGTTGCTGGATTTTGGCAATGTACAGCTGAGTGGTGAGAACGAAATTGCGAGTATGGATTAAATGTGGATAAAGACAGCTATGGAGGAGCTGTTCAAATAACCAATTTGCAATTTACACTTTGTAGTGTTAATGAAAGACACATTGAGCAGAATTCTATTCCTTAACAGTGAGGTACAGGCCCTTGAGGCTCTATTTTGACTATTTTATTTGGCGGTGCAGAGCATGTTTTTGAGCCTTTGAATATTTATCAATTGATTCATTTAAGCATATTTTCAGTACATAGTTGTGACAGCAGGGCAGAATTTCTTGGGAATATCAGCAGGAAAATTGGCTCGAATGACACAGTAGAAATTCAGAACTCATTTCCTCCTGATGAAAGGACAAAGGGGCAGCACTATTTCTAAGAAAGGGCTCTTTCTGGGTGAATGGCAGTATGTTTTATCTCGTGTGGCACACGGTGCTCATTATGGCAGACAAGCCACCCAAGAATGAAAAAAATCATATTGAGATTTTATTCTTCTGCCCTGGATCACAAAATGTGTTAAAGAGGAAAGTAGATTAATATCAGTTATGACATGCATTTGAGCTGCAAAGTAGAGCATGAACACATTCTTCCACAACATAATTCTTTTTGAAGTGAATAGGGTTCAACCTATATTGTAGACTTAGCATCACAATGTGGTCCAGGGTAAGATATAACCTTTCATCTCTGATCATTGGTGGATGTTCTTCTTTTTTGTAACCACTCTGTGGGATGTTGGCAGATCTGAGATTTGATACCGTCCCCTATTTTTCTTTGCAACTCTAGTAAGAGGGTCCTATTACAAAATGAGATGGTCCCTTTATCATATTTTAAGATTTCATTTTAATCATTTTCTCACAGAAAGGGTTAGGGAAACAGTTATATTTAATGTAGTGTTTTGAAAGTAATGACTATTCTCGGAAATGTTCGTTCTTTTGAAGATAACATTTACTCAAAAGGTAGTTAATTAGCTGAATAGAAGTTGTTTCTCCCAGACAGTAAACAATAGGCACTCATAAAAGTCATGGTTTGTTAAGGCTTTTGATATTTTTCTGATTATAAGACCAAGAGAAGCTCGATAGAAGTGTAGTGATTATAACGAGGTCATCCAAATGGACATCATTCAATATACTTTCCCTTATTAAGGCTGTTAACCTGGTCCAATCAGGAGCCCTGGCTGACAGATAAAAACAGGAGTGTCAGACATTCTGACACTGAGAGCTGGTTCTGAGGAAGCTGGATCAGGGTCAAAGCTTTTTCACGTGTGAATTAAGGGTGACTTGGTGATGGGATACAGGCTCTGTGGAGTTATTTCAGAGTGGAAGGTCATTTTTGCTCAATCACTCTTGGATCAGTGACTAAATAGTCCAAGTTATATTTATCCATCCTGTTCTCTTATCCCTTGATTTGCTTTGCCATTATCAATGTATCCAATTTAACTGCGAATTTTGTCTTTGCTGAACCCTGGAAATTAATTCTACAGCATCATAACTCTGCAAAGATATTTCTCCTGCCTGGGTTATGAATGTCTCAGAGTGTCTTTATTGCATTTTATTCCAGATTCCTTAATTACAAGAAACAATCTGCTTCTACCTTACTTGTTCATCGCTTCATTTTTAACGTAGGGGCTAAAAAGAATGAGGAAATTACGGTAACTAATATCAGTGGAGACACAGAACTTGCTCACTGTAAGGATGGGCAGTGTAGATATGACAGCAGTTCACAAGAAAATGATCCTCACACCCAGTGGAAGAACAAAAGGCCAGTGAATGTTCAAGCAGCTCATAGAAGATGTGTTTACAACAGAATATCTTCAAATTTATGATGACCTAATTACTGTATGTTTGGGAACAGTCACAACTCTAATGACAAAAAATGTCAGCCTAAACAGGTTTTATGAATGTAGCTAGTTATGTCAGGAGTGTGTTGGAATATCCTCCACTTGCCCGAATGGGGGCAGCTCCAACAACACTCAAGAAGCTCAGCACCATCCAGAATAAAGCAGCCCACTTGATTGACACCACATCCACAACATTCACTCCCTCCGCTGCTGATGCTCAGTAGCAGCAGTGTGTACTATCAGATGCACTGCAGAAATTCACTGAAGATCCTCAGATAACACCTTTCAATCCCACGACCACTTCCATCTACAAGACCAAGGGCAGCAGATACATGGGAACATCACCATCTTCAAGTTCCCCTCCAAGCCACTCACCATTGCTTCACTGTCGCTGGGCTGAACCCTGAAATTCCTTCCATGAGGGCATTGTGGGTCAACTTACAACATTTGGACTGCAGCGGTTCAAGAAGGCAGCTCACCACTACCTTCTCAAGGGCAACCAGGGACAGGCAATAAATGCTGTCCAGCCAATAATGCCCACATCTAACAAATAAATTTTTAAAAATGGTTGTTTTTGACTGGCATGGACATAATGATCTAAAAGGCCTTTTTCTGTACTCTAGATCTCTATGACACTATAAAGGCGGAAGCCTTATAGGAGTAAACATTTCAGGATAGGCTTTGAATCAACCTGAAGACTCCATCAGAGCATACATTGACATGATTGACAATGCAGACTGTTATTCTTTCTTATTTACCAGTTCTAGCGAGGTTAAGGGGTACTGCCATCTTCCACATCTTGACTCACCAATTTCAGCCAGATCTGCAAAGTTTGAAATGGTAACCACTTTCATGTTAGACTGAAGTGTTACAGAGGAGCTGATACAACAGTATCATTGATTAAGTCAGCACTTTGCCATGAATATCAAATCTGGTCATTGCACAAGGAAAAAGTGATAAATTTAGAGTCCAGTTGAATCTTGGGAAAAATTAACACGGTGTCATTTTCGTTGAGCTCAAATTGGATGACTCCTCCCCATAAGATCTAACGGGTTTTTGCATGTTATAATCGCAAACTCGCCTCATTAATTAGGTATCATACCTTCATGATTCTCTGTTTGATTCTAACCCGGTTCTCCCCTCAGCACAGGCGATCATCCTCACCACTGCTGAAACATCCGGGGTTGTCCTGGCACAGGCACTATGTTTAAAAGGCTGTGTTCACCCAGTCAAACACTGGTCATCCCACAATGTCCTGCACAGTCGATTCGGAGTACGGAGGAATTTTCTTATGAGGAGAGGTTGAGTAGATTGTGTTTGTGTTCATTGGCGTTTAGGAGAATTAGAGAAAGCATTAGTGGAACAATCAAGATTCTTACTGGAATCGACAGGCCAGAATGCAGAGTGATGTTTCGCTTTGTGGGAGAGTGTAAGACCAAAGGGCATAATCTCAGATTAAGGGGTTGTCAATTTAAGACAGAGATGAGGAGGAATTTCTTCTCTCAAGGGCTGTGAATCTGTGGAATTCTTTACTACAGAGAGCTATCCCTGCTGGGTCATTAAGTATATAGAGGAGAAGGTAGACAGATTTTTAATCAGTAAAGGAATCAAGGGTTCGGAGGAAAAGGCAAGAAAATGGAGTTGAGGATGATCAGATTATCTCATTGAATGGCAGAGTGGATTAAAGGGTGAATGACCTATTTTTGCTCATATGTCTATGGTCTTTATGTCATTTGCCTCATTTATGACATACATGGGTAAATTGGCATCCTGCAGAAAAGAACTTGTGGATGAGGAGGGCTATCTCTTCCCCCAGGACCAGCAGGGAAGCCTGGTGTGAGGTTGCCACCCGGGTCAGTGCAGTCTCTGCTCTTTGGAGGAATGTCCATCATTACCACAGGAGGTCACTGACCTTCTCTGCTTTTCTATGATACCTGCCACCACCTTCTCTCTGATACCTCACACTCACACTCTGTACTACCTTGAAGCAAGGTTCGTGCTCTACCACTCTCATTGTCGAATGCAATGCTTAGCTCATTTGCTGTCACCCATCCACTCCTGGCCCACCCCAGTCTATGAACTCTGCATGGTCTCTGCACCTTTTACTCAGGACACCTCACCACCTTTCTCAACCTGCACCAGCACTAACAGCTATTTTTATCTCATGCAGTCCCTCCTTTTGTCTTACTTCAGAACAAAATGGTACACAGTAGGACAGAAACATCCAAGACAGATAGTGCATGAAGAATGCTCAAAGTAGCTGACTGACTGTCTCCTATCCCTTGAATTGATCTTGGACATTGCTCAGGTCTTGCTGTATTTAGACCTGGACTGCTTCAGTATCAGAGGAGTTGTGAGTGATGCTGAACATTGCACAATCAGCGGTAAACATCCCCTTGCCTGGTCACATAATGAAGGAAAGGATGTACTTGTAAAAGAAAAGCTGGTAGTTTGCATACAGGTGTAGAAGGCAACACCAAAGACATGTTGGTATTTAGTGCTAGGGCATTTGAATACAAAAATAAATAAATATTTACACATTTGTACAGGACTTTGCTAAGACCACACTTGGATTATGTCATGTAGTTTTAGTCTCTTTATTTGAGGAAGGATGTACCTACGTTGTCAGGAATATAGAGATGGTTCACTTGCTATGGTCCTGGCATGAGAAGGTTGTGTTACAATGGGGGATGAAGTGAATTGAGTCCATATTCTCTGCAACCAAAACATGAATGGTGATCTTATTAGAGCCAAAAAGGGTTCTAAAGGGGCTTGACTAGGTAGACCCAGAAAGATTGTTCCCACTGACTGGGGAATGGAGGATTCGGGAACATAGTGTCAGGATAGTGAACCGATCATTTAGGACTGCAATGAAGAGAAATGTTTGCACGCAGGGTTGTGATTTTTTGGAATTTTGTGGCCCATAGAATTATGGATCAATCATCAAAACTTAGTAAGGCTGAGGCTGACAAACAATTGATGTCTCAGGTACCCAAGGGAAATGGGGAACAGTGTTGGTTAAATGTAATTGAGGCAGATGATCAGTCAGGATCATGTTGCATGGTGTATCAGGCTAAATGAGCTGAATATCCTGCTCCTGCTGCTATGAGTGAAACTTAGGTCCTTCCCCACTGAGCACTATTTGTTCAGTCAGGACTCCTATCAATCATGCTATTGCCAGACAGGGTGAAGGCTGGCCCACTTTTAAATAGATGGCCCTTAGAAAGTACAAAATCCACACATTGGAGATACTGCCACCATACAGTTCTATGAACCTAGGTGGCACAAGTTCGCTGGAATTTTAAGAGACCTGGATTGGGTTGGCACACAGGGCTGCTTAAAATTCCCACTCCACTCTGTTGGAATTTTATAGGGGAGGCATTGGGTAGCCAATCACCATTTTACCAAATCAATTAATGGCCATTGAGGGCTTTTTCTCACCATTTGGGACTTGACCTGCAGCAAGGAGTGTCCACACTATGAGGCAAGCTAGTTGTGGTCTGCTGGAGGGGTTCCTCCTGCTCAAGCACCAAGCAGAAGCCTCCCCTCACAAAGTTGTCCCTGCTCCTTGTGCTCTTCTCTGTCCTGATGATGCCAAACACTCACTCCTCTTACCAGGGCCTGTCAGTCTGCCTTTGAAAAATTCCCTGAGCTTACCTTAATGTTTGGGCCCATAGCATTGATTCTTTAAGACTGCTTGTGTGCCCAGTGTCATGACACTATGGCTTTAAGAGGAATATTTTGTCCTGGTTTTTTTATGAAGAAAGGTTGAGGCAGAAGGACCAAGCAATCTGTTCCAAACCAATAAGGCAAACAACCTGTGAGGCCACAGGAATGATTAAAAAATTTGAAACAATAGAAGCAGCATGAAGCCGTGAAGTGGCGGGAGAGGCAATGGTCTAATGTTATTATCGATGGACCCTAGTTCTAATCCTGCCATGGCAGATGGTGGCAAAAAGTCTGGAATTAAGAGTGTAATGATAACCATGAGTCCATTGCCGATTGTCAGGAAAAACCCATCTGGTTCACTAATGTCCTTTAAGGAAGGAAACTGCCATCCTTACTTGGTCTGGCCTACATGTGACTCCAGATCAATAGCAATGTGGTTGACTCATAACTGCCCTCTGGGAAATTAAGGATGGTAATGAATGCTGGCCTAGCCAGTGACGCCCATGAGCTGTGAACAAAAAATAAATCAGGCTCCCAAAGAACCAGGATAATTGGTTTAGCTTTCAGTAGTTGCTGGGGTTTAAAAGCTGCTCTACATCTCTGCCTGCTACAGCAATACACTTGAATTCTCCCTCTGTCTCAAAGTCCTCTCTTGATTGTCTTTCCTCTTGGACTAGAGAAATGTTTCATGGGAGACAATCTACTTTACTGAATTTGCTTTTGCCAAGGATGTATTTATGGGATGTTAATACCTTGGAACAGCCATTTGGTGGTAGTTAACATATACATTATCTTGTTAAATACTTTTATAGAGTTAGGCTAATTTTTTGTTTTCTTACTTTGTTTGCATTTTAACAATAGTATAAGAATGCAGGGTGTTTTGCTTCAAGCTTGGTAGTTTGACCAGTTGAATTGCATCCAGAACACAATGCCAGATACTTGCCATTAAAAATAAGAAACGTTAGGGTGTAGGCTATGTCTGGTCTATAACACCTGTGGTGCCCACCACTCCTCGTAGCATTGCTGGCCATCTTATGGAGCAACAGCTCTAAGAGAGGTATTTCTTCTCAGCTATGGGACGAACTCTCAGTCTTAGCTGAACACTGAACGAATGGCTGAAAAATAGCTGAGAGGTGATCTAGGCAAGTGGAGGTATGCTCATCTCTGCCATTTCCACCAGTTGGGCAAGGCCACCAGCTGCAAATAAAACTCTGGCCTCTATCTGAAATGGTAAGTGTTTTGCAGGCGATGACTGAGCCATAGAGTCATAGTCATAGATATGTATAGCACGGAAACAGACCCTTCGGTCCAACTCGTCCATTGCCAACCAGATATCCCAACCTAATCTAGTCCCATTTGCCAACACCAAGCCCATATCCCTCTAAACCCTTCCAATTCACATACCCATCCAGATGCCTTTTAAATGTTGTAATTGTACCAACCTCCACCACTTTCTCTGGCAGCTCACTCCAAACATGCACCACTCTTTGGTGAAAAAGTTGCTTCTTAGGTCCCTTTTAAATCTTTTCTTTCTCATCCTAAACATATGCCCTCGGGTTCTGGATTCCCCCACCCCTCATGATTTTATAAAACTCTGTAAGGTCACCCATCAGACTCGGCGCTCCAGGGAAAACAGACCCAGGCTATTCAGCCTTTTTGTGTAGCTCAAACCCTCCAGTCCTACCAAAATCCTTGTAAATCTTTTCTGAACCCTTTCAAGTTTCACAACACCCTTCCGATAGGAAAGAGCCCAGAATTTGCACGCAATATTCAAAAACCATGGTAGTATGAACTATGGGGCACATCCCTATTTGGTTCTCAACCACCAATCACACATGCATAATTCCTCTGGGAGTCTATGTCACTCAAAAATGGATCCTAGCTATCTTTATCCTCTCTAGTCTAGAGGCCAATTTTTCAACTCCAAGCAAGCACTCTATCTGAGTTAAGTGGGCACAGAGCAGCAATTGAATCTTTCTCTCTCATTACTACACCTAACAGTCTGCACAACCCTTAAGGCATCATGGGAGCTAAGTACAAACTCCTGGGAACTGACAAAATAACATTTATTTTAATGGAAGTGATCTTCCTCTTGAAGTTGGGATTCTGCAGTGCACTATAATGGAATTTCTGCCAAGACCAGGGAGAAAAAGACATTTGTTATAATGAGAGATTTGGAAGTACAAAGCTTGTAATAATGTTATTCTATTGTGTGTGGAAGATTAGTCTTCTAACATTTCTTCGCTGGTCTTTAGGGGAAATTGGATTGACAATACTCGCTGTACTGCTTGAGTGAAGCATTAAAAAACATGAAAAACGAGGGACAATCTTCTGGATTGAATGAAATACTGTGCTGAATCAAGGTTCCCAAGTAGTATAAGGGACTGAAAGCAGCTTGTGCCCTGGGATTTTGTACATGTCTATTAGGCATCGACGATATAAATCGGAAAAATGTAACTGTGTGAAAAGGCTTATGTAAGTAATCAGGGGATTTGTAGCACTTTTGGTGATTACAAACTCACAATGGTGAATACTACAGCTTCAAGCTCCAGTGTTACCTGCTCCTCTGTGCACTTGGGTATACACAGCTGGTAGACTGAACACAAAAGGCAGCTTTTTTCCAAATAAAAGAGGGAAGAATGAGGATTGAAGGGAACTTGATCTGATCTCTTTCCATTCCAAAGTGATGAGCTTACCCTAGCCAATGCCAATAAAGCTGAATAACATGAGAAATTTCACATCAATGACTGTTGCCAAACAGATATTAGTGGAATGTTGATATTCTCTGTGGTTTACTATTTACAATGTAATCTAATGGGATTAGACTGGGGCCAGAACCCTGTGTAATCGAGCTAGTTTTCTTTTCTATGACATTAAAGTATGAAAATGCAATTCCTTTTCCAACTACAAAATTTCTCAGAAAATGAAACTTTCTAACATAAACATTTTACAGCAAATGTTTGATTTATGACAATTTTGATTGATTTTATTTACTGATCTGCCAGTTGCTTTAGTAAAGAATGTATTTATTTTTATTTGTGGAGTTTAGGATAAGGGTAAACAGCGATGTTGTGTTGAGTCTGATTTTCCTGGATTTCATATGCTCAAAATTCTCTGACACCTTCAAAAGATGAGTGAAAATAGAAAATAAATTAAGCAAGTTTTGGTTGTTATGATTATACATGGTAAGTCCGTGAAGTACTTTGCAGTGCAACAATTCAATCAGAGTGGGTATTTGGGCTAAATTTAGAGTAATTAGACCTGCTTTATTTGTTTCTCAAAGATGAAAATCACATAACACCACATTATAGTCCAACAGGTTTATTTGAAAGTACAAGCTTTCAGAGCGCTGCTCCTTCATTAGGTAGTAGTGGGACAGGATACATAGGACACCGAATTTATACATTGCGTCAGTTGTATGACACTTTGATCTTTTACTTACAAATTCTGTGTCCTATTTATCCTGCCCTACGAGCTATCTGATAAAGAAGCAGCGCTCTGCAATCTTGTACTTCCAAATAATACCTGGTGTCTTGTGATTTTCAACTTTGTCCACCCCAGTCCAACACTGGCACCTCCACATCATATTTGTTTCTCCTACAGCCAATGAACAGACAGACAGGGAGAGCAATGGAGTGGTAGGAGGGTTGGTGCTCACTCATCAACTGTTTTGTAAATGACTCATCTTTCTTGTTTTGCTCTTGCCTGAAGTTGGCAGAAGGGTCAATATGTGGGAGGCATTTCAACTTTCTGCCCAAGTGGAAGGCAGGCAATGAGGATAAACCATTGGTTATCAACACTGCTTGAACCGGAGCTCTGCAATTTGCACCTGACTGACAAGTTGAAACAACACCATATTTCAATTATTCAGACAGTGACAATTTACATTCAATTTTCCAGTGTGAATAATGAATATGCAACAGTTCTTTTTTGTTTCATCCATATAAATTTGTCCCCAGGCTTGTTTGGTTGCACTATTCAATAGAAGATCCCTTGAAGGAATCACTGGGGGCTGCTTCTAGAAACATTACTTTTTAACATGCCTTTATTATGAGGTTGGGAAGAGAACAACACATCCGGACTCCACACTAAGTGTCCTGGCAGTTGCCAACCACTGCCTCACATCACCTCAAACACCCAAGATTTTACCATGAGCTTGGTGCCTCTTGGGACTGGCAAGTTGTCTCTGAGGGCTTTCACTGACATCGTAAACTCACCAGCATTGACCAAATGAAGCCAGAAGATCAATTTGTCCTGGTCCTGCGAACAGTTTGGTGAGGCACATGCAGAATGTGCTGCCTCAGGGAAAGATTCTGCCCTAACCTTTTGCTGCCGAGGTGTTATCAATCCAGATTTACTAAATGAGTTCTAACTTGAACACCAGCTGCTCGTATGGGATATGAACTTATTCTTTGAGAACATTAATTTTAGCTTACTAGCCTGGTCATATACCATCTACTCACCCTCTATCTTGTTTGACATTTGATCTTGTCACAACAGTGATAAAATATTAAAAATCACACAACACCAGGTTATAGTCCAACAGGTTTAATTGGAAGCACACTAGCTTTCGGAGCGTCACTCCTTCTCCTGATGAAGGAGCGACGCTCCGAAAGCTAGTGTGCTTCCAATTAAACCTGTTGGACTATAACCTGGTGTTGTGTGATTTTTAACTTTGTACACCCCAGTCCAACATCGGCGTCTCCAAATCGTGATAAAGTATGGACTATAAATTTCAATTTCCATCATATGATTTTAATAGCTGAGACTTTCATGGACAAGCATGTTTTCAAAATGGAAAAACATTGCTTAAGAATTGCCACAGTAAACCCTGACTACAGATGGAAAGAATCTTCATCAAATCTGTCTGACTGAAATTAGCATTCTTAATATTGTACACTGACGAAGGGAAAGCAGAAACACTGAACACAACGGCAACATACACTGCAAGGTTCAGATACCCCCACATTCCTGATGAAGGGCTTATGCTCGAAATGTTGACTCTCCTGCTCTTCAGGTGGTGCCTGACCTGCTGTGCTTTTCCAGCACCACTCTTATTGACTCTGATCTCCAGCATCTGCAGTCCTTACTTTCTCCAACTGTCAGGCTGAGTTAGGATAAAAAATGTCCTGCAATTCTTTTGCTTAGAGATTGGTTTCAGTTGTTGTGGAGAATGTAATCGTGATGGTGCGTTTGGTTCAAAGAAGGAAACTGTTTAGTTGATGCTGGGAGTGAAGTCAAATGGGGAGTGACCGAGCATTGGCAGAAAAGATATAATGAAAAGATTGGTCTTTTATGAGGTGCCAGCTGTGTCTTACCTTTGTGTCATAAAGTTGTGGATTCAAGTCTCTTTCCAGGGATTTAAGCACAAAATCCAGTCTGACATTCCAGTGTAGTACTGAGACAGTGCTACACTGCTGGAGATACTTTTCTGGACTGAAATGAGGCACCTTCTGCCTGGTGAGTATAGAAAAGTCAATCCTGCAATTTTGATGGGGCTCAAGGAAAGCTAACCCTTGTGTCCTGGCCAGTCAACCTACATCGGTTACTTTCTGTGTGACTTTCAGTGATGCAGTGGTAATAATAATGTGACAATAAGAGGCTTTAAAATGTGTATTTAATCCTGGTTTGTCTTATGAAGGAAGGTTGAGACAGAGGTGTGAGCAATCTGCTCAAAGCCAATAAAGTAAACAGCTTGTGAAGCCTTTGGTTGTTATTTAAAGTTGGAACAATAGAAGCAGCCTGAATGGGTGGGGTCAAGCTCCCACAGTGCCAGGAGTTTTAGTTTTAGCTTTCTGCTGTTGTTGGGGTCTTGAAGGTGGATGTGAATCTCTTATTCCTCTCTCTGTTACAGCTAAAAGCTATATGTGAGACAATGTATTTTATTGAATGTGCCTTTACCAAGGGTGTGTTTATTGGATGTTACTATATTGGAACAGTTATTTAGCGGTAATTATTATATATTGTTTGCTAAGCATTTTGAGAGTTACAGTTAAGCCAACTCTTTACTTTGATCTTCATTTTGGCTGAATTGTAACTATAGTTTAAAATAAAATGTGATTTCCTTGAAGTCAAGAAGTTTGCCCAATGGAATTGCATCTGGAATGCAATGCCTTACACTTACCTTTAAAAATAAGCAAAAGTTACAACCTAGGCTATCTTCTTAATATATTTTGTGGGGCTTTGATCTGGTCCATTACAATAAACAATCCAGTAACTCTGGGATGAGTTCAAATTCCAAATGACACATTAGTTATAAGAAGCTAGCCTCATGGGAAAATCATTGTTAACTCTTGTAAACAATTCATCTGGTTCGCTAATGTCCTTCAGGGAAGCAAATATCTGCCATCCTTGTGTAATCCCTTGCATGCATGGGAGATGTACCCATCAAAGGTGGTATAGAACTCTCCAATTTGCTACAAAACAATGGTTTTACACTAATTTTCTAGGTGCTTTATTTTTTTACAAAGAAACATACAGTATGGTGAAAATTGATGGGAAACCAGAGAATTGGGAAGCCTTTAAAACCCAGCAGAGGACAACTAAAGAGAAATAACATTGGAGAAAATGAAATATGAGGGTAATATAAAAGTAATATAAAAGAAGATTGCAAGAGTTTTTATAGATATATAAGGTAAGGGAAGAGGCATGAGACATTGGAATGCTGGCAAATGAGGCTGAGGAAGTAGTAACGGATAAGACAGAAATGGTGGAGGAACTGAATGGGTACTTTGCATCAGTTTTCACAGTGGAAGATCCCAGAAACATATTTAAAATTATGTAAGCAATAGATAGGGTAGAAGCAAGGAGGTTATTTCCATTGGTGAGTGAAACTAGAACTAGGGGGCATTGCATCAAAATAAGGTGAAGCAGATTTAGAAACAGTAAGGACTGCAGATGCTGGAAGTCAGAGTCAATAGATGTGACCAGCAATTTTCCTGCTCCTTGGATGCTGTCTGACCTTCTGTGCTTTTCCAAATTTGGAACTTAGTTGAGGAGGAACTCCTTTACCCAAAAAGTTGTGAATCTATGGAATTTCCTGCCCAGTGATGTAGTTGAGGCTACCTTGTTTTAAGGCAAATATATACTTTTGAACAGTAAAGGAATTAAGCTTTATGGTGAGTGGGCAGAAAAGTGGAGCTGATTCCACAAAAAGATCAGCCATGATCTTATTGAATGGAGGAGCAAACTTGACGGGCCAGTTGGCCCACTCCTACTCTTATTTCTTATGCTTTATGCTCTTATATTAGAACTTCAAATGAGTGAGGGGGGCAGAGTTGAGTGTAATGGCCATCACTAAGGAGAATGCGCTGGGGAAGGTGAAAGGTCTGAAGTTGGATAAATAGTCTGGACCAGGTGGATTACATCTCAGACTTCTGAAGGAGATAGCTGAGGATATTGTGGAAGCATTGATGGTGATCGTTCAGGAATCACAGGAATCAGAAAGGTTCCCAAAGGACTGGAAAATGGCTAATGTAACACCCCTGTTTAAGAAGGGAGGGAGGCAGCAAACAGGAAACTATGGGCTGGTTAGCATGACATTGGTGGCTGGTAAGATTTTAGAGCTCATTATTAAGGATCAGGTTGCAGAATACATGGTAAAATAGGGCTGAGTTAGCACAACTTTGTTGAGGGGTGGTGATGCCAAACAAATTTGTTAGAATTCTCCGAGGAGGTAACGAGCAAATTAGACAAAGGAGAGTCAGTAGATGTTATCTACTGAAGACCTTTGACAAGATATTGCACAGGAATAAGACAAAAATCCATGTTGTTGGGAGGCAAGGTACTGACAAGGATAGAGGATTAGCTAACCGGTAGAAGGCAGAGAGTTGTCTTTATCAGGGGTCTTTTTCAGGATGATCGCTGGTGACTTCTGAAGTTCCACAGGGCATTCCATTGGGACTACAACTATTCAGATTATACATTAATGATCTTGATGAAGGAACTGAGGGTATTATTGCTAAAGTTTGCAAAGGTTTCAAAGATAGGTAGAGGGAAAGGGAGTATTGAGGAAGCGGAGAGGCTGTGAATGACTTGGACAGGCTAAAACAATAGGCAAAGAAGTGGCAGATGCCATATAATGTGGGAAAGTGTAAGGTTATGCAGTTTGGTAGGAAGGATAGTGGCATAGACTGTTTTCTAAATGGGAAAAGGCTTCAGAAATCTGAAACACAAAGGGACTTGGGAATCAGAATTCAGGATTGTCTTCAAGTTAACATAGGTTCAGTTTGAAGTTAGGAAGACAAATACAATGTTAGCATTCATTTCAAGAGGGCTAGAAAACAAGAGCTGAAATGTACTTCTGGGGTTATATAAAGTTGTGGTCAGACTGCATTTGGAATATTGTGAGCAGTTCTGGGCCCCATATCCAAGGAAGCATGTCCTGGTATTGGATTGTGTCCAGAAGAGATTTACAAGAATGACCCAGGGGATGAAGGCCTTGACACATAAGGAGCAGTTGAGGACTCTGAGCCTGTATGCATTTAGGGTTAGAAAGTAGAGGGGGAAATCTGATTGAAACTTACAGAACACCGCGATGCCTGGGTAGAGTGGCTATGGAGATGATGTTTCCACTAGTAGGAGAGACTAAAACCCAAGGGCACAGCCTCAGAGTGAACCGAAGACCCTTAAGAACAGAGATAAGGAGGAATTTCTTCAGGGAGAGGGTGGTTAATCTGTCGCACTCATTCCTGCAGAGGGCTGTGGAGGCCCAGTCATTAGTGTATTTAAGACACAGGTACATAGGTTCTTGATTAGAAAGGGGATCAAGGGTTATGGCGAGAAATCAGGAGAATGGGGTTGAGAAAAATATCAGGCAAAAATGAGGACTGCAGATGCTGGAAACCAGAGTTTAGATCAGAGTGGTGCTGGAAAAGCACAGCAGGTCAGGCAGCATCCGAGGAGCAGGAAAATCGATGACGGCTTTTGCCTGAAACATCGATTTTCCTGCTCCTCGGATGCTGCCTGACCTGCTGTGCTTTTCCAGCCCCACTCTGATCTAAAACTGAGAAAAATATCAGCCATGATTGAATAGCGGAGCAGACTGAATGGGCTAAATGATCTGATTCTCTCACAAAGAGGTTACACCTTTACACACTCACCTCTAATCAATAACGTTCATTCTACTCTAACTCCAAGTGAGTATACCCTGACCATATTATCGAAAGATATTCAAATCTGTATGCAAGAGTATTCAATCAAATCATTACATGTTGACATGAGCATATTATCCAATCAAATCATTATGTGTTCATATCCACTACTGTGAGTATTATCAAACTCTTTGCTGCCCTTTTATCCCCTTTCAGGTGAATCTGGTCAGTATGTAAGTTCAGAACCATAGCAATGTGATTCATTTTTAAAATACCTTGGGAAATAGCCCAAGCCATTCAGTTGTATCAACCTGCTACAATGATACACCACACAGCATCAATCTAAGTCAAAGAAAGGAGGTCTAAGTTCATATTAAAGATACTTTCCATCATGTTGTATCACTGTGCAAAACAGGATAGACTTTGAATAGATCTAGTAACGGCAGCACAATTATATTCGACTTTCCAAACATAGATTGGGACTGCCATAGTGTCGAGGGTTTAGATGGAGAGGAATTTGTTAAGCGTGTACAAGACAATTTTCTGATTCAGTATGTGGATGTACCTAATAGAGAAGGTACAAATCTTGACCTACTCTTGGGAAATAAGGCAGGGCAGGTGACTGAGGGTTTCTACAAATAGGTTATGGACAAGAGGGTAACTAGAGAGAGAATAGGGCCCCTCAAAGATCAGCAAGGCGGCCTTTGTGTGGAGTCGCAGAAAATGGGGGAGATACTAAACGAAAATTTTGCATCTGTATTTACTGTGGCATAGGATATGGAAGATATAGATTGTAGGGAAATAGATGGTGACATCTTGCAAAACATCCAAATTACAGAGAAGAAAGGGCTGGATGTCTTGAAATGCATAAAAGTGGATAAATCCTCAGGACCTGATCATGTGTACCCGAGAACTCTGTGGGAAGCCAGAGAGGTGATTGCTAGGCCTCTTGCTGAGATATTTGTATCATCAATAGTCACAGGTGAGGTGCCAGAAGACTGGAGGTTGTCTAATGTAGTGCCACTGTTTAAGAGGGGTGGTAAGGACAAGCCAGGGAACTATAAACCAGTGAGCCTGACGTCGGTGGTGGGCAAGTTATTGGAGGGAATCCTGAGGGACAGGTTGTACATGTATTTGGAAAGGCAAGGACTGATTAGGGATAGTCAACATGGCTCTGTGCGTGGGAAATCATGTCTCACAAACTTGATTGAGTTTTTTGAAGAGGTAACAAAGAGGATTGATGAGGGCAGAGCAGTAGATGTGATTCTATACGGATTTCAGTAAGATGTTCAACAAAGTTCCTCATAGGAGACTGATTAGCAAGGTTAGATCTGACGGAATACAGGGAGAACTAGCCATGTGGATACAAAACTGACTCAAAGGTAGAAGATAGAGGGTGATTGAGGAGGGTTGTTTTTCAGACTGGAGGCCTGTGACCAGTGGACTGCCACAAGGATCGGTGCTGGGTACTCTACTTTTTGTCATTTACATAAATGATTTGGATGCAAGCATAAGAGATACAGTTAGTAAGTTTGCAGATGACACCAAAGTTGGAGGTGTAGTGCACAGCGAAGAGGGTTACCTCAGATTATATCTCTATGACTCTATAACTGCAATCTGGCCCAGCATATCCCCCATTCTTTTCTTCCCATCAAGCCATTGATCAACCCGAGTTCAATGAAGAATGCAAGAAGCCTGCTAAGTGAAGCTCCAATCATACCTAAAATTGAGGTCTCAACCTGGTGTCGATAGAACACAAGACCACCTGCTTCCCAACAGCAGAAACGTCATGCAACAGAGAACATGAAGTGATCTCACAACAAATGGATCAGATTTTGGTCTGCAGCCCTGCCACAACAAACCTTGAATAGTGGGGGACAATTAAGCAACAAACAGGTGCAGGAGGCTCCACAAATGTTGCCATCCTAAATGACAGGGGAGCCCAGCATTTCAGTGCCAAAACCAAAACTGAAGAATCTGTATTCATCTTCAGACCGTGATGCTGTGATACACAGCCACTTCCTAAGGTTCCCAGTACCATAGATGCCAGTCTTCAGTTGATTTGATTCATTCCATGACAGCTGAAGGTGCTGGATACGACAAATGCTATGGGCTCTGACAGCATTCCAGAAATAAACTTGAAGTATTAAAAACTTGAGTTCTAACTAACTTGTTCCAGTGCATCTACAACATGGTCAGCCACCTAAAGTCATAGAGTCTAAGAGATGTACAGCACGAAAACAGACCCTTCGGTCCAACCCGTCCATGCCGACAAGATATCCCAATCCAATCCAGTCCCACCTGCCAGCCCCCGACCCATATCCCTCCAAACCCTTCCTATTCATATACCCATCCAATTGCCTCTTAACTGTTGCAATTGTACCAGCCTCCACCACTTCCTCTGGCAGCTCATTCCATACACGTACCACCTTCTGCATGAAAAAAGTTGCCCCTTAGGTCGCTTTTATATCTTTCCCCTCTCACCCTAAACCTATGCCCTCTAGTTCTGGACTCCTTGACCCCAGGGAAAAGACTTTGCCTATTTATCCTATCCATGCCCCTCATAATTTTGTAAACCTCTATAAGGTCACACCTCAGCATCCGACGCTCCAGGGAAAACAGCACCAGCCTGTTCAGCCTCTCCCTATAGCTCAATTCCTCCACCCTGGCAACATCCTTGTAAATCTTTTCTGAACCCTTTCAAGTTTCGCAACATCTTCCCAATAGGGAGGAGACCAGAATTGCAAGCAATATTCCAAGAGTGGCCTAACCAATGTCCTGTACAACCACAACATGACCTCCCAACTCCTGGATTCAATACTCTGACAAATAAAGGAAAGCTTACAAACACCTTCTTCACTATCCTATCTACCTGCGACTCCATTTTCAAGGAGCTATGAACCTGCACTCCAAGGTCTCTTTGTTCAGCAACACTCCCTCAGACCTTACCATTAAGTGTATAAGTTCTGCTAAGATTTGCTTTCCCAAAATGCAGCACCTCGCATTTATCTGAATTAAACTCTATCTGCCACTTCTCAGCCCATTGGGCCATCTGGTCCAGATCCTGTTGTAATCTGAGGTAACCCTCTTCGCTGTCCACTATACCTCCAATGTTGGTGTCATCTGCAAACTTACTAACTGTACCTCTTATGCTCACATCCAAATCATGTATATAAATGACAAAATGTAGAGGACCCAGCACCGATCCTTGTGGCACTCCACTGGTCACAGGCCTCCAGTCTGAAAAACAACCCTCCATCACCACCCTCTGTCTTCTACCTTTGAGCCAGTTCTGTATCCAAATGGCTAGTTCTTCCTGTATTCTGTGAGATCTGACCTTGCTAATCAGTCTCCCATGGAGAACCTTGTTGAATGCCTTACTGAAGTCCATATAGGTCACATCTACTGCTCTGCCCTCATCAATCTTCTTTGTTACTTCTTCAAAAAACTCAATCAAGTTTGTGAGACATGATTTCCCACCACAAAGCCATGTTGACTATCCCTAATGAGTCCTTGCCTTTCCAAATACATGTACATCCTGTCCCTCAGGATTCCCTCCAACAACTTGCCCACCACCGACGTCAGGCTCACTGGTCTATAGTTCCCTGGTTTGACTTTACTGCCCTTCTTAAACAGTGGCACCACTTTTGCCAACCTCCAGTCTTCCGGCACCTCACCTGTGACTATCGATGATACAAATATCTCAGCAAGAGGCCCAGCAATCACTTCTCTGGCTTCCCACAGAGTTCTCGGGTACACCTGATCAGGTCCTAGGGATTTATCCACCTCTATGCGTTTCAAGACATCCAGCCCTTCCTCCTCTGTAATTTGGACATTTTCAAGATGTCACCATCTATTTCCCTACAGTCTATATCTTCCATATCCTTTTTCACAGTAAATACTGATGCAAAATATTCATTTAGTATCTCCCCCATTTTCTGTGGCTCCACATAAAGGCCGCCTTGCTGATCTTTGAGGGGCCCTATTCTCTCCCTAGTTATCCTTTTGTCCTTAATATATTTGCAAAAACCCTTTGGATTCTCCTTAATTCTATTTGCCAAAGCTATCTCATGTCCCCTTTTTGCCCTCCTAATTTCCTTCTTAAGTATACTCCTACTTCTTTTATACTCTTCTAAGGATTCACTCGATCTATCCTGTCTATAGCTGACATATGCTTCCTTCTTTTTCTTAACCAAACTCACAATTTCTTTCGTCATCCAGCATTCCCTCTAACTACCAGCCTTTCCTTTCACCCTAACAGGAATATACTTTTTCTGGATTCTTATTATCTCATTTCTGAAGGCTTCCCATTTTCCAGCTGTCCCTTTACTTGTGAACATCTACCCCCAATCAGCTTTCGAAAGTACTTGCCTAATACCGTCAAAATTGGCTTTTCTCCAATTTAGAACTTCAACTTTTAGATCTGGTCTATCCTTTTCCATCACAATTTTAAAATGAATAGAATTATGGTCGCTGGCCCTAAAGTGCTCCCCCACTGACACCTCAGTCACCTGCCCTGCCTTATTTCCCAAGAGTAGGTCAAGTTTTGCACCTTTTCTTGTCGGGACATCCACATACTGAATCAGAAAATTGTCTTGTACACACTTAACAAATTCCCCTCCATCTAAACCTTTAACACTGTGGCAGTCCCAGTCTATGTTTGGAAAGTTAAAATCCCCTACCAAAACTACCCTATTATTCTTACAGATAGCTGAGATCCCCTTACAAGTTTAAAAGCAAATTACTGCGGATGCTGGAATCTGAAACCAAAAGAGAAAATGCTGGAAAATCTCAGCAGGTCTGGCAGCATCTGTAAGGACTCTAACTGACCCTTTGTCAAAGCTTTGACAAAGGGTTAGTTAGACTCGAAACGTCAGCTCTTTTCTCTTCTTACAGATGCTGCCAGACCTGCTGAGATTTTCCAGCATTTTCTCTTTTGGTCTCCTTACAAGTTTGTTTCTCAATTTCCCTCTGACTATTAGGAGGTCTATAATGCAATCCCAATAAGGTGATCATCCCTTTCTTATTTCTCAGTTCCACCCAAATAACTTCCCTGGATGTATTTCTGGGAATATCCTCCCTCAGCACAGCTGTAATGCTATCCCTTATCAAAAATGCCACTCCCCCTCCTCTCTTGCCTCCCTTTCTATCCTTCCTGTAGCATTTGTATCCTGGAAAATTAAGCTGCCAGTCCTGCCCATCCCTGAGCCATGTTTCTGTAATTGCTATGATATCCCAGTCCCGTGTTCCGAACCATGCCCTGAGTTCATCTGCCTTCCCTGTTTGGCCCCTTGCATTGAAATAAATGCAATTTAATTTATTAGTTCTACCTTGTCCCAGCCTGCCATGACCGTTTGACTCACTTCTGTTCTCAACTGTATCAGTCTCAGATTGATCTCTTTCTTCACTATCTGCCTGCGTCTCAGCCCCCCCCACCTTACTAGTTTAAATCCTCTCGAGCAACTCTAGCAAATTTCCCTGCCAGTATATTAGTCCCCTTCCAATTTAGGTGCAATCCGTCCTTCTTGTACAGGTCACTTCTACCCCAAAAGAGATTCCAATGATCCAAAAATGTGAATCCTTCTCCCATACACCAGCTCCTCAGCCATGCATTCATCTGCTCTATCCTCCTATTCCTGCCCTCACTCGCTCGTAGCACTGGGAGTAATCCAGATATTACTACCCCTTGAGGACCTCCTTTTTAAAGTTCTGCCTAACTCTCTATAATCTCCCTTCAGAATCTCAACCTTTTCCCTTCCTATATCATTGGTTCCAATGTGGACAATGACCTCTTGCTGTCCCGTCTCCGCCGTGAGAACATTCTGCACCGTCTCTGAGACATCCTTGATCCTGGCACCAGGGAAACAACACACCATTCTGCTTTTTCTCTGCTGGCCACAGAAATGTCTGTCTGTACCTCGGACTATAGAATCCCCTAACACAATTGATCTCTTGGGAAGCCGACGTACCCCTCATTGCATTAGAGCCAGTCTCAATACCAGAAATTTGGCTGTTCATGCTACGTTTCCCTGATAATCCATCACCCCCTACATTTTCCAAAACAGCAAACCTGTTTGAAATGGGTATATCCACAAAAGACTCCTGCCCTAGATGCCTACCTCTCTTACCTTTCCTGGCGTTAACCTATTTGTGTAACTGTATCTGAGACTTTCCCCCATTCCTACAACTGCCATCCATCACATACTGTTGCTGTTGCAAATTCCTCATTGCTTCTAACTGTCTCTCCAATCGATCCACTCGATCTGATAAGATTCGCATCCAACAGCATTTATGACAGATATAATCCGCAGTAACCCTTAAACTCTCTTTAAACTCCCACATCTGACTAGAAGTACATATCACTGCAAAGGCCATTTTTGCTCCTTCACAATCTACAGACCCAGAAAATAACACCGTCTTAGTCCTCTACAAAACACTGCACCAGGTTAAATTAATAGTTATGGCTTATATTTTAAGTTTAATCAAGAGACTTATCTCCAAAAACATATAATCAAGAAAGAACCCATTGTACTCACAACTGCAGCCTTTCTATTGGACAGACTTAAAACAACGATTAACTTATCTGATTCTGTGTTGTGTGCCCAAACAGGTTCCTCCAAGATTAGTTGTGAAATTCACTGTTTGTTAATTTTCCCAGATGCACTCCAATGTCCAGCAATACATGAATTCTCTCTCTCTCTCCTGTGCCTGACAATGTGGAAAGTTGCTTAAAATGTGTTGCTGGAAAAGCGCAGCAGGTCAGGCAGCATCAAGGGAACAGGAGAATCGACGTTTCGGGCATAAGCCCTTCTACAGCTTATGCCCGAAACGTCGATTCTCCTGTTCCTTTGGTGCTGCCTGACCTGTTGCGCTTTTCCAGCAACACATTTTTAAGCTCTGATCTCCAGCATCTGCAGTCCTCACTTTCTCCTAATGTGGAAAGTTGTCCTGGTATATCCTGTACACTAAATGGAGGTTGAATCCAACCCAGAAAATTACCTTCCTATCAGGCTAATCTTGATCATTTGCAAAGTGATAGGCAGGGTTGTTGACGATGCCATCAAGCAGTATTGCTTAGCAATAACCCACTCACTAATGTGCAGGTTGCATTCTGCTGAGGCCGGTCAATTTAGGACCTCATTACAGCTTGTTCCAAACATGGACAAACCAGCTGAATATTAAAGATGAAGTGAGAGTAATTGAGTGTTGGAGATGAGGCATCAATTCTTACAATTTCTCTTGAGGGAAGAAAACAGTTGTCCTTACCTAGCCTGAC
Source organism: Chiloscyllium plagiosum (assembly GCF_037043375.1). Taxonomy (NCBI): domain Eukaryota; kingdom Metazoa; phylum Chordata; class Chondrichthyes; order Orectolobiformes; family Hemiscylliidae; genus Chiloscyllium; species Chiloscyllium plagiosum. The sequence continues at coordinate 26,189,857 of NW_028270150.1, forward strand.
CTCATATGACTCCAGACCCACAACAATATGGTTGACTCTTAATTGTCCTCTGGGTAATTAGGGATGAGCAATAAATGCTGATCAGTGATGCCTACATCCTGTGAATGATTTTAAAAAACTATACTAATAACGTGGATGCAAGAATAGAATATACTACAGCCAAATTTGTAAATCACACTAACATAGGTTGGAAAGCTAGTTGGAATGAAGAAATAAAAATCTTATAAATGGATATGGATTGGTAGATGAATGGGACAAAATTTGGCGAATGGAATTTAACGAGTGGATAAGTATAAGATTACCCATTTTGGTTGGATGAATAAAAAAGGCAATTTATTATCTAAATGGAGGGAAACTTCAAAATGCTTTAGTGCAGAGAGATCTGGTGTCCTCATGCATGAGTCACAGCCATTCTGCTATAACGAACGATTCGTTAATGCGAATTCACTATAATGTGATTGACGAATTGGGAACTTTGTTTCTATAGTGCGAACTTATAAAGTGTGTACTGTTTATATTGCAGTTCTGGCCCCATTAGTTTAAATGGTGTTGCTATTACATGATTTTTTTTATAACATGTGATTGCACAGAACAGAACTACCACGTTATAGGAGAACTGATGAAACACAGCTATAGCAAGTAATATGGAAGGCAAATGGAATTTTAGTGTGAATGGAAATAAAAGTAGTGAAGTGTTGATATAATTATACAAGGCATTGGTGAGACTGAGATTGTGAACAGTTTTGGTTCTTATTTGAGGAAGAATGGCATTGTGTTGGAGGTAATTCAGAGAAGGTTCACTAGTTAGTTCGAGAGATGAAAGGTTTGTATTCAATAGAGTTCAGAAGGATGAGACAATATCTAATTGAGGAAGATAAGATAAATAAGAGGATGGACAAGGTGGAGGTAGATTAGATGCACCCCATTGTGGGGCAATCTTGAATGAGAGATAATACAAACAGGAAGTGCTGGGAAATTCAGCAGGACTAGCAACATCAGCAGAGAGAGGAGCAGAGTTAATGCATTGAAACCAGTGACCCTTTGTCAGAACACTGGATTTGAAACTTAATAGCACTGTTGATCACATCTTCCATCATTTTACTGATGAATGAGACTGGACTGATGGGCAGCAATTGGGCAGGTTAGCTTTGTCCTGGATAATTTTCACATTGTTGGATAGATGCCAGTGTTGTAGCTGTACTGGAAGAGCTTGGCTAGGGGAGCAGGAAGCTCTGAAGCTCAAGTCTTCAGTATAATGCTGGAATGTGTCAGCCTTATTTCTTGCACTTAAATGTTGAGCTCCTCCATCATTGGGGATTGGGATTTGTTCAATTTGAGTTGTTCAAGTGAGTTGTACAATTGTCTGACATCATTTCCAATTGGATGCCTGTTGTGGGTCTGCCTGTTTCTTTCTCCTGTCTTTGAATATCATATTAATACCTTGGCACTAGCTCCTATGTCACTAATAGGTTTTAAAATGCCTCAACCTGCATTTTCAGGACACGTAATCATAATGATTGTAAAAATGTATGATCAATGTAGTTGATAGGTTTAGGGTGAGATGGAAAAGATAGAAAGGGGACCGAAGGGGCAACTTTTTCACACAGAGGGTGGTATGTGTATGGAATGAGCTGCCAGAGGAAGTAGTGGAGGCTGGTACAATTGCAACATCAAAAAGGCATCTGGATGGGTATATGAATAGGAAAGGTTTGGAGGGATAGGGTCAGGTGCTGGCAGGTGGGACTAGATTGGGTTGGGATTGCTGCTCGGGATGGCTTGGACCAAAGGGTCTGTTTCCATGCTGTACATCTCTATGACTCTAAGACTCTATAACATGGTGTGTAAGGGTATGCACTTGGAAAGCCAGGTCATCATCTGAAATTTGCTTTTCGCTGGGTTGATTCTAAATGTTAGAACGGATATGTTTACATTTGGGCATATTCTAACACTTTCCTTGTTGTCAGTGTTTTGGTGTTGTATAGTCTTGTTGGTCACCTGTGTTTTCTTCTGGAGTCTGACTTTGCCTTTGGAACCAAATTATCTACACATGCATACCCAGTGTTCCTTAATGCCACATGCTTTACCGATATCCAGTTCGATAGATTGTAGGTAGATGTGTTAAGCGTGGGCGCATCTGTTATAGATCTTGTTGGTTTGATACACTTTGCCGACTGTAGTTATGGTATTGGTTGCACCTGAAGTATATAAATAGAGTTGGCTTGCTACTATAGCTCCATAGTTGCATCTACCGCCAATTAATGTGTGAAAGATATGGCCTATTTTCTTGGCCACATGATCTTTTCTAAAGGTATCAGTTAACATAGAGGCAATGACTGATGCATTGAGCCTGTCTGAGTGTTCCCCTTTGAAAAAAAAACACACTTATGCCCTTTAATATGGTTCTACCACAACCTGATCATTTGACTCTTGGAGATGCTGTCTGTTTAACATGAGTTGGAATCAGTTCATCCTGAAATGATTTCTTTTTAACTCAAATCTGTCTTTAAGTTCCTTATAGATCTTTTCTGTATCTTTCTGATCATCCATGGAAAAACCAGAGGTCTTATTTCAGTGAAGCTAAACCAGAGGTCTTATTTCAGTGAAGCTCTCCTAGCTGATGGTTAGAACGATTTCAGAGCTGCTTTCTCAGGATAATTTATCAGTTGATTTGTAAAATAAAACTTCATAAGTTTTTTACATAGCAGCAATTCAGTACAGATATCATCCTGTCCAGCCTGTAATGAAATGTTTGCCATAAATGTGTTTTTGAAGAGCTTTGCATTTTTAAAAAAAAGGAGTGCAATGCTGCAAAAAGAAATGGGTTATTCCTTTTATTGAGTTTGCTTTGCTTTAATTTTGTTTTCCATACCTTTTCCTCTTGCCCCTTCTTACCTAGCCTTAAGTGCCTATAAGAATGCTGTTTTAGGAACTGTAGCCTTTTAGGTCAAAAATTAATGAGTTGTTGTTGTGGGTTTCGGCCTCTAGATGATCTTTTACATGCAATAAGGAATGGTATTGTCACATAGGCTTCCCTTTACTTTGGAAAAGCAAAATTGTCAAATCAAATGACTGTGTGCACACATCAGCTTTACCTCTACTGTAAGGACCATTCAATTTGTTTAAAAATTTGGAATGCCTAAGTGTCTTTAAGGAGAGATAGGCCTTCTAATGTGAAAAAAACTGAGATTTTAATCTGAAAGAAATTAACTTTGTTTTGTGGTTGTTCAATGTCCATCTACAGGTATACGGGGGGTATTAATAAAAGCTGACGCTGCTGGTTTGTTTGAATTCTTTGACTTCCAGAGCTGTTGTCTAATTGATCTTCAGTGAGGTTTTCCCATATCTGTCACTGAGATCTTGGGCTTGTTTCTTCATAAATAGCTGCCACTGCTACCTATTGTGTGGGTTTTACCTCCAGCGTGGTATCTTCATGAAAGCAGCAATGTTTATGTTATTCCTTGTCACATAATACTTGGACACAGTTTATAACAATTTGTTTATAACAATTCACTGACGCATGCAAATGTCACATTCACTGGCACATCTGTGTCTGGGCTAAGACTAAGTTAATCAGTTACAAAAGGTAGCATGTTTCTCCTAATGTACTTCAAATGGCCTGAGTTAAGATGGAATCTAAGATCTTTATTCCCTCAGGTCACATGGAATAATACAGTGATGATGTCATAATCATGTCTTTGATGGTATACTCCTCACTGAAGCAGTCTATGTCCATTTCCAGCTAGACCTGGACACTATTACCCAGGCCTTGGGTTGATAAGTGGCAAGTAACTTTCGCATCATGCTAGCACTGCACAATGACCACCTCCAACAAGAGAAAAGCTAAAAATCTCCCCTTGACATTCAGTACACATTACCATCTATAGGCCATCCCCTTCCTGGACACACTGTTGTGCTTCAGAGATCTACCTGTGTGTCAATATCTCGATGTCTCCTAATGTGCCTTATAATCAATACCTTTTTTAACCATAATTGACTGTAAATTGCTTTGGGACATTCTGATGTCATGAAAGATGGCATCTGGTTGGGATACCTACTTCTGAAAAAGAGGTCCAGGTTTTTTTTATATAGGAAACAGGGTGAAATCTCAGGCCGTGGCAATTACCAGTTTGAGACAATTCTGAGCTGAAGGTTGGAGAATATGACAGAAATCGTGGAAGATGCTTGTCACAAATAGATTGAAGTCGCTGCACTCATGACAGCCAGTAACAAAGCCATCTGTGTAATTAAACACATCTCCAAGTGTGGCTGCACCTATTTGTAGAGTTAGGTGATGGCTTTCATTGAACTAATAAATCTTCATTTATATTCTGCCTTTTGCATCCTTGGGACCAGCACAAAACTCTTCACAATTAATGACATAGCTTGGAAGTATAGTCTTTGTTGCAGTGGAGGAAACATGACTAGCAAGAGCCCACAAACAGCTTTGAGTCAATAACCAGATTTCTTTGGGTAAATATCAGTTAAGCCATATATATTAGTCTGGAATCTAGCAGAAACTCCCTCTGTTGGCAATTCTAGGTCTGTGCTGATGAGTTTCTTCAGACAATGTAGGTAAGGAATCCTAGCTGTACGAATGGCAGTTTGATGTTTGTAGGTACAGCCTTGCGTGTCTTTAACAGAATGTGCAAGCAGAGACTTATGCCCAGAGGAATACCCAGACTTGAATGAGCCTTTTAACAACTACAGCTGTACAAACAGTTAATGACAAAAGATGCAGAAAAGCTTTAAGTAGCTATCAGGAAATTCCTTTGTGCTAGAGACCCAAAACAGTACTGAAGCAATTAGTTGTTCAGAGATGCAGGAAGAACAGCCAACTCCTCCGAACATAAAGGAGCCAACTAAAGGAAACAGGCCTCTTCTTCATACAATGCATCATGTAGCCAGTTGGATTTTGAATTTATGGGGAACACCACCTCATTTAAATTAAGTCAATCATAATAATGAGATTTGTATTGATTCAGTAAGTGTGCACAGTGCACCTTCTTGAGACACTATGGAGACTAGTTGTGAAGTAGGCCTCAGGCATCCAGCCTAAATATCAAAGGATATAGCCATCACCCAACAAGCAAAAGCAGAATGACCATTATTGGCTTATTGCATTTTGAACATCAGCTTCCTTCTCCACCTCTAGCAGCAGTTTAACGTTAAATAATAAAAGGTGTAAAACTGTCTGAATAATGTGCTCATACATTCAAATTATGCCTCAGCTATTTGTGGTTAAAGCTGAACATGTTTCATGGCTAAAAGGTGATAAATATTAAATATTAAGGATTCCTCTGTGATGTTCTGATTTGTGTGTTTTGGAAAACAACAGGATTTTCTGGGTTTTTTTTTTAAAGTGTGATGATGGGAATCATACCATGGGAGACAAGCCCTACACCCCCCTCCAGCAATGGGAAATCTCACTGGATCTGCCTATCAGGCATCAAAGCAGTCACTCACTGGAAGTTTGGAGCATGACTTCTTGGGACAGAGGTATACCTGCGCCGAATGAAATTTCCAGTCAGTGAAGGGCTGAGCAGACGTACTGCCTCAGAGACTGAGTCTACCAGCAGCACAGCAAGCTGAAGTCCAGGAGCAGCAGGCAACGTGAATGATACTGGGGAAGGGGTGGTGGTGAAGAAAGAATGGATTCATGTGCAGGGGGTGGTGGAGGTAAAGCCCCCAATTGCCCCCACCCCAGCAATCTCAATCCACGCTGCTGAGTGGGACAGATCGAGGCAGGCAGTTTTATGAATTGAGAAGGCTGGCATTGTTGGGAACAGAATCAATTGGGGTACTGGTATGAGGAGGCCCCTAACTGGTATTAATTAACAACGAAGGCCCTTAATTGGTAGTGGGCAAGGAAATTTGAGCTCCAACCTTCCTGCACATGAAGTAAAATGTTGTGTTGGCAGGGAGATAGCAGGTATCACCTTGATGCCAATCAACAATCTACTGTCACATTCCCTGGGATAGAGTAAGATCTGCCCAAAGTATAAAGTCCTGGCAGTCACTGTATACCCTGCAGCTGCCAACCTGCTTTGCAAATATTACCAGGAAGGTTAACCTTGGGAGAAACTAAGCAGTGACAAGCCATCCTAAGTATGCAAATAATGCTGGCTTGAAGGGCACTCCAAATAGAGAAATCCAGCACAATCTTTTTCTCCTAAATATTGTGTCCAACTGGGATAGAAATTCACTAGAAAGCAGAATAAATGAAAGCTTTGTAATGCTGTAGTGGAGTGAAAATTGCCAAGTTATCAGCAAGTGGCATGTATATAAATAGGTTTGTATCGCTTTGTTGCAGAATATCCTCCTTAGTGCAGTAAAGGACCAGTGAGAGATGTGGAGCAAGAGGGGTTTATCAGTATCGTACCTTCCAGATTTTATATCTTCAGCAAGTGACCAGCAGAACCAATTAGAAAACAGCAAACACCAACTTGCCTTGGGCTACCACTGCTTCAGTAGTTTTTTTGAAAAGGGATGAAAACCTGGTGTGTCCAAATAAGATGAATATCATGGGTGTGAGGGTGAGGGGGCCAGGCATGAAGTGAGGCGAAACTCCAATAAATGCAATTTCTTATCTAATCCCTACTCTTATGGCTTCATGTGATAACTCCACATCACACCGAGAAAATCCATGCTTGAGAAATTTTAATATCCATCTGATTTGCTGCATCAGATAATAATTTGTCGCCTCAGTTTTGTGGTTTATCTAAAAGATGGAATATTCCAGTCTGGCATCACACATAGTGCAAGATTTATACTAAGGTCCCAGAATTCCAGATCTTCAAACTCAGTTGTGAGGTTGTCAATTTCAGCTCCCTTCCTGTTGGCCAGAAATTTTCTTCCTACTTTATGTGATACATTGTACATATTAAGAAGTTATAAAATGAGAGAAGAGGAAAAGGCCATTAATTTCATTCAGTTATTCCTGAGGCTTATTCCTTAAGGAAAACCTGTCAAATTTGAGATTCTACCTCATTTACTTAATGAACAAGTGTTTCGCTGTTCCTCAGAAATTAAATTCCAGGGGTAGATTTTCTTTTCTTTTTTACGTTTGGAAGTGTTAACACTCACAACCAAATAACTTTCCCACCACTAAGTCACCAGGGGTGGATATTGATTCTGTATGATAATGTAAAACACTCCCTGCAGATATCTGTTCCACACACACTTTAGGAACTCATGCAAATACCTACCACCTGCAGAATTCCTTCAGAAGAGCACCATTTGATACTGGCTGATTACATTTCATAGATAATATTTGTTACCGCAAACTAGCACAAGAACCATCAGATTTCCTGAATATTGCTGTTGTTCTTTCTTTTTAATGTAATTAATTGCCTCAAGTGACAGCTCTAACTGGAGTTTAGCTTATTTTCCCACCTGTTCAGCATTAACCTTAATTTACTGACATGACGTCTGTTATAAAATGGAGAGGGATGAATACTGAGACAGGAACTAAGAGCTCAGTAATGCTATTTCCTCCCTGTCTGCCCTAAGGATGACAAGAAATGTGAACGTATGATGACATTGTTCTCGTATTGTTTCATTGTGACAAGTATAAAGTTTTATCAGATGGTTACGTTTTAAACTGTTGCTTTTAATTTGAGATAAAGTGAAAGGCATGGCATCCTCATGGTCCTGTGTGGTGATGTGACCTGTTTGTCATGGATATTAGGTGTCAGTCCATGTCGAGTCCTACTTAAAGCTGAGTGTCAGCTTTCACACCTCAACACATTTTGAACTTTTTATTCCTTTATTTTTCTCATTTCTTACTAAGATTTGTATTTTTGAAGGAGTATAATGCTAGACATATTTATTTACTTAAAAAATTTTGTCCTTAAAAATTTGTACTCAGGAATCTGTACCTAGGTACCTTTGTACCCCAGATGGCACCCTAAATGGTGACTTGTAAACTTTTCATTATAGTCATGGTAAGTACATCTGAGAATAAAGCTAATTCAGTAACTCAAAGTACATGGCAATTGGTTTCGCTATGGGTGGACACTGGAGATGGGGTGAGCACAAAAGATAGAGAGAGAGTTTCAGAGAGAGAGAGAGAGAGAGAGAGAGTCCCAGAGAGGGAGACAGAGAAGCATTCCATTGCAAACAGCTCGGGAAAGATGGTTCTCTGTTAGCCACACTGCTGAATGCTGGGTGGGACCAAATTCACTGGTCGAAAAGATGGAACATTCCAGAAACTCAAGGAAGTAATTAAGAAGCTTAAGGTGACTTAAAAGAGCCACCTGAATGAGACTTGCGGCTGGAAGCTGGCATACATCTGAAAATATCTAAGGGAAATGATCTCTGATGGACAGTGGACATGAAGTCTCAATGAAATATGAGAAACCAGCCCACTGAAAGATGGAACCACTGCTTGACTCGTTTCCTCTGAAGACTACAATTCTCTGCAGCGTGATATGTAAACCTTTATTTATTCATTATGGGGTGTGAGCATCGGTGGTGAGACCAGCATTTATCATCCCTCCCTGAATGAGTGAGGAGCCCAGAGGAGAGTTAAGAATCAAACACATTGCGGTGAGTCTGGAGTCACAACTGGGCCAGACCAGATTTTGTTCCATAAAAGGCATTAGTAAACCAGGTGGGTTTTTTTAATAACAAACAACTGCACTTACATGGTCGCCGTTAGGTCAGCTTTTTGTTCCGTATTTTTGTTGCATTCAAATTTCACTATCTGCCATAATGGAAAGTGAACTCATGTCCACAAAACATTAACCTAGAATTCTGGATTACCAGTCCAGAGATATCACTATCTCCCTCCTAGAGCGGAGATTTTCAGTCACTTTGGGAAGTTAAGAAAAGGTCATAATTTCTGTAGATCAGTGTATTTATTGTCTCCTAAGTAAAGCTTAGTCCACATTGCTTTTAGAGTGTTCTAGAGTGTCTGAAAATGTGAAATCTTAGACTAGAGATTACATGCTGCCTCTGTGTTGGGTGAGCATGTAAAATACTTTGAGTCGCCAGCCCAAATCTTCTCATTCACCTTTGAGTCAATCTCCATGATATAGAGTGGTGGCGGGCGTGAAATCAGCAGCTACCCCACCACATGTAAATAAATAATTGTAGATCACCTGAATTAATCTATTATGGCACTGCTGCCTCACAAGACCCAGGGACCTGGGTTCAATTCCAGCCTCGGGCAACTATATGTGTGGAGTTTGCACGTTCTCCCCATGTCTGCATTGGTTTCCTCCAGGTGCTCTGGTTTCCTCCCATAATCCAAAGATGTGCAGGTTAGGTGAATTGGCCGTGCAAAATTGCCCATAGTGTTCAGGGATGTGTAGGTTAGGTGCATTAGTCAGGGGTAAATGTAGATTGATAAGGAATGGATTTGGGTGGGATACACTTCAGAGGGTCGATGTAGATTTGTTGGGCCTAAGGGCCTGTTTCCACACTGTAGGGATTATAAGATTCTAAGATAAAAAAGCTGGTCAGTCAGATGGCAGTGGACTATGTTTAAAAGCCAACGTGGACGAAGGTGGAAAGGACCTCATTTTGGGGCTGTCTCTCATGCATTGTTGGCATCCAGGCTGTCTGTGCTGCCTGTTTGACAGACCTCGTCCCCAAACACTTCTCCCTGTCCATCACTGGGATCCATGACTACACTAAAACACCAATGTGTATCTTCTGAAAACAATCATAACCCTCTCCAGGCTTCTTCCTGCAATCCCAGCAACACTGGAGCTCAATGATGGCTGACTAGCAACTTGGTCAGCAAACTTTGAGGGAAGCTTTTACTCTTAAATGAGGGGTAGAAGTCACACCAAATGCCAATGTAGCCCACCCACAGCATGATACAGCTGCAAGGCAGCATTTTTTTAAACAGCTTGCTAATGATTTCCCTTCTGGGTGTGCGAGCCCTGGTAATTTTGCACCCTTTGTATCTCTATGAATTGACCACCAGGAATCCAAGCTCTATTTAAAAGTAATTGGTCTCTATGAGGATCATAACATGCATAAATGGTGATTAATGATAAAATGAAAGCAAAATCATTCTGATACTGGACGTATAAAATCAAAGCAGGAAGTGCCAAAGAAACTCAGCAGGTCAGACAGCATCATGGAAGGAGAAACAGAGTCAACATTTCAAGTCCAGTATGAGTCTTCTTCGAAACTGAGGTTGGGTTCGAAATGTTAACCCTATGATCTCTCCCCACAGATGCTGCAGGACTTCCTGGGTTTCACCAGCACTTTCTGTTTTCCTAATTATAACTAATGGTGATAGGCTAAAACCATGAAATCCCAGTGGCACTAAAATGGCCATTTGCCATTATCCACCATATCATTATATCAAATCCAGTTATCAAGCCCTTTTCACTCCATTGAAAATCTGCCATTGTTCTGTCTGTTGTGATAATGTGGAAATTGTGTGCATCCCATACTATTTTTCTCTCATGATGCTTAATATTAGCTGTGAATAACTTTTAATCTTGCCAGTAGGCAACTAGGATCAGGTTGCATCCAAGTTTAACCTCATGAATTCTTAAAAGTTGTGAGTGTGAATTTTGAAAGAATGGATATCATAAATGTCCACCTCAGCATTCCCATACAGCAGTGGTTTTCATGTGGAAAAGTTGCAGTCCTTCTGCTCGGGTAAAATGTGATGAAAAATTGCAATTGTGCCCATTGAAATTGGAGGGTTTCTATTCAGTGCATTACAATACAGCCTATTCAGGCATAACCCACCAGATAAACACAGGCTCTTTGGTCCACAGTCCATATTTCCTCAATGTTAGCCAGTATTATATACAGCTGTCGTTTGAGAAGGTGTTGCTTGGCATGTTGGGATTGATTTTTCAGTCTCTGGAGATTTTCATGTGCTATTTTATATAAATAGAAGTAAAATGAACCTTGTGTGTCAGACCCCGCCTCATACTATCTGTGCTATTTGACAAACCACAGAAAAGCAGAAGAAAAAAATTTCGTAAATGAAATTATTTGAGCAATTTATTAAGAAATTTCTGAAGGGTATCAGTGAAGCGATTCTTCATGTAAAACAATGTGCAGAAGTGGTGATTTGTTTTTTATTTAGCCTATTTTTCTGATCAACTTGTAGAGGGATGTTATTATACATCTCTGGAGCAGGTGAGAGTTGAATTCAGGCCTCCTAGGTCAGGGTTAGGGAGACTACTACTGCATCACAAGAGGGCCCCAAGATGTCCCATACAATGTCTGCCATGAATCAGATAGAAACCACAAATGCTGTGGCTACAATGCAGATTATTAAGCACTATATGATCACAGCACCACATTTAACCCACAAAATCTTGCTACTTGCCTTGGTGGGATTTGAACCCATGCCCTTGGAGCACCAGGCTGCTAGTCTAGTGACATTGCCATGACGCCACCTCAATACCATTGAAGTGGTGTTATTGATATTAAAGGGAAAATCAGCATACCTGAAAATAACTTCAATGAGGGGAAGTGATGGTTTAATGGCAATGATACTGGACGAGTAATCCAGGACCCCATTCTAATGCCCTGAGAATATGGGTTAAAATCCCTCTATGGTCGATACTAAGGTTTGAATTTTAAAAAAATTCACTTATAAAGCTGATCTAATCTCAAACCATTATCAGTCAACATCAAAATGAATTGTTTCACTAATATCCTTTATGAAAGGAAATCTGCCATCATTACCCGGTCTGGTCTACATGTGACTCCAGACCCACACAAGTATGGTTGCCTTGGAAATAATCTAGCAATCCACTCAGCTCAAAGGCATTGACAATAAATGCTGGTGCAGCCAACGATGCTACATCCCACATCTAAATAAAGAATTAAAAGTGAATCAAATGGGAATATGAATGGCTGTAACACAGTGGGCCAATGTATTTCAAAACAAGATGGTGCCAGAGCGTGCCAACATTTTGTGAACTGTCTACACCAGACCTTAATCTTGTGTATCTTATAATCATTCTGCTCTTCTAAACCTCAATTCTAAATCTATCAGAATTACTAACAATGTTACATGCATAAATAGATTCAAGAACAGACTCTTACCCACTGTTACTGGACTTCTGAATGGACCTCTCAAATTTTAAGTTTATTGTTGATTTTGGTCTTTGTGCATCTTCTCTGTAGCCTTAACATTAGATACTCTCTCTGTTCTAATCCCTGAATGCATATGTATGGTATGATCTGCCTGGACTGCATGCAAAACAAAACTTTTCACTGTACCTAGGTGTGTGTAACAATAAAAGATCAAATCAAATCAAATCGGTGAAATCAGCAGAGCAAGAGCAATATAATGCATGGAACATTCGTGCCACAGAAATTACCATTCCAAACAAGAGAGAACCCATTGCCCTTTGACATTCAATGCTATTACCAAATTTGTACTCATCCCTCCGAAGGTTAATGCTGACCAGAAACTAACCTCGACAGCCATATAAAAACCATGATTACAACAGCAGGATATTTGGTGCCAGTAACTTCATCCTGTCTCGCTCATGTTTGTCCACAATCTGCAAAGATAGAATACTTTTCATTTATTTGAATGCAAGCATACCCAACAACACTCAGGAAGATCAACACCATTCAAGAAAAAAAGCAGGATGAGTGACTGGCTCCCACCTCCCACCTTCAACAGTCAGTCCTTCCATCACTGACACTCAGTAGTAACAGTGTGTACCATCTACAAGATGCACTGCAGTAATTCACACAGGCTCCTCAGGCAGCTCCTTAAAATCATAGAACATAGAACATAGAACATAGTACAATACAGCACAGAACAGGCTCTTTGGCCCACGATGTTCTGCCGAACATTTGTCCTAGCTTAAGCACCTATCCATGTACCTATCCAATTGCCGCTTAAAGGTCACCAATGATTCTGACTCTGCCACTCCCACAGGCGCGCATTCCATGCCCCCATCACTCTCTGGGTAAAGAACCTACCCCTGACATCCCCCCTATACTTTCCACCATTCACCTTAAATTTATGTCCCCTTGTAACACTCTGTTGTACCCGGGGAAAAAGTCTCTGATTGTCTACTCTATCTATTCCCTGATCATCTTATAAACCTCTATCAAGTCACCCCTCATCCTTCTCCGTTCCAATGAGAAAAGGCCTAGCACTCTCAACCTATCCTCGTACGACCTATTCTCCATTCCAGGCAACATCCTGGTAAATCTCCTTTGCACCCTCTCCAAAGCTTCCACATCTTTCCTAAAGTGAGGTGACCAGAACTGCACACAGTACTCCAAATGTGGCCTTACCAAGGTACTGAGCTGCAACATCACCTCACGATCTTGAATTCAATCCCTCTGCTAATAAACGCTAATACACCATAGGCCTTCTTACAAGCTCTATCCACCTGAGTGGCGACTTTCAAAGAGCTATGAACATAGACTCCAAGATCCCTCTGCTCCTCCACCTTACTAAGATTCCTACCGTTAACCCTGTATTCCACATTCTTATTTGTCCTTCCAAAATGGACAACCTCACACTTGACAGGGTTGAACTCCATCTGCCACTCCTCAGCCCAGCTCTGCATCATATCTAAGTCCCTTTGCAGCCGACAATAGCCCTCCTCACTATCCACAACTCCACCAATCTTCGTATCGTCTGCAAATTTACTGACCCACCCTTCGACTCCCTCTTCCAAGTCATTAATAAAAATTACAAACAGCAGAGGACCCAGAACTGATCCCTGTGGAACTCCACTTGTAACTGGGCTCCAGGCTGAATATTTACCATCTACCACCACTCTCTGACTTTGACCAGTTAGCCAGTTCTCTATCCAACTGGCCAAATTTCCCACTATCCCATGCCTCCTGACTTTCCACATAAGCCTACCATGGGGAACCTTATCAAATGCCTTACTAAAATCCATGTACACTACATCCATTGCTCTACCCTCATCCACATGCTTGGTCACCTCCTCAAAGAATTCAATAAGACTTGTAAGGCAAGACCTACCCCTCACAAATCCGTGCTGGCTGTCCCTAATCAAGCAGTGTTTTTCCAGATACTCATAAATCCTATCCCTCAGTACCCTTTCCATTACTTTGCCTACACCGAAGTAAGACTAACTGGCCTGTAATTCCCGGGGTTATCCCTATTCCCTTTTTTGAACAGGAGCACAACATTCGCCACTCTCCAGTCCCCTGGTACCACCCCCGTTGACAGTGAAGACGAAAAGATCATTGCCAACGGCTCTGCAATTTCCTCTCTTGCTTCCCTCTCTTGCTTCATGTGACCTCTACTACCTGGAAGGTCAAGAGCGGGAGATATGAAGGAACAGCACCACCTCATGTTCCCATTCAGTCCTCATACTGTTCTGGTGTGGAACTATATGGTTGTTTCCTTATTCTCACTGGATCAACATCCTGCAAGTCTCTTCCCAACAGCACTGTGGATGCATTTATACCACTGAGATTGCCATGGTTCCAGAAAGCAACTCAAGGCAATCAGGAACAGGCAATAAGTGTTGCCCTAGCTGTGCCACACACATCCCAAACTTTTATAAAAAGTCTTTAGGCAGTGAAAGGTAATACTGCTAAACTCATCAGCAGCAATACCATTAAAACCAGCTCAGCAGTGGGAATGCCAGCAAGATGAGTAGAGCCAGGACAAATCCAACCTAACCAACAGAGAAGTGAAATATCAGTGAACACTGCAGGATAGAGGAGAGACCAGTAAAATCAGCAGAGTGGAGATAATACCAGTAAAACCAACAGATCAGGACAATACCTGTAGAACCAGTAGTTCGAGATAATATACCACTACAACCAGCAGAATAGGTGGAAATCTCAACATAAAGAGCAGAGTGACGGTAATACCATTAAAACCAGTAGAATGAGGTACAAACAGCAAAGGTGTGGATGGGGGGGGGGGTCAACATAGGTAAACCAGCAGAGCAGGGGGCAATATGAATACAACCAGCAGAATGGGGGCAATACCAGTACAACCAGCAGAGCTGCGATGGAGAGGAGGGTACGATATTGGCACAGCCAGCAGCGCAGAGCAATACAAATGAACACTGCAGGACTGGAGCAATTATATTAAAATCAGCAAGCAGGGGTAATATCAGTAAAACCAGCAGATTAGGGCAAACACCAGTACAATCAGCAGTGTAGGGTCAATTCCGGTGCAAACATTGGAGCAGGGGAAGTTTCAGGACTGTAAATCCTATGTAGAGAAGAGGCAGAGAAGATTCTTGGTGGTTTTCTATTTTGGTGTAAAATAAAGAAGCTTTCATTCCTACTCTTGGCAACATTCAGCTGCCAGTACTGTACTGAAAAATAGGTGCTGCCAATCACATTCCATAAAAACTGTTCCTTTCCACAAGCCCTGAAATAGCAGAGACAATGGCTTTTGCACAATATGGATAAAAAGTGCATTACGGTACTGACACCAAGTGGTAATAATTTGTAGTGCACACCTATTTGGGATCAAGTAGTCCCATTCTTTATTTTCAAACAATTATACAGCATTTAGTAACAATTGACATTGTCATGAATCCCATAGAGACCAATAACTTAAAAAATTTTGAATTCCCAGTAACCAACTTAAAGGAACTTCACCACAAATATTCAAGTTTTAAGACTGTAAATGTAACAACCAAGCTAAAATCAACATTGATCAAACATTTTGGGCTGAATATTATCAACAATCAAATAAATGTCAATTTTGGGAAGTTTCCTGATTGTTTGACTGTCATTATCACAGCAGCTACAGCAATAAAGCTGCAAAGGCTACATCTTAAAACCCTGCCTTAAAACCCTCATCAGATCACAGCTGGAATACTGTGAACAGTTTCAGGCCCCTTATCTAAGGGAAGATATATACTGGCATTGAAGGCAGTGTAGAGATGGTTCACCATGCTGATCTCTGGATGTGGAGGAACTAATTATGAGGAGAGATTGAGTAGATTGGGCCTGTACTCATTACAGTTTAGAAGAATGCTAAGTGGCCTTATTGAAGTAGAGAAGATTCTTAGGAGATTTGACAGGGTAGATCAATAAAATTTAGGACAAGAGGGCACTTTTCAAGACAGACATGAGTAGGAATTTCTTCTTTCAGAGGCTAGTGAATCTGTGGAATTCTTTACCACAAAGGGCTGTAGAGGCTGGGTCATTATGTATATTTAAGGTTGAAAAAGACCTTGAATATACTTAATCTGTCAGGGAATCAAGAGTTATAGGAAAGAGCAGAAAGTGGAGTTGGGGATTAACAGAGCAGCCATGACACCATTGAATTTCTGAACAAATTTAATGAGCTGAAATGCCTATTTCTGCTCATACATCTTACAGTCTATCCATGTTAGAAAGCCTTCAAACAGTTAAAAGTGTTCACTTTTAGTCAACATCAGCAAAAGTGAAGAGAAAAACAAAGAAATGAATCTGCGTTAGCTTCTGGGAACAAACAGCGATCACGTACCTTTTGGGCAACAATAAATTTACAGTTAATGAATATTCACCTCATCCAACTCAGAGACATGAGAGGTTGTTGTCAATTCAGTCCTGTCTAGTTTGTTTTGCACCAGATGTTGCACTTCTGTATCACGGTGAAACAGATGTTACTCCTGTTCAATGTCCTCATCTTCCTCCTCAGATGTTCCTCTCCCAGTCTCTCAGAGTCCATCACATCTCTGTGTTTATGCAGAGCACAGTTTGCAGGGATTATGTGGCACTCTCAGGCTGCACTGCACTGCAAGACCCTTCAGGAGACCTATTGTTTGCACCATGATGGCCCTGGTGGAAGTATGGTCTGCATTGTATCTACACTTGGCCTCACTCAATTGCATAATAGAGTTAATAATGTCATCAGCCATGGCTGTAGAGGTTAGCCCTTGTCTCCCAGTAACAACCCTTGGAAGACATCCCACCCTTGAAAAGAAGCAGGAACAAGACTGTTCTCAAGGATATAGCCATCATAGCAGCTTCTGGATGCAGATTTCTAAGATGTGGGATTAATGATGACAGATGACTTGTACATTGATGGAACAGAATCCTTTTTTATTGTTGAAGTGCCCCACATTATGGGGCTATCAACATGTGCACAGTCTGAGTGGCCTGCAGCCTGGGGAAGTCAGCTATGTCAGCCAAGGCTGCAGCACTGACCTTGTTACAGGGAAACGAGATGAAGTGGGGTGTTCTGACTCAAATTGCATCTGTAAGCCTTGCTAGATTTTTGGGCTGAGGATTGAGCAATCCCACACAGGTCTCCACTGGATCCTTGGAAACAGTCAGTACATAACGTTTTGATGCAGCTATCCATGATAACCGATTTGATGGGATAGTTACCCATTCCTTCAGGTTGTAATTCCCCCTCTTGCAATTGGCACCATTCAGTGTCAATGTTCCAGGACATCTTCAGTCTGTGGCAGCATTGTGCCTCACTGATTTTTTCAATCATTGGCTGGGCCAGCGTTTATTGCCTGCCCCTAGTTGCCCTTGAAAGGGTGCTGGTGAACTGCCTCCTTGAACTGTTGCAGTCCATGTACTGTAGGTAGACCCACAATGCCATGAGGGAGGGAATTTCAGGATATTGACCCAGCAATACTGAAATATATTTCCAAATCATGATGATGAATGACTTGGATGGGAGCTTGCAGGTGGTGGTGTCCCATGTATCTGCTGCCCTGTCCTTCTAGATAGAAGTGTCATGGGTTTCAAAGGTGCTGTCTAAGGACCTTTGGCTAATTTATGCAGTGTATCTTCAAGATGGTTCATACTGCTGCTACTGAGCATCAGTTGTGGAGGGAATGGATATTTGTGAATGTGGTGCCAATCAAGTGGCTGCTTTGTTCTGGATAGTGTCAAGCTTCTCGGATGTTGCTGGAGCTGCACCCATTTGGACAAGTGGGGAGAATTCCAACACACTCTTGACTTGTGCCTTGTAGATGGTGGACAGGCTTTAGGGAGTCAGGAGGAGAGTTACTCACTACAGTATTCTGAGCCTCTGACCTGCTTTTGTAGCTACTGTGTCTATATTGCGAGTTCAATTGAGTTCTGGTTAATGGTAATCCCAAGGATAGTGGAGGATTCAATGATGGTGACACCATTGAATGTCAAGGTGGTTAGCTTATCTCTGATTGAAGATGGTTATTGCTTGGCACTTTTGTGACACAAATGTCATTCGCCACTTGTCAGCCCATGCCTGGATATTGTCCAGGTTTCAATTTGAACATGGACTGCTTCATTATCTGAGGAGTAACAATTGGTGCTGAACATTGTGCCATCATCGGCAAATATCCCCACTTTTGAACTTAAATGAAGGGAAGGTCATTGATGAAGCAGTTGAAAATGGTTGGACCTAGGACACTACCCTGAGGAACTCCTGCAGAGATGTCCTGGAGTTGAGATGACTGACCTTGAACAACCATGACCATCTTCCTGGATTCCAGCCATCCAAGAGTTTGTTCCTTGATGCCCATAATTGCAATTTTGCTAGGGCTCCTTGATGCCACAATTGGTCGAATCTGGTCTTGGTATCAAGCACTGGTATTCTCACCTAACCTGTGGAATTCAGTTCTTTTGTCCATGTTTGTACCCAGGCTGTAATGAGGTCAGGAGCTGAGTGGCCCTGACAGAACCCAAACTGGATGTTACTGAGCAGGTTATTGCTGAACATGTGCTGCTTGAAACACTGTTGATGACACCTTCCAACACTTTACTGATGATCGAGTGTAGACTGATGGGGCAGTAATTGGTTAGGTTGGATTTGTCCTGATTTTCATGTACAAGATATACCTGGGCAATTTTCCACATTGTCGGGTAGATACTAATGGTGTACTTGTACTTCTTGGCTAGGGGAGCGGCAAGTTCTGGAAGACAAGTCTTAGGTACTATTGCTATTATATTTTGAGGAAATGACATTGACGATGAAGAGCTTTGGGACCTCTGCACACCTTCAGCTGTGCTATCTTCATGTGGAGGTTGCTCGGCTGCTGCTGGTCCTGGGCTTTCTTGTTCCTCCTCAATTTCTCTGCATTTCTGTTGCATCATAGCAACACTGACAATGATTGCCTGCTGGAGCTGGATTCACTGGTCACCCCTCCAATGAGCTTGTGTGAGGAAAATCAGAAACTAAACAGACTCTCAGTAATGTGAGCAGTCACCAGTCACAAATAACAGTCTCACATACTCCTTCATACAGTTGGACATGGAGATCTCTGATAAAGAGAATGCATCTCCATGGGGTTTTGGCAGTGGGGACCTGATTCCAACATATTCACCACAAATTCTGACTGATGAGTGACTGAACAACCAACTGCTCTGTGTGCAAGTCTCTGACTGTCTTAGTGCAAAAACTGTGATTGGTTGTACTGGGTCAACAGGACTGACTGTGGCCTTCTCATTGGACTGTAATGATATGGAACCCCTGACTCGGACTGCCTGAAGTGACTGACTGACTGTGTCCAAGCCCTTGGACTGATATTGACTGCTGCTCCTGACTGACTGATGTCAGTCCACCTTGACTTGACCAAAAACTACTCCCCTTCGACATTGAGACACACGTCGTTCTGCTATAATGTGATGGTTGTGTTCCTCTGCAACCTCGCACTATGCTATAGAAGATCGCATTGTACAAGATTGCTATAGAAAATCGCTATACCCCATTCAATAGAATGTTCACATGATCCAAACAGTGTCTACAATTTGTCAATCGCATTATATCCAGTTTATGTTAATGGAATGTGCGTTATACCAGAACAACCTGCATTGCCATTTGGTTGAAGCACATGCAGTATGTTTGCCACATCAGCTGCAGGTGTGACAATGACATAGTCACACAGCAACATGTCCACCCTCTTGACTGATCACTGCTGACAACCATGACAAGCTACCTGGCTTTATGTTTGCACTAAATGGCAGACCAAGACAGAAATATTGTGAGCCTTTAAGTTTGGAATAAGGTGGCAAAATGCTGTGAGCTTCCAAATAAGTGCAAATTAAGTGAGCACTAAGAGAAAAAGTGAAGAGACCTGAGGTGCATCCTGTCCTGATGTGAGAGATCGTTGCCTGTCCCTTACCACATGTAAGGTGGTCAGCTACAAGCTGTAGTATTGAAGTGGAGAATGAATGTATTGTAATTGACTTAGAGCTGTGCTGTGAAGATGTGGTGATGCTGGAGTGTGATTGATCTATGGACAGGGGCTGCAGGCAGTCCCCACTGTGCCCTGAGATTCTGGGGACTGTTGGTCAAGATGGAGAGCTGCAGGAGTAAGCATTGAGCTGCGGCTGCCATTTACTCACTCTGACTGCCATGTCAGGGTCAGAAATCACGTGACACCAGGTTATAGTCCAACAGATTTATTTAAAATCGCACACTTTCAGAGCACTGCTCCTTCATCACATGAAGTCACTTCGCCTGTTATTATTTAATTTCCCTCCATCACATTTGAGAATATAAAACTACAAATCACCAAGGTGAGATTAGATATTAATGAGATGTAAATACATGCAAATAGTCATCTCATTGTTCAAACACTGGGTAGAAAATTAGACATTTTTTACTTGATGTCAAGGATTTTTTTAAACCATATTTTCCTAAGTGGCCACTTTCCCAACATTGCCCAATATCATTCAGGATCACAGTCAACCACATTTAAATGCAACCCAGTTGACAATACACAAAACCACTGAAAACATAACATTATTAACATGTTTTATTAATGACCAATAAACCTCAGCCGTTTTCATATTCTGGGCAGCATGCTTTCTGCAGAATTGCAGTCTCTATAGGAAATAGTCCAAAGTGACTTCCAGCTTTTAAAATGTCCACCCTTCCTTATTTTTTTGAGTCAAAATGTCAGGTGATTTTTGAAATGCTTTTCTCTCAATTTTCAGAGGATTCCCAAACCAGCTATGGCTGTGAAGTTCACAGTGATAATTCCTTCTCCCAGCTCCCATTGTAATGAAATTCCCACTCTATTTCAATTATTACAGGATAAATCTCCTCCTCCCTTTTACATTCAGCCTAGTAACTCAAATTGGGTTCCCACCTGCTGACCAGCCATGGTGTTTGGATGCTGTGAGATTTCTCGCTTTCTGTTCAACAACTCTGAGACAGAAACTCTGCTCACAGTCAGCATGAGTGACATTGCACTTGTCTTCAAGTGTGAATGCCCTTAATCCTATGAGCTCTTACATCCTATGTGAACATGTCAAAGATGAAACTTCCCTATTGGCCTTTTGGGACCTGCCTGCAATCTTTGGCAACGTTGGCCCATCATCTTCTTCCCAGGCTTTTTGCTGGCATGCAGATGGCAGGGACTGTTCTGGCATTGTTCCATTCATAATTCACTAACAGTACCAAGCAATCACTCACAATGACCTCTTTTTGTGCTCACATAGTGTTACCTCTGGTGTTCTGAAGGATTACTTTAGTTTGGGAAAAGTAGTTGGGAGGGGCGAGCTGGACTGAAGAGTCTATTTCTGTGATCTATAACTCTATGTCTCTTTGACTCTATGCCCATTTTCATCCCATTATCAGCATCCTTTATCCCTGCTTTAATACCTTTGATAATGGACTCTAATCTTCCCCACTACTGACATCGGACTCACTGGCCTATCATTCCCTGTTTAAATAATGGAGTTACATTAGCTACCCTTCAATCTGTTGGAACTGTTCCAGAGTCTAAGATGACCACCAAAGTATACATTATTTCTAAATCCACTTACTTAAGTACTCAAGGATGTAGATTATCAGGCCGTGGGGATTTATCAGCCTTCAATTTCATCAATTTCTCCAACACTATTTCTGTACTAATACAGATTTGTTTCATTTCCTCTGTCTCTCTAAACACCATGTTCCCTATTGTTTCTGGTACATTATGTGAGTCCTCCTTTGTCAAGACAGAAGCTAAGTAAGAATTTAGTTTGTCATTTCTTTATTTCTCAATATAAAGTCCCTTGAATTACATTCATTTTCATCAATCGTTTTCTCTTTGTACACCTATAGAAACATTTATATTCCATTTCTAAGCCCCTCACAGCTAACTCTCATATTCTATTTTGCCCTTCTTAATCAATCCCTTGGATCTCCTTTGTTGACATTTAAACAGTCCCCAATCCTCAGGTATATTACTTTCTCTTGCCAATTTGTATGCCTCGTTTTTGCATCTAATGCTATATCTAATTTCCCTCATAAGTCATAATTTGGTCACTGTTCTCTTTGCACTCCTGTGCCAGACAGGAATGAACTATAGTTTTGGCCACCCATTTGCTCTTTGAAAGTTTGCCACCACCTCTGCCACTGTTAATCATTTCAGTAATATTTCCCAAGCCATCATAGCCGACTCTTGCCTCATACCAGTGTGGCTTCCCTTATTAAGATTCAGAACCCTAGACTCAGAAACAACAACCTCATCCTTCATCTTGATGAAGAATTCTATCATGTTATCCTTGCTCATCCCTGAGGGTCTCTGAATTACATTACTAAGTTTTCCTTTGTCATTGCATAATACCCAGCCTAAGATGGCCTGTTCTCTAGTTGGTTCCTCAACATATTGGTCAAGAAAACCTGGGAATGCCTCCTCTATGGTATTGTGATTAATTTGGTTAGCCCAATCTGTATGCCGATTAAAGTCATCCATAAATGCAGATGCTTCTTTATCACATACATCTCTGGTTTCCTGTTGAATTCCATTCCCAACATCATTACAGTTTGGTAGTCTATATACCATCTCCATTAATCTTCCTGGCCTCCTGCTATTTCTCAATTCTACCCAAACAGATTCCATATTGGTCTGTGTCAATTTCTTTCCTCAATATTACATTTATATCCTCTTTAATGTGACTCCACCACCTTTTCCTTTTAGTCTGTCCTTTCTAAATGTTGGTTACCCCTGGTCATCCTGTAGCCAGGATTCTATATCATTTCCATTTATTCATCCACTTTATTTCAAATACTCAGGCACAAAGCCTAAAACCTTGTCTTTTTAACTTCATCTGCCAATTTTCTGGCCACTTATTTAACCGACTCATGACACTTCCTACAACTTATTCCCCCCAACCTATATCTTAACTGAACTTAGATTCCTTTAGGAGCTCCAGTGGGATTTGAACTCACATCACCAGCACATTATCTGGGCTCTCTGAGACACTAGCCCAATACCATTACCACCAGGCCAGCAGCGCCCCTATGCACCTTGGGCATTTATACTCTCCAAACATAAGAATGATCAGGAGTTTCAACCATAGCTCAAACAATAGGAGAGTCTATGGGAGACTTTAATCACTGTTCATTGTTGGCTCCTTTGTCAGTTGAGAATTGCTGCTGCAACCTGATATGTAAGAAGCCACATCAATGATTTTGTGATGTGGATGTTTACTGTTGCTAGTGTTCTTAGTTGAGGAAATGAAGAAAAATTGAGGATTTTTTTCCAAAATGTTTTGCAACAGATTACTTTATTCCTAAAGCCATTCAGATTAAATACAATTACCTCCATCAATTACAATGATGTTCTGATTGTGTCTGAGACATACAAAGACAACTTACTTCAATGAAAATACACTTCAGAAGTTCCAAGGGCTACTGGCTGTCCTATTGAAACCACTGGGAAACCAAAAATAAGTAAGAATCTCTATGAAGACCAGCATGGATCATCATGTCACATTATAATTAGAGACTTTGTGGATAATTTTATCAAAATGGGCAATATTCTGTTTTATATCTCTCCTAAAGTTTGCTGCAGTTGATTTTTAAAAACAGGACTGCAACAACTTATTAAAAGTGGAAATTAATCTATCCTTTGACCCAAAAGGGTCAGATCAAAGGTCTCACTTTTTAATCTCCTTAAAATCATGCTGGATCTATGATGGATCTAATTTGTATGTGTCATCCTTAATTCTTCCTACTCTTAATGTGATCTGATTAAAGGGATATGGGCCAAATGCAGGGGTGGCACACTGGCCCAGTGGTTAGCACTGCTGCCTCACAGCACCAGGTCCCAGGTTTTATTCCAGCCTCGGATGACTGTCTGTGTGGAGTTTGCACATTCTCCCCGTGTCTGCGTGTCTTTCCTCCGGGTGCTCCGGTTTCCTCCCACAATCCAAAGATGTGCCGGTCAGGTGGATTGGCCGTGCTAAATTGCCCGTAGTGTTAGTGTTAGGAGGGAAATGGTTCTGGGTGGATTACTCTTCGGAGGGTCGGTATGGACTGGTTGGGCCGAAGGGCCTGTTTCAACACTGTAGGGAATCTAATATAAATGGGATTAGGTTAGTTTGGGTAACTTGGTTGACATGGGCAAGTTGAACTAAAAGGTGCGTTTCCATGCAGTCTGACTCTATGATTCAATTTGAGATGAAAGAAAAGCATTCTTACTTGTTAGGCACAAGCTGATGTTGGCTGTTAATATACAGGAGAAATAATTATAGTTGAAAGTGAAATATAAACATCTCCTAGGAAGTCATGTGTAAATTATGATCACCCTCTGTTCTTGGGACACTCTCATCCCTTGCCAAAAAATATTTTATTTATAGTCACGCAATAAACAAATGGATATTTTAATAACATTCCAAGTGACAAAATATTTCTGTGTGGTTAATCTCTCCAAAGTTGATGAACCTGCCTGTTAAAACCTTGCTTTATTTCCTTGACAAAGTAATTCTATTGGCTATAAGTTCACACTGAAATACTAATAAATCAAAATTATAGCGGGGTGGCTATCTGGCATATGTACAACATTAATAAAGTGATTAATAATATAATTTTATGCTGCTACTTCAAGATAATTTATTGTGTTTTGGCAGGATGTTAGAACTGACTTAGAGTCGTAGAGTCGTAAATATGTACAGCACGGAAACAGACCCTTTGGTCCAACTCGTCCATGCCAACCAGCTATCCTGAATTAATCTAGACCCATTCGCCAGCATTTGGCCCACATCCCTCTAAACCCTTCCTACTCATATATACCTATCCAGATGTCTTAATTGTGTCAACCTCTACCACTACCTCTGGCAGCCCATTCCATATTTGCTCCACCCTCTGTATGAAAAGGTAACCCCCTTAGGTCCCTTTTAAATCTTTTCCCTCTCACCCTAAACCTATGCCCTCTAGCTGTGGATTCCCCCACCACAGGGAAAAGACCTTGTCTATTTACCTTATACATGTCCCTCGTGATGTTATAAATCTTTATAGGGTCATCCCTCAGCCTCCAACACTCCAAGGAAATCAGCCCTAGCCTATTCAGCTTGTAGGAGTATTACACTATGATGTCATAAAGAATGAAACTATGAGTAATTTGAGCTCAGATTCTGGCAAAGTGTGTCTAGTTATGTCAGAAACGTTGACAGTGAAGACCATTGGAACTGCGACAATAAAATAAACAGAAATGTTAAAGTCTTTATTTTGCAGTTGGTATTCATTTCGTTACTCTTCACATGTGCTTTGTGCAATTTCATTTATTTGATTCACAACTTTACTGAGAAATGAACATTGAGAAATTGATCAGTTTTCTCCTGAATTCTGATTTATTCCATTGCACTGAAGGCTATTTTTACTATGCAGAAATTGTTTTGGTTACCTATTTGAACCCATTGAAAGTGAGATACTGTTTTCAATGAAACATTCTGTTCATGTCATGTGAGAAGATCACATTTTATTTTCCAATTTGAAAATCTTTGAAATTGTTGTTCCCTTTAGCTCGATTTAAAACAAACAGGTCATAGTTGGCAATGTTTAGTGTCGGGGGAGGAAAAGAAAATGGAAGAATGAACAACACAATCCATTGTACATGACCCGTTCAATCAACAACGGAATGGAAGAATAAAGGGGGAGAAATTTGTTCCTATTGAAGTAAAGGTGGGACAAAGCCCCTAGAATCTGTCTGAGGTAGGAGTCAGTAAGCAGCCCTTTCCACAAATTTTATTCTGCTTGAGGTGTGAGTAAATTGGGCTCAATTGGCATTTCAACATGTTCTAGGGAGATTAATTTGAGCAATGTCATGAGATAGAGCTCAATTAAGGATTAGCTGTCATAATGGGATAATCCCATGCGACCAACTGACATATTCTTGCACCCAAGTTATTTTTTTAACATTCCCCTAAGGTAGTGTTTGTGGCATATGGTTTTAATTCATCTAACTACCAGTAACTTTCACAATTCTTAAATCTCATCAACATAATATCCAACTTGAAATCATTTGTCCAGCCTTGTTCACTGTTATTGAGGTAAAGTCTGTGCAGTGCAGATGTATTTTGATGTATGTTGTGTTTTCTTCTTCCCTTCTTCAATCTATTAATATATGATGATAAAATGGGCTGAAGAAGAATTATTCTTGTTTTCACCTTTAAAGATACACCTGAAGCCATTATTCAAAGATTTATTTTTACTACTGCACCCTGCTCCATGATCATCTTTTTACTATTAAATTACCCCTTGGAAACAACAGCCATATTAAAATTGTTCTGTATTTCTGAATTAATCACTCCATACTGATGCCAGTACAAAATGAACATTTAAATAGAATATATATATTTCATATAGTGGTGTTGAGATGCAGTGGCTATCCATACCTGCTTCTGAGTCAATGTCCTGGATTCAAGACTCACTCCATGCCAAATAGGGTGAATTAATAATGTAATCAAACAGGCTACATATGAAACCACCTCAAAGGTAAGAGTGGGAGAGATTTCTGATCATGGAACCATAGAATCATAGAATCCCGACAGTGTGAAAACAGGCCCTTTGGCCCAACAAGTCCACACCAACCCTCTGAAGAGTAACTCACCCAGACCCATTCCCCTACCTTATTACTCTACATTTACCCCTGACTAATGCACCTAACCTACACATCCCTGAACACCATGGGCAATTTAGCATGGCCAATTTACCGAACCTGTACGTCTTTGGACTGTGGGAGGAAACCAGAGCACATAGAGGAAACCCACGCAGACATGGGGAGAATGTGCAACTCCCCATCCAAGGGTGGAATTGAACTCGGGTCAACCACATGGTGGAAATAAAGTTGCAGCCTCATTATTCTGGACTACAATGTGCATGTAAAAGTGCATGTTGATGTACCAACCTGGACTCCTTGGGGTGCTATTTGGCCACATAGCCAGTGAGGATCAGATTGGTGACAACAGCATGGATTTGATCCTGGCTGAGGCAGAATTAGAATCCATCTCCTCGACCCACCTATTGGTTTGGGTAATGCTGCTATCTTCAGTCAGAGAAGTCATGCAAATCCATAAAGACTTGGTCTCTGGTGTAAGGGAAATCTCGCACTGAGAGCAGTTTGGCATTAGGGCAGACTGTGTAGTCATAGTGTGGGTTCTCTTGTGTTATGGTGGTACTGTCCCTACCCTTGGACTGAGAGACCCAGGTTCAAGTCCCACCTGCTCCAGACATCTGTATTAACATCACTGAAGAGGATGATTTGAAAAATAGTACACAACTGTGTGAGTGACAATGGGTTGACTACATCTTCACAGCTGAAAATGTGTTGCTGGAAAAGCGCAGCAGGTCAGGCAGCATCCAAGGAACAGGAGAATCAACGTTTCGGGCATAAGCCCTTCCGCAGGAATACATCTTCATAGCGTAGGACTGAAGCAGTTTATCTCTGGTGAGCATTTATGCTTAATTTATCAGCAATACCTGTTCTTCTTAGTGATATTAGTGTGAGGATGAGAGCTAGTGTAGATTAAAAAGCAAATAACTTCATTTAAAAATGTTCATGCTTTATACACAAGATTTTTTTCTTGAAAAATAATTGTCATAAAACAGTCAAATTGATCTCATCCTATTTATGGTTAATACTGAAAGAGTAGTTGAGCAAAAAATGACTTTATGGTGTTATGTTAATTAACTTTTGGTGAATGATTGCACATATTTATTTCCTGTATAAGTACTGAAAGGCATCTTAAGCATTACCTGAATAGATATTAATTCTGGACCTGAATAGATATCAATTTGGAACAAGATTGATACATCTTAGATAATGTAGTCAGATTCTATTGCCAGTCATAAAGTCATACAGTCATAGAGATGTTCAGCATGTAAACAGACCCTTCGGTCCAACTCATCAATGCTGACCAGATATCCTAAATTAATCAAGTCCCATTTGCCAGCACTTGGCCCTAATCCATCTAAACCCTTCCTATTAATATACCTATCCAGATGCCTCTTAAATGCTGTAATTGTACTAACCTTCACCACTTCCTTTGGCAGCTCATTTTGTACACGTAC
Source organism: Chiloscyllium plagiosum (assembly GCF_037043375.1). Taxonomy (NCBI): domain Eukaryota; kingdom Metazoa; phylum Chordata; class Chondrichthyes; order Orectolobiformes; family Hemiscylliidae; genus Chiloscyllium; species Chiloscyllium plagiosum. Next base: position 26,218,031 of record NW_028270150.1, read on the forward strand.
CACTGTCAATGTCAAAAGGTTGCCCCTTAGGTCCCTTTTATACCTTTCCCCTCTCACCCTCCAGTTCTGGACTCCCCAACCCCAAGGAAAAGACTTTGTCTATTTATCCTTTCCATGCCCCTTGTGATTTTATAAACCTCTATCAGGTCACGCCTCAGCCTTTGACGCTCCAGGAAAAACAGTCCCAGTCTGTTCAGCCTCTTCTATAGCTCAAACCCCCAACCCTGGCAACATCCTTCTAAACCTTTTCTGAACCCTTTCAAGTTTCACAACATCCTTCCGATAAGAATGAGGCCAGAATTGTACACAGTATTCCAAAAATGGCCTAACCAACATCCTGTACAGCTGCAACATGACCTCCCAACCCCTTTACTCAATGGTCTGACCAATAAAGGAAAGCATACCAAATGCCTTCTTCACTATCCTATCTAACTGTGACTCCACTTTCAAGGAGCTATGAACCTGCACTCCAAGGTCTCCATGTTTAGCAACACTCCCCAGGCCTTACCATTAAGAGTATAAGTCCTGCTCCTTGCTGTTCTAGTTAATATAGAATTTTCCCATTATAATGCCAAATTTATGCCACCTCTACGAAGGGAATTCACATATGATTCTCTGTTTGCTTAATGAAAATTAGACTACTAATACCTGGAATAAGTAGGTTGTCTCATGAGGAAAGATTGTACAAACTAGACTTGCATATTCGGGAATTCAAATGAGTAGGTGAGAGGGGAAAGATTTAAAAGGGACCTAAGGGACAATTTTTGCAGGCAAATGGTGATGCATGTATGGAATAAGCTGCCATAGGAAGTTAGGAGGTTGTTACATTTGCAGCATTTAAAAGGCATCTGGATGGGTATATAAATAGGAAGGGTTTGTAATTTTTTGAGCCAAATGTTGGCAAATGGGAATAGATTAATTTAAGATATTTGGTCGGCATGAACAAGTTGGACTGAAGGGTCTGGTTCCATGCTGTACAGCTCTATGACTCTAAGTGGCTGTTTGATTGAAACATATAAAAGAGGTTTTGACAGTTTTGATGTGGAGATGTGGGAGAATTAAGAAGTATGTGTGACTGTTTAAAAATCAAGTGTCACCCAATTAAAACAGAGATGAAGTGAATGTTTTTCTTGTTGACGGACAGATGTTTTTGGAACTTTCTTCCAGAAAAGGTGGTCGAGGCACAACCCTTGAATATTTTTAAGGCAGAAATAGATAGTTTCTTGTTAAGCAAGGGATGCAAGGTTATCAAGGATAGGTAGGAATGTGGGTCAGATCTGCCATGATACTATTGAATGGCAGAAGACAAAGAGTGGAAATAAAGGGGTATTTTTCAGGGTGGCAGTGGTGTCCAGTGAATTGATGCAGGAGTCTGTATTGGAACCACTACTATTCACGTTATACATTAATGATCTGGATGAAGGAACTGAGGGAATTGTTACTAAGCTTGCAGATAATACAAAGATAATTGAAGGGACATGTTATATTCAGGAGGTGCGAATGCTGTATTCGGACTTAGAGAGGTGAGGAGACCAGTCAAAGAAATGGCAAATGGAATGCTGTGTGGGAAATTGTAAGGCTATGCATTTTGGTAGGAAGAATAGTGGCACAGATTATTTTCTAAACAGGAAAAGGCTTCAGAAGTCTAAAACTCAAAGCAACTTGAAAGTCCTAGCTCAGGATTCTTTTAAGGTTAACATGCAAGTTCAGTTGGAATTTAGGAAGGCAAGAGCATTCATTTTGAGAGGGCTAGAATACAAGAGCAGGGATGACCTGCTGAGGCCGTATAGGCTCTGGTCAGATTGGATTGGGAATAGTGTGAGAATTGTTGGGCCGCTTATCTAAAGAAGGATGTGCTGACCTTGAAGAGGTACAGACGAATTTACAAGAATGATCATATGAGAAGTGGTTGAGGATTCTGGATCTATACTCAATGGACTTTCAAAAGATGAGGTGTGATCTGATTGAAATTACAGAACACTGAGAGGCCTGAACAGAGTGGATGTAGTGGAGAAGATGTTTCTACTAATAGGAGAGACTAGGTCCTGAGGGCACAGCCTCTTAGGGAAGAGACCACCCTTAAACATTGACATGAGGAGAAATGTCTTCAGCCAGAGGAACTCATTGGCTCAAAGGGCTGAGGAGGCCAAGTGTATTTAAGACAGAGATAAATAGCCTATTGATTAACAAGGGAAACAACGATTACAGGGAGAAGGCAAGAGAATGGTATTGAGAAATATATCAGCCATGATCGAATGACAGAGCAAACTCAATAGATGGAACAAACTAATTCTGCTCCTACATCTTAATCTCTGGTACCACAATTGCAATAAAAGTGTCCTCTGGTATTCTGCTGATTTACTTGTGTCAAGCTTGTTCTTTTTTTGCTTGTTGGATGTAGTTTCCAACAGTCTGATGTTTTACATTAACACTGTACTGAGTCCTGGAAAATGTAATCAAGAGATAAACTTTCAGCTTAATTTGGAATACGGTACCAATTAAATCTTTGGCAGCTGTCCCACATAAATTAAACAGCTACTGGAATTCTGCCTCTACTACCAGCCGACCTTCTTTAATTTACAAATTGCGAGGTGAAATATTACACCTTCCTCCATACAAATATTGCAGATTCCTAATAAAATAGTGGTCAGTCGTGAGGAAGAGGAAAAAAGTCATAATTATGGAATGAATAACTTTTACCCTGCCAAAGGTAACATTTTTCTCTACACTGAATAGACAGTGAGTGTATTGAAATTCTGTTTTCTACAAAGTCTACCAAAGGTTAGCATGAAGCAGAAAGAATCAAGCCAGTTCCAATAAGGTTAGTTCATTCAGAACCAAGCTTTGCTTTACTCTGACCATCATTGTGCCATTATTATTTTATCTGGATTGATTCAGGTGATTGGGAGATTAGAACACTTTTTACAAATGACAGCTTTATTGTAATGGACCATTTCAAACAGGTAATTTGATAGTTTGGATTAGGCCCTTGAGTTGTGAGGAGAGGAAGGGGAATATTTACACTGGACAAGGAAAGTCTTGGAAGTGATCTTAGGCCCTAAAAGGCATGGAGAAAATAAGCATTAGTATGGTTAATGTAGACACAGGCCCTATTAAGAGACGCCATAGCCTTAGGATTTAACAATTCAATTACCTGATGCAGGGATTTAGGCATGAACTTCAATGGACTGCAATTTCTGCTAAATCATCAAATTCAAGGGAAAGAATTGGCTAAGTTCTTAGTCCAGTCTGGTGGTACTCTGGGATATATTTTGGTAACACTGCGACCAGTAAGATGGTCCCAGTTGTCTTTCTTTGACCTGTAATGATGCACAGCATTTCACACAGATACAAAGTTTTCAATGCTGACGCTACACTCGTGCTCTATTTACTAAATAACCCTTTTGTTGGGCCTGGGCAACATTGACTTCTCCAGAGAGTACATACTGAATAGCTCACCTCTAGATCCCGATACACATGAGGACGGAAAGTGAAAGTATTTTTATGTATATTGGAGCCTTGCTAGGAAATAGTCTCTTATGAACCTATTACATTTATTTAGTAATGTAACATACATACCTAGTAATGGCAACACATTCATTGGGATAATGCTGTTTGTGTTTAGTTGTTCCTGGATGAGAGACAGGTAATTAATGAGTAAAAACATCTCTGATTTCACTGAAGGAAAATGGACAAGTTCTATCTGGTGTGTGGTGCACTTCACTAGATTTCCAACCACACAGTCAATGTTGTGTGGGAGTTCCATTAAGCCTGAAGTGGATGAGAATAGCCATGGAATCAGCTCTCTCAGTTATTTCCCTGGAACTTAATTTCCTCTGAAACAAACATCTTGCTCTGAAGCTTTTTTTTGTCAAAGTCCAGGTTATGTTGAGTTTTCAGAAAGGATTTCTCCCATAAGACTTAACGCGTTTTCTCATCTTATCTGTCCAAACTTACAGCATTAACTATTGATCCTACCCCTTATAGTTTCTCATAGAATCATAGAATCCCTATAGGGATGAAACAGGCCATTCTGCCCATTGAGTCCACGCTGACCCTCCGAAAAGCATGCTACCCAGACCCATCTCCTACTCTATCCCTGTAATCTTGCATTTCCCATGGCCAATGCACCTAATCTATACATCTTGGGATTGTCTATCACATTCAATTCCAGCCCCATCTTACCATATGCTGGTCCCAGAACATGATTGGATATCCTTTGAAAGATCGCCCAATTTTGCTGCTGTGCCACTGGCATTCCAAAGTTGCCCTTTTCATTCAAGTACAGATTGTGAACATACTGAAAAAGGGGAAAATGACACTGTGATTCTCCGAGCGGGAGGTGGTGGCCATGGTCAAAGGCATAGTGTAAAGGAGACCTTTGGAGGGCCAACAGAGGATGTCATACCTCCAAACCATGGCAGTCTGATCTGTGATTGCCATCCAAGTCAGTGCCCTATCCACAGTCTAGAGGAATGGCATGCAGTGTCAAAAGAAGTTCAGATCTTCCCTGCTGTGCCAGGGTAAGTGCCATCATTTTCTCTCTGCTATGTCACACTCACTCTATCTCTGCTACTGTGCCGACCTCCCACTCACTCTGCCACACTCTGCCACACTCACTATTGCCTGTAACATCGTTCCTCACCCACCCCAGGCCTGAGACCAATAACTCTGCATGCTCTCTGCCCTGCCTCTTCACCACCTTTCAACCACCTGCTCCAGTTCTAATAGGCATGCTTCCCATTTTCATCTTGCTCCTGTTCTCTCCTTCCAGGAGAAGATAGCCCAGAACAGGGCAGAGTGTGGCAATAAGGGGTGGAGGGATGCCCAACATTAAAGGTCCCACCAACGATGAGGATAGACTCACTGTAGGGAATCTAATCTCTAATCTAATCATAAAAAACCCTGGCCTTTACAAGGGATCACTTCTGGGATGATCTGCAGAGATATCCATGTCCTGCCAACCGGGTAAGTACCATTGTCCATTCCATACGTCTCTCGCATTAGCCCCATTGTCAGTTTCATTCATTACACGCCACCTCTAAACATGGGCCACAGATTTGTATCTGTCTTGTGCCTGGCATGTACCACCAGGATCACCACCACACCTCAGTGAAACAGGCAGGCCCCAGGTGACACTTCCTTGATCACTGGAGGAACAGTGTACAGAGACCTTAGAGGAACTATCAGTAAGGTTGCTTCCTGAACCCCCACCAGTTCAGATGTTGACAGTTCAGTGGGAATGCTAGGCCTGGGAAGTATGGGACTGCAGTCCGGTGAGCACCTCCCAGTTATCAGCTTCCCCATGGCAGGAACAGCCCAGGCCATTGGCACTTGGAGGACTCCCAAAGATCAGGGTCCTGCTCAGGCTCAGGAAGGAGAGGATCCTGTTGAGTTGATAACCAGGGACTTGGTCCACATGCACAGGGAGTTACAGGAGCTGCAGACAGGGATGTGGCCACAATGACCCTCATTGCCCACAGATTTCAGTAATGTGACTATCCATCTGCTTACCTGGGCAGGTTGGTGGTTGCCATGGAGAGTTAGGCCCCCCGTTCTCAGTTGGAGTGGTGCACACTAGCACTCCTGCCATTCAGCCTCAGGCCTGAAGGCATAGATGGGGACAGAAATCTATGAGCACACACCAGGTGCCCCTTCCTTACAAGGTGCTAGGATAGTGCCAGGATGCACCCAGCTGGAGGAGGGACCACATGTAGCTCCTTCACAACTGTCTTATCAGTGCAATGCAAAGATGGCTGAGCCCTCCATCTCCACCCTGCCTATCCACCCCAACTCTTGGGAGTTCGCGACGAGGAGAGTCGAGACCTGCACATGTCTATAGTGTCTGGACACGAACATGCCCTAGGGTCATCACCCAAACTTCCAGGCCAATGAGCTTCACTGCTGAGCACACTGCCTCCATCTGACTGTGGAACCAGTGAGAGGGAGAGCAAGGAGTAGACCTATAAGGACAGTTTTGAGGCAGGGATAACAATGGATTTGTATTGATGTCACTAATTTCACTCTACATTTGCTAGTCTTCTCTGTCCTGCACTGGGTTACATTGTTATAGCAGCTGGCATTAGCTAATGGTCACAGCTGGAGTTCCATGGATGGAGGTCTGTGCTGAGAGCCAGCACTTGTATGCGGCATTGAATCACGTTGGCATCTTCGACCATCCTCATACACCATCCATATTCTTTTGCGGCCTCTGTGTCCAAAAAGTGTAGCTGTCAACAGGCTCTTCAGCAATACCTGCAGCAGTGAGATGCCAGGCACTGAGGGAGACAACGCATTCAGATATCGAGAGAGCAGGGACCCTGCAGGTCTATGTCCTGTACAGTATGGATTATGTATGGTTTTTTGCTGTATGGTTTTCCATTAAAAAACAGAATATTGACTGCTGCAGGCCCCCTCCCTCACAGGCTCAGTCACTGACCCTGCCCATCTAATCCTCACTGCACATTTTCAATTTGCAGTTCCTATCAGCCCTCCCTGTACTCCCCACTAGAGAGGTTCAGGTCCCCACCCAATCTGTTCACATGAGGCTGAACCTGCCTAAATTCCAGAAATAAAAGCATAAATTGCTGGAAAAGCTCAGCAGGTCTGGTAGCATCAGGGGAGAGAAATCAGAGTTAACACCTTGGATGAAGTGACCCTTCCTCAGAACTGCCTAACTTCCCTCTGTCCCTGGCAAATAAGATGACCATGACAAATGTAGTCATACACTGTCCTACGTGAAGCCAGTACTCATCATAGATAAAGCTTCCCCCTCCTATATGACCCATATCCCACTTAAACATTGCCGAGTCTCATTCCTCTGGCATTACCAACTTTACAACCTCCCTCCATATCCCCAAACTCCCTTTCCTCTTAGTTTCTGTGGATGGAGGTGACCGTAGCTCATCTCCTTGAGTACCTCAAATGGACAGCTCCGATTGAGAATTGTTCAGACCCCTGATTGGTGGTTGTACATTTTTCTGTCCAGGTTAACCCTAGCCACCAGATTGGCTGTTATGGAGCCACAGGACTGACTGAAACCCACTCTCAGACTGCAGAGGCATAGACTCCCGACCAGATTCACCCCTAGTGGATGCCTGACCATGGCCAGTCTCCTGCACTGATATCAGAAGCTTCCATTGACTTACTGTGCTGGGAGCCCCCGACTGACAGACTTCAGTGTGGACTACTCCTGTTAGAGTTGGAGACACAACATTTGTTTGAAGCACATGGCGTCAGTGTGAGATTGGCGTAGCATGGTGCTGTACTGGAAGCCCCCTTGACTAGGAACTGCAGATCAATAAGTCAAGTTGCCTGACTGTGTGACTGTTTTAACTGGTACAGCAGTGATCCCAACACTGAGATGGACCTCACTGCACTTCTCATCCAATCCTGCGTCAAATCTTACCATAGTCCACGTCACTCAGATCCATTTATAAGATTCCACCCATGGTTTTGGTTCTGAGGTTTGACTTGCCTTGTGATCCACACTGCTTCTTCAAGAATCACATTCTCTCTGTTTTATAAAAAATCTGATATGCCTTCATCTGAAACTCTGACCAGGGTTCTGTCCTGAAATAGTTTTTCCATCCTCATCTGCCCAATATTTTGCTGGAGATCACTTATGACTGAGTCCAGGCTTTCCCCAGGCCTCTTTTACTCCAATTAAATTTTGCACAATCTACCATTAAATTTCTTCTGAAGTGTGATCCTGGAATGTCCTCAATATGTCTTTATATGTTGCAGTATTTTGATCAATGCCCTTTTGTGCAGCTTTGTTGTTCACATTGGTCCCGCCATATACAATCATGCACTAGCATGGTCCTTTTGCCCTTTCTTGACCAAGTCTGATGCTATCCCTTGCCTATATTTTGTTGAAAACATTCTCCCATTCCCACTGCCTCTCGGAATGGTAGTTCCATACCTGTTTCTGAACCTTCTGCTGTGCTTTTAATGTTCCCTGATGTCTTGGATGAGTCTTTAAAAAGATTTTTTTGACCTGAATGCTCACTTCAACAGCTGCATTCAATTTTTCTGGTTTACTTTTCTCTGCTTTTTCTGATATTAATGTGCTTTATTATATGAATAGGATCTATCTGCAATTAGTCTCCCAGATAGTGCTTCTTGAGTTCTTGCTACCTTCCATTAAAGCTCTCTATTTGCAGAATACTGGCTACAGTAACACTTGAGTAGAGTTTCTCCTCTCTTACAGTTCTCACCACACAATAATGTCACATTACCATTACATCATTATACATTCTACTCAGATCTCATTCATCCATGTCACCAATCTTCACAGGGTAACTCGATGTAACAGCAGGTGGTGATGGTATTGGAAGGCACTGAGTTGGGCAGCTGCACCAATTGAATGGACTCTCCCTGGGAGCAACTACATTTTGGGGGGAAAGGAGGACTCATGAGTAGAAGGAATAGAAAGGCAATGGTCTTCCTTAACCAGATATAAACCACAGTCTTAATTCTATATACACGCTGTGTCTTCCATGTTCAACCTTAGTTTCCTTCACTGTTTGTAATGACCTGACGCTAATGGAATAAGAATCACAGCTTCATGATCTTTGTGTGTTCAAATCTCATGTTACATATGAATGGGTAATAGGGGCCAACAATACACACATCCCATAAATGAATACAAACAAACAAATAACACCTTTTGGTGCCTTTTTTAATTTCAGGACTTTAATGTGTTTTTTTTAATTGAATATATCGAATTGGTAAAAGATTAAATAAATACCTTGTTGTCAGCCTAGAAAAGCTAAGAATCGATACAGAGAAATATATGAAATATACAAAAATGCATCAGATCTTGAAAGAACTAATTGGTTTAACAATCATGTCCTCTTTATTGTCTTCAATCATATGGAGTAATGCATTCTTCTCTCTCTATCATCTATTTAAAATGTAGACAGCAGCGAACAATTTCTCCCCTGTACATTGTGCACTGATCCATAGATAATGCATAATGTGCAAATGACAGCAATACCCAGCCAACCACCAGTTACTGGGTGACAGGAGAATATTCTAAATCAAGTTGTAGCACAATGACTGTTTGGCATTTGTAGCTCAGAACAAGTAGAGTGGAAAAAATATTGCTATTGTACATACTTTTATTCATTTCGATTGACCCTTATGCCTTTCGGGCAGCTTAAAATTGTGAGTAACTGCTGCTGTTGACAAAGCAATCTTTTCATAGTCGGTTAGGTCCATACTTTAAAAACTGTGGTCTGCTACAGGGAGCTGGCTAATTATTACACCAGATATAATGTAAATAAAGCAGGTAAGTTGAGATTGTTGCTTTGAATGCTGTGTCATAATTAGATATATGCAAGAAAGGCAAATTTTCTGTCAATGTTGCTCTGATACTAAATAATTAGTCAACGTTTGTGACTTTAAAGCTCTAAAATGTTTTCAATTTGGGATTTTAATTTCTCCAGTATTTTAAATATGATTGACAGGTCAATTGCTTCAACCTGTGGTTGTGACTACAGAGGTTACATCCAGCAAGTACTTGTGAAACTGAGTTTATTCTGGAAGTGAGGTGGACCTGAAAACTCTGGAGAAGCAAGCTTTGCATTGATTGCAAATAGTTACATCTCAGATAATTCTGCCTTGGTTTGCGGTTTTCATTCAAAAGAAAAGAGCATCATGAAGTAATGTGATCTCCAAAGTTCCAGCAAAAATCACAAGATCGAATGTAATAAAAATCGAATCTGACAAGTGTGAAATGTGAGCGTGAAGTCTTTCCCAAGAAGGCAACGTGCTTCAGATTTTGTGCATAAGCCTGGTTTCTCAATGTTGTCCCAGTTGGTAAGGCTCACTGTGTGCTTGTATTAAGTGACTCCTGTTCAGACACTATAATCTAGTGGAGTTAAGTAGTGCAATATAACCACCAAAATTTCCAAATCCTAAGTAATACAAACTGACTTATTTGATGTTCAGCACTAGTGTTGCCAGTAAGCAGGGTGAAATTCGAGAGCTGGGTGGATAAAGTGGGGAGCTGGAAAAAGTGCAGCAGGTCAAGCAGCATCACAGGAGAAAGGGAGTCGATGTTTCAGATTGGCACCTTTCATCAGGACTGGGGGAGGAGAGGGAGGGGATGGTGCTGGGGCAAAGCTGGGTGGTATAGCGATAGGTGGATGCAGGTCGGAGGTGGCTGTGATTGGTCAGTAGGAGGGGTGGAGCAGTTAGGTGGGAAGGAAGATAGACGGGTAGGGTCAGGTAATGGGGGGCAGGGTGGAGAGGGAGGCCTGGGCCTGGGATGAGATGGGGGTATTGGGGAGATTTGGAAGTCATTGAGTTCTTTGTTAAGGCTGTATGGTTGTAAACTCCTGAGGTGGAAGATGAGGTGTTCTTCTTCTAGTTTGTGTGTGATAGAAAACTCGCTTATTCAGGTGTGGTCATGGAACTGAACAGCCAGCTACACTGCTCACTATCAAAGTGGTGTGTGCGACATGTGAATTGCAACCAGCACAAGACAGAACATGTAGCTCACACACACAGTCTACTGCATTGGCTGTTCACAATGTAGTCTCCTTGACATTGAGGAAATTAAGCATAGACTGGGCAACCGTTTCACAGAACACCATTTCGCAGTGCATTCTGCCCGCAAAAAAGATCCCAACTTTCCAGCTGCCTGCCACTTCAATACACCAACCTGTTCCCTGGCCAACATCTCTGTCTCAGGCTTGCTGTAGTGCTCCAGGGGAGGTCAGCTCAAGCTGGAAAAACACACCTCATTTTCCACTTGGGAACTTCACAGCCTTTGAACCCCATATCGAGTTCAACAACTTTAGGGCTTGTGCTTTTCCCATTTCCTCACCCCAATCCCCACACACCAGGCCTTGTCATCACATAGCCCGCTATTACATACAACCCATTGTTAACCAGTAACAGTCCCCGTTAATAGCTATTCATCCTCCTGGGATGACTGTCGTCGACTCCTTTGTTTAGATCAGAGTGGTGCTGGAAAAGCACAGCAGGTCAGGCAGCAACCGAGGAGCAGGAAAATCAACGTTTTAGGCAAAAGCCCTTTATCATTAGGGATTTTGCCTGAAACGTTGATTTTCCTCCTTCTCGGATGCTGCCTGACCTGCTGTGCTTTTCCAGACCACTCTGATCTAAACTCTGGTTTCCAGCATCTGCAGTCCTCACTTTTGCCTGTTATCCACTCTTTTGTCTGTCCAACTGTTCGTCTCTCTCTTTGGGCTCTATCTCTACCTATCGTTTACTCTTTAACCCCTCCCCCATTCTATTTTCTGCATAAAAACCAACATTTTTCTAGCTGCCATCAATTTTGAGGAAGGGTCACTGGACTCGAAACGTTAACTCTGATTGCTCTCAACAGATGCTGCCAGACCTGCTGAGTTTTTCCAGCAATTTCTGTTTCTGATTTCCAACATCAGCAGTTCTTTAAGTTTTTACAGAACATTGACTGGATGCCACAGCAGAAGCTGAGAGTAGCGCCACTTAATGTTCTGCTATTTGACTTAAAGTTGGATGGCATCAGCGTGATCACATTCTGAATACAGCAGTGGCTGAAATTCCTTGGGCATAGCGTTCCCTCTAAGCTCCATGGCTGCGAGCCCCCATTGTGGCAAGGATTTCTGATCCCAGAGTATCCTGTCATGTATGGGCCTCAGATGCCTGTGTAGTCAGTCAGAAAATGAGAGGGAATGCTGATGTTGGACAGTATTTGAAGATCTTCAAGAAGCATCTAAAGTGAGGCAATAGTTAGGAGAGGGTGTCTGCAGGTTTCCAGGTTCTTGAATTGCTGGAACAGGAGGTCCTCTTCCTTTAGGGCCAGAGAGCTCTGCAGACTCAAGCACAGAACATGAGAGGGCTCAGAAAAGGTTTGCAAGGATATTACCAGGACAGGAGGGTTTGAAATATAGGGAGAGACTTTTTTTTTCCCTGGAGCATCAGAGGCTGACCTTATAGAGGTTTGTAAAATCAAAGGAGCATGGATACTCCTTCATTTCTGAGAATGAAGGAGTCAAAAACTAGGGAGCATAGGTGAGAAGGGACAGATTTTAAAAGGACCTGAAGGGCAAATTTTTAATGGAGTTCTACAGCATTGAGACAGGCTGTTTGGTCTAAACTAGTCCATGCTGACCAAAATGTCCGCCCACACTAACCCCATTTCCCTACACTTGGCCCATATCCTTCTAATCCTTTCCTATCCATGTATTTTAATGCCTTTTAAATGTTATTAATGTACCAGCTTCAACCACTTCCACTGGCAGCTCATTCCATATCCGTATCAAACTCTGTGTAAAAATGTTGTCCCTCAGGTTCCCTTTTATTCTTTCTCATCCAATCTTAGGTTGATACCCTGTAGTCCTTGATTCCCCAATCCTGGAAAAAAGACTGAGTGCATTCACCCTATCCGTGATCTTATACACCTCTATATACCTGTATAAGAATGAGGAAGTGGTAGAGGTAGGTCCAATTTCAACATTTAAAAGGCCTATGAATAGGAAGGATTAAGAGGGATATGAGCCAAATGTTGGCAAATGGGACTAGGTTGGGACATCTGGTCAGCGTGGCCAATGTGGATCAAAGGGTCTGTTTTGTGCTGTATAACTGTGACTCTAAGGTATGTGATAGCAGATGCACATGGCTGCCAATGCCACTTGTTTGATACCAAGATCATAGATGCAGTCCCACAAAGAACTTAATGCCCTCACATGGATGGTCAAGTTCAGTGATGCGTCCTTCTAATCCATAGGCTGTCAACTCGATCACTAACCTCATTTGTTGCTTCAATCTCCACACTCCATTCCTCCATTAACCAACAATGGATATCAAACACATCCTATGCTTCTTGCTTATATGCTTCACTTTATTACTTAACACAGTTGCTAGTTATACACTCATATTCACAGCAAAGTTCAACAGCAAGGTGTTAATGCCTAATGCTTTAAAGCCAATCTTCTTTGATTCTAGTCCCCATTCACAGACAGACAGACTGTCACAGTTAAGGGATAAATTAGAGTAGAGGCGATGTAACTGACCAGTTAAGCTGAAAGTGGAGTCGCAGGTAGATAGCATAGTGAAGAAGGTGTTTGGTATGCTTTCCTTTATTGGTCAGAGTATTGAATACAGGGGTTGGGAGTTCATATTGCAGCTGTACAGGACATTGGTTAGGCCACTGTTGGAATATTGTGTGAAATTCTGGTTTCCTTCCTATTGGAAAGATGTCGTGAAACTTGAAAGGGTTCAGAAAAGATTTACAAGGATGTTGCCAGGGTTGGAGGATTTGAGCTATAGGGAGAGGCTGAACAGGCTGGGGCTGTTTTCCCTGGAGCATCGAAGGCTGAGGGGTGACCTTATAAAGGTTCATAAAGTCATGAAGGGCATGGATAGGATAAACAGACACAGTCTTTTCCCTGGGGTTGGGGAGTCCAGAACTAGAGGGCAAAGGTTTAGGGTGAGAGGGGAAAGGTATAAAAGAGACCAAAGGGGCAACTTTTTCACGCAGAGGGTGGTGCATGTATGGCATGAGCTGCCAGAGGAAGTGGTGGAGGCTGGTACAATTGCAACATTTAAAAGGCATTTTGATTAGATTAGATTACAGTGTGGAAACAGGCCCTTCGGCCCAACAAGTCCACACCGACCCGCCGAAGCGCAACCCACCCATACCCCTACATTTACCCCTTTAACCTAACACTACGGGCAATTTAGCATGGCCAATTCACCTGATCTGCACATTTTTGGACTGTGGGAGGAAACCAGAGCACCCGGAGGAAACCCACGCAGACACGGGGAGAACGTGCAAACTCCACACAGTCAGTCGCCTGAGGCGGGAATTGAACCCGGGTCTCTGGAGCTGTGAGGCAACAGTGCTAACCACTGTGCCACCGTGCCGCCCTTGGATGGGTATATGAAAAATAAGGGTTTGGAGGGATATGGGTCGGGTGCTGGCGGGACTAGATTGGGTTGGGATATCTGGTCAGCATGGACAGGTTGGACTGAAGGGTCTGTTTCCATACTGTACATCTCTATGACTCTCTGACTCTATAACACAGCAAACAAGGCAGTTAAACAAGAGTCTTCTTGCAAATCAAGAAAACCTCCTTCTGTCAGTTGCACATGTTTTTCTGTAATGCTGTTCTGCTGGAGCACCAACAATTGCTGATAGTTTATTCCAATACATTGAATTTCACTTCGGTTCCAGAGTGAGACAGAGGCCTTGATGATCAGGTACTAATATGTTAGCAGTTCTGAAGAGTACGAGGCATTGCAAGTGACCTTATTATAACATGGTCTTTTGTGTGAAACTCTCAAGTGTATTTGAGCTCTATGCTGAGTTTTGCTTTGAAAACAAAACTAATTCTTTCCTTAGTTGCCCTTCTTGCACATTTACTCCACATTTATGAATAGTCAATGGACCTTTCCTTCTCTATGCTGTTATATTGACTTACCTCCTTGTTTCATCTTCCTATTCAATTCCAGAAAATTCACTAACTCTCACACCTCTTTCAACATGAGTCCCATTGTTCAATCACACTGCTGTTTCTTTTCACCATCAGCTGGGGAGATATTGCGTGATTTTATGAACACAACTAATGTGTCCTTCAATATTGCTCAATCTATTTCTGTTATTCTGTTTTCCTCATGTTTGCTCTCTCTCTTCTTGCCTATTCAAACTAAAGCATTTGATTCAGTAAACCATCACAATCTGTGGATTTTCTCCAGAGATTTAAACGAGCAAGAAACTTCAGTACAGTCTTGCAATAACGTCATGATATTATGACTGCAAATATCTAGAGTGGGATCAGGAACTAATGTCATTAAAATCTGCATTGTTGTTAAACAAGGCCATGTGATAGCCCAATACTTTAAAAATGAGTGGTTATTCATATCCCCAAAGATCACTGCCCAAGATGTGAGTATTAAACACCATCCAAATAGAAATTTATTTCCCCTTAGTTGCCACCGTACCAAAGCTCAATTGACCCCCACGGACATAAATGACCAGAAATATGTGGATACCTTGCTCTAGATTTGCAACCCCACCCCCACTTCAATCTCGTCAATTCTGCATGCACAACACTTGGCCCGTCTTTGACCATTGCCCAATCAAAACCTATATGTCAAACCAACTCAGACAGATATTCCACCTCCAATGTATATTGAAGAGGAGCCTATGGAATATGTATTGTAGAACACTTCCATATTTTGTCAATTCTCTCAACGGGTCACTGTTGATGAGAAAATACAACACCAAATCAGCTGTGCCAGTTCCATCTTTCTACAATTACTGTAGTGAGTGTCAACAACAAAGATCCCAATGAGCCATCAGGAATTATCAGCACACTCTGCAACGCAACAAGGCCTGGAGTGACAAGTAAGAGTGTTAAGGAAATGCCATCACCAATGCCTCCACTGCATGTGGGCAGCACGGTGGCACAGTGGTTAGCACTGCTGCCTCACAGCGCCGGAGACCCGGGTTCAATTCCCGCCTCAGGCGACTGACTGTGTGGAGTTTGCATGTTCTCCCCGTGTCTGCGTGGGTTTTCTCCGGGTGCTCCGGTTTCCTCCCACAGTCCAAAGATGTGCAGGTCAGGTGAATTGGCCATGCTAAATTGCCCGTAGTGTTAGGTAAGGGGTAAATGTATGGGTGGGTTACGCTTCGGCGGGTGTGGACTTATTGGGCCGAAGGGCCTGTTTCCACACTGTAATGTAATGTAAAAAAATGCATTGTTCACATTCAATGCTTGGATCATCAAACCAACACTTGGGGCCTTCTGGAAGACAGCTCTACAAATACTCAGGGAAACCTACTGGACCCTGGATATCTCTCCACCATGTCCTACCTTCTCAACTCTCAAATAGCCAGCATTGCAGTGGAGGAGAAAGAAACAAACCTACAAAGACACTCTGAGGCTGGATTTGGAATCTGATTGCATTAATATTAATGAGTAGATGGAGCTTGCGATTAATTATGCAAAATGGTCACAACTTATCCATGAGGTTTTTAGTCCAAATGCCTTAATGATGAGACAGAACAACAGCAGAGAAGGAAGGAAATAGAAGCAATTCTGCACTCTGAGTCCAATTTCTTTATCTAACATTCTGCCCATGTGCCCAAAGATCTGTGGGACAAGAATCACTCTCCTCAGTCACATGAAGTCCCAGAGCGAAATCCCTTGATGCTGAGTAGACATCATTCTCAAATTGAGGGATAGATCATGACCACTCTCCTGCTGGCATTAAGAAAGATCAAAAGCATAGCAGAACAGTAATCTGTCTGTCAAACAGCTCAAATATTCAGTGTGCTGTCTGCTGAAGATTTTTTGCCATTGTGCAAGTTTCCACCCGAAGTAACAATTTGAGAAGTGATCCTTGCATTTTCATGCAATCCTATGACTATATACATCAGCAGTCAATATTCACAAGAGATGCTGTAAAGAACAGCCAAGCTCATGTTTCAAGTGTAGATACTAATTCTGGCCATTGGTCTGGACCTGGACACCTTTTTTTTATATTCATTCACAGAACGTCTTTGTCACTGACAAGGCCAATGCAATTATTACTGCTTAGTAATTGCCCATGAGGAGGTGGTGGTGAGCTGCTTTCTTGAAACATTGCAGTCCAAGTGATGTAGTCAATGTCTTTTGGTCAAAGTCCTGTAACTCCTTCCTGACAGTATTGTGGGTCAGCATCCGAGGACAGGCAAAATCGACGTTTCGGGCAAAAGCCCTTCATCAGGAATAAAGGCAGAGAGCCTGAAGCATGGAGAGATAAGCTAGAGGAGGGTGGGGGTGGGGGTGCCCGAAACGTCGATTTTGCCTGTCCTCGGATGCTGCCTGAATTGCTGTGCTCTTCCAGCACCACTAATCCAGAATCTGGTTTCCAGCATCTGCAGTCATTGTTTTTACCTCGTTGATTTTAACCCTACAGCGAATCCTCTTGCAAGGATGCCTGCCTTGAAGAAGTTTTCCTCCTCTCTCTACAAGAATCTCAGGGAGTCTCTCTCTCACTGCAACTCCCAGGTCATTTCCTCAGCCCTGCAACCATGTCCGGACTTGTCCGACCTGCCCAGCTCCTTTTCCACCTATCCACTCCACCCTCTCTTCCCTGACCTATCACCTTCATCTGCTTCCCCACCTACCTATTGTACTCTATGCTACTCTCTCCCCACCCCCACCCTCCTCTAGCTTATCTCTCCATGCTTCAGGCTCTCTGCCTTTATTCCTGATGAAGGGCTTTTGCCCGAAACGTCAATTTTGCCTGTCCTCGGATGCTGCCTGAATTGCTGTGCTCTTCCAGCACCACTAATCCAGAATCTGGTTTCCAGCATCTGCAGTCATTGTTTTTACCCAGTATTGTGGGTCAATCCACAGCAGTTGAACTGCAACGGTTCAAGAAGGCTACCCACCACCATCTTCTTGAGAGCAACTAGAAATGGGCAACAATTGCTGGCAGCCAGCCATACCCATATCCCACGAATGAATAAAAAACACAGGTATATCCATAGTCCAGTTAGAAATGTACCATTCAGGGTTTTGACCTCATGACAATGAAGGAACAACAAAATAGTTCCAAGTCTTGGAGGGGGATTTGCAAGCCGTGATGTTTCCATACATCTGCAGCCCTTGTCCATCTAGCAGTTTAGAGGTTGTGTGGTTTGAAGATGCTATCGAAAGAGTCTTGGTGAGTAACTACAGGCTTTTTGATGTTAGACCCTACTCCCACTCAGTGTTTGTTGGTGAAGGGAGTGAATGGTGTGGATGGTGATTAGAGTGCCAATCAATTGGGCTGCTTTGTCCTGGATGGTATGAAGTTTCTCAAGTGTTGGTGAAGCTGTGGTCATCCAAGTGAATATTATAATGTGAACAACTTACAATCTGTAGGAGTCATTCTGGAATCTGTAGAATCTTTAAAGTGGTTGAAGAGGTTACCTCAGTACCAACTTCTCAAGGTCAACTAGGGATGGCCAATAAATGCCGAGTCAGCCAGCACACCCAGATCCATAAGTGAATAATAAACAAATACATTAATAAATATGATTAACAATGCACCTACTATTTCTGTAGCCACCTGCTTTAACGTTGGGATAGGGACCATCAAGTCATGTAGGTGTATAAACATTCAGCCCCATTAATTTCTTCATTACAATCTCCTTACTAACACTAACTTTCTTCATCTGCCGACCAGACATCCCAACCCAATCTAGTCCCAACTGCCAGCACCCAGCCCATCTCCCTCCAAACCCTTCCTGTTCATATACCCATCCAAATTCCTCTTAAATGTTGAAATTGTACCAGCCTCCACCACATCCTCTGGCAGCTCATTCCATTCACATACCACCCTGTGTGTGAAAAAGTTGCCCCTTAGGTGTCTTTTATATCTTTTCCCTCTCACCCTAAACCTATATCCTCTGCTTCTGGACTCCCCAACCCCAGGGAAAAGACTTTGTCTATTTATCCTATCCATGCCTCTCATAATTTTGTAAACCTCTGTAATGTCACCCCTCAGCCTCCGACACTCCAGGGAAAACAGCCCCAGCCTGTTCAGCCTCTCCCTGTAGCTCAGATCCTCCAACCCTGGCAACATCCTTGTAAATCTTTTCTGAACCCTTTCAAGTTTCACAACATTTTTCTGATAGGAAGGAGACCAGAATTGCACACAATATTCCAACAGTGGCCTAACCAATGTCCTGTACAGCCACAACATGACCTCCCAACTCCTGTACTCGATACTCTGACCAATAAAGGAAAGCATACCAAACACCTTCTTCACTATCCTATCTACCTGCGACTCCACTTTCAAGGAGCTATGAACCTGCACTCCAAGGTCTCTTTGTTCAGCAACACTCCCTAGGAGGTAAAAACAATGACTGCAGATGCTGGAAACCAGATTCTGGATTAGTGGTGCTGGAAGAGCACAGCAGTTCAGGCAGCATCCAAGGAGCAGCGAAATCGACGTTTCGGGCAAAAGCCCTTCATCAGGAATAAAGGCAGTGAGCCTGAAGTGTGGAGAGATAAGCTAGAGGAGGGTGGGGGTGGTGGGGAGAAAGTAGCATAGAGTACAATGGGTGAGTGGGGGAGGGGATGAAGGTGATAGGTCAGGGAGGAGAGGGTGGAGTGGATAGGTGGAAAAGGAGATAGGCAGGTAGGACAAGTCCGGACAAGTCATGGGGACATTGCTGAGCTGGAAGTTTGGAACTAGGGTGAGGTGGGGGAAGGGGAAATGAGGAAACTGTTGAAGTCCACATTGATGCCCTGGGGTTGAAGTGTTCCGAGGCGGAAGATGAGGCGTTCTTCCTCCAGGCATCTGATGGTGAGGGAGCGGTGGTGAAGGAGACCCAGGACCTCCATGTCCTCGGCAGAGTGGGAGGGGGAGTTGAAATGTTGGGCCACGGGGCGGTGTGGTTGATTGGTGCGGGTGTCCTGGAGATGTTCCCTAAAGCGCTCTGCTAGGAGGCGCCCAGTCTCCCCAATGTAGAGGAGACCGCATCGGGAGCAACGGATACAATAAATGATATTAGTGGATGTGCAAGTAAAACGTTGATGGATGTGGAAGGCTCCTTTAGGGCCTTGGATAGAGGTGAGGGAGGAGGCAGCCCTCCAATTCCTCTGCTCCAATCCCAACCTCACCATCATCCAGCAGATAAAGGGGGCGCAGTGGTAGTCTGGCACACTGACCTCTACACCGTTGAAGCCAAACGCCAACTCGAGGACACCTCTTCCTACTGCCCCCTCGACTATGACCCCACACCCATCACCAAACCATCATCTCCCAGACCATACAGAACCTCATTACCTCAGGAGATCTCCCACCCACAGCTTCCAACTCCGGAAACCCCGCACTGCCCGTTTCTACCTCCTTCCCAAGATCCACAAGCCTGACCACCCTGGCCGACCCATTGTCTCAGCATGCTCCTGCCCCACTGAACCCATCTCTACCTACCTCGACACTTGTCCTACCTGCCTATCTCCTTTTCCACCTATCCACTCCACCCTCTCCTCCCTGACCTATCACTTTCATCCCCTCCCCCACTCACCCATTGTACTCTATGCTACTTTCTCCCCACCACCCCCACCCTCCTCTAGCTTATCTCTCCACACTTCAGGCTCACTGCCTTTATTCCTGATGAAGGGCTTTTGCCCGATTTTGCTGCTCCTTGGATGCTGCCTGAACTGCTGTGCTCTTCCAGCACCACTAATCCAGAACACTCCCTAGGACCTTACCATTAAGTGTATAAGTCCTGCTAAGATTTGCTTTCCCAAAATGCATCTAAATTAAACTCCACCTGCCACTTCTCAGCCCATTGGCCCATCTGGTCCAGATCCTGTTGTAATGTGAAGTAACCCTCTTTGCTGTCCACTACACCTGCATTTTGGTGTCATCTGCAAACTTACTAATTGTACCTTGTATGGTAAGTCTTTTTTAATTGAGGCTGAACCAGCAGTTCCAGAGATAAGTGAGTTGACACAATCAGCCCAAATCTGAAGCTGAAACTGATGGAGTTCCAGAGGGTTATTATACACACTCACAGAGCTGCAGATGGTAAATAGACAGTTGTTTGTCCTTTAATAGAAGCACCCATATATCATACAGAGATATTGTGGTTCTCATATAAAATTCCCATGGCAGGATATGCAGGAATATGAAAAACTCGAGTATTCAAAAATACACATTTCTCTTGGCCAAGGCTTCATAAGGATGTAGTGCAGTCCTGTATAATATGCCATTATTGTCAGACAATGGGAAAAGCTCAGCATGAAATTAAACATTCGCCATTAATCCCCATACCAGTTTTTGAACAACTATTCTGTAAAATGTTAGTAAACTGTGTAAGGTTATTGCTGATGGTGCAACATTGAAAAGTATGTCTTTACAATTATGGATATGACAACTCAATTTCCATAAGCTATTTCTTTGAGAACAATTACAGCTAAAGTAAAGATGGATAAATTAACTTAATGTTTTACTAATTATAGACTACAAATAGGAATAGTCAGACTGAGGTTCCAGTGTTATGTCTAGAAATTTTCAAGATATCATGAGTAACTTGGGTATTAAACAGCTGAAGTCAAAAACACAGGGAGCTTTAAAGAGATTCCATCTGACTCTGAAGACAATGATGAAAGCATATTGTCATGAATATCTTCAGGATTGGGATAAAAGTTTGGATTTCCCATTATTTATCAGCAGAGAGTTGCTGGATTTAGTCCATTTGTAATTATATATGGTTGCCATGTAAGAAGAGTTTCATTAGAACTGGTCAAGGCAATATTTTTCAAGCAGAAATCTGAATCCTCAATATTGAATTGCTTGTCTCTAGAGAGAACCCTGGGCATGCAGATGGCACAGAAGCATTTGAAGAATGGGCAGAGATGCTGAAAGTCGAATACTTTGAACAGAAGTGGAAGTGTTACTGCTATTACTCCACCCACCAGAGTCACAACAGCAAATATTCTAGTTGTCCCTAATCATTATCAACTTCAACTCTACTTATAAGATATAAAAGTTCATAAGTTATAGTTGGAAAGGAAGAAGGCCATTCAACCCATTGAGTTTGCTCCATCTTTCAATGAGATCATGGTTATTCTGATAATCCTCAACTCTGCTTTCCTGCCTTTTCCCCATATCCTTGATTCCCTTACTGATTGAAAACCTGTTGATCTCAGCCTTAAAAATACTTAATGAGCCAGTCTCTGCAGTACAGTAAGGAACTCCGCAAAATCAGTACTCATTGAGAAAAAAAGTGGTGGCACACTCACTGTACCTCTCTGTCTTTAAATGTGTAACCCCTGATTCTGAGATAATATTCTCTCATCCTGGTCTCTCTCACAAGGAAAAAAAAGAATCTTTCCGTATCGGACAGTTTCCTGTCAAGTCCCTTATGTATCTTATATGTTTCAATGAGGTCACCACCCATTCTTTAAACTCTGATGAGTACAGATCCAACCTACTCAACCTCTCCTCATAAGACAGTGCCTCTGTACTGGGTTTAAAGCTAGACTGGCAGGAGGCTGGGAGAACACAGCACGCCAGGCCGCCTGGTGCTGTGGCTGAGTGGTCTCAGCCGTTGGATTCAGGTTGCTGACTCCGCAGAGGCGTGGGTTCCACTCCCACTGCTGCCTAACGCTCCTATTACTGTGCTGCGTGTTAAAACTGAATGTTAAGCACTGTTGTTACAGTGGGTGGCGCGGTTAGCACTGCTGCCTCACAGCACCAGGGACCCGGATTTGATTCCAGCCTGGGGCAACTGTCTGTGTGGAGTTTGCATGTTCTCCCTGTGTCTGCATGGGTTTGCTCCGGTTTCCTCCCACAGTCCAAAGATGTGCAGGTTAGGTGAATTGGCCATGCTAAATTGCCCGTAGTGTTAGGTGCATTAGTCAGAGGGAAATGTGTCTGGGTGGGTTACTCTTTGGAGGGTCGGTGTGGACTTGCTGGGCCGAAGGGCCTGTTTCCATACTGTAGGGAATCTAATCGATACAGGAGGTGGAGAAGTCGACGTTACAGTCCTAAAGAAGGGTTACCCCGAAGTGTTGATTTACATACCTCCTGATGCTACTTGGCTTGCTGTGCCCTTCCAGCCTCCTGCCTGTCTACCTTAGATTCCAGCATCTGCAGTTTTTTTTTGTCTCTGTACTGAGAATCAGCCGAGTGAGCCTTCTGTGGACTGCCTCCAATGCCAGCATATCTTTCCTTCGGTAAAGTCTTTCTTTAAAGCTTGGCAATGTCAGTTCTATCTGGCTTCACTCTTCACCAAGCTATGTCAAAAAAGATAATCAATACATTGTTTGGTATTCTGTCAGCCCTTTGTAGCTGGTATGCACTGGAATAAAACAATGCAAATACTGATAATTTGGTGATGCCTTTCTGTCTGTGAACAAGGCATAAAAGCTACAGCCATGTTTACAGCCATTAATAGGTCCTCAGCAGCACTTCCTTCGTCGTTAATATTCAAATTAGTAAATAAAGCGAAGATTAAAACTTCAGTTTTCCTCTGAGTTTTAAAAATCTGGTACAAAAGCAGTTTTGGAATGTTAGAGTCATACAGCTTGATAATGGAAGGATCTTTCCACATAATCAAACAGTTCTGACGGTTTATCATTTTATTTTGAATCAAAATTAAAACCTGAAAAAATTAATTAGTACTCAAAAGAGCAGTAATAACTGATCAAAGCTCTAAACTAAAAGCTGCCATCCTTCCCTAGTCTGGTCTACACGTGATTTCAGACCCATAGCAATGTGGTTGTGGGCCAAGGCCAATTATATCAAAATTAGGCAGGAGCTCGGAAATGTGGATTGGACACAGCTATTTGAAGGGAAGTCGACATTTGATATGTGGAAGGCTTTCAAAGATAGGTTAAAGATAGTGCAGGATAGGCATGTCCTGTTGAAGTTGAAACTTTATTGCTGGAACAGCACAGCAGGTCAGGCAGCATCCAGGGAACAGGAGATTCGACGTTTCGGGCACAGGCCCTTCTTCAGGAATGAGCAGAGAGTGTTCAGCAGAAGATAAAAGGTAGGGAGGAGGGACTTGGAGGAGGGGCGTTGGAAATGTGATAGGTGGAAAGAGGTCAAGGTGAGGGTGATAGGTCGGAGTAGGATGGAGGTGGAGAGGTCAAGAAGAAGACTGCAGGTCAGGAAGGCGGTGCCGGGCTGGAGGGATTCGGCTGAGACAAGGTGGGGGGAGGGGGGATGAAGAAACTGGTGAAGTCCAAGTTCATCCCCTGTGGTTGGAGAGTTCCCAGTCGGAAGATAAGACGCTCCTCCTCCGACCGTCGCGTTGTTGTGGTTTGGCGGTGGATGAGTCCAATGACCTGCATATCCTCGGTGGAGTGGGAGGGGGAGTTGAAATGCTGTGCTACAGGGTGGTTGGGTTGGTTCGTCCGGGTGGCCCAGAGGTGCTCTCTGAATCGCTCCGCAAGTAGGCGGCCTGTCTCCCCAATATAGAGGAGGCCACACCGGCTGCAACGGATGCAGTAGATGATGTGGGTGGAGGTGCAGGTGAATCTGTGGCGGATATGGAAGTTTCCTTTGGGGCCTTGGAGAGAAGTGAGGGGGGAGGTGTGGGCGCAAGTGTTGCACCTCCTGCGGTTGCAAGGGAAGGTGCCGGGAGTGGAGATTGGGTCGGTGGGGGGTGTGGATCTGACAAGGGAGTCGCGGAGGGAATGGTCTCTACGGAAAGCTGATAGGGGAGGGGAGGGAAATATATCCTTGGTGCTGGGGTCTGTTTGGAGGTGGCGGAAGTGACGGCGGATGATGCGCTGTACATGGAGATTGGTGGGGTGGTAGGTGAGGACCAGTGGGGTTCTCTCCTGGTGGCGGTTGGAGGGGCGGGGCTCAAGGGCGGAGGAGCAGGAAGTGGAGGAGATGCGGTGGAGGGCACCGTCGACCACGTCGGGGGGGAAATTGCGGTCCTTGAAGAAGGAGGCCATCTGGGTTGTGCGTTTTTGGAACTGGTCCTCCTGGGAGCAGATGCAGCGGAGACGAAGGAATTGGGAGAATGGGATGGCGTTTTTACAGGGGGCAGGATGGGAGGAGGTGTAGTCCAGGTAGCTGTGGGAGTCGGTTGGTTTGTAGTAGATGTCCGTGTTGATTCGGTCGCCTGAGATAGAAACAGAAAGGTCTAGGAAGGGGAGGGAGGAGTCCGAGACTGTCCAGGTGAATTTGAGGTCGGGGTGGAAGGTGTTAGTGTAGTGGATGAACTGTTCAACCTCCTCGTGGGAGCACGAGGTAGCGCCGATACAGTCATCAATGTAGCGAAGGAAAAGATGGGGGGTGGGCCAGTGTAGTTGCGGAAGATGGATTGTTCCACATATCCTACGAAGAGGCAGGCATAGCTGGGGCCCATGCCGAACGAACCAACCCAACCACCCTGTAGCACAGCATTTCAACTCCCCCTCCCACTCCACCGAGGATATGCAGGTCATTGGACTCATCCACCGCCAAACCACAACAACGCGACGGTCGGAGGAGGAGCGTCTTATCTTCCGACTGGGAACTCTCCAACCACAGGGGATGAACTTGGACTTCACCAGTTTCTTCATCCCCCCTCCCCCCACCTTGTCTCAGCCGAATCCCTCCAGCCCGGCACCGCCTTCCTGACCTGCAGTCTTCTTCTTGACCTCTCCGCCTCCATCCTACTCCGACCTATCACCCTCACCTTGACCTCTTTCCACCTATCACATTTCCAACGCCCCTCCTCCAAGTCCCTCCTCCCTACCTTTTATCTTCTGCTGAACACTCTCTGCTCATTCCTGAAGAAGGGCCTGTGCCCGAAACGTCGAATCTCCTGTTCCCTGGATGCTGCCTGACCTGCTGTGCTGTTCCAGCAATAAAGTTTCAACTTTGATCTCCAGCATCTGCAGACCTCATTTTCTCCTCGAAGATGTCCTGTTGAAGGCAAAGGATAGGAAGGGCAGGATTTGTGAACCGTGGATGACAGGAGAAATTGTACGACTAGCCAAGAGGAAAAGGGTAGCATCCATAAGGTCCAGGGAGCTAAGAACAGAACGGGCCCTGGAGGAATATCGGAAGAGTGGGACAAGTCTTAAACGAGAATCAAGCGGGCTAAAAGGGTCATGAAATAGCTTTAGCAAGAAGAATTAAGGAGAATCCCAAAGCATTTTATTCTTATATAAGAAGCAAGCGGGTAACTAGAGAAAGGATTGGTCCATTAAAGGATAATGAAGGAAGGTTATCTGTCGAACCTGAGAGAATGGGTAAGATTCTGAATGATTACTTTGCATCAGTGTTCACTGAGGAGAGGAACATGATGAATGTTGAGAATAGAGATAGACGTTTGATTAGTCTGGATCACGTTGACATAAGTAGGGAAAATGTGTTGGGTAGGCTAGAGGTTATTAAAGTGGACAAGTCCCCAGGACCGGATGGAATCTATCCAAGGTTGCTGAGGGAGGTGAGAGAGAAAATAGCTGGAGTCCTCACAGATATCTTTGTGGCATCCTTAAATACAGGTGAGGTGCCGGAGGACTGGAGGGTTTCTCATGTTGTCCCCCTGTACAAGAAGGGTAGCAGGGATATTCTGGGTAACTACAGACCAGTGAGCCTGACGTTAGTGGTGGGAAAATTGCTGAAGAAGGTACTGAGGGATAGGATCTATTTATATTTAGAAAAGAATGGGCTTATCAGTGATAGGCAACATAGTTTTGTGCGGGGGAGATCGTGTCTTACTAACCTAACAGAGTTCTTCGAGGAAGTGACCAAGTTGATAGATGAAGGAAGGGCTGTTGATGTCCTACACATGGACTCGAGTAAAGTGCTTGATAAGGTTCCCCATGGAGAAGGTGAAGTCACATGGTGTGCAGGGTGTTCTGGCTAGGTGGATAAAGAACTGGTTGAGCAACAGGAGACAGAGAGTAATAGTTGAAGGGTGCTTCTCGAAATGGAGAAAGGTGACCAGTGGTGTTCCACAGGGATCAGTGTTGGGGCCACTGTTTTTTGTGATCTACATAAATGATCTGGAAGATCTTGGTATGATCAGCAAGTTTGCAGATGACACGAAGATTGGTGGAGTAGCAGAAAGCATAGAGGACTGTCAAAAGAATACAGGAGAATATAGATAGACTGGAGAGTTGGGTGGAAAAGTGGCAGATGGATTTCAATCCAGACAAAGATGAGGTGATTCATTTAGGCAAGACTAATTCTAGAGCGAATTATACAAAGAACAGAAGAGCCTTGGGAAAAGTTGATGGGCAGAGAGATCTGGGAGTGCAGGTCCATTGTACCCTGAAGGTTGCTGCACAGGTGGATAGAGTGGTCAAGAAGGCATACAGTATGCTTGCCTTCATTGGACAGGATATTGAGTATAAGAGCTGGCAAGTCATGTTAAAATTGTACAGGACATTGGTTCGGCTGCATTTAGAATACTGTGTACAGTTCTGGTCATCACATTATCAAAAGGATGTGGACGCTTTGGAGAGGGTGCAGAGAAGGTTTACGAGGATGTTGCCTGGTATGGAAGGTGCTAGCTCTGAAGAGAGGTTGAGTAGGTTAGGTTTGTTTTCATTAGAAAAAAGAAGATTGAAGGGGTACCTGATTGGGGTTTACAAAATCATGAAGGGTATAGACAGGGTAGATAGAGACAAGCTTTTTCCCCAGGGTGAAGTATTCAATAACGAGAGGTCACATTTTCAAGGTGAGAGATGGAAAGTTTAAGAGGAATACATGCGGCAAGTACTTCACATAGAGAGTGGTGAGGATCTGGAACACATTGCTAACAGAGGTGGTAGAGGCAAGCACAGTAGATTCATTTAAGATGTGTCTGGACAGATGCATGAGTAGGTGGGGAGCAGAGGGATAAAGATCCTTAGGAATTGGGCGACAGGTTTAGACAGTAGATTTGGATCAGCTCAGGATTGGAGGGCCGAAGGGCCTGTTCCTGGGCTGTAAATTTTCTTTGTTCTTTGTTCTTTGATTTCGAACTGTCCTCTGAAATGACCAAGCACTTGATTTTTTTTTGAAACAACACAAAATCAGAACTTGCTGGACAAACTCAGCAGGTCTGGTAGCATCTCTGGAGAGAAAACAAATTCAATATTTCAAATTCAATGAATTAGTCATCAGACTTCAAGACACCAAGAGTACAGAAATTGATCTAGACCGGTAGTCTGTAAATGCTGGTTTTAAATTGCTCACAATGTATAAATAGCTCATGTAGTTCTGTCTAAAAATACATTGCAATGAGCAATAACACACATTAAGCAGCTCCTATGTTCAGTTCTTATGGATAATGTACTGCGACAAAGGTATGTCTTTTACACACTTTTGCTCTCTGCTTTAATCTGGAACTAACCTTAAATTGTAACCTTGCTCTGATTTCAAAGCACAGTGACGAGACTTCCTAGGAATCTGTGACAGAACCATCCTAAAACTACCCCTGCTAATTTGTTACAACATGCTTGCAGTGTCTTCATCAGTCTTTCCTGGTAAGGGAGCTTACGACTTGGGAACAAAACCTTAAAATCACCCCAGGAGAGGTGTTCGGAAACGTTTCACACAACGGGTGGTCAAAGTGCCACACTGTCTCTGGCATAAAGCTCATCTGATCACTTTAACTGTGAGATCAGTAGATTTGTGCTGCCCAAGGATATGAAGGGAATTGAGCCATGATAGGTGGGTGGAGTTGAGGTAGAGCTGTGCCACAATCTCACTAGAAGTCAGCAGTGTTCGATGAGCTGAATGGTCTGCTCTTGTACTTATGCTAACTTATTCATTCGTTTACTGCCACTGGGTGGAATAAGAGAGTATAATTCTGGTGCAGTTGTAAAATTCGCTGCTAATTCAAGTGCTGTAAGTTTATTGCTCAGTAATTGTAATAAAGGAGTATAGCTACACAGGGAGAAGTTCAGTGATCTCACTGGGGTGGCTAAATCAAATCAAGGCTGTGGTGCTAATCTATACCACCAACCGTATTCACCATTTGCCTCGTTCATTTTGTTTCCTAGCAACAGTGTCAAGGAAACTCATTTCCACAAGGAGCAGCGTGTTCAAGCACTATACCTTTGTTACTCAAAATGACTCTCACAGCTCACTGATCTTGAGGATTCTGTTGGTTTACAAAGGTGTTTGATTTAAAGAGACCATAAACATTCACCCCTCATCCTCATGGCTTGACTAGCCTCAAACCGGGCATGTCTCCATAATTGAAAAATGTGATGCTGGAAAAACACAGCAGGCCAAGAAGCATCCGAGGAGTAGGAGAATCGACGTTTCGGGCATAAGCCCTTCTTCAGGTTTTACGTCTCCATAATCCCCCCTGGCCTATAATATAATCTTCTCTGCCTGAGGGACACCTCGTGTCAAAAAAGGATGAGCCGACAACCATGAAACCTCAGAGTCTGCAGGATGTGTAGATGTAAGATTCAATAGGCAGTCAGACAAAAGAGCTTGTTAAGGAAATTGATTACTCAAACTAGTAAAATAAACCTGGTAAAGGCTGAACAAGATTCATTAAATGCAGCTTCTTGTCCCTTCTTAAAGCATTACAATGAATTGACAGTCATTTTCCTATTCTTCAGAAACGAATAATATTGTGTTCACAGCTAAATAACTTCTTCTGTCTCTTCTATCATTGGACAGATTCTTTTTTTATTTGACTATGTCTGAGTTGCATTGCGTATGTTAGAAGGATTTTGGCTGCGGCGTTTCTTGCAATACCTTACCATACTCACTTCATTAACCGCCTACCTTTGATGTCAGCCATGTCAGATTTCAGCCCTGTTTTATTATGCGCCATTGCTGTAACATTCATTGCTCATAGATATCTGCAGGAAGACTGGCATCCTTTGTCAAGTGTCATCTAGCCATGACGTCACACTGCCCATGGCATAAAGCTGACATGGCTGACACTCCCCGGGGCATACAATCTCTTACCCTCATCACTGTTTCCTCACCAGACCACATAGTTTGCTTCTTCTGTCAAACCACCCACTAAGCCAGCTCCATACTGTCCTAATGCCAACTGTAGGCCCTCAACTTGTCATTTAAGAGTTGGGAAATATCACATACAGGCAAACAATTATGGTTCACATGTGGAATGAACTTCCTGAGGAAGTAGTGGATGTAGGTACAATTGCAACATTTAAAAGATATTTGGATGGATACATGAAAGGAAAGTTTGGAGGGATATGGGCCAGGAGTAGGCAGATGGGACTAGCTTAGTTTGGGATTATGATTGGCATGGACTGGTTGGACCAAAGGGTTTGTTTCCATTCGGCATGACTCTATGACCTTCAGCTTTTATGTACAGACCAGAATAAAGAACAAAGGCAAAACCAACAGAAGTTGAGGTTCACTTGATAATGCAATCCAGATTTCAGCATCACGATCAATGACCATATTACAGTCAACAATGCACTCAGTCCTCTTCTATAGGAAGCAGGTATCAATGAGGTTTATTCTAATTTGTAACACCCAAAACAGCTGAGCTTTTTCGTGGACAACTACAGCTTCCTTAACCTCTGTCATCAGTCTCCTCCTCAGGAGACTGCTCCTATTCCCCATTTCTTCAGCATCCAGTATGTTGCCTCAGTCCAAGCAGCAGAACCACATCTCCAACATCTCTATATTCTGTTCCACAATAGTCTTGGTCAAGGCATGTAGCATTACATCTGAGCCCCACATTAGACAGAGGGTTGTATAGTGATGCCATGTACCATAGTTGCAGTGGTTATGCTCATAGTCTTGTATCAACAGTCCAGGGAGGGTAATAGTTTGTCCTGTAGACTCAGGGAATCATGTGTCGTCAACCGGGGAGCTGCAAAGGCAGCAGTCAGGTATCTGCTCCATCATGTCTAGTGGCTGCTCACTGATGTTGGTCAGAGTTCTTAGCAAATACATACTCCATCATTCAATGGGGTGTAAGAGAGGGCTGTAGGGATAGCAGGGGTGATCAGTGCTAAAGGGTGTCAGGGTTATGAGGGAGGAAACAGGCATTTGCAGAGTACAAGGGGACCATAAGACCATAAGACATAGGAGTGGAAGTAAGGCCATTCGGCCCATCGAGTCCACTCCGCCATTCAATCATGGCTGATGGGCATTTCAACTCCACTTACCCACATTCTCCCTGTAGCCCTTAATTCCTTGTGACATCAAGAATTTATCAATCTCTGCCTTGAAGACATTTAGCGTCCTGGCCTCCACTGCACTCTATGGCAATGAATTCCACAGGCCCACCACTCTCTGGCTGAAGAAATGTCTCCGCATTTCTGTTCTGAATTTACCCCCTCTAATTCTAAGGCTGTGTCCACGGGTCCTAGTCTCCTCGCCTAACGGAAACAATTTCCTAGCGTCCACCCTCTCCAAGCCATGTATTATCTTGTAAGTTACTATTAGATCTCCCCTTAATCTTCTAAACTCCAACAATGGGGAGTATGCGGAACAGCAAGGGAGGCCATAGGAGGATATGGTAATGGTGGTGAGCATCACCATGTGCTCCACTGAGTGAGCATGGAAGGACAGGGTGGGGATCATTAGGGAAAGATGCATTATGGTGGGTCTCCACTTGGGGGACAGACGGAAATGGCCTGTCAAGATAGGGCAAGGTAAAAGAGGACTGGGGGAGAGTATTTGGTCACCAGGAGGGGCCTGGTGCTAATAGTGTCCACTGCAGGCTGTGTTCCCCACCATCATTTTCCATTCTCTGCATGTGAAAGTGGTGGGGACACCATTTGGGTGGGTGGGATCAGTGCCAGTTTGCCGGGTGAAATGCAGGATCCACGTTTGCTGGATACACTGAAGGAACAAATAAATGAAGCAGTTGCTTGCAAACTCCAGCATCATTTAATCTTTTCATCTTCACTTTGCTATGTGTGCAGAGTGAAGGTGCCTCGGGGTCAGTTGCTGGTTAAACGTGATAGCTCACAAATTGAACATGAACGTCTTAATGATATTGACAGCAATGATGTTAAAAAAAAGTCTAGTGTTAGCCAAAGGTGAACCAATACTCATGCAACATCTAAGAGTGCCATGGGAACTGCATGTCACCTGTCATGTTACTGAGGCAGTGGTTAGCACTGAATGAAGGGAGAGTTTGAGTTTTTGACATGGATCTGGAATAGGAGGTGCTGGAGCAATAGGGGCACTCCATCCTTGATGTCACGTAGTGTCACTCACCGAGTTCCTGCACAAGCTGATTGTAAATGGAGAATGGAAATATGTCCCTCATTTTCAGGGTGCAGCAAGTCACACCCAATTCCAGTGAGGAAAGAATCTTGGACCTCGCAGGAGAAGACCAGGACTATCCTGTGGGGAAACTGAGACATCCGTGTCCTGCCAACCAAGGAATTTCCATTTCTCGTTCCATTACAACTCTCCCCTTAATGCCACCGTCAGAGCCATTCATCGCATACCTCTTTAAACCATGTTGCCTTCTCACTCCTTTACCTTGTAGGTTCTAGTGGGATGTCCATTGTCATCACTGTCAAGAGAGCAGGCCTGTTAAGAAGGCCCTTGACTCCCTCTGAGGAGGAGAGTTCCATGGCTTCAGAGGATGAGCCAGCATGAAGAGTAGCCCCCTGCCGCATGCACCAATTCAAAATACTGAAACTTCGGTGGGAATGTTAGCAAGACTAGAGACAATCTGGGGAGCACATCACTGCAACATCTCCACAGCTGATGGAGAAAGAAATGCCGCAGGTCACTGGCACTCTGAGAAATGCTGGAAATCAGGTACCTGCTGAGCCCCTTGCAGGAGAGAACCATGTAGGCATTTTATATACATGCAGAAGCAGACACAGGAGCCAAGGGCAGGAATGTGGGAGGCAATGGGCCCCATTGTGCAGAGGCTACTGGGCTGCAGCTACAGTGTGGGGGTGCAGTTGGTTCAAGCATGAAATTGTCTTGCTGCCTCCATGGACAAGTTGGCCATTGCCATGTTGTTGATAATGATTTGATTTACTGCCACGTGTACCTAAGTACAGTGAAAAGCTTTGTTTGTGAGCAGTATAGGCAGATCATAGTAAACAATGACATACAGATCATAGGGTGAGAAAACTTGGAGAGAGTGAGGCTTAGAGGTGACACTGTGCAATACAAGAAGAACATTAACAAGATCAACATTATTTGAAGTTAGAGAGTCCATTTATCAGTCTAATAATAGCAGGGATGAAGCTGTTCTTGAACCTGCTGGTGCATGTGTTCAGGCTTCAGTATCTTTTGCCTGATGGAAGAGGTAGTAGGAGAACATTGCCGGGGTGAGATTGGGTTTTGCTGATGTTGACAGCCTTTCCATGGCAACAAGAGGAGTAAATGGAGTCCTTGGATGGGAGGTCGGCTTCCATGATAATCTGGACTGTGCACACCACCTTCTGTAGTTTCTTATAGTCCTGGGCAGAGCTGTTACCGTACCAGGCTGAAATGCACTTCCCAATAGTGTATCTGTAAAAGTTAACAGTGGTCATTATGGACATGCTGAATTTCCTGAGCTGCCTGAGGAAGAAGAGGTGCTGTTGTGCCTTCTTGACGGTCGCATCTATGTGGGAAGTCCAGGACAGGCTGGCGGTTATCATCACTCTGAGGAACTTGACACTCTTGATCCTCTCACCTCCACCCCGTTGATGTAGATGGGGGTATGTCCGCCTCCTTTCTTTCTGAAGTCAGTGATCAGTTCTTTAGTTTTGCCGACATTGAGAGAGAGGTTGTTATCAATGGACAACGTCATTAAGCCCCCTATCTCCTTTCTATGTTCTGACTCAGCATTGTTTGCTATCCATCCTACCACAGTGGTGTCATGTGCAAACTTGTAGATGGCATCTGTTTAGAATTAGACAACACAGTTGTGGGTATACAGGGAATACAGTAGGGGGCTGAGGAAGCATCCTTGAGGGGCTCCAGTGTTAACTGTCATTGCGGAGGAGGTGCAGTTTCTATCTTCACTGATTGCAGTCTGTGGGTCAGGAAGCTGAGGACCCAGTTGCAGAGGTACCAAGCCAAGTCCTAGGTCTTGGAGTTTTGAGATCAGCCTGGAGGGGATTATGGTGTTGAAGGCAGAGCTGTAGTCGATGAGCAGGAGCATGGAGAGCCACAACCAGCAGTCTCCAGGTCATAGACATGCACTTCATCGCCCTTGACATTGGTCCTCAGCAGGAGTGGGCAGGCCACCTTGACCTCATATCAGGGGCCTTTTCCTCACAAGCAGACACCAGATGGAAGAGGAACCATACACAGCCCCTCAGAAATCACCTCTCGGAAGGCCGCTGAGGTAGCAGGGCCTTCACCCTACCTGTGACTCTCGAGGCTGTGGGAGTTAAGCAGAGGAGGGTTCTGTTGCCTCACACAAGAACGCACTCATCATGTCTGGGCCTCTAGATACAAAAAGCAGAGTCCAGTTTTAAGGCAGACTCTCTCTACTGCACCTGGGACAGCACTTACACACAGTGGGAAGGAAAGATTCTCAAAAAACCCTTGAGGGTATGTTGGCGATACTGGTGATGTCTCACTGTGAATAAAGCCTCGCGTTTATTGAAATGTGCTCACAATGCCACGAAATCTGTTTGCTCATGTCTCTGTGTAGCCTCTGCTCTAACTATTACACTCTGAGGTCAGACAACAGTTGATGTGCATGATATTCCCTGGAGCAATGCCTGACCTGAGAGATTTTGCTGCACCGGGTGCAGATGCTATGAACGTTACATTTGGAAGGAACTCAGGCAACTGGGTTCCATTGCACGAGGCGCGCAGAAGTTGCTTTGGCACCACTGGCCTCAGTGCATAAAATGGTCAGCAGGTTTTGTAGCACACAATGACACTTGGCTTCAGGATCATCATGGAATTGAGAAGTGTGTGTCTTCTGTAGTGAATGGGCCTATCTGTAGGGCCTCGCATTGCTGGGGTTTACAGCTCTCTCCCTGAAGTGCGATACACTTAGCTCATACACTCCAGATGTAGTCAAGGCTGTTTCCTTTGTCATTGCACAGTTGTAGTTTCTAGGACGATGGAAGGTGACAGCACATGCACCTCAGACAATAATTTCCAGGTTATTATGTTATGTATGAGGACATCCCTTTTCTGGCAGTCTCCACGTCAACACTCTTGATCCTCTCACCTCCACCCCGTTGATGTAGATGGGGGTATGTCCGCCTCCTTTCTTTCTGAAGTCAGTGATCAGTTCTTTAGTTTTGCCGACATTGAGAGAGAGATTGTTATCAATGGACAACGTCATTAAGCCCCCTATCTGCTTTCTATGTTCTGACTCAGCATTGTTTGCTATCCATCCTACCACAGTGGTGCTATGTGCAAACTTGTAGATGGCATCTGTTTAGAATTAGACAACACAGTTGTGGGTATACAGGGAGTACAGTAGGGGGCTGAGGAAGCATTCTTGCGGGTCCATGTCTCAGGTCGCTACCCAACTTATCTACATGAGCATGCACTATCTACTGTCACGTTCACCGCCCTTTCCTGGGCATAATGAGGTGACCATGCCAAGTTACACTTAGCATGGTCACCGTGTGGGCGGCACGGTGGCACAGTGGTTAGCACTGCTGCCTCACAGCGCCGGAGACCCGGGTTCAATTCCCGCGTCAGGCGACTGTGTGTGGAGTTTGCATGTTCTCCCCGTGTCTGCGTGGGTTTCCTCCGGGTGCTCCGGTTTCCTCCCACAGTCCAAAGATGTGCAGGTCAGGTGAATTGGCCATGCTAAATTGCCCGTAGTGTTAGTTAAGGGGTAAATGTAGGGTTATGGGTGGGTTGCGCTTCGGTGGGTCAGTGTGGAAGAGCCTGTTTCCACACTGTAAAGTAATCTAATCTAATCTAAACCATACACTGTATTAACCTGGAGGCCTGTCCTGAACATGTTCAACTTCTGCTGCCCTTTGGGAAAGCAAATTCCAAAGTGTCACACCCTCTGAGTCAAGAAATTCCCCTTCAGTTTGGTCTTAAATGTGTTTTAAATAATTTTGAAATTACATCCTTGTTCTCAATTCACTAGCCAGGCAAAACATCCTAGCCACATCCACTCTGTCATTCCCGGTATGAAGTTTGTACATTTTAATGAGATCATCTCTCATTCTTTGGAACTTTAAGGAAAATATACAGCAGCAGAATGTCTCTAATTTACAGAAACAACAAAAAGCATAAGAGTGTTATAAAATAAGTTATGGCACTAGGGCACATAATGAGATATTAGTTTAGATGATCAAATGCTTGGTTAAGAAAACAAGATGGGTTTAAAGGAATCT
Source organism: Chiloscyllium plagiosum (assembly GCF_037043375.1). Classification (NCBI taxonomy): domain Eukaryota; kingdom Metazoa; phylum Chordata; class Chondrichthyes; order Orectolobiformes; family Hemiscylliidae; genus Chiloscyllium; species Chiloscyllium plagiosum. The sequence goes on from NW_028270150.1 coordinate 26,253,718, forward strand.
CTCAAAGGAGAAAAGATAATTAGAAAGACGGGGGGATCTAGGGAGAATAGTCCGCAGCTAAGCCGCTAAAGGTACAGCCATCAATAGTGGTGCAGTTAAAATCGGGAATCATTAAGAAGTCAGAATTCAAACAGCACATGTACCTTAGGCGTTGTGGAACTGGAGGAGGATGTAGAGATAGGACAGGCAGAGTTCACAATGGGATTAAAAATGAAGATGGCAAAAGTGAGGACTGCAGATGCTGGAAATCAGAGTCCAAATTAGAGTAGTGCTGGAAAAGCACAGCAGGTCAGGCAGCATCCGAGGAGCAAAAGGAACACAGTACAGGCATGGCCATACTGGAAAGTTTTGAAAGTGGATTAAATGGAAAACAGTTAACTTTTGATGTTCAATTTACTACTGTTCACAAAGCCACTGTCAACAGATTCTTCCAAAAACAATGTGTGATTTCAGATGTAATGTTTCCTTGCTGACCAACTTACAAATTATTAAGCAATTAAGCAATTTGCACTTGCATAAATCTTGACAGGCTACATTTGGTAACTTATACTATTTCATTATTGTTAATAGGTTTTGCTTACACGAAAAAAAGTACATTCTCGGGAAAGCTGGTGTTGCTGCTCTATCTAATAACTATAGCTAAAGAAGCAAGAGGCAAAATGGCTCACATGGGAATTCAGATCATTGGGTTTTCTCTTGGCCTCCTTGGCCTATTTGGAACATTGATCACTACTATCCTACCACATTGGCACAGAAGAGCACATTTGGGTGCAGATATCATTACGGCGATTGAGTTCATGAAGGGACTATGGATGGAGTGTGTCTGGCAAAGTACTGGCATCTACCAATGTCAAGTCCATCGTTCACAGCTGGCATTGCCTCCCGACCTGCAGGCAGCTCGTGCCATGATGGTAATTTCCTGTTTGCTTTCTGCTTTAGCCACTTGCATTTCTGTCATGGGTATGAAATGCACCATGTGCTTCAAGGAATCTTCATTCAAAAATAACATTGCCGTAGCTGGAGGAATATGTTATATCCTTGCTGGCATCATGTGTCTCATTCCAGTGTCATGGTCAACAAATGACTTAATTCGAGATTTCTACGACCCAATGATACCACCTGCAATCAAATATGAAATGGGAGAGGCTTTATACGTTGGCTTTGTGTCAATGAGCATGACACTCATTGGAGGGGCTCTCTTTTGTCTGTCCTGTCCTCAGCAAAGGCATAGTAGACCCTATGAACCACAAGCTTCATCTGAACAGACTGCGCCTGAGTACAGGCTACCGTTCGCTTCTAAGGGCAACCCAACTTCACAAACGTCAGCCTCACATGGCAATTACCGCTTACACAATTATGTCTGATTGTAGCAAAGAGGGACCTGAACTTAAAACACATACAGGAGGATTCTCGATCAATAAAAGAACCAAGTCACTTAGCAGTGAGTTTTGTGAAGAATTTATTCTGTGTTAAAAAATACACATTTCAGTATATCCATGTCTTTACTGTATACTATAAATTACTATTTTTGTGGGCAATGTGCTCATTTGGATCTTTGCATTTAAAAGCTGAAAATGAACTCTAAATTAGAGGGAATGATGTCTTATTTATTCCAGGCTACTGGGAAATGTGATTCGTTTTCAAAATCTGTATGTAAAAGTAAGTAAATGTTAATGTGGAGGTGAGGGGGAATGAGCGAAGGATGATGAAATGTGAAGGAAGGATGAGGTGAAGTGAGGAAAGCATGAGGGCAGGAGGATTGGTTTTACTGCTATAATTTAATCTTTGGCAACAATGCTGAAGCACACAGGTAGGCTTTCAACAAAATCTTCCTCAGAAACTGGAAACCTCCTCATCTCTTCCCGAGTTACCTCTACATTGATCCCTGAAACCCAACCACATTCCTCATTCCCAGTGTTGTCAAGGTGTTAACTTGTTGTGTCAAGTTTTGTCAAGGATCATCTCTCAAATGATTCTGAAAGTGTCAGTAAATGTCAGGGAGTTGGTGAAATGCACTGTCTTCCCTCTCTGCGGCCCTTATTATTGTATCTGGAAATTTAAGATTGAAAAATGAAAGAGGGCAGTTTGTTTCGCTGTGGACTAAGTTTGCATTTGACATCGTTGTTACATTTTGGGTTTAACTTTGTAAAATTTAAAAGATAAGTAAAGTACTAAGTCACTATGAACCACAATGGGGCACACCAGCTCCTGCATCAAGCAGGTGTAATACACTGTGGCCCTGCATCTCTATTTAATTTTCTTGGTTCTTAAAAAAATCTACCTTTTTTTTAGTTTGTAACCTGTAATTATTTCCCCTGTTTATCTTCAATCTGAAAGTAACCAGAAGGCATTTGATTCAGTGCCACATGGCAGGTTGGTTAGCTCATTAGAAATGTTTGAGATTGATGGGTCCTTAGCAGCATGGATTAGAAATTGGACAAAGGATCAGAAATAGAGTGTAGGTACAGATGGGCATTTCTCAGATTGGTAGTGAGTTCAAAGTACTTTTCCCCGGGCTTTGGGACCTTTGCATTCTCTATTTTATATAATTGATTTGGAGATGGGTGTTGAGAGCAAAATCTCTACATTTGCAGATGATATTAAGCTAGGGAGAGTAGTGATTTGTGAGGATGATGCTAAGTGACTTCAAAGGGACATTGACAAGTTGGCCAAATGGACAGACACCTGGCAGATGAATTTCAATGCAGAGAAATATGAGTTAATGCATTTTGTAGGAGAAACATGGGAGACAATACAGACTCAATGGTACAACTTTGTGGGAAATACAGGAACAGAGGGATCTCGGGGTTCACGTACATTATTCTCTGAAGGTGGCCAGACAAGTTGAAACAGTTGTTGAGAAAGCTTATAGAATCCTTGGGTTTATTAACAGAGGCATAGAGTTTAAAAGCAAGGAAGTGATGCTACACCTCTACAAATCATTGCTAAGACCACATTTGGAGTATTCTGTTTAGTTCTGGTGACCTTATTTAAGGAAGGATGCTAAAGGGTTGGATAGGGTTTAAAGGAGATTTACTAGACTGATACCAGGAATGAAGGATTTTAGATGCAAGGAATGATTAGAGAGATTAGGCTTGTTCTCCTTAGAGCAGAGATGGCCTGACAGAGGTGTTCAAAATTATTCATAATTTTGACAGGGTAAAGAAGGATATTTAATTTCACGAGTTGGTATGTCTGTAATTGGGGGTCACAATTTCAAGATTGCCAGCAAATGAACTAGAAGTGAGGTGAGAAGAAACTTCTTTACTCAGAGAGTTGTTAGGATTTGGCATGTGCTGTCTGGGAGAATGGTGCAAGTGGATTTCACAGGGCGTTTCAAAAGACAGCTGAAAGTGATGAAGTTAGAGAACTACGGAGATGGGGCTGGAGAGTGGGACTAGCTGGGTAGCTCTTTGGTAGCCAGTACAGACACAATCGGTCAAATGGCCTCCTTCTGTACTGAAAAATTCGATGAATGGATAGTCAACTTAGTAACTATCACCAACCAAGGAACTTAGTTTGCCTGTGATGTCACTCATTTGAGCTCAGCCCTTGTCCATGGCTTCAAGTTATTCTGTTTTAAATAAAAACTTGATAAATTTAGAGCCAAAAAAAAGCAAGCAGAAAACACCTGAATTGGCACATTGCCTCCAAATTCCCTGAGCGATATACTCACTCAGGCTGTGTCTTAGTTCGGATGTGATCTCTGAGTATTCTCTACCTCAAAATTATAACTGGTAACTACAATTGAAATAGGATTCAAACTTGCATAGAGGTGAAGTTTTAGACTTGAAATTGACAGTGATTGTGCTGTTTGTCTATTTAATGACCCACTTTGTAATCTGTATCAGGCCCACATTGCATCTTAGTATGTACTCCAGATATCTGAATCAATCTGCCACCATGGTGTAAATATTTCCTCTAGCAGGGTATTTGTACCTGATGTGATAGTATTATATTTATGGCAAATCCTGTATCATAAGCATTAGATGGGGATAACATGTTATTGAAAAATATTGGGGCTGCGTTTGATTCATGTGGTGCAAGTTGTAAGAGTTGTACATATTTTAATATTATTTGTTTTTGAGTCCCGGTTTTTGTACTTTTAATTTGTGGCCTTTGGAGATTCTGTGTGACTGAAGGGCTTTAATCATTAGATTGTAAGTATTTCTGTAGCCATGGCAATTTCTATTAAAGTAGTTTGACAGAGATAATCTCCAAGAACAAATTGTTTTTTTTGTTTACATTGGGAGAGTTCATAAGCAACATTAGCAAAGAGATAGAAGGGGCCATTAACAGTGCCAGCAAGCAGAATTGTATTTTATTCATTCATGAACATAGGCATTGCTAGCTAGGGTACTGTCAGACAGAGAAGAGAGCCATGCAGGGAATATCCACAGTGCACCTCACTTGCAAAGCATTTATCAGCCTTGGACAATATTGAGAGTGACAAATCCTCTGTGGATGTCACCCAGAGCAATGCCTGAGGATAGTCCAGCTACTCAGTGGAGGACAAACAAGTGTGGAAATTCAATAGTGGGTTGTGAATTTGTTAATGAGGAGTCAGGCAGGCACTTCTGAGCAATAGATGTGACTCCAGAATGGTATATGGCCTTCCAGGTGCCAAAGATAAGGATGTCATGAAATGGTTGCAACACATTCTGAAATTGGTGGGTGAACAGACAGAATTCGTGAACTCTGTTGTGTCAAATGGCATAGGAAGAAACAGAAATAAAGTTCCCGTTTGGTATGCTTTCCTTTATTGGTCAAAGTATTGAGTTGGGAGATCATGTTGCGGCTGTACAGGACATTGGTTAGGCCACTTTTGGAATATTGCGTGCAATTTCTGATGATGTGAAACTTGGAAGAGTTCAGAAAAGATTTACAAGGATACTGCCAGGGTTAGAGGATTTGAGCTATAGGAAGAGGTTGAATAGGCTGGGGCTGTTTTTCCTGAAGCGTCGGAGGCTGAGGGGTGACCTTATAAAGGTTTATAAAATCATGAGGGGCATGGATAGGATAAATAGACAAAGTCTCTTCGCTGCAGTGGGGAAGTCCAGAACTAGAGGGCATAGGTTTAGGATGAGAGGGGAAAGATATAAAAGAGACCTAAGGGGCAACTTTTTCATGCAGAATTTGGTACATGTATGGAATGATCTGCCAGAGGAAGTGATGGAGGCTAGTACAATTGCAACATTTAAAAGGTATCTGGATGGGTACATGAATAGGAAGGGTTTGAAGGGATATGGATCTGGTACTGGCAGGTGGGACTAGATTGGGTTGGGATGACTAGTTGGAATGGACGGATTGGACCGAAGGGTCTGTTTTCATGGTGCACATTTCTATGACTCTATAATTCTATGTCAGGGAGTTAGATCAGAAACCAAAAAGCAGGAATTCAAAAGTACTAATCTCCAGATTACTTCAAAGGCCATGTAGTCGTGAGTATTAAGATAAAAAAAAAGCTAGTAACTGTGTGGATCAAGAGATGTTTCAGGAGGGAAGGTTTCAGGAGGGACTGGGGGAGGTGGGACCTGTGCAAGTTGTAGAGGTTACATCTGAACAGAAACAGCATCACTATTGTCACAGGGAGGTTTGTTGTAATGGATTTAAACTGGATTGGTTGGTGGATGGTATCATAACAAATAGTTCAGAGGGAAGAGAGGCTGAGATGGAAATGCAAACATAAGAGTCTGGGATGCAGTGGAAACATAGGCTAGATAAAAAAAGATGAGCATTTAGCATGGCCTAATAGTAGGGAATCTTAACTACCCAAATTATAACTGGGATAGTTTTAGTGTGCAAGGTACAATATTCTTGAATTGTACCCAGGAGAAATTTAATAAATGAGTAAGTAGAAAATCTAACAAAGGCATGTGCAAATTTGGATTTAATATTTGAAAATAAGTCCAGGTAGATGGGAGGCATATTGGTAGGGAAGCATTTTGGAGGTAGTGATCATAACACAGTTAGACTTAGGATGGTTATGGAAACGGATAAGGATGGGCTAGGAATGAAAGTTCTAAACTGGGGAAAGGCTAATTTTACTAAAATGACACATGATTTGGCCCAGTGGAATAGGAACAGTTTCTTGCAGTTAAACCTGTATCAAGCTATGGGGAAACAGTCATGGCAAAAGTAGTGAGAGTACTGGGTAAATATGTTCCTGTAAAGACAAGGTATGGGAGCAGGACTGGAGAACCCTGGGGACATAAACTTTAGGATTAGGAAAAGAAAGACGTTTACGGCAGATACTGAAGGCTCGATATGGCAGAGTGCCCAGAGGAAAATAAAAACATGAGCGGGTCAACTTAAAAAACAAGGAGATTGTATGAGAAAACATTAGCAGGTAAAATCAAGGAATAAAATGTCTTTTTTAATGTATATAAAGAGCAAGAAAATAACTAGGGAAAGAATAGGGCCCATTACGGACCATAGAGATAAATCTGCATGTGGACATACAAGACATGGGCATATATAGGGTGGATAGGAAGACACTGCTTTCATTCATAGCGGGATTAATAACCTGCAGGAATGGATTTAAGTATATAAAAAGAGGCTAAGAGGAGAGTTGAGAATATTTTACACTCAGAGGGTGGTGGATGTCTGCAATTCACTGCCTGAAAGGATGGTAAAATCAGAATCACACATAACATTTAAGCAGTATTTAGATATTCATTTCTGTTGCCATAGTATCCATAGCTAAGGGCTAAAAGCTGGAAAATGAGATTATTGTCGTCAGAAAATTATTGACTGACACAGACATCATGTGCTGAATGGCCTTCTTCTGGGTTATTGACATTCCTGATTCTATAAAGTTATCGGATTCTTAAGATGGAGATTTGAAGCCACAATTAAATTAAGCCCATCAAGATGACAGTGAATAAGATTCTCACTGGCATGAGTTATGGAAAGGGGTTATTTTGGGATCCAAAAAGGAGTGTTTTGGGGATTCATAGAATTATATTTTTACCATTCAAAATCTTTAAACTTATGTTATATGTAAATAGTTCAGTTTATTCTACTTTATCTTAACTTTCTTTGTACCATAAACTGCTGTTTTATTGTTAAAACCAAATTTGCAGCACTGTGTGCTTATGTTTCAATGAAAGACCACCTTATTAAAACTAAAAAGAATCCATCAAACCAGATTTCAGTCTGAATTTGATTTATCCAGTAATAACATCAGCTGGGATCATAATGACATACATACACAATTTACAATCACAGGCACTTACTTCAGTATCTGGGCTAATGTTAAGATATTCAGTTACAAACGGTAGCAGGCTCCCATCAGCATGTCATGATTGAAGTGGCCCCAGTTAAGATGGAATCTGAGACCTTTATACCATCAGGTCCATATCTGTCACTGTGACCATATGAGCCTGTCTCTTAAAAGGTATATTGCATACTAGCTGTGAGACATGTAACAACACAATGCCAGTCTAATCTATAGTTGTCCATTTTATAAAAGAAATGTTGTCAGCAACAAAATGTTGCCCCTCCAAACACTGGAACCAAGATCTCAGGAAATCAAGAAGAACAGTTACAACAATAGAGAGCTTAGCAATTGTCTATTCAAATTTGACCCATTTGCATTACCTTTGGATGTTTTTCAATAGAACAGTCCCAAACCTCTGGTTAGGACTGAACTGCACAATATGTCAGCTGTACTATCACCTGCCCAATATATTCTGCAGTTTTTTCAAGGAAGTTGTTTTTATAAATTGAATAATATTGAATACTTAATGGAACAGTTGATTTATTTATAGATTTGTATAGAAAGGTAAACTTACATATAATAATAATGGAAGATAATAGAAAATTGCATTGCATCTAAGCTTAGACTGGATATAGTACTGGATAGAAATGTAGGTGGGTGCTTTATTTCACACAAGGTTGAAGAGTAGATAGTTACATAAAACTGGATTAAAGAGTGGACATATTAATTGTAATGGTCAATAGTATTCAGCAATGTGCTATGAACTTTATTTCAACTTCACTCCTCTAAAAGAGATTAGCGGAATTGATTGCAAAGTATTTCAGATTAACCGATCAGTATGTTGAGAGCAATAATAAAGCACTCAGAAATTAAAATGCTCTTCAGTTCAAATTGTGACAAGCAATGTTGTTAGCAGCTACTAATCAATACCAGCACTTAACTACAATTAAAAAAGAATAAATTGACTGCATTTTTAAAATCAATTGTGCGTATTTTGTAAAAATATTGCAAATAAATGAAATTGACTAAAACTGCGCAATAGGCAAAGTTGTCATCCTTGCAATTATGAATAAAGATCATTTCAGGTCATAATTTGTTAAATATCCTGATATCGCTACACATTCCTCTTCACAAGTTCTTTTCTCTGCCTTGTGTTCATACTGGTTTATTTGTTGAAATCTGCAGTTGCCTATAACCATAACTGAATAGGGCGTTTCCATGTTGCTAGGGTAATCACTAATGATAGAACAAGTAGCAATGTTGAATTTTAAGGAGAGCATCTGAATATATTGGCAATTAGTTGCTTGGCAGATGTGACATTATTTGAGATTATTTAATGTGACATAAAAACTATAAGCTGCTGAATATTGAACCAGACAGCTTCTGTCATGAGGATGGAGAAAAAATTGATATATTCAGTGTGTGTTCTGAAGCACCATAAAATGATTTTTCTGGTTATAGGTTTGCTCGCTGAGCTGGAAGGTTCATTTTCAAACGTTTCATCACCATACTAGGTAACATCTTCAGTGAGCTTCCGGACAAAGCACTGCTGGTGTTTCCTGCTTTCTATTTAAATGTATATTTATATTTGTACCCAAGGAAACCCAAACATATAAATAGAAAGAAGGAAACACCAGCAGTCCTTTGTCCAGAGGCTCACTGAAGACGTTACCCCATAATGGTGACAAAACATCTGAAAATTAAGCTTCCAGCTCAGCGGACAACCCTACATCCAGAACCTTAACATGATTTTTCTCTTCTGGTATCTGATTGACCTGTGTCTTTCCAGAGTTTGCACTTCTTTCAAATTTACAGCAATTTCAGTTTTTCCTTTAAAATCGTACATGTGCAGGAGCATTTTTTGGGGATGCATTTTCTTTTCTGCATGAGGTAATATGTGGTAGTTTACTTGTCTGCATTTACCTCTTGCAGCTTTTTCAGACATGAGCACCAGTAAATCAATAAGTGACTTAAACATCATGTAACACCACGAGAATGCATGATGCGTGACCATAAGTTGTGAAACATTTTTCACAAAAACCTGACGGCAAAATTGCCCTTGTGCACTTGTTGCTTGTTTTGTCAATCTGGGATATTTTGCAAACTCCGTGCATGTCAGCAATGCATTTCCGGCAATCAGTACAACTTCAGCTCTAGACTGATTCAGGATTTGAGCAAAGTGTCTCTTTCTGTCTCTTTATAAAACCACCCACCTCAATGGCTCCCTAAACATAAGAATTTCTACAGCCAAAGTTTGTAATCTTCAAGCCATGGGTACTGAATGAATCTCTGTCTCTTCATCCACATAGACACACATCAGGGAATGAGGTTGAAACGTACTCTTCGTGTTCAAGATTAGAGACATAAGCATTTTAACTTTAATTTCTGGCAGAAACAGTCCACAACCATAGCTAAAATTAAGCTGAGGACTTATTGCCAGTGTGGCTCTGCCATCATATTAACCGCTAACTCATGTCTTGACATGTTATTTCAACAGGGTCAGGAGCCTCATCAATCAATGTTAATCAAAGTCCTATGATCAAATAATTCAGCGTCTATTAATATGAACCTAAAGCAAACTACCCATCTTTACTTCGATATGGCGTAGCGATAGACTGCACAAACATCAGCATGGCAATCGCAGATAGCAATAGCTTGAATAAATGCCTGAGCAAAATCCATCCCCGGTAGTTTTTGACTGCCTGGATAACATCTCCAGAAACACAGAGGAAACTCAGGACCACAGTATATACTGTAAAAAAAATCATTATGCTGATTCCAGATACTGAAAGAAATTGGGTTTAAAATTCAACGCAAGAGTCAAATGACTGAGCAACAAAGTGAGTGATTTTATGTACCAGTGGATGAGTTAGAAGACATTGAAACTGCAGGTGGTGCCATAAAACTATAAAGAGTGTTTTGCAGAAGTTTATGGCTGTGAAGGATGCATTTTTGTTATGGCAAGTATTTAAAATTTTATTTATCTTTTTGTTTGAAGTATCTCTTGTATATTTAATTTGTGTAGATTTTGATTCATGCTAAATTAAATATTTCAAAAAAGTTGGTAATTTCTTCAATTTGGGGTTATTTGGTAAATCATTATATATTATTGCCAATTTTGCTTTCTGGATTGTAACAACAGCTATAAATAGAATTTTGTAAAACGAAGAATGATTTTACACTATAGAATAACTTAATATAAATAATATAAAATATAAAATAAAATATATAATATAATATAAAATCAGATTAAGCAACCAAATGCTGATTTCATCAACAGTGAGTTTTTTTATGTCTGTGCATTAATGAATTACAACATTCTGTAAAGCTTACAATGCAAACTAGTCACGTGCACTGGCAATTAAATAAAATTGAGCATGTTTAACATATGACACTTGTAGATCTGAATCTCACAGGTTCTCTTTGCTCGTTTTAGAGACAGACATACATCAAGACATTGATATCTTATGAACACCAGTTTCAAATTTTGGTTTTCATGTCAATTGATATCTAAATCTGAAGGTTGACATTGTTTGACCTAATTTTTGACCTGAATTTTCTGGTTCAAATACTGCTATTCAATCAACTTCATCTGACAATGCAGCATTTATCATTTAAAATTAAAACATTTAAGTGCTGGAAGTACACAGCATGAGTGATGGTTTCTGTGGAGGAAGAAAAAGAGTTAATATTTCAGATCAGATTTCCTCAGAATTTGCCAAGGTTAGAGATGTAACAGTTTGTAAGTACAGAGGCATGCAGTGCATAACAAAAAGTTGAGGTGCTATTCCTTGTGCTTATGTTGAGCTCCATTGAGCTAGATAGAAAACTGAGCAGAAAGGTCAAAATAGGAATGACAAGGGAATTAAAATGATAGCTGGCCTGAAGCTCCAGGTCACATTTTCAAGCTAAATAAAGGGGCTGTGCAACACTGTCACCCAAATGACATTTGAACACCTCAGTTTAGAGCTGATTACATTGTCAGCAATAGATACAGTCAACTAAATTGAAAGAAGTACAAATAAATCTTTGCTTCACTTCCTTTAGTGAACCTGTTGAGTTTTATTTAGAACAGTCCAGGAGCTATCATGATTGTGTTTGCATTTGGCTGTCCCCCAAGTTAGCAGACTTTACCAGGGTGCTGTTCCACATCAAATATCAAGTTTTTGTACCTATTTCAAGGTACTTGACCAACCAACCATATCTGAAGTATACATGAGAGTTAGATATTCATATACCCAGATTTGCAGTGAAGTTATAACTGAGTTGAGTCACTTGTTGCAGAAGGGAATCAAATGGTAAGTCAGCCACATTGCAACTGTAGTGACAATGAAGGTGATAGCTGTAGAGTCTTTGCAGAGACTAACATCGATAGCATTAGGCATTCTGCAGGACATTCAACAACAATGCAATCTGCAGAATGCCCACGCCATTAACAGCATCATTACTGACAGCAATAGATTTTTGATGAATAGTTTAAGGATATCAATAGAAGAAGCAAAGGGTTTGGTGGATACAGCACTTTTGTCATCTGCAACAAGCATTTAACAAATTTTAGCAGGAGGTGCCTTCTGTTTAATAGCCCCCATATTAACTCCTTCGCGCATCTATCCCTTTGCCCCTGACAGATGCCATCTTCTCTAAACTACAAAGTGAAATGGTCTTCTTAGTGTGCACGTGTTGAACATAAATCTAACTGAGGGGAATACTATCAGATGGTCAGCGATTGAGTTTCTGTGATTCCCAAGTTCAGGATTCAGATGGTTTTTGATTTCCTTAAGAATGGAGAATGGAGTACAACATACATCCTTTACCACCATAAGAATCTGCATCACTCTCTACAGTTGTCTAGTGTCGGTTTCAAGGCTTTCTAACTCATCCACTAGCGCATAGAACCTTTCACTTTCACACTCAATCGATTCAATTCTTGCCTTAGCCTAATTTGTATCGGCTGTAACAGTCTAGTCCTGGCCACTTGCTGACATGTAGGAAGTCACTAGAAATGGAACTTGGAATATTGTAGATGTGGTGCCACTGTGAATGTTCATGAGGATGCAGAGTGCCATTACCTCTGACACTGATCACATGCAGGGTTTACCGGCCATTCACATGGATGTAGGGAAGCTGCTGGCAGTAGTTTTCATCCTTGTTGGCACTGGGCACAGCCCCCACCAATGCAACTATGTCTGCAACCAATCCTGATCATCAGACAAAACGTCTCACCAGCAACTTCATTTTGGAGACCCCATGGGAGGCCCCAGTGGGGTTCAGCCATTGTCTGGCAGTGATCTTTGCTCAGGACAATCTTTCTTGCTCCCCGTAACAATGAAGATGGCATGCCAGGGACCTGGGTTAAATTCCACTTTCAGGTGACTGTCTTTGTGGAGTTTTCACGCTCTCCCTGTGCCTGCGTGAGTTTCTTCTGGATGCTCCGGTTTCCTCACACAGCCCAAAGATGTGCCGGTTGGATGGATTGGTCATGGGAAGTGTAGTGTCACAGGGATAAGGGAGTGGGTCTAGGTTGGACACTATTTGGAGGGCGGTGTGGACTTGATAGGCTGAATGACCTGCTTCCACATTGTAGGAATTCAATGATGGAGGGTGTGGAAAATGGGGCAACTGCCAGTGGTTGTAAAGTAGGGTTTACAAGCTTATCTAGAAAGTATCTTATAATCTCAGGGCCCCAAATTTGGGAAAGGGTGATTCACTCAATAAGTAATTGTGAATGTACAGGGAAAAGGTTGAGTGGGGGTGGGGAGGGATGGTGGGGTGGGGGGGGGAGATGGGGTTGGGTCTCAGTGGGATGCTCTTTGAAGGGTTGGTGTGAACTAGATGGGCCAAATGGCCTGCTTCCACACTGGCCTTCTATGATTAAGCAGGTGCCACTGGCAGTGCTATTTCTATCCACAGTGAATGCAGAGTATTAATGCCATACTAACAAATCCCATACTTGTTAGTATGTGGGTTCTCTATCACAAGGTGAAAGGTCATGGAAAATGTTTCAATGACTGGAGCAAATTTTCTTGCCCTGAGAACACTCTGTTTTGACTCTGGAGTCATGATTGTTGCTCTCATCAGCTGAGAGTGGATGTGATTGGCGCCTCCAACAGTTTTTGCTGCTGCTTTTGTTCACCCTCCATTTGCACCTGCCATATGCTTCACACTCTCAAATTGCTAAACTGTCCAAAGTGAAGCTATGCAGCTTACTCAGGTGACAGACTGAGTGGCGAAGTGAGATGTCATGTGTCTGTGTTACACTAAGCTCCAGCTCTGGTTCTTCTCCTACACAAGACAGTCCTTCCAGGTGCACAACACACATATGCAAATTATGTAGGTGGAGTAAGGTGATTGGGGTGTTCAAAAATACCACATGTCAGATGCTGTAGTAATCAAGAAGCAATCCTCTTGAGGCCCTGTGGTTACACTGAAATGGAACCAAATGTGATCTATGCAACTCACAGTAGCAATGAGACATAACACCCTCAGTTGCTCCCTAGCTTCCCAAAGTCAGCTGAAAATGTAAAACAAGTTCATAAAAGAAAGCTGCTCGATGTATTAACAATGGCCCTTCATCAGAATTTACTCCAATGTCAAAGAATTTCATTGTAGTTCAACAACCAATCCTGTAATTATTCATTATTAACATTGAGAATACAATTACAGGATCAAAAGTGTCACCTTCTTGTTTAGGAGTTAAAGTTTGTCCATACTGAAGTTATGTTCATGGGATTGAGTTGATAAAAGTGGTTTTCAGTCATCTGAAGCAGTGGAGGGTCCTGGTACTGAAGGTGTAATACGGAGTGTGTCGCTGATAAAAGAGTGGGATTAGTTAAACAATCATTGTCCGGTGATTGTGACTATTTTGAAAAAGTGCAAGGTTAATTAGTAATTGCACGGTTTAAATAGCTGACTGTGTTTCAAGTCACACTAACGTAAAATGACAGCTACAGTCATAAGGTTACACAAGTTCACAGCTCTGGCAATTAGAAGGTCCAAATTCATTGAGCAAAACTTAGGGCACGTCTGCATGGTCTCTGACTGCAAGACAGAAATTCACTAGGGGCCAAGTTGTCAGTCTATCAGCTTATGGTTCAAGTTAGCAAGCTTTCAATCAGACCTCTATGAAGTTTTATTACAACATTTTACACCCAAGCATGCCTGCAACCACTTTGAGTCCAGAGAGCACCGAACGATGTTAATTGAACACTGATGACATTGGTATGCAGCAAACAAGGTCATTCCTTCTCACAGCCTCTGAAAGCTGAATTCTACATCTTTATTTCTCACTTTTGTCAAAAATTTCTTGTTCTTATTTTCACATGATTAAATAACTTAGGAACATATTTAAATAACAATGCAAAACAGTTCACTTTTAGAAAAAGCATATCCAAGAACACTTCTATTTTCCTTTTAATCTTGATTAAAATGCAAATGCTCCTTCTTATAAGGCACTGGACAGAGATCATGTCATGAGACTATTTGCACATTAATGCTATTTCAGCCTATTACTGGAAATTTCCTGGTGGAATTGCTTTACTCTATTTACTAAATTGTTCCATTAAGCAAACGTATTTAAAATACATTAGTAGCCGAAAGTAGTAATAAAAACATGTTACATAAGTGCAAAATAATAATGTGTTGGCTTTACAATTTGCAGAGAAATAACTAGTTAGAAATATTATCAGTTGTTCTGTATATTTTGGGGTCATTTAATACATATTTTGGTGAATACTTACAGAAACATTTGACATGGAATTGTGAAACGTGCATCTGAAATATGTTTACAAAGTTACGCTCTTCCAGCACTAACCATCAATTCTTTGTTCATTCACTTTAGATGATAGCAAATGTAGGTATTGTAATCTCTTGGCAGAACGAGACCATTGGATGATCGAATTTTAGGGGAAGTGAGGCCTAGTCGAATTTCACTATATTATCTGAGTAGTTACATATTGCCAACTTTAAGGTGCAAGTACTTGTATCTCTGCATCTGTAAGTTTTTTTCGATTTGTAGATAAATCATATAATCATTGTGACAAATGTAAAATTTATAGTTGCTTTTTCTAATTGCTGTTCATGACCTTTTATTTTATTCATTCATGAGATGCTGACTAGACCAGCATTTGTTGCCTGTCCCTAATTGCCTAGAGGGCAGTTAAGATTCAACCACATTGCTGTGGGTCTGGAGTCAGATGTAGGGCAGACCAGGTAAGAATGGCAGTTTCCTTTCCAAAAGGGCATTGGTGAACCAGATGGATTTTTTACAACAATCAACAATAGCTCCAATGTCATTATGAGATTCTTAATTCCCAATTTTTATTAAATTCAAATTTTGCCAGGGTCGGATTCAAACAGAGGCTCTCAGAACATTACCTGAATCTCTGGATTAACAATCTAGCAATAAGATCAATCAGCCATTGCCTCCCCACATTTCTCTAAAGACTACTTTCTTGGATTTGATACACCAAGGCCCGGCTTGTTCTATTCTCTCTGAAGTGACAGTCAGAATGTGCAGGCCATTGGTTTGGGCCTGCAGACATTCAGTAACCTGTCACTCCATTCAGTAGCTCACTCTTTCAATGGCGGTGGATGTCACCACAAGTACCTGGGCCATCATAACTCTCCCACAAGAGATGGACTCCTCAATCACTCTCCAAGGCTATGCAATGTCTCTGGAACCTTTGATTAGATGTGTTAGAACCTCACACATTTCTTATTGATGCTCCACAAAGTTTCTTTTCAAGGATGACCCTTGAGGTCCAGTGTCTGTATCCAGCTGTGTTTGGACTGTCCTGCACCTTTTGATGGGGGAGCTGTCCATTACTATCCAGTAAATATTCCAATCTGGCTGCATTAATGCAGAACCAATGAGGCGTGAATTGTTCAAAGTGCCCAGGACTGGTTTGGATGGATTGTCTTTTTGCACATTTCTTCCAGAATCTAACTGTTTGAATTCTTCCCTTAAGATTGAGGGCCTTCACTGGCATATTCACCGGCTGCTGCTCTGGTGGGATTCAAACTCCGGGCCTCTGGATTATTAAATTCAATAACATGACCACTACACCGCTGTCTCTGCAAATAAATTGTCATAGCCATTTACCAAATTTGCAATCTATAGAATCCAGCCCAGTTTTTAATCAGTAAGCCACAAATTAGCCCCCAGAGAAATTGAAAAGCCAACACTGAAGTCACCTGGCAATTTCTCAGACTGAAATAATTGAACTGTTTTTATACATTATATACTGTACTCTAGAGTATTAAATATTACATTTATTTTAGAGGACATTTGGGAGTGATTAATTTACATTTAACCTGTAGTTTCCTGAGAAATATTTGAGTTTTGGTACCAATTCTTAAACAAACGTCCTCATAAATAGAAGGCAAATTATGTACTTAAAAAGAATGATTACATCTAATAATGTTAATTACTGAAAATAAATATTAAGTTTTAAAAGTTTCAAAACCTCACTGATTTATTCTGCAACTATATTGGGACTATAAAACTGAATTATAAATGACTGGTAAGCAACAATACATTTCAGAAGGATGCAAAGTAAGCTTATGCTAATTTGCAAGAAAAACAGAAGTCTTGAAGATCATAAGGAAAGTATGAATGCATTTGAAGTTTGTCATATCTTCGATAATGGACTGGAGAGAGAACAGCAAGAAATGTAACACTGTTTGGACTTCAGAACTTAATTGACAATAAAAGCAATATTAGCATGACATTATCATTTAATATATAACCTGTAGAGTTGTTTTCTCAGTCACATTAATATAATTTTATGTTAAATTTGAGTGATTCACTTATTATTGTTCAGAGAGCATTTCAATTCATTTCAACTGAGAATCTTTAGCTTATCATTCCCAGGATGAAAAATATGGATTTGAAATTTATTGCAATTAGTATTAGAGAGCCTTATAACAAAATCAGAAAATTGCAATATTCAACAGGTCAACCAGCATCTATGGAGAGAGAAACAGAATGAACAATTAACCTCACATCAGGACTGGGACACGATAGCAATGCAATGGATTGTATGCAACTGAAAAGGGGAGATTGGAAAAAGAGAGAAGTTTTGTTGGAAGACAGGATTAAATAGCAATATGTTTCATGTTGCAAGGCCAAAGTGAATGATGATAGAAAAGGCAAGGGAACAGAAGACCTGCTCAATAGAGTCATGGCTCATAGAATGATGAAAAATTGTTAAGTACAAGTAAAAAACAAGGGGCAAAATGAGACAAAAGGGAATTTAATGGAATAGTCTGTCACCAGGATATAATCACATCCTTGGACATGGAAAATATGAGTTATGATCGTGTACCCTGGCTCAGAAGACGTTTTTGTGGATCTCTTGACTGTTGACGTTGATGGACTCTCACGTGCCAATCGCTTGTCTTTTGCTGTGCCATATGATTTGCAGGTGCAATAATCTCAATGCTGGCATGTAGCACATGTCGTTCATTCCTTTTGCGATATATTACTAGGATGGAGGAGTTTTAATGGTCAAGCTGAATACATGCACTTCTGACTGGGGTCTGTAGGCTCTCACACTGCCATTTCATCTTTGAGTTCATTGATTACCTGCCAGAGATGGCAGTTTGGAAGTGACTTTGATATTCATCCTTGGTTTGATCTTTTTTACGTGCTGCTGTACAGAGATATGTTGCACTTTGGGACTGTCTATGCACTTAGATTTTTTGTGCAATTTAGCCCTCTGAACATTTCTTGCACGTCATAAAATGCTGAGGACTATTTTGGTGAACAAGACCATCTAGATCTCAAATATAACTTGGATGTTTTGATGTTCTTGTTGATGGCTACAAAAATAGTCATGAGGTGGAGAAGCCAGTGTTGGACTGGTGTGGACAAAGTTAAAAATGACACAACACCAGGATATAGTCCAACAGATATATTTGGATGCTTTCAAAGTGCTCCTCCTTCATCAAGTAGTGGTGAAGCAGGACTATAAGACACAGAATTTATAGCAAAAGATTTTGGAAGCTTGCAATAATAGTGGGCGAAAGTGAAGCCTGCAGATGCTGGAGATTAGAGTCAAGATTAGAGTGGTGTGGAAATGCAGAGCAGGTCAGGCAGCATCCAAGGAGCAGGAAAATCGACGTTTCGGGCAGGAGCCCTTCATCAGGAATAATAGTGGCAGAGTCAAGGACCTGTGGATGATGCTGTCCCACAATTGCCTTAAACTTATAACTTTCTTCCAGCAGTGTGTTAATGTTGTAGTCTTCCGGTTTTTTTGATAGATGTAGATAATCAGCTTCATCAGCGATTCAGCTAAATTACCTTCAACAAAATTACTTTTGTGTTTTCATCTGCCTGTGAATTGTTCCATATTTTCAGCTGGCTGTTGCTGATATGACATGAGTTCCTGTCAACGAATCTTGAAATTAACTCTGATCATAAGTCGATCTTCAAAGGCTTGTCAAATCTTGCCAGGATTTTTGCAGTCACCACTCTTGCAGAATACAGGGAGGGTAAGATGGAGACCTCTTAAAGCAGCATGCCACTTCTCATGATATAATGAAACTAACTTTAGGAAGAAGAGTTACTGGACCCGAAATATTAACAGTATTTCTCTCTCCACAGATGCTGCCACAGCTGCTGAGTTTCTCCAACAACTTCTGTTTTTCTTTCAGATTTTGAGTATCTGCAGTTGTTTTTTGTTTACCTTTAGGTGAACTGCTTTGCTGAGATCTGTGCAATCATAGAACAATGCCTACAGGCTAAACCCATCTCTGTGCTAGTAACTCATTGTTCTAACTCATATCTGTAGATGTCCAGCCCTGTTTCCCTGCAGCGTCGCCCATCCCGTGCTCATATTCCTTACAAATATGTCTGCTTACTTCTCCTAAGCATACCGTCAATAGACTGGTTTTCATCTTGGAGTTGGGAATTGCAGATGAGACTAATCTCAGCATATTGCCTGCCTCCATTCATCGGGTAAATGGGATCTTCAAGGAGTCCAGATCTTCACTAGTCTGATGTTCAGGTCAGGAATAGATGTGGACTAAGTTCAGAGCTGGAAGTTAAAAGCGTACGTTTGATCACAAATGAATCCTCAAGACAGTTCTAAATTCCAATCAGAATCTCATCTATATATGGGAAAACTGTCTAAACACTTTAAACCTGTCTCCTCCATAATCCTCATCCCTCTCAATGCCTTACCATCATCAGCTCATATGCCTCACTCTCACTTGTTCATTCTCATTTCTTCCCTTCAGCAACATTACCATTCCCATTCAGTTATTCTCCGATTCCTCACTCCTCGATCACTACTCAATTTGTGAGAAATACCCACAAACCCTTTAATAAAAGTCAGAAACTACAGACTTTAGAACTGTTATCTCAATAAATATCTAGACCGAATATTGAAAGCAATGGGAAAAGACTTAAAATGTATACTTCATCAATATTATTTTATTCACTCTCTAGAGTTGGGGGTCAATGGCTGGCCTAGCTCTTATTGTCCATCTTAAGTTGCCGTTGAGAAGGTGCTATGAGCTACCTTCTTGAAGCGAAGCAGTTTATTTGGTGTAGGTAGGTACACAATGTTGTTTTGGAGGGAGTTACAGGATTTTACCTCAATGAAGTCTGGGTGGTGAGTGTCTTCAAGTTGAACTTGGAGGTATTTTAGTCTACCATTCAATAGAGTGAAATGTACTCTAACTTTTATAAATTCAGTAGACTTTTAAATGCACATGAAGACTTTTCTAATTTTTTTCAATGTTGTTAGTTCACATTGACAGCCATCCAATTGGCAGAAGGAACAATCCTTGGGGTAGTTACATCTTACATTCACAGCAGTACTGTCATAACCTACCTCACTGAATGCAGGAACATGCATACCACAATATTTAATGATGAATTACAAAATTTAAAAGACATTTGAACAGATAGATGGACAAGAAAGATTTAGAGAGATATGGGACATAAGCAAGTGGGACTAGTTCAGTTAAGGAAATGTGATCGGCATGGACGAATCGGGCCAAAGGGTCTGTTTCTGTACTGTATGACTGTAGCTACAAAGGAGGCAAAACCTTTTAAATGCTTCCCATCACCAATCCATTGTTTCCCACTCCTCATAGCTGGTATAACATACTGGCTGACTTGTCAGTATACCTCAAAGTGGAGCTCCAGTTCGACTGGTGCACTCAATTCTATGTATTACTGCTTTCTTATTAATTTTTTCCTTTTGATTGTCAGATCTTTTTGTCTGGAAGAATTTCCATTTGCTCCCGATTGGGGACCAGAAAATCCAACTTAAGGCTTCTTAAGAAAAGAGTTTTGTTTTTGCTAATCAATCTGTTCAGAAATGTTATTACACACTTGGAAGCAGGTGGGACTTGAACCCGGGCTTCTCGATCCAGAGGTAGGGACATCACCACTGAGCCACAAGACAGCCCCATACGGAAAAGTTCTATCAACATAGCACGTAAACAGGCAAGCGTATTAGTAAAAGAATGAACAAATTCAATATCTCCAGCATTCATTTAATTCTAATGAATCACTGAGATGCTTTAATATCAAAGTAACACTGACAATGAAAGTTACTGAAAACACTGATTGGAACCAGCAAGAGAATATGCATTAGGTTCCACACTTTTGGAAATTTCTTGAAATAGACATTCCCAGGCATGAAATGGTAAAATGCTTGCTCCATATGGGAAATTTTGAGGCTAGCTCAAAAAAAAGCCTTGCAGCCCACTGTACGTTTGGGATGAATTCGGTTTAGGGTTAGGTCTAGCTTACCGATCGCCACTTGAAGATTGTGAGCCCTCTGTGGAGCTGGGAGAAAGGGTCAACCTCCTCCTTCTGAGGCTGAATCAAATTTACAAGATGAACTTAGCCTCTGTGATCACACTTGGGAGGAGCTGAGCAAAGTAGGTCTGATAAGTAGCCCTGCACTGTGTCACAAAAGGCTCAGGTAATAAACTTATTGTTTCTGAGCCGAAAGGTTTGGGGTTCAAGTTGGACTCAGGCTGACACTCCTGTGCAGCATTGCGTACAGAGTGTTACATTGTCATAGATGCCATTTTCTGCTGAGGCATTAAACTGAGGCCATGTCTGTCCAGCTGAATGCATGGAGACGATTCCACAGTACTTATTTTTGAAGAAGGGCAAGAGAATTCTGTCCCACTGACTGACCAATGTTTATCTCTCTATCAACATTACAACAACAGATTATCTGGTCATTCTCACATTGCTCTTAGTGGGAGTTTGCTGTGAGCATTTTGGTTGTCACACTTCTTATATTGAATCAGCAAAAATAATTCAACAAGTAATTAATTGGCAGGGAATTAGTTTGAGATGTCTGTTGGTCTTGCAAAGTGCTGTAGAAGTTCAATTTCTTTTTCTACACATGCAGGCTATTCAATGCTTATGCCATGCAACAGCCCCAAACACTATTTATTTAGCTGTCTTGGGGTGCAGGACATTGTTCCTTGAAACTGACCCTAGCCACTTTTCAATCAAGAAATGTGGGAAGGTTTAGCAAAGAAGATTATGCCAGCAGCAAAAAGCAGTACCCAAAGTCTTTCAGAATAAAGCTTTTAGCAAGATTGCCATCAAGTGGCTAGTTATAAGTAAAATGTTCAGCATTGCTTTCAAAAAGATTGCTTACTTCACTTTACTTCATAGTGAGGTCCAAAAAGGCACATCAGTAAAAATTTGAAACTGTCCTTCTCTGTTTATAATGTTAAATAATTACAAAATTAACCAAAGACTGATAATCTCTCGGCTAAGGTAATGAGAAAGAAAAATATGCATGCTCTATTGTCTGCTGATATTGTGACTTCAAACAAACGCAGATTGTAAATATCAGTTCTAAATTAATAGAATTATATCAAATATTGTACAGAAGACCAGAAACTAATGAGGAATAGGGAAAAAGTTGTCAAGATTTAAAGAAAGCTCATAAATATGTGCTGACAACTTTACCCATGTGAGATAGAAGACTTGTATTTTGACCTTCAGTGCAACTATATCAAAGGGGTGACTTTGAAGACATATCAGCAACAAAGAGAAAATGGGGAGCTACAGCTGTACAGAATTACAGAACCATGCAGCTTATGAGGGAAAACCATGTATTTGGAGATTGACACAGATGCACTCCTGACTTTCATAAATTCTATTTGCACCCCTAATTTAAAAAATACATTTCCGTGTCACCTTCCCTACATTCTTTCACAACAAACACCATCTGCAAACTGAAAGGAAAAGCAGACAGACCCCATCTCAATTTGTGTCCACCTTTTTCAGAACTTTATGCGTAAATCTCTCTAATCAGCTTTCCATCCTTGCTACAATGCCAAAATGGCTTTCATCAATGTAAGCAATGACATCCTGGGTAACTGTGATAAATTTTCCCTTCTTGTGCTCTCAACACATCAGCAGCTTTAATGTGACATGGTTGACTACACCCTTCTCCTGTAATGTCTCTCTACTGTTGTGCAGATGGGGTAGACTACTCTTATCTGTTTCCGTTGTTGCCCATCTGAGTGTAGTGAAAGTACTACTCGCAATGGCTTTTCTTACATCTGATGTCTCTCCTGAGGTTCTATCCTCGGTGCTCCCTCGTTTCTCATCTACATGCTGCCCCTTGACAACATCATTCAAAATTATAAATTCAGTTTCCACATGCACTTTGACATTCAATTCTAACACAACCATCTAAACTGCTTCACTGTTGCTAAGTTATAAGGCTGCCTTATCAGTCCTGGATGAACAGAAACTGTTTCCAATAAAATATAGTTGTCTGTTCCATTCTTAGCTACCAACTCTATCCCTCTCCCTGGGCTGTGAGCAGTTCATTCATTGCTTTGGTGACATATCTGATCTGAGCTTCGTATCACTTATTCATATCATCACTGAAACCACTACGTTTAATTTTGCCTGACTTCATCCTTGCCTCTGCCCATCTGCTGCTGAAAGCCTTTTCTTACCTTTGTTAACCCTAGACTTGATATTTCAATGCAATGCTAGTTGGATTCCCACATTCTACTGCCCATGAATTTGAGATCATCCAATATTCTGCCTGAACTTGCAACAGATACCATTCACTCCTGTATTCACTGACCTACACTGGCTCCCATTTAGGCAATACCTTGACTTTAAATTCCTTGCTTTTGAATCTCTCCATGGCTTTACTCCTCCCCCTCTTTTGTTATCTGCATCCATGTAAATGTTATCTGATTCTGCTCTCTTGAGTTTTCCCGATTTGAATTGCTCTAACATTAATGGCCATGCCTTCCATTGGCAAGGCCATCAGTTGTGGAATTCCATCCTTAGACCTCTTCATATCACTACCTTGCTTTTCTCTTTTAAATTATTCCTTAAATCCTCTCTTTGACCAAGCTTTTGTCCTACATTCTCCATTAATAGCTCTGTGATGTATTGTGTTTTATCATGTTCCTGTGAAGAATCCTATGATATTGTATTTACATTAAAGGCATTTATGAATTTAAATTGTTTGTAGTAGCTGTTTCTGCCAGGATTGTTCTCAAATAGAGTCTACAAGATGTGCCAGAAGTCATCCGTTTCACTCTAGAAAGCCACTTACCGGCAACTTTAAGAAGAATGAATTAATTCAAGTAATCTTGTTGTGGATGATTGGTGTAAATCAAATTCTATCCCTTCATAATATCCCAGTTAACTGTATTTTTTATGGCAGTAGTCCTTCACAATACCATAACGAAATAAAATGAAGTAAAACATTTTAAAAAGCGAAATATGTTTTCTTTTGCACCAAAGTTGCAAAGTGAAAAACTTCAGTTGAAATGAAAGATTGTCAATTTTGTTTTTAAATACTTAAACTGAGAGGACAGTTAAACTAGGGTTGCCAGCTGTTTAGAATGCTTGATCTCTGCTTACCACATTGCAACAGCTGCTTACAACTCTTAAAATTGCATGTCAGGGGATTCTCCAGACTTCAGGTTTGATACTGACCTTATGTTCCTCCAGGGCACTTTGGATGTCGGCACATATGTGCCAGATCTTTCAGATAACCCCTGAGGACGAACTAACACGGACTGAGATCAGGTGATTAAGAAACCAATATGTGCTTTACACTTCAAGAGAGTAATGGTGGTATTCCCCGGGGAGATTTTCTGGAATCCACCCAAGCAGTAAGCACAACATTGTTGATGTGGACTACAGTCCCATCATCTTGACAGACAATAGTGTCAAAACATAGCTCCTCCCAACTTCCTTTGAAACAGCATAAGGTTTAGTTTATTGCTTTCAACACTCATCATGGTTTGAGGCAACCGGTGAATGTGATGCAGGTTTTCTTCCCTTCCTATGGAATTTAGATAACTACTTTGGCCTTGGTGACCATGTCTGTTCCTTCCCAAGTGCTGTACTCAATTGTCAAAAGTGTGAATAATATACTTCTATGGCACGCACACCTCTCAGCCAGAAATCTATGAGTTTAAGTGTTACTCAAAAGACTTAAACACTAGGCTAATGCTGAGGGAGTGCAGTGTTGTCAGAGGTCCTGACCTGTAATTGAGAAGTATACCGAAGGCCATGCCTGCCTATTTAGGTGATTATTAAAGATTCCAACAACAACTTTCATCAACATAGCACCTCAAACATAACAAAATATCTTAAAATATTATCCCACTGTATGGCTCCAAAGCATTATTCAGAAAATAACATGGACTTTACTCATGGTTGGCTAACATTCCTGCTATAACTTAAACGACTGAAATAACTTCCCTTTGACTATCCATGATAATTTTGTATCCAGGTTGTAGAGAATTACTGACTCTCCTCTAAAACAGTACCTCCTTCTTCAGCTTTTATTATTACAATTCAGTATGACTTTTTCTCTTTTCTGATAGTTGCTCTTTTTCTTTTCAGTTGCTGGGCTAGCTAAAGTTTGAAAGGCTTATTTCTCAATTTAATGTTGAAGGCTAGATTTGAAACCAAGTATCTCCTACTGAAATTTGGAAATTTAAGTATCAATTTGAAGAGGATTTGCCTTTTCAGATGGAATATTATTTCAACATAACTTGAAATGAATTGTAAGTACTTGAATGATACCTTTTAAATATTAATGTGCTAATGAGTACAAATGGCCAGGTATGGAAGTAACTTCTACCAATTTAACTTGAAGTGAAAATCGAAGTGCATGCTTATTGTAAATCAGAAGGCAAGTAAGTTGTTTTACAAATTGACTTGACATTTATAAAAACGATGTTATAATTTTTATTATTTCGGTAAAAGGGAGCTGGTTTATAATTCAAGATTATTCATTTGCCTGCAGAGATGGCAAAATCATTCCCCGTGGATCATCCAGTGTGAAAATCCTCTCTTACAAGTAGAACTGGAATTCACCAGGATTTTTCCCTGTCTGAGCTACTAAAATCCTCATCCATAACTATGTCATCTCCAGCTTCAGCTATTCCAATGCTCTTTTGCTCTGCCTCTTATTTCCCATCCTCTGTAAACTTGTAGCTTGTCCAAAGATCTGCTTTCATACCCTATCCTACATCAAGCTCATTTTTAATCTATTTCCTCATTGATTCAAATTTACTTCCAATCCCTAATAACTAATTCAAAATTATTATCCTCACATTTAATTCCTTTCGTGTCCTTGTGGAATCCAATAATTTTTTCAGCCTTAATTTCTGTTCTTCTGAGTTTCCTTTTCCACAACTTCACTTCCTTTACAGTTGACCTTCAGATTTCGATAATTCAAAAAATGAAACGGTCCAGCCATATAAATACTATGTAAGAAAGCACCATTTTTTTTTTCTTTTCGATTATAAACTGGAAAATGGAAGTTGGAATGCTATCCAGCTAAAAAGTACTCTGAGAGCTTTTCGTTCTGCAACTAGGAGGTGTGATATAGACTTCAGTTATACAAGACTGTTACAATTCAGAGCACTGCCTTGATACTTTATGAGATGACATGACATCAGTAGTCTTTGATATTAGGAAACATTACCTCATAACAGACTTTCAATGCCATCACACCCTTTTATACATAGTCCAAGATTGCTCACAATATTCCAAATGCAGTCTGACCATAGCCTTATATAGCCTCAGCAGTACATTTCTGCTCTTGCATTCTAGCCCTCATGAAATGAATGCTAACATGACACTTGTGTTCATAACTGCCAACTGAACCTGCATGTCAACTTTAAGAGATCCCTGAACTAGACCTCCAAGTCTTTTTGTGCTTCAGATTTCCAAAGCCTTTCCCCATTTATAAAGTTAAAAATCACACAACACCAGGTTATAGTCCAACAGGTTTAGTTGGAGGCACTATTTTTCAAAGTGCTGCTTCTTCACCAGGTGACTGTGGAGCAGAATCATACAACACAGAATATCTAGCAACAGATTTCAGTGTCAAGGAATGTAATATTAAACAAATTTAGCTTGAATCTTACATCTTTTACAATGATCATGTTAGTTTTGGTTTCTTCATATGTAAATCCCAGAATATTTTAAAAGTTACATTCTCAAGATAGCTTTTAACAATAGGTGTCATCTCAGCTCAGATAATGCATTGAAGGTGCAAAGTTAAAGTCAGTCTGTGTCCCAATGTTAGATCAGGTGGATTTTTTTGCGAAAGTGGAATTTACAGAATTTTACATGTATGCAGTTTTTGAGCAAAATAAAACGTAATTCTGCAAGTACAAATTCACCCCAGAAACTTATGTGTGTGTGTTTTTGTGCAGGGGAGACCGGGCGAGTTTGCGCATGTGGGTATGTGTGTGGGGGTGTGAGTGTCTGTGAGAGAGTGTGTGTGAGTGTAATGGGGTATAATTCTGTGAGAGGATGCATGTGTGGGTGTGAGTGGGGGGGGGGGGTGTATGTGTGAGCATATGAGAGAGAGCTTGTGTATGAGAGGGGGGTCTGTGTGGGTATGTTGGTCTGTAGGAATTTGTGTGCAGGTGTGAGAGAGTCTGTAGTGCAGTGGGGTCACCTGTAGTGCGACATGAATCCAAGATCCCGTTGAAACCATCCATGGGTTTCAAACTTGGCTATCAGCCTCTGCTCGGTCACTTTGCGTTGTTGCCTGTCCCAAAGTCCACTTTGGAGGATGGTCACCTGAAGGTCCGAGGCTAAATGTCCCGGAGCGCTGAAGTATTCCCCGACTGAGAGGGGACACTCCTGCCTGGTGAGTGTTGTGCGGTGTCCATCCATCCGTTGTCGTAGCATCTGCTCAGTCTCGCCAATGTTGCCTGCAGCGTATGAGATAGACAACATTGCCTGAGCCACATGAGTACCTGCTGCATACATAGTGGGTGGTGTTCCCATGTGTAACGGCAGTGCCCATGTTGACACTCTGGCACGCCTTGCAGCATCTGCCGTGACAAGGTTGTATGGTGTTGTCCTGAAAGCCGGGCAGTTTACTGCAAACAATAATCTTGGTGGTTTGAGGTTTGGTGGTTGTTTAAAGGCAAGAAGTGGAGGCATGGGGAAAGTTTTTGTGAGGTGCTCATCCTCATCAACAATGTTTTGCAGGCAGTGAAGAACATGGCATAGTTTTTTAGCTCCTGGAAGGTAGCTCACATCTGTCTCCTGAGGAGGTCATTACAGTTTCTTGCTGTGGCACATCAGAACTAGTGGTTGATGAGTTGAGCAATGTACTCATTCTTATGAGGGCATCCTTGAGTAAGTCCAAGTGTCTGTCATGTTCCTCCTCATCTGAACATATCCTGTGTATGTGTAGGGCTTGTCTGTAGGGGATGGATGTTTTAATATGTTTAAGGTGGAAGCTAGAAAAGTGTAGCATCGTGAGGCTATCCGTGTAGTTATGTCTCTACTCTTCTTACCAAAGTGCATTACCTTACACTTCCTCCACATTGTATTCCATCTGCCACTTCTTTGCCCAACTCTCCTAATCTGGCCAAGTCATTCTGCAGCCTCCCTGTTTCCTCATCACTACCTGTCTCTCCACCCATCTTTGTTTCATCTGTAAATTTAACAACAATACCCTCTGTCCCTTCATCTAGATCATTAATGGTTAATATGAATAGCTGTAGTCCCAACACTGACCTCTATGGAGCTCCACTAGCCACAGGCTGCCATCTGGAAAAAGACTGCTTGAGCCCCACTCTCTGCCTTCTGCCAGTCGACCAATCTTCTACCCATGCCACTTGGCAATAGCTTAGTGATATTACTAGTCTGTTAATCCAGAAATACTGTTAATAGTCTGGGCGCTTGGTTTGAATCTCACGCGGCAGATGGTGGAATTTGGATTCAATTCAAAATCTGGAATTAAGAGTCTAATGATGGCCATGAGACCAGGAAAAACTCATCTGGTTCACTAATGTCCTTTAGGGAAGGAAATCTGCCATCCAATTCTGGTCTGGCCTACACGTAACTCCAGACCCATAGCAAAGTGGTTGACTCTTAGCTGCCCTCTGGAGAAATAAATGCTGACCGAGACAGTGACGGCCATATCCTGTGGATGATTTTTTTTTTTACAAAAAGGACCTTGCAGCCAATGTCATGGCTTTTTCTCTCATTTGGCAGCCTCCTGTGTGCACTTTGTCATAGGCCATCTAGAAATCCAAAGGGATCATGTTCCTTGAAAATGGAGTCACAGGTAGATAGAATAGTGAAGAAGGTGTTTGGTATACTTTCCTTCATTCGTCAGAGTATTGAGTACAGAAGTTGGGAGGTTTTGTTGTGGCTGTACAGGACATTGGTTAGGCCACTGTTGGAATATTGCATGTAATTCTGGTTTCCTTCCTATCGGAAAGATGTTATGAAACTTGAAAGGGTTCAGAAAAGATTTACAATGATGTTGCCAGGGTTGGAGGATTTGAGCTATAGGGAGAGACTGAACAGGCTGGGGCTGTCAGAGGCTGAGGGATGACCTTATAGAGGTTTATAAAATTATGAGGGGCATGGATAAGGTAAATAGGCAATGTTTTTTTCCCTGGGGTCAGGGAGTCCAGAACTAGAGGGCATAGGTTTTGTGAGAGGGGAAAGATATAAAAGAGACTTAAGGGCAACATTTTCACGTAGAGAGTGGTATGTATATGGAATAAGCTGCCAGATGAAGTGGTGGAGGTTAGTACAATTGCAACATTTAAAAGGCATCTGTATGGGTATATGAATAGGAAGGCTTTGGAGGGATGTGGGCCGGGTGCTGGCAGGTGGGACTAGATTGGGTTGGGATATCTGGTCGGCATGGACAAGTTGGCCCGAGGGGTCTGTTTCTGTGCTGTACATCTCAATGACTCCATGTCCACTGGCTCTCCTTTGTCTAACTTTCTCATGACCTCCTCTGACAAAGCCGTTTTGCCTCAGCACTATTTTAGCATGCACTTTCAAGTACTTCACAGTCTCATTATTATAAATGGACTCAAAAACCTTACCACCAACAGAGGTCTGGCTAACCAGCCTCTGACTTCCCGTTTTCTGCCTCCCTCCCTTCTTAAGCATTGATGTTAGATTGGCCATTTTCCAGTCCTCCCTGACTCTAGTGATTCCTGAAAGATTGTCTCCATAGTCTCCTCAGCTATTTCCTTCAGAACTCTAGGATGTTGTCTGTTTGATTTGGATGATTTGTCGACCTTCACACTTTTCAGCTTCCCAGCAACTTTTCCTTAGTGATGGCCATGAAACTCACCTCTGCCCCCTGACTCTCCAAGTTCTGATATGCTACTGGTGTCTTCCACTAAGAAGACTGATGCAAAGTAGCCATTTACTCCCTCTGCCATTTCTTTGCTCCCCCTTACTTCTTCTTTCCAGCAGTCCAATATCTACTCTTGCGTCTTACTTTTTATGTATTGGAAAAAAAAACTCTTGAAATCTGTTATATTACTAACAAGATTACTCTCACATTTCATCTTCTCCCACTTATTATTTATTTTAGTTATCCTCTGCTGGCTTTTGAAGGCTTCTAACTTTCCCTCACCAGATTGTATGCTTTTCCTTTTGCTCTTATGTTTTCCCTGGCCAGCCATGGTTGCCTCATCCTCTCCTTAGTATATTTCTTCTTTCCTGAGATGAATTTCTGCTGTGCCTCCCAAATTATCCCCAGAAACACCTGCATTGCTGCTCCATCATCTTCCATGCTAGACTTCTCTTCCAATCAACTCCAGCCAGCTCCAACCTCATGTCTTTGTAGTTACCTCTACTCAATTGTAACACTGTTATATCTGATTTTAGCTTCTCCCTCTCAAACTGTAGGATGAATTCTATCATATTATGGTCACTGCCCCAAGGGGTTCCTTCATCTTAAGCTCCCTAATCAAGTCTACCACATTACACATCACCAAATCCAGAATTGCCTGTGCCAAAGTGGGCTCTGCCACAAGCTATTCCAAAAGAAAACATTCATACATCCCACAGATTTCTTTCCTAGAGGTCTGCTACCAACCTGACCTTCTTGTTCCATTTGCATATTGAAGCCCGCCATGATGATTGTAATAGTGTCTTTCTTACATGCCTTTTCTTTCTCCTGATTTATTTTCTGCCCTACATCGTAACTTCTGCTAGGAGGGCCTGAACGTAATTCTCATCAGGGTCTTTCACTTTGTTAATTCCTCAATTCTACCCGCATAAATCCACACCTTCCATCTCCATATTACTTTTGCTATTGATTTAATTTCATTTCTTACTAGCAAAGTAATCCTTCCCCTCTGGCCTGTCTTTTTGATTGGAGACATATCCCTGAACATTTAGTTCCCGGCTGTCTTTGTGAAACCCACATCATACTTGACAATTTCAATCTATACTACAAACTCATTTACCTTGTTTCACATACAGTGTGCATTTAAGTACTACACCCTCACTCCTATGTTGATTGCTCCCCTCATCATAATTGTCCCCTTACCTGCTGTGCTTGAATATAGATGCCTAAGTATTTCCATAGTCTGTCCTACAGTCAGTTGTTTTGGTAATGCAATGGTTGAGTTCTTGTGCAAACCCAGGTTAAAGAAAAATCACGCTTTAGAAACAGCGCTTAAAACATTGCCACTATAATTGCATTACAGCCAACACGTTTCAAAAGTTCACGCTGTAGAAACTGTGTCCCCATTCATCAATCACAAGACAGTGAATTAGTATCGACGAACCATGCTTTATAACCAAACAACCTGTATTATTTGTTCTGGCAAGTTGAATAACCTCTGCTGAGCCCTCTGCCTCCTTTAAGTTTTTCCATAAATTTTCCATGTAACTGGACCTCCACCCTCACTGCACCCCTCCGCCCCCCAAAAAGAAATCCCAGCGTGACTCAGTTGGCACCCATCACATCAAAACTGCTCCTTCCTTCCCCAGTACTGGCATCAATGTCCCATTAATTTGAATCTATTTCTCCGACACCAATCTTTGAGTCACACATTTACCTCATTACAACACAGAGTAAACTCTCCTGCTCAATTTAAACCAGCAACACAGAAAAGATTTATCCCATGCAGTAATCTGTGAAAATTTGAGGCCAAGAACCAGTTCGAGTGAAAGTAATAACATTATTTCTTAGTATAACAGAGATTAATTAACTAACAACTTTTTACAACTCTTTCCTCTAATTTTCCCTTCTGTAACACCATTCTGATAAGCCCAATTAAGATTTCCCAAAATTCAACTTTTCAAAAACCAGCCAGATGTCAAATCTTCTTTTCTTCTTAGAGATTTCTGCTTCACAGGTTACTGATCGATAAAGGTACCTTTAAGAGACCTATTCTCTGGGCAGTCTGCAGATGTCATTTACTAAGCAGTTCTCCTTCCAACTGTTCAATTTTTCCTGGTCTTTTCCCCCAAAGCATCAGATTGTGTCATTGCCTTTTAAGATTGTCAATATGTTCAATTCAAACTTGATCAGAGTTTGGTATTTTTCAGTGGATAATTTAAATTTATTGGCCTAATTCAAATGTGTTTCATAGTCTCCAGGCAATCAGCTAATCGATTTGTTCGACCAAATGTTACATTATACCTTTTTCAGAACACTTGCTGCTGGGTCAAGTAGTTCTGCCAGCTTTTAACTCTCAAAGGTACAGAACACCCAGATCTTCATAACACACTAATCTCATTGGTCCTGTGCCAGTTGGCTAGTAGCTCAAGTGGTAATGCAGAGATTACTACCTTTTTGGTTCTGCTAATTAAATTTAGCTCCTAGCTGTCATATTCCCTCAGCAGAACATCTTTCTACCTGTATCGTTGATACTTGCGGACCACAGAAACTGGATCATTCCCCTCCCACTCCAAGTTTTTTTGCAACCCAAATGAGATATCCTGAATGTGGGCACTAGGCGAACAACACACAGTCTTTGGGATTCTCAATTCTGGCCTTGGCCAAAAGTGTCCATTCTCTCAAATCTACTATCCCTGATTACATTTCTCTTTTCTTCCCCTGTAATACAGTGCTATGGACAATTTGCTCATCCTTTCCTACCACTCCACTCTCATTCGCACAGGAACAAGAATCTCATACCTGTTAGACAAGCTCAAGGGCTGAGGCTCCTTCAGCACTATTTCCTGGATCCCTTTACTGGCCTCACTTAGAAGCGCACTCTCCTCTCCATGACCACTGACCAAATTAGAGGTAATTAATCTATGGCAGAGGAGGGACCTCCAGAAACAGTTTTGCTCCCACCCTGGTGTCACAGTGATCAAAAGTCAGGTTCAGCTCATTAACTCTGAGCCAGAGTTCCTCAAGCAACCAACACTTGCTACAGATACAATCACTATGAACCACAAATGGGGTCCACTAACTACCACATCATGCAAGTACAATATATTGCCTGGCCCTGCATTTCTACTTTATTTACTTACTGCTTAATTTGATTTTTAAATTGCATAATTGTCACATATTGCAAGGTTGTCAAAAATAAACACTGATAAAATGGAAACTAAGTTCAGCATGCATTGCAAACACAGGGCATAGGTTTAGGGTGACAGGGGAAAGATGAGAGACCTCAGGGGCTACTTTTTCACACATGTATGCCAGAGGAAGTGGTGGAGACTAGTACAATTGCGACATTTAAGACACCTGGATGGGTATATGAATATGGTTAGGAGGGATATGGGCTGGTTGCTGGCAGGTGGGATTAGATTAGATTGGATTGGGATATCTGGTCGGCATGGACACGTTGGACCAAAGGTCTGTTTCCATCCAGTACATCTCTATGACTCTAAATATAATACACTTTTTTGGTTGTAAACATCCACAAATACAACTATTTACAGGCCTTGCAAGCAATACTCATGAAATATTACTCACAATATGACACAAAGCTACTCAAAACCTCGTTTAGGAGTTACAAACAAGCTTTTCTTTAATTGAATAATAAAGCAGCAAATTTATCACATTGAAAAGTTCACAAATCATATTTTAATAGTGCTGTTAGCATTCAACTCATTGCTTAACATTTATGTATAAAGGAAATATGATAACCTTTTGTGTTTGGATATTAAACAAAAACGTTCATGGTACATGCATAGCCTACCTTATAATTTTTGCAGCAACTGATTAAAGCTTATGTAATAAGTTATAGAAATAAAGTATTCAGAAAGTTGTATGCAGATAAGAATTAAACAATGGCTGTGGTGCCACAAAAACGTACTTAGCTATTTATCCAGTGGGCAATTTCTATTGTAAGATCTCATGCCAACAATGACCCAGCTGCAGTGTTGGACTGGGGTGGACAAAGTTAAAAATCACACACCAAATTATAGCCCAACAGGTTTATTTATCCAGGAAGCACTAGCTTTCGAGGCGCTGCCTCTTCATCAGGTGGTTGTAGAACATGACCATACGACACAATTTATAGCAAAAGGGTTACAGTGTCATAGAGTTGTAATGATATATTAAACAACTTTTAATATATTTAATGACACTATGACACTGTAACCCTTTTGCTATAAATTGTGTCATATGGTCATGTTCCACAACCACCTGAAGAGGCAGTGCCTCAAAAGCTAGTGTTTCCAAATAAACCTGTTGGACTATAATCTAGCTGCAATAAACATACAAAATCAGAAAGGGCAAAGGATCCAATAGTACTGGATTTTTCAGTGCAGTACCTTAATTAACATTTGTATTAATTTGGATGTCAGTCGTTTGAGTTTGAGAAATGAACACAAGGTAGAGGGTGGTCGCTGAGACTCAACTTACAGCTGGACTAGAACCAGAGACAGATTACTTCAGGAAAATGTTTATTGGCTCTGTACATGCGACATGAAAGGAGCAAAGTGAACAACTAAACAAGGATCATCTTCTATCCTGAAACTTAAGTTTACAAATAAGTCAAAATATATTGTTAAAATATGGCAACTTTCACTTCACTAAAACTGTAGCCACAGAAATCATGCAGATATTAAATCTTACTTTATTTTTGTGGATATCTTCACATTATGGTTGTATTTACAATGTGCTTTATTCTATGGAGCAAATGTAAAACAAAACTATAAAATTTACATCATGTTTTAATCTTATTACAGCTATTATATAATTGCTCGAGTATATCAGAGATGTAGTGGAGGGAAAAATAAATTCCTACATGTTTTAATGAAAAGCAGCTTACAGCATTTTCAAGAGTGCGCGCAACAGGCACATACAGCGTTATATATACCTTTATTAAAAATGGTGAAAATCACATACATAAATCTGTGAAACATACATAGTAACAAGTACCTTATTAGATCGAAAGGTTTCATTACTTAAAAATCTATTTTGATTCTACCTGCCAGAAGTTAAATTACAAAATAGTAAAATAAAAACCATCTCATTCATCTTTCATTGGGGTTTTCAAATCTATATTCTAAAAACCTCAACTCTGTAAAACTCCTTATGTACAAAATTTTAGGTGCTAATGTTGATACAAAATTTACATTCCTAGAAAGTTTAAAATATTTGGAATGGGAACCAAATTCAATCTCCAACAGTAAATATTTAACAGTTCAAGGGAGGGCATTTTTCCCCTAAGGAAATATAGTTGCATATCTCTACATATGAGAATAATGAACTCATTACTTCTGGAAAAAATCTGTAAAAAGCAAGTAGTGTGCAAAATGAACCACACTAGTTACATGAAGAACATTTATAATATAAATTGTGGCTTAAGTTTAAGCAGTTTTTTTTTAGTATATAAAGCCCTGTAACAGAATATACTGAACCTGAGACTAAAGGAGAAAAAAAAACATGATAAACTGGAGGATTATCATGTTAAAAAGCATGTCAAATTGTTCAGCAATTGTGCTTTATGTATTCGGGTATCTTTCCCTTCAAATAAAATTTAGCCTAAATCATCATTAAACAAAATTATAATCAACAAATTACACATCAGTCGGGTTTGAATATACTAACTCCTGCCACAAAATTTTCTTCTGTTTAATTAATTGGCAAATTAGATTTAAAACTTAAAAACCATCATATCCTCTTGAACAGTCTACACAGTTACTAAAAGCTTGCCAAAGTAACACTTATTTCATTATAAGCGAATTATAGGGACATAAAATAATTTTGATATAACTTAACAGTGGCAATTTTTAAACAGACTGTTAATACAATTTCAATTGATACAAGACTTGTCACTTCCACGTTCATAAAACTGCACGTTGCATAAATAAAGGAAAACAGATTGAGACTTGAGGGGGTCCAATTTGAAACTTGACCAATTCACACAGTGAATGGTTCAAAAGAATATAACTAATCGGAAACTAGACCATTAGACAGCAATGGTGTAATGACTTTAGTACAAATGCAAAATACTGCAGGAAGTGGAAATATAAAATAAAAACAAAAATACTTGAAAAGGCTCAGCAAGTCAGCCAGCATCTGTAGAAACAGTTGGCATTTAATGTCATAATGACATCAGAGTTCAAGAGCTGAAATGTCAATTCTGTTTCTCTCAAAAGAGGTTTCCTGATCTGCTGAGAATTTTCAGCATCTAATTATTATATGGTACAAGACTTTACTTAGAATTCCACAGTAAAAATGGCTCAAGTTTCCTAGCTCATTTTAAAGTTAAGAGGACACTGAGATGAGAGAATTGTTCCAGTCTTTTCAGACAAGCAATGATTATTAAACAATTAAAATATTAAAAATTGCAAGAAACTGAAAATTTAGTAAGTAAAACAAAAATTTTATCTTGCATGTTGTTTCTCTCTAAAACCCATCCAACTGAATAAAACCTGAGTGGATGAGAAAGTGGGTGGGAGTGTGCACACATGTGCATAGATGCAGAGTGCTGGTAACATACTTTCAAAATACTTAAATTAGAATATCATTAGACTGGCTAGATTGGACAAAAAAACTTCCTGAAACATGAACTGGCCTTTTCTGTTTAAAATGTCTCTTCAAGGCTTAAAACAGTAAGCACCCTTTTGCAAAAATTCAAAAAGTCTGCTTCTTAAAAATAGTTGGTACACTTCTATTTGAGATAAAACATGCTACAGTTTCACATACATTTAAGAACATGTCTTAAAAATATTCAAGTAGTGAAAACTACAGTTATACATTTAGATTCATAAATATAAATTTATAGCATGAATGCAATAAGATTGTTCACTAGTAAGGAACTAAGTGTTGACAGTTGATTGGGTAACCACGTTCTTTTAAATATAGACTGAACATACATTTTTCTGTAATATTTACAACAGTAATCATCTCCAGTTATCTACAAAACATTACAGTGTTTTGCACAATTGCTTCATAATAGCAGTAATGGTCACATCAGCAAGTACATGACTGTAACCACAGATGAACACCAAATAAAATTTCTAACTATCAAGTTACAAGTTTCCAAGCTCCAGTGCATAGGTATCATTTATGCTTTTGTTTTATGCCCACTGAGGGGCTTTAGTAACCACCATATCTTTATATTGTACACAATTCATTTCAAAGGCACAGTTTTTATTCATCCCAGATTATTTTTACCCTGCAGTCTAGTTACAGTGTTTGCAGTCAAGGTATTCGTCAATCAAATGAGACTTCTATTTTGGGACAAAAATCGGTAATGCTAATTTCAAAAGATACCACTTTTTTTTTAAAAAAAGAGTTGGGTACATAATTTTAAAATGGCTTGAATTTTTCTAGGGATGGGTGTACTTAGCTTCACAAAGTTTTCCTCATTGAGAAATGATTAAGTTGATAAGAGATTCAACAGATGGAAATGTAAGCACCAGAGTACATAAGAATTTTAGCCCATCCTCTCATAATTCCTGTTTTCTCAAATTTTGGAATGAACTCAATTGAGTACATCCAAATGCAGCAGTCTCTATCTCTCAAATTTCACCATTTCGTCCTCATTCAGTGGTCCAATAATTCTCAGCGCCTGGAAGAAATAAAAAACAAATTACACTTAGTACATTGCAGTTTGTAATAGACTATCCACATATTTGATTTCAGTTTAATCAGTGCACGATTTTGTTTGTTCAACTTACACCTGGAAAATAGTTTTATATGATCACAATTCCATGCTTATTCAACTTCTAATAAATACTGCAAACCTTTCACTGCACTCATTGTAAATTATCAAAGCACTGATTGACAGAAAACGTATTAGCCCATTATTCTAATGTATTAAAATTATTTTCTTCCTTACTGCTAGATGCTAATCAATTTTAACTGAAACAAACTCCTTTCATGAAACACTTTTAAAAATATCCTTGGAAAACAAGATTTCAGATTTCCACAGTGCTTAAATCATTTAATTTGGAGGAAATTAGTTGAGGGCACAATGAATTTTTGAAATGATAGCACCATCTACCAGTGATACTTGGAAATACAAAGTTTCATTGGCACTTTTCCAGTCATAACGTAAATGGAGCAATTTATTTAACATGAAAACACAATTCTTCATCACCAGTTAATCATGATATCAGCAATTAGTTTCTTGGTAACAGGATGAAATAATCCAATGATACATCTTCACATTTTCTAACTTTCAAAGTAGAGGAACATCAGTCTCATATAACCAGGTAACCTAGTTGATAGTGAGAAGTCATATTTTGCTCACTAAATAAAAGTTGAGTCACCATAGTCTTACCAGACCATAGAGCTGCTCTCTCAGGAGTGTGTTAGGACATGGGGTAAACGCTCCTAAATTTAAAACACAGCAAAGATTTATCCCATGCAAGAATCTGTAAAGATTCGAGTGGCCAAGAAGTATGTAAAGTAAAAATTAACAACTTTATTTCTTAAATATAACAGGGAATAATTAACTAATCACTATTTACAATTTCCTCTAACCTATCTTGTACCTTCCCTTCTATAATACTAGTCCGATAAAACTCCCAATTAAGATTTACAAAACCACCCTTATCTCAAAACTAGGCAGCTTTCTTTCTTCTATTTGGATCTTCCTGTGTCGTCTTTTTTTCTTAGGAATTTCTGCATCACAGGTTACTGACCTTTTTAAAGAGAGCTATTTTTCAGGCAGTCTGTTTATATGCTGGGCTTGTCAGTTCTCCTCTCAACTATACATCTCTATGACTCTATGTTTAAGTTTCCCCAGTCTTATACCTCTAAAGCATCGGACTGTGTCATTGGGTTTTAAGATTGTAAATATACACAATTCAAATTGGATTGGAGTTTAATATAAGTTAAACTGATTGGCTGCATTCGAATTTGTGTTTTTGTCTTATAACAACTCAGTGAATGCTGTTTGTTCTGAATCAAATGTCACTGTGTAAAGTCTCCAGCACTCTGTGTACTTGCAAGTCCTTCACTCTCTTGAAGGTATAGGATATTTCTACACCTTCATAACACCTCCCCCCTTAAGAAAAAAATGAAATATCAATGAAAAGATGGCTTCTTTTTTCATCAAACTTTTCAACACATTACCCTAACATACAGATAAGTTTCATATAAGTTCACCTTAACTTCTTTCCATATACCTATATATAATATATTCCATATATAACAAATCTCATCTAAACAGAGTTAAATCTGCTATAACACATCTGCGATTACATTCTTCTGACCTGCAACATGTATGATTTTTAAATTAAAGCCTGTAACATAAGACTCCTAACGAAATAGTCGCATGTTCGTATCTTTAAAATGTTCTAAGAATGTAAGTGGATTGTGGTCAGTGTACACAACTGCCTCAGACACATTGTTCGTGACATACACATTAAAATCAGTAAAGCCAGTACCAAACTCAATAGTTCCTTTTCATTTGTGGAGTATTTACTCTGGTGGACCTTCTTTGAAAAGTAGCCAACTAGCAATTCACCTATCCTCAACTTCCTGTTGCACTACAGCTCCAACTCCAATGTCACTAGCGCCGATGGTGACTTTAAAAGGTTTTGAAAAGATTGGTGTAGTTAAAACTGGTTTGGTGGTTAATATCAATTTCAAATGGTCTAATGCCTCCTGGCATGGTTCTGTCCACTGTGGTGTTCTTCAGCAAATCAGTTAATGGTGCCACTGCACTGCTCAAGTTTGGGACAGACCTCCGATAGAATCCGCTGAGTCCTAAGAATTGAAGCACCTCTTTCTTCAAGGTTGGTCCTGGAAATTCCTCAATGGCCTTTGTCTTTGCGTTCCGTGGGGTCAACCTTCCATGACCGATGTTATGTCCCAAGAACGTCACCTCTGCTTTCGTGAATTCCGTTTTAGGTTTATCACCAGCTTTGCGTCTTGCAGTCGTTCAAAGAGCTCTTTTAACTGTACCATGTGATCTTTCCAGGACTTACTAAATATCACTACATTGCCCAAATAGACTGCAGTTTGTTAACCCAGTCACAACTCTGTTCATGAGTCTTTGGAATGTGGCAGGCATGTTCTTCATTCCAAAGGGTATCATTTCCAACTGATATAGCCCATTTTGGGTTACAAACACAGAAATGTCTTTCACCAATTCTGATAAAGGTGCCTGCCAGTAACCAAACATTAAGTCCACCTTGGTGATGTAACTTACAGAATACAAAATCTAGCAATTGGATAAGAGTCAGATTGTGTAACGGTGTTAACCTTCCAATAATCCTCGCAGAATCATCGAGTCCTGTCCGGTTTGGGAACAAAGATGATTGGTGAACTCCACTCATTCTGGCTTGGTTTGATGAGGTTCTCATCGAGCACAGCCTCCACCTCTATCTGGACCTGTCTGGCTTTGAAAGGATTAAGCCGATGGGGGCGATGTTTTATCGGAGCAGTATGCCCTACGTCTACTTCCTGTGCAATAGTATTTGTCCTCCCCATCTGATTCTTACATATGTCTTGTACTGTAGTAACCAACCTTTCAACTCTGTTCTATGCTCCTGAGACAAATAGCTTATTAATTTATCCCATCCCTCAAGGGTGACTTCATTTTTTAATCTATTTTGAGGCACCTCAAATAATACCTGGATTGGATTCCTCACCCTGCGAGGCAGTCACTAACACTTGTTTCTCCAGTTCTTTCTCTCTAGTATAATACCGTTTCACCATGTTCACATCATTCTCAATAATTTTTTCCTATCTGGCATCTTTACTAAATAGTTCACCCGACTCAACTTTTCCTCAAATTTGATAGGGATCACTAAACCTGGTTTTGAAGGGATCTCTTATCATTAGTAACAGTACCAACACGATATCCCCTTGGGAAAATGTCCAAGCCTCAGCTTTTATATGCCACCTGCTTCATTCTATACAGTGGAGAAAGTGAGGACTGCAGATGCTGGAGATCAGAGCTTAAAAATGCGTTGCTGGAAAAGCGCAGGTCAGGCAGCATCAAAGGAACAGGAGAATCGACATTTCGGGCATAAGCCCTTCTTCATTCTACACAGTGCCCTCTTTAGGTGCTGTTTAGCTAACTCACCTACGCGACTTAATCTCGCCCTCATCTCTGATAAATAATTGAAGTGTGAGATCTCCGACTTTGGAGCTGTCAATTTTTCTTTAATTAATTTCAAAGGGCCTTTCACTTCATGACCCGAATATTAACTCAAAGGGAGCGAACTGCGTAGATTCATTTGGGGCATCTCTAATGGCAAACAATACGAATGGGATACCTTTATCCAAATCATTTGGGTAATCCTGTCAGTATGCTCTCAACATGGTACTCAAGGTCTGATGCCACCTTTCTGAAGCTCCCTGGGATTCAGGATGATATGCACTGGAATTAAAGTGCTGAATTAAATACCTGAACTATCCATAACCTCCTTAAACAGCCTAGCAGTAAAATTTGACCCTTGGTCCAACTGAATCTCTCTGGGTAGCCCATACTGTGTGAAGAAAGCTACCAACTCCT
Source organism: Chiloscyllium plagiosum (assembly GCF_037043375.1). Lineage (NCBI taxonomy): Eukaryota > Metazoa > Chordata > Chondrichthyes > Orectolobiformes > Hemiscylliidae > Chiloscyllium > Chiloscyllium plagiosum. The sequence goes on from NW_028270150.1 coordinate 26,295,110, forward strand.
CTACTAGGCTTTGTGTCTTGATACTCCGTAATGGAATTGCCTCCGGAAATCTGGTAGACACATCCATTATGGTTAACAAGCACTGGTTCTCACTTTTCGTTCTCGGAAGGGGAACGTGCACAATCAATTATAATCTCCGTGAAAGGTTCTTCAAATGCAGGAATTGGCAACAACGATTATATTATAGTAGATCAGATAACATTAGATCCCCTACAGTGTTGAAACAGGCCCTTCGGACCAACTAGTCCACACCGAACCTCCGAATAGTAGCCCTCCCAGACCCATTTCCCTCTGACTAATGCACCTAACACTATGGGCAATTTAGCATGGCCAATTCACCTGACCTGCACATCTTTGGACTGTGGGAGGAAACCAGAGTGCCCGAGGAAACCCACGCAGGCATGGGGATGCTGGTTTTATTACCACCTGAGGCCTACAGACCATTTGCCACATATGATGCCTACAGCAAGTTAACCACATCCTCTCTTGTGACCCTTGCCTGTGCAAGTTTTTCCTGCAGCATTACGTCAAACAGGGCATCCGCAAACTGAACCTCAATTCTTTCATCTTCTCTTCACTTTGTGCTGTGACTTATGATAATGGAATCTGGTTATCTCACAGTATGGGAAAATACTAGGATATTTCTGTTTTAACTCCTCAGTTTCTTGGTCTTCCTTGGGCTTCTCCATAACAAGGGGTGTCACTCCCACCTTGGAACCTGCCAGGTCATTCCCAAGAAACCATATTCCTGGAACTGACACACCGTCAATCACTTCAACTGTAACTTCCTCAGTCTTAAGCTGGCACTCCAACCTGATCTTGGAGGGGAACGCTAAATTTCTGTCCAGTTATCCCACAAACTCTCAGGTAACAGATCAGACAGGGTGCGTATTTGCTCATCCCTTACTATCAGTGACTGGTTAGATCCTGTACCTCTCAAAATTATAACTTCTTATCCTTCTCCCCTGTTCGTTCTGAATAAACTTTACTTACAGAGGCGAGTGCTTTGTAGAGATCAGGTACTAACTCCATACCCAGCCCCTCCCTAGGCCGTGCACTCTCCTGCAGCTCCTTGGCTCTTCTTGGGATCTCCTTTACTACCTTCAGTAATGTCACTGGCTTAGCTTCTTTCACCACATCTTTTCCCACAGTGCCTTTCTTTAACGACGCACAGAGTCTTTACGTGTCCCACCTTCTGAAACAAGCGGCACTATAATTTTCCGTGTCCTATTCCATTACAGTGAAAATACATAGAACATAACAGCCCTCGATGTTGCGCCACACTGTCATACTAATCATACTATTCAACGTATGTCCATATGCCTGTCCAATGATGACTTAAATGCACTTAAACTTGGCAAGTCTACTACCGTTACAGGCAAAGCATTCCGTACCCTTACTACTTTGAGTAAAGAAACTACCTCTGACATATGTCTTATACCTATCTCCCCTCACTTTAAAGTTGTGTCCCCTCGTGTTTGCTGTTACCGTACTTGGAAAAAGGCTCTCCCAGTCCACCTTATCTAACCCTCTGATTATCTTGTTTGTCTCTATTAAGTCACCTCTCAACCTTCTTCTCTCTAACGAGAACAGCCTCAAGGCCCTCAGCCTTTCCTCGCAAGACATTCCTTCCATACCAGGCAACATCTTAGTACATCTCCTCTGCACCCTTTCCAAAGCTCAACATCCTTCTTATAATGCGGTGACCAGACCTGTATACAATACTCCAAGTGTGCCCGTACCAGAGCTTTGTACAGCTGCAGCATAACCTCCTGGTTCCGGAACTCAATCCCTCTATTAATAAAGGCCAAAACACTGTATGCCTTCTTAACAACCCTGTCAATCTGGGTGGCAACTTTCATCTGAGGCCTTTCACCTCCTGGGCTTTTTTTTAAATCATGTGCTAACTTCTTACCAGTGCTCTCTACCAATGGTTTTGTAGCGTAGGATCTCCCCTTCTCAGGAAGAAATTCTAGCCAGAGGTTTGTCTTATGCACCAACATGTACTCATCTGCTAATTCTACTGTCCTTCTCATTTCCTGAACTTTCTGTTCCTCCACGTGAATTCTTAGCATCTCTGGAAGTGAGTTTTTAAAACCGCTCCAGAGCCTCAAATGTTTTATGTCTTTTCAAAGCATAGAAAATAGAACAATACAGCTCAGAACAGGACCTTCGGCCCTCGATGTTGTGCCTACCTGTGAACTATTCTCAGCTCGTCCCCCTACACTATCCCAAAGTCATCCATGTGCTTATCTAAGGATTGTTTAAATCTCCCTAATGTGGCTGAGTTGACTACATTAGCAGGTAGGGCATTCCACACCCTTACCACTCTCTGCGTAAAGAACTTGCCTCTGACATCTGTCTTAAATTTATCACCCCTCAATTTGTAGTTATGGACCCATCCATCAAAATGACTATGTTTATTTCTTTCGAACTACCAGAGAAATTTGCCCAATAGGTTAGAGATCACAAAACACATCACTGGAAGAGAAATTGACTAGGCTGACACAGAACTGACAGTCTGCACAGGTAGATCAGATTTCTCCTCCCACAGCTAAGGATGAGACCAGTTTTATAATAATGCTGCACAATGACACTGATTAAGAAATGGGAAACTACAATGTTTCTGGAAATGGAGTAATTTAGTTGCAAAGATGCTAATTGGAAAACAGTTTATCGGAGGAGTGTCCTGTTCCTTCACACAATGCAACATCCTGACAGTATCATGGTTCCATTCATCTTCACAGGTAGGTCTCTTCTGAAGTGGTGAGGTGCTTCCATTGTCCTGTCTGTCTGTCCTGCTCTGTGTGGCTTGGGTATTGCTGGATTGTGAAACTGCCCTTAGGACTTTGAGATATCTGTGGTGCTCTGTCATGTCCATGGGAACTTAAAGAGTATTGCCTTATATGTGCGCTGTCTGATTCAGCTGTGAGCTGCTCGGGAATTCTGGGTGTTTTGGTATAGTTGGGCCAATATTGCTTTTGTGGGCCTATCGTGGATTAGCAAATCTTTTCCCACACAAACTCAACATAAGTCTGACCTGATTCCTCTGTGTTTCTGAACTGCTGTCTATGCGCTTCTGGTACCAATAAGCACTTAAAATTGTCTGTTTAACCTCTTAATAATCCCTTGACACCTCATCTGACAGTGCCGCAAATACCTCACTAGCTCTACCTACCAGTTTGGTCTGAACTAGCATTATCCATAAATCTTCGGACCACTCCATCTGCCTAGCCAATTTTTCAAATGAAATAAAGCAAGCTTCAACATCTTTCTCATCAATATGTGGCAGTTTTGATTTATATATATCACTACCTTCTCTTTTAATCTCCATCATGTTAACTTGATTTTGCTAAGTTGCAACTCAAGCTCAAATTCTCTTTCTCTTTGCTCTGTCAAGAACCTTCTCTCTTTTTTCTCTCTCTCTCCCTTTGTTTATCTTCTAACTCCATTTTCCTCAATTGCAATTTAAGTTTTTCTACCTCTACTGCACCTCCGTTTCTCTGACACACCTAAGTGTTTGAGTAATTCCCTTACAATTTCAGCTTTACTTTTGTCCTTGGTTAAACCCAAATGTAACTTCTTTGCTAATTCTAAAAGTATGGTCTTTTTCTTTCTTTCTAAACTTTCTTGGCAAATTTGAGAATCATCTTCAAATCCCAGAACCTCTTTAGCAATTTTAAGAGCCATTTCTCTCTCTCAATTTAATCAATCAAGTTATCGAAATTAAACAAATTGTCTCATCCACACTTTATTTAGAGATCTAGGACACTAACCTGATAGTGTGTAAAACTGCTGGGACTCTTTGTACCCCAAAATCTATTCAAATCTGTCTAAACCAGTTCAAATCACTGACCCGAGCCCCCAAACTGTTATGACATGGGGTAAACCCTGCTGCTAAATTTAAAACCAGCAACACAGAAAAGATTTACCCACGCAGTAATCTATACACATTCGAGTGGCCAAGAACTATTTAAAGTAAAAATTAACAACTTTATGTCTTAAAGTATAAGAGAGAATAAGTAACTAACCACTATTTACAATTTCTTCCTCTAACCTATCTTTTACCTTCCCTTCTATAATACTAGTCCGATAAAACTCCCAATTAAGATTTACAAAACCACACTTCCTATCTCAAAACTAGGCAGCTTTCTTTCTTCTAGTCTGATTTTCTTGTGTCTTCTTTTCTTCTTCTTAGGAGTTTCTGTGTCACAGGTTACTGTTCAAGAAGGTACCTTTTTAACAGAGGTATTTTTCAGGCAGTCTGTTTACATGCTGGGCTTGTTAGTCCTTCTCTTAACTGTTCAAATTTCCCCAGTCTTATATCCCCAAAGCATCGGTGTCACTGGCTTTTAAGATTGCCAATATTCTCAATTCAAACTTGATTAGAATTTGGTATTTTCGGGGTATAATTTAAACTGATTGTCAGAATTCAAATTTGTGTTTTTGTCTCATAGCAACTCAGCAAGTGCTATTTGTTCTGAATCAAATATTACTTGCAAATTCTCCAGGTGTTCTCTGAAACGTTCCACAAATAGGCAGCCTGTCTCCCCAATATAGAGGGTGCAGCGGATGCAGTAAATGATGTGTGTGGAGGTGCAGGTGAATTTGTGGCGGATATGGAAGGATCCCTTGGGGCCTTGCAGGGAAGTAAGGGGGAGGTGTGGGCGCAAGTTTTGCATTTCTTGCAGTTGCAGGGGAAGGTGCCAGGAGTGGAGGTTGGGTTGGTGGGGGGTGTGGACCTGACAAGGGAGTCACGGAGGGAGTGGTCTTTTCGGAACGCTGATAGGGGAGGGGAGGGAAATATATCCCTGGTGGTGGGGTCCGTTTGGAGGGGGCGGAAATGACGTCAGATGATACGCTGTATATGGAAGTTGGTGGGGTAGTAGGTGAGGACCAGTGGGGTTCTGTCCTGGTAGCGATTGGAGGGGCGGGGCGGGGCTCAAGGGCAGAGGAGCGGGAAGTGGAGGAGATGCGGTGGAGAGCATCGTCGATAATGTCTGGGGGGAAATTGCGGTCTTTGAAGAAGGCTGGGTTGTTCGGTATTGGAACTGGTCCTCCTGGGAGCAGATGCGGCGGAGACGAAGGAATTGGGAATATGGGATGGCATTTTTACAGGGGGCAGGGTGGGAGGAGGTGTAGTCTAGGTAGTGGGGAGTCGGTTGGTTTATAGTAAATGTCCGTGTTGATTCGGTTGCCCGAGATAGAAATGGAGAGGTCTAGGAAGGGGAGGGAGGAGTCCGAGACGGTCCAGGTAAATTTGAGGTCGGGGTGGAAGGTGTTGGTAAAGTCCGCCCCAACCCCCACTCCAGCCTATCACCCTCACCTTAACCTCCTTCCACCTATCACATTTCCAACACCCCTCCCCCAAGTCCCTCCTCCCTACCTTTTATCTTAGCCTGCTTGGCACATTCTCCTCATTCCTGAAGAAGGGCTCATGCCCGAAACGTCGATTCTCCTGCTCCTTGGATGCTGCCTGACCTGCTGCGCTTTTCCAGCAACACATTTTCAGCTAACATTAGAGAGAGACAACTAGTAGTAGTTTAACCTTAGGATCACCACACCTCAGGTGGTGAGGGGAGTCATAGTAACAGCCAGTGCGGGAATTGAATCCACTCTGTTGAGATCAATTTGCATCACAAACCAGCCATCAAAACAAAACTACACTAACCAACTTCAAACACTAAGCAGAAGTTGCGTAGACAATGGATTAGGTAACCACACTCTTAAATGTAGACCAAGTGTTAATTTTCCTGAAATATTTTGCAATAATCATCAACAGATCTTTACAAAACATAAGCATGTTGTACATTTGGTTCATTATAGCAGTAAAGGTGAAATCAGCAAGTATATGTCCGAAATCACTGAAAACCACTCAATAATATTTCAACAAATTTCTACTTTTCAAACTCCAGTGCAGAATCCAGTTGTACTTACACAAAGTTTTGTGTTGGATGTGGATGCAATTGTGAATCAAGTGAGGAGGACAAGATTGTGTTTGGCATCAGAAAAGACAAATAGAAAGAAAGAATATGTAACTGTAGATGATTGTATAAATATCTGAGGGGATGGGGCAGAACAGATAGAAGCAGGCTGATGGAATGGAGGAAGAGAAGCAGGGTGTCAAAGGTCAGGGTAATGTGTAGTTTGGGGGTTTACGAGCTATGTATGGGGTCGGTTGAATAGTTATTTAGGAGTCAGAATATGTATATTGTTTAATTAAAACCCTCTTAATTCTCAGATTTAATTTTTGTTTTGAGGGTGCCAAGTGTAGAGGATTTGCCCAGCAGAACAACTTCCCAGTCAATTTCTTTGGCATCTAAGATTAGGATAATGCAGAGTCACCATGTATAACTCACATCTACACTAGAATGATGATTCTCTGGCCATCAGAGAATACAGCCTGAGTTTTTATTACAACTTGAGAATTAACACTCTTTTTTGGAAACAAAAGGTGCAGCTATGATTTACACATTACTGCACTTAACACACTGCCACGACACATTTGGACTTGGAAGCACAGGTAAGAAAAACGTATAATTTCTTAACTCTATGTTTAAAAAAAGTTAAGAGTTTGAATCCATTGCAAAGGAATCAATTATAGTTTTCTTGAATAAGAAACACTTTTTATCCATTTATTCTGGCAAGCTGTAAACATAATCAGCAGGAAGAAAATTAACAAAGAAGCCATGTGGTGGAAAACACAATGGAAAGCTGTAGCCAAAGAATGGTACAAACAGAGGAGCTGGATAGTGAGAAGTCAACTATCAGAAAGAAGTCACTCTGAGGAAGCTGTCAGCATTCCAGCTATGCAGAAAGGGGAAAAACAACTCTTGGATCTACAGTGCGAGCTGGATATTTTCCCCAAAGGTGGCCAAACCATGAGCTACTTGAAAAGGTATACGTTGAAAAACAACTCTGGAAAGCCACACAGATAGGATTGTTGTGACCAGACAGGATTGTTGTGACCAGACAGGAATCGGAGAATGTGCCTTACTGAATATAATCATAATCACAAAACTCATAAGGTAAAACCATTGTTGGGTGGACTCTTGACCTACTGTCTGAATAAAGAACAGTGTATTGTAGAACTGTGTAGTTACACAAGGGCTACATTTCTGTGAGAAGTGATGAGAATACTGATGGGTTGGATAAGATGTAACTCCCCTCCAGATCCCCATCTGTCTACCACCTACAATGCACAAGTTACGAATGTGATGGAATATACCTGGATGATTGCAGGTCCAACAACACTCAAGCAACTCAACTCCATTCTGCTTGACTGGCACTCCTTACAGCACCTTCAACATTCACTTCCTCCATCAGCAACGTACAGTGACAGTGTGTCATCTGTAAGATGCACTGCTAAAACTCAACACAACTTTCTCAAAAACATCTTCTAAACCAAGACTTCGATCATACAGAAGGACAAGGACAGCAGATATTTGGAATGCCATAGCCTGCAAGTTCCTTCCGATCTAACAAGTAGGTTAGACCAGGGAAACCCAGTGGATGTGGTCTATCTAAACTTCCAAAAGGCCTTTGATAACGTGCCACACGAGAGGCTGCTGAGTAAGGTGAGGGCCCATGGTGTTCGAGGTGAGCTACTGGTATGGATTGAGGATTGGCTGTCTGACAGAAGGCAGAGAGTTGGAATAAAAGGTTCTTTTTTGGAATAGCAGCCGGTGACAAGCTGTGTCCCGCAGGGTTCAGTGTTGGGGCCGCAGCTGTTCACATTATATATTAATGATCTGGATGAAGGGACTGAGGGCATTCTAACGAAGTTTGCCGATGATACGAAGTTAGGTGGACAGGCAGGTAGTACTGAGGAAGTGGGGAGGCTGCAGAAGGATCTAGACAGTTTGGGAAAGTGGTCCAGGAAATGGCTGATGGAATTCAATGTGAGCAAATGCGAGGTCTTGCACTTTGGAAAAAAGAATATAAGCATGGACTACTTTCTAAACGGTGAGAAAATTCATAAAGCCAAAGTACAAAGGGATCTGGGAGTGCTAATCGAGGATTCTCTAAAGGTAAACATGCAGGTTGAGTCCGTGATTAAGAAAGCGAATGCAATGTTGTCGTTTATCTCATCTCAAGAGGGTTGGAATATAAAAGCACTACTGAGACTTTATAAAGCTCTGGTTAGGCCCCATTTGGAGTACTGTGTCCAGTTTTGGTCCCCACACATCAGGAAGGGCATACTGGCACTGGAGCGTGTCCAGCAGAGATTCACACAGATGATCCCTGGAATGGTAGGTCTAACATATGAGGAACGGCTGAGGATCCTGGGATTGTATTCATTGGAGTTTAGAAGATTAGGGGGAGATGTAATAGAAACTTACAAAATAATACATGGCTTGGAAAGGTGGACGGTAGGAAATTGTTTCCGTTAGGTGAGGAGACTAGGACCCGTGGACTCAGCCTTAGAATTAGAGGGGGTAAATTCAGAACAGAAATGCGGAGACATTTCTTCAGCCAGAGAGTGGTGGGCCTGTGGAATTCATTGCCACGGAGTGCAGTGGAGGCTGGGAGGCTAAATGTCTTCAAGGCAGAGATTGATAAATCCTTGATGTCACAAGGAATTAAGGGCTACGGGGAGAATGCGGGTAAGTGGAGTTGAAATGCCCATCAGCCATGATTGAATGGCAGAGTGGATTCGATGGGCCGAATGGTTTTACTTCCACTCCTATGTCTTATGGTCTTATGATCACCTACCATCTTCAGTATAGTAATTCCTTCATTTTTGCCAGGTTAAAATTCTGAAACCAATTTTTGACGAGCAGAATGGGTGTATGAATCCAGCCTGGACTGAAGTGTTTTGAAGTGGCAACACATCACTATCTCACAGGCGATAAACACTGGCCTAACTAGTAACAGCCACACTTCATGAATGAACAAAAAAGCACAGCTTTGTTATACTGACTATTTAAAGTGAAATTTACCTCTTATTCAAAGTATGATTCCCCTGTTAATTCATGAATTCATTTTGATTCATGTTAAAGTTGAAACGACAGGAAGTGAAATCATGTTTGCTATTTTTTCAAATGGAGTCAGCGAGTTTATGGAAATCTTAAAACAGCTCTAATTACCATGCACATGTAAACATAGTTAACTAACTTTATTGATGATTTGCAGATGCCGGTGTTGGACTGGGGTGTACAAAGTTAAAAATCACAACACCAGGTTATAGTCCAACAGGTTTAATTGGAAGCACACTAGTTTCAGAGCGACGCTCCTTCATCAGGTGACTGTGACAATCACCTGATGAAGGAACGTCACTCCGAAAGCTAGTGTGCTTCCAATTAAACCTGCTGGACTATAACCTGGTGTTGTGAGATTTTTAACTAACTTTATTGAGTTTTATTGGATGAAGTAACAGCAAGGGGTGCGAGATGTAGTGTAACAGATACAGAAAATATGGACTTTATAATGACCTTTGATAAAATGCCATATAAAAGACACCAAGTCTAAGCCCATAGAATAAAAGAAAAATTGGCAGCACAGATACAACCAGTGGCTGGAAGAAGAGAGTAATGATCTCTATTTAGGTGGCGTCCCTTAGGGGTTAATACTAGAAGCATTGGTTTTCTTAGCATACAATTAACATATAATCGCAGATGTGGCACAAATTCAAAATTTGGCCCAGAGACATACAGCATGGAAACAGAGCCTTCAGTCCAACCAGCCCATGCCGAACATAATCCCAAACTAAACTATTTCCACTTGCCTGCTTCTGGCCCATATCCCTCCAAACCTTTCCTATTCATGTATTTATCCAAATATCTTAAATGCTGCAATTGTATCCATATCCACCACCTTCTCAGGACGCTCATTCCACACATGAATGACACGGTGGAAAAGCACAACAGGTCAGGCAGCATCCGAGAAGCAGGATCTTTCAGGCATAAGCCCTTCATCAGGAAAGAGGCTTGTGGGTCGGGGCTGGGAGATAAATGGGAGGGAGGCAGGGTTGGGGGAAGGTAGCTGGGAACGCGATAGGTGGATAAAGGCGAGGGAGGTGATGATGGGTCAGAGGGGGCAGTGATGGATGGGTTTAGAGGGTGGTGCCAAGTTGGAGGCTTGGGACTGGGTTAATGTGGGGGGAGGGGAAATGAGGAAGCTGTTGAAATTCACATTTATCCCGTGTTGCTGCAGGGTTCCAAGGCGGAATATGAGGTGTTCCTCCTCCAGACGTTGGGTGGTAACAGTTTCCCGGTGGAGGCGGCCCAGGAACTGCATGTCCTTGACGGAGAGAGAGGGGGAGTTGAAGTGTTCAGCCATGGGGCAGTGGGGTTGGTGGGTGCGGGAGTCCCAGAGATCTTCTCTGAAACGATCCATAAGAATGCGTCCTGTCTCCCTGATGTAGAGGAGACCACACTGGATAAAACGGATGCAGTAGACCTGCACATCACTGCCCCCTCTGACCTATCTCCTTCTCCCTGACCTTCGCCCACCTATCACTTTCCCAGCTACCGCCCCCCCCAACCCCACCTCCCTCCCATTTATCTCTCAGCCCCTACCCACAAACCTCATTCCTGATGAAAGGTTTATGCCCGAAACATCAATTCTCCTGTTCCTTGGATGCTGCTTGACCTGCTGTGCTTTTCCAGCACCACATTCTCAACTCTGATCACCAGCATCTGCAATCCTCACCTTCTATCTCTTAGTATGTCCAGTACCACTTGTAGAACAGACTGAGCAGTGGTGGCAGCACATTGATCCCAAGAGGGAAGGCGTACCCAGGCAGTGCTCAACATTGACTCCAGACCCCACGGTCCCATAGCATAAAGGACAGATGTCTGCAAGGAAACCTCCTGCTGATTACCATCAATGTGTTGCTCAGTACATGTATCAGTACTCTCCATGCTGACAAACTTTGGAGGAAATATGAAGGGTGGAAAAATATCAATGTTTGGATGGTTGGGGACCTCAAGATTCTTTACCACAAGTGGCTCGACAGCTGAAGATAAATGGGCCCAGAAAACAGCCATAACCAACTTCAGCAGTGATCTCCTTGGACTGAGAAGATTTGACCATCAATAACCATAATCATTTTCCTTTGCGCTAGGTTCGACTCCAGCTAGCAGTGACTATTTCCTTTATTCCCAATGAGTTAAATTTTGCTAGTGTTCCATAATGCCAAGAACAATCACTCACAACCCACCTCTGAAATTCAGTTATTGTATCCATGTTTGGGTCTACATGGTAATGAATTCAGTGGCTTGGGAGAATTCAAACAGATCAGTGAGCAGGTTACTGTGGAAGTATTGCTCAATTGCACTATCACTTACCTCTTTCATCGCTGCTAATAATAAAGAGAAGGCTGACTGAGCAATAATTTGCTTGATTGGATTCATCCTATATTTTGGGGAGGACTTATTTGGGCAATTGTCCACATTGACAGCTAGATACCCACATATAGCTATGCTAGAACAACTTGACTAGGGTTGCAACTAGTTCCAAAGCACTATTACTAAGGCTTTATGAGGAACCATACCATTTATAGTATTTGGTGCCTTCAGCCATATCTTGATATCATGCAGAATAAACTGAAGTGGCTGGAAACAAGCATCATTGATTCTGGGGACTTGAGGAGATCAAGATGGATCAGCTACTCTCCTCTTCTGTCTGAAGATGGTAACAAATCAGCCTTGTTTTTTTGCACTGATGTGCTGGGCTTCCCCTCAACTGTGGGCAGGTATATTTGTAAGTTCTTTCCCTCCTGGTGTTTGTTAATTGTCCATCATTCACAAATGTGCTCAAACTGTTTGTGGCATCACTTACCTTTGTCTATCGCACACTGCAAGCCCTTCTGTTACTCTTATATGAACTAGTCTGCATTTGGAAGTAGTAGATATTGACAAATTACTCCATTAGTAGAAAAATCGAGTACTAGGGGATTGAAGTTCATTAGTGGGTGAACCAATAGTGACATGAGGAAGAACTGTTTTATGCAGTAGCAGTTCGGATTTGGAGTGTAGTCCCCGAGTGTGTAGTGGAGGCAGAAGTCCATTGTCGTTTTTAAAAGGCAATTTCACAAGAATAAGAAAGTTTGCAAGTCTTCAAGAAAGGGCAGGGAAGTTGAACAGGCTCATTTGAGTCTGGCATGTACATAGAGTTAAATGGTCTTTTGTGCTGCAAGCATTTTATGATTCTAATTTTTTTGTTAACTGGAATTAATGCAAATTATTCAGCTTCATTTCACTGGTAAGCAGAGAACTTGGAATGCTCTGACAATTATTCAAATAAAGGTGGTGATGTTTTGGGGGTTGTCTTTATTACAGGAAGATAAAAGGAAATACAGTATCTAACATGTTAGTAAAACATTAGTTACAAAACCTTGTAACTTATCAAGTTACATCTTTGTATTACAATTATACACTAGCACTGTCCTTTTGTGGATAAACTTCGTTGCGACTTAATCTGACATAATGCAACTGTAGTCAGGGAAACGGAGAGAAATACTAATGAGAGCACTTACTTGGCCTGAAATGACTTTGATTTCTTTGAATCTGTCATACATTGTCTACATCTGTACAGCTTCTCATTATGACAGCGAAGGTGAATTTGGACATTCTTCTGGCGAAAGAACGATTTATCACATAACTAAAAACAAACATTTTCCACATGTTACCATTTCAGAAATTGTAGGAGTAATCGACAAAACAAGACTTATGCTCCGATGTGATTTAAGATAATCAGGGCTGCTGGTCGACAGTAAGTGATAAAGTCCAAGTCTATTACAAAGGTATCTATGTTATAACAGAGAACAATGACATATAATTTGATCAGCCCATGGAAAACAGCATGACAGAACCATATCAATTTGAATGATCTAGGTATTCATCTGATTGGAAAAATTAGTGACACTTGTTCAGGATAAGAACTGAGGGCAAAATAAGTTCTAAAGAAACAAGAAAATGAGGATACGACTGCATGTTTAAAAATGGACTACAATTTTTTTTAAATGAACGTGTTTAAAATAAAATATTATTTCTGTCATGGTTTTAATACTTTAATTATCAGCTTAAAATTACAAAGCCATCCCATTGTTAAGTAAAGTAGCACTTTTTAAAACATTGTGCGCATTCACTCATATCAATGCCCCTTCCTCATTTCCAAAACCTCCAAACTTTTGAACAGCTTCTTTATTTTTAAATGATACTGGGAATAACATTGAAATTGAGTCCTGCAAGTTGAGTTTTCCTCAAGTCAGAGTCCTACAGCACGGAGACAGACCCTTTGGTGCTAAATGGCCCATGATGACCAAAATGTCTGCCCTGCTAACCCCATGTCCCTGCTCTTGGCCCATATCCTTCTAATCCTTTCCTACCCATGTATTTATCCAGAGTCATAGATGCCTTTAAATGTTGTTAATGTACCTGCCTCAACCACTTCCACTGGTAGCTTATTCCATATGTGTACCACCCACTGTAAAAAAGTTGCCCCTCAGGTTCCGTTTTATTCTTTCCCTTTTAACCTTAAAGTGATGCCCTCTAATCCTCGATTCCCCAACCCGAGGAAAAAGAGTGAATGCATTCACCTTATCCATGCCTCTCATGACCTTATACACCTCTGTAAAGGTCACCCCCCAGTCTTCTACACTCTAAAGAAATAAATCCTGGCTTGTCCAACCTCTCCCTGTAACTCAGACCGTTGAGTCGTTTCAGACGTCCTGAACAACCACAACAGAACTTGCCCAAATTCTATACTCAATACCTTGACTGATGAAGGCCAGTGTGGCAAAATCCTTCCTCACTGCCCTACCTATGACTCCACTTTCAGAGAACTGTGAACCTGAACTCCAAGGTCCCTCTGTTCCACTACACTGCTTAACACCCCATCATTCACCATGAATCTCCCACCTTGATGTGACTTTCCAAAATGCAAGATGTCACACTTATCTAAATTAAGCTCCATTTGCCATTTCTCAGCCCACTTCCCCAGCTGATCAAGGTCCTGCTGCAATTTCTGATAATCTTCCTCACTGTCCATGATACCACCTATTTTAGTGTCATCTGCAAAGTTATTAACCGTACTTTGTACATTTTCATCCAAATCATTGATATAAATAACAAATAGTAATGGGCCCAACACCAACCCAAGGCACTCCACAGGCTGATAAGCATCCTTCCACTATTATCCTCTGCTTCCTACCATCAAACCAAGTTTGTATCCAATTTGCCAGCTCGCCTTGGATCAGTGCGATCTAACCTTTCAGAGCAGCCTACCATGTGGAACCTTATAAAAGGCCTTACTGAAATCCGTATAGACTACATCTATTGTCATGCACTCATCAACCTTTCTGGTCATCTCAAAGAACTAAAATTTGTGAGGCATGATCTCCCACTCTCAAAGTCATGCTGACTACTCCTAATGAAACCGTTTTTCCAAATGCATGTATATCATATATCTCAGAATCTTCTCAAGCAACATATCCACCACAAATGTTAAGCTTACTGGTCTATAGTTCCCAAGTTTTTCTTTGCAGCCCTTCTTGAATAATGGCACAACATTTGCTACCCTCCAGTCTTCCAGGACTTCAGCCATGGCTAATGATGCAAATCTATTAGCTCGGGCCCCTACAATTTCTTCCCTAGCTTCTTGCAGTGTTTTTGGATATATTTGGTCAGGACCAGGAGATTTATCCACCTTCATACATTCTAATGCATCCAACACCACCTCTACTGTGATATAGACTATCCCCACGATATGACCACTAACTTCCCCAAGTTCTCAAGTATTTCTCCATGGTAAACACAGAGGAGAAATATTTATTGAGAATCTCACCCATCTCCTGCAGTTCTACACATACATGTCCACTTTGGTCCTTGAGGGGCTCTTCTTCATTGGCTGCTCTAGATGTGAGAATATTTCTATGTCGCACCAAAGTGAACTGTAATAATAGAATAAGGTGGAATTTTAACAATTTTTGGATAAGTGCGAGTTCCATTGAATTTTTTGGAGGGACTCAGGTCCAACTAGATTTATTCACCTTATTTTAGCAACATGAACAACCTATCCCATTCGTTATCCCCAATTCTCTATTTTACCACATGCCATTCCCTGAACAACTGGCTCCTCAGCAAATATCTGTGGAAAGACGAGCATCCCTTGTACCCAGACCATTTTTAAAATCCCTTTATGCAGCCAGACAAGCACCGTCACTTGTTAGCTGCCCTGCACAGTTCCTAACATTTGCCTGACATGGTAGGCAGGTGTCCAGCTTTGTAGGCTGGGACCAGGGCAGATTACAAACCAGCAGTGGAGGCCACAGCACCAGACCATGCCAGCTTGATCTAATGTTGCCATCCAGGTTAGAGCAGTCTTAGCCACATGGAGGAATGCCCAGCGCTGTAGGGAAGATCAATGTCATTCACCATTTCGCCAGTATAAATGTTGACAGCTTCTTGCCAATACCTTACTTTTTATTAATTCACAGAATGTAGCCAATACTAGCATCTACTGACTATCCCTTACTGCCCTTGAGAAGATGGTAGTGAGCTGTCTTCTTGAACCACTGCAAACCATTCAGCATAGGTAAATCCACAATGCCATTAGGAAGTGACATATTTCAGAGTCTGGATGTTGAGTGTCTTGGAGGGTACTTGCAGGTGGTGGTGTTCCCATACATAACTACTACCATTCAGAAGGTCATATCTTAGCAGTTAATCTTTCAAATGATGCACATTGCCGCTCCTGAGTGTCAGTGGTGGAAGCATGGGATCATGGTGTCAATTAAGTTGGCTGCTCTGTTATAGATGGTGTCAAGTTTGAGTGTTGTTGGACCCACACACAGCCTAGCATGTGGGGTGTGTGATGATACTTGTCCTTTAACAAGATCATGTTGTCCTTGTTTTTTTTTCCCCAGAGTGGTCGTAAACACAGAGATTCCAAAATGTCTGTGTTTATCTACTTGAAGAAGCTTTTAAGTTTTTAAACAAACATTTGTACAATGAAAGGGGAGTGGCCATTTCTCCCAGCTCAGCTTTTGTTTGGTTTGGTTTTAGCAAGCAGTCAGTTTTTTGAGGCTGCTGGTCAAAGAAACAGTTCCATGGAAGTGTGTGTTCCAGGCTGAATCCTCTGACATCCCCCTCTCCTGTAAGACCGTGTTTGATTTTAATTTTTTTTGCTAAGGGTGTTCATGGAAATTGTTGCAGGAATTTGGACCAACATCATTAAGTTGGAAAGTCTGTTGGGTTTAAATTATTCTGTATTATACTCTCTTTTGATTGTGTTTCATTTGGTACTCTGTAAATAAATTCTGTTCTGTTTAAAATTGAGGGATTTTGACCAGCTGCATCACTCCTGGAATATCCACAGTACACCTGGTCAAAACAACAAACGTTAGGGTCCAGGCTACCTACTTGAAATGTTTTGAGGGGGGGTTTGGCCTGGTCCATAACAGTATTCTATCACATTCCTCACTTGTGCTTGTCGATGGAGTTACTCCTAGATGGTGGACAGACGTTTGGGGAGTCAGGAGGAGATCCTTGCTGCAAGACTCAGACTCTGCTCTTGTTCCACTGTATTTATATGGCTAGTCTAGTTCATCTGGTGAATGATCATCCCCCATTTAGGGCGGCATGGAGGCTCAGCGGTTCACACTGCAGCCTCACAGCACCAGGGTCACAGGTTCGATTCCAGCCTTGGGCGACTGCGTGGAGTTTGCACATTCTCCCATGTCTGCGTGGATTTCCTCTGGGTGCTCCGGTTTCCTCCCACAGTCCAAAGATGTGCAAGTCAGGTGAATTGGCCTTGCTAAATTGCCCATAGTGTCAGGTACATTAGTGGGAGGGAAATGGGTCTGGTTGGGTTACTCTTCGGAGGGTCGGTGTGGACTGGTCGGGCTGAAGGGCCCGTTTCCACACTGTAGGGAATCTAATCTAACCCCCAAGATGTTGCTAGTGTGAAATTCAATGATAGCAATAAAATTGAATTGAGGAATTGCTAATGCTGCTGAACATTACGCAGTCATCAGCAAACATTTCCACTTCTGGACTGTATGCTGGACGGAAAGTCATTGAAGTCCTCGTTGGGATGAGGACAGTATGCTGAGGAACTTCTGCAGAGATGTCCTGCAGCTGAGATGACTGATGTCTGACCACCAGATATCAGTACAATCAGCACAGAATTTTCCCCAAATCTATTTGACTCCGGATTTGCTAGAGCTTGTTGATGCCACACTTGGTCAAATGTGACCCTGACGTTAAGGGCAATCATTCTCACCTCACCATCTGTTATCGTACCCTCCTCCCACCAAGGTTCTATCACTCACACTACAATATTTTCTCTCACTCACTCCAACTACCTCAACCATGATAACATTAACCCTGCATGCTCTCTGCTCAAGACACCTTCCCCCTGCAGCAAAAGTAACAGTTGTTTCATTCACTATCATTCTCTGTAATACCTGCCGCGGTCTCTGATTGCAGGAAGTAAACAGCCCACAAAAGGACAAGCAGATTCAAGATGGGTGATGAGCTGCTTGACATTAGGCTCCTCACCCCTTTTGTGGAGCACATTATTTTTGTTTTGTGCTCCGGTGGCTAACAGACCATGCCGAAGCTCCTGGGCTGGTACCAGAGACTATCAACGTACTGTGCCAAGATCTCCTGAACAAAGTCTGTGCCTTGACCAAGGTCTGCTGACAAACATGATAAGTTTCTTGCCTAAGTATCTGTGCAAAGCAAGACAGAAATGTATGACAAAACAAAGAATTGTGGATGCTGGAGACACAAAACAAAAATGATGTTGAATAAATTAAGTTGGGCTGGCAGCATTTGTGGAAAGAGAAACATGACTTGGGGGTGTGGGGTGGGTAACAAACATAGAGGAAGGTGTTTGTGCACTGAGATTGAGTAATCTTAATATAGAGTCCTAAGGGCTGCAAGGTACTGAGGCTGAAGATAAGGTATCTCCCTCCAGCTTGCGTTGAGCTTTAGTGGAACACTGCAGCAGGCCCGAAACAGAAAGTTGGCACAGAAACATGAAGCATTCAAGCGGAAGGCAGCTGGAAACTAGGGTCATTTTTATGCACCAAGTAGAGATATTCTGCAAAACAATCATATAGACCAGGTTTCATCTCCCCACGGTAGAGGAATCCCCATTGTGAGCAGAGAATATAGTGGACTAGGTGGAATGAACTGCAAATAATTCCTTGCTTCACCTGTAAAGTGTTTTTGGGCCTGGGATAGTAAGGAGGGAATTGGTAAAAAGACATGTGCTACACTTCCTGTGATTGCCTGGGAAGGTGACAATGGCAGTGTAGGGTGGTGTTGGAATGGAAAAGTGGAGGATCAGGGTGTCCCAGAAGGAATGGCCTCTGCGGAATGTTGACAAGAGAGGCAAGGTCAATGTGTCTCTGGTGATGGCATCCAAGTGAAGGTGGCAGAAATGGTAGCTTATGATCTTTAAGATGTGGAGTGGGAAGTAAGAACAAGGGAGACCCTATCACTGTTGTGGAAGGAAAGGGAAAGGAAGGAATGAGGGCAGAAGTGCAGGAAATGGGTCAGTCACACAGAGTTCTGTTAACAACAGTAGCAGGGAATTCTAGGTTGAGGAAAAAGGTGGACACGTCTGAGGACCCTTGTGGAAGGTGACAGCATCAGAAGTAGTGATGGAGAAACTTGGAGTGTGGAATGGAATCTTTAAAGAAAGCAAGGTGAGCATATATAGTCTAGATAACTGTGGGAGTTAACTGGTTTGTAATGGATGTTGGTGGCCAACCTATCCCCATAAATAGAAACAGGCATATCAAGGAAGGGTTTTTCTCTCTCCAGATGCTACCAAACCTGCTCAGTTTCTCCAACACTTTATGCTCTTGTTTCAGAGTAACGAGTTGGGTATTGCTGGCTGAAAGGTAAAATACACAAAGGCAAAGCAGGGATGCTGAGAGCATCCAGGTAGGTCCAGTGCGTGAGTGCTTGACATCAAATAAAATCAAGTGGTGATGCAGCATAGTACAATCCAAAAGCTGGGTGCATTTCCTTGACAGCACAGCATCCTTTCCTGTGGGTTTACAAAGACAGTTGCTAGTGCAGCCCACAAACAGCAGTGAAGTCCAAAAGCATCCTGTAAATGGATCAGAGATTTGCCAAGAGGGGTCCTAAGATGCTCATGCTTGTTGGATGCCAATGTCCATGGATGTAGACTGATGCATGGCTAATGCCTATGGAGCACACCCAGTGTCCGACATACAGGCACTTTGGAACAAACAGGAAGCTGAATTCACCAGATGCCCATTCTGATTTCCACGCTGAGGTTTCTTGACATCGTGCTTTTTTGGTACATTTGGTAAGAGAAGAAGCTGACTGTTAAATGAGGTGAATTGGACCATAAGCAAGGCATTTAACAGGCCATAATCCACCTTGTTAAGTTTCAAGTGACCAGCAAGAAACTCCCCTGCTCATTGAAAGCATAAAAGATACTTTTTCAGGACTTCTCATCCGAGTCAGCCACAAATCTCATTATTGCTCAAGTCACTCAGTTCCCTATAAGAATCCACTCTTGGCCACCAGCTGTGATGCAGATTTCCATGGCAACCATATCATCACTCTTTAAAAAAGAGAGAGAGTGTGGTGTATGCAAATGTTCTGCATACATGTGTTTGAATCCCACCATGGTTGATGGAATTCAATAAAATCTGGAATGAAAAGTTAATGGTGATCATGTAACCACTGTTGATGTCAAAAAACAAAATCCATCTGGTTCACTAATGTCATTTAGGGATGGTAACCTGCTGTCCTTACCTGGTCTGACCTACCTGTGACTCCAAACCCACAGTAATGTGGTGATCTTTAAGTGGCTCTGGGAAATTAGAGAAAAGCAATAAACGATTACCTTTATGGGGAGTCAGGATTTGATAGGACTGGTCCAAAGTCCCATAACAGAACAACTTCAAGATAACCCAATGAATAACTTCAGTGTAGCCTATGGCCTAGTGGTAATTATCACTAAACTATTAGCCCAGTGAGCCAGGTAACAGTTTTTTGTCCATATTACAGAGGAGGAAGTGCTGGGTGTCTTGAGGTAAAGGTGGATAAATCCCAAGGACCTGATCAGGTGTACCAGAGAACTCTCTGGGAAGCTAGAGAAATGATTGCTGGGCCTCTTGCTGAGATAATTGTATCATCGAAAGTCACAGGTGAGGTGCCGGAAGACTGGAGAGGTAGGCTAACATGGTGCCACTGTTTAAGAAGGGTGGTAAAGACAAACCAAGGAACTATAGACCAGTGAGCCTGACGTCGGGCAAGTTGTTGGAGAGAATCCTGAGGGACAGGATGTACATGTATTTAGAAAGGCAAGGTCTAATTAGGGATAGTCAACATGGATTTGTGCGTGGAAAATTATGTCTCACAAACTTGATCGAGTTTTTTGAAGAGGTAACAAAGAGGATTGATGAGGGCAGAGCAGTAGATATGATCTATATGGACTTCAGTAAGGCGTTCGACAAGGTCCCTCATGGGAGACTGATTAGTAAGGTTAGATCTCATGGAATGTAGGGAGAACTGGCCATTTGGATACAGAACTGGCTCAAAGGTAGAAGACAGAGAGTTGTGGTGGTGGAGAGTTATTTCAGACTGGAGGCCTGTGACCAGTGGAGTGCCACAAGGATTGGTGCTGGGTCCTCTACTTTTTGTTATTTACATAAATGATTTGGATGCGAGCATAAGAGGTACAGTTAGTAAGTTGGTAGATGACATCAAAATTGGAGGTATAGTGGACAGCGAAGAAAGTTACCTCAGATTACAACAGGATCTGGACCAGATGGGCCAATGGGCTGAGAAGTGGCAGATGGAATTTAATTTAGATAAATGCGAGGTGCTGCATTTTGGGAAAGCAAACCTTAGCAGGACTTATACACTTAATGGTAAGATCCTAGGGAATGTTGTTGAACAAAGACCTTGGACTGCAGGTTCATAACTCCTTGAACGTGGAGTCGCAGGTAGATAGGATTGTGAAGGCGGCATTTGGTATGCTTTCCTTTTTGGTCAGAGTATTGAATACAGAAGTTGGGAGGTCATGTTGTGGCTGTACAGGACATTGGTTAGGCCACTGCTAGAATATAGCGTGCAATTCCGGTCGCTTTCCTATCGGAAAGATGTTGTGAAACTTGCAAGGGTTCAGAAAAGATTTACAAGGATGTTGCCAGAGTTGGAGGATTTGAGCTATAGGGAGAGGCTGAACAGGCTAGGGCTGTTTTCCCTGGAGTGTCAGAGGCTGAGGGGTGACTTTATAGAGGTTTACAAAATTATGAGGGGCATGGATAGGGTAAATAGGCAATGTCTTTTCCCTGGGGTCAGGGAGTCCAGAACTAGAGGGCATAGGTTTAGGGTGAGAGGGGAAAGATATAAAAGAGACCCACAGAGCAATGTTTTCACACAGAGGGTGGTACATGTATGGAATGAGCTGCCAGAGGATGTGGTGGAGGCTGGTACAATTGCAACATTTAAGAGACATTTGGATGGGTATATGAATAGGAAGGGTTTGGAGGGATATAGGCTGGGTACTAGCAGGTGGGACTAGATTGGGATGGGATATCTGATTGGCATGGATGAGTTGGACCGAAGGGTCTGTTTCCATGCTGTACATCTCTATGACCTCTAAAACATAGTGGAAGTGTTCATATGATCAAAAATTTTCCTGAGGCCTCACTTCTTGCATTCGGGGAAACGCTTGCAATTCAAATGCTTCCACGTTACCCACCCTTAAAAAAGCAAACATGTTTACTAATCACATTTAAACAAATACAGACAGCAGCTTCCGTACTTACCAGACACTGCCAGCTCTTCCCCTTAATGTGTTTCATTCTGTGCACAAACAGCGAGTCACAATTTATAAACGTTGTGCTACATTCATAGCAGGTATGAGATTCTGAAACTTTGGTCTTTTTAACTTTTTCTCCAGTTACTGATTTTCTTCTTCTTGTTAGTTTTAATGTTGCATTAATTTTTGGTTGCATTTTCTTCAGGATTTGTGCAGCTCCCCGCAAGTTCTAAAGAATATAAAGCCATAGTGTTACATATAATTGCATAGGCTTATTGTCCTCAGAGATTAAATTACATTGCCATTCAACAATGTGCTATGTTACAAGATTCAACATTTCACTTTACAAGTAGCACTTCACAATGAAACTAAAGACACAAATAAATTGTAAACTTTCAGAATCATACAGCATAAAAACAGACCAGTTGGTCCAAATTGTCCATGCCGACAATGTTTCCTAAATTGAACAAGTCCCATTTGCCTGTGTTTGGCCCATATCCCTCTAAACCATTACTATCTATGCACCTGCCCAAATGTATTTTAAATGTTACAATTGTACCTGCTTCCATTTCCTCTAGCAGCTTAGTCCACACATGCATCACTCTCTGTGCAAAAATGTTGCCCCTTAGGTCCCTTTTAAATCTTTTCCCTCTCTCCTTAAACCTCGATCCTCTAGTTTTGGACTCCCTTGCTCTGGGGAAAAGACCTTATCTATGCCCATCATGATTTTATAAATCTCTACAAGGTCACCCTTCAACCTCCTACACTCGAGGGAGAATTATCTTAGTCTATCCAACCTCTCCTTATAACTCAAACTTGTAAATCCTTTTTGTATCCTTCCAGTTTAACAACATCCTTCCTATAGCAGGGTGACCCCCAGAATTGTACACAGTACTCCAAATGTGGACTGACCAAAGTTGTGTACAGCGTAACATGATGCTCTGACCGAAGACGGCAAGAGTGTCAAATGCCTTCTTCTCTGCCCTATCTACATGTGATGCCACTTTCAAGGAACCATGTACCTGTATCTAGGTTTTTCTGTTTGACAACACTCCCCATTGCCCAACCCTTAACTGTACAAGGTTTGCCCTGATTTGTCTTACCAAAATGCAACACCTTACATTAATCTAAATTAACCACCACCTGCCATTCCTCAGCCCACAGATCCAGTTGACCAAAATCCCACTGTACTTCTAAATAATAATCTTCACTGTTCACTATACCACCAATTTTGGTGTCATTTGCAAACATACTGACCATTCCTCCTTTATTCTTATCTCAATTGTTGATATAAATGACAGATCGTGGAGCCAACATCCATCCTTGTGGCACATCGTTGGTCACAGGTCTCCAGTCTGAATACCATCACTTTCTGCCTCCTATTGTCAAGCCAATTGTGCATCCAATTGGATAGCTCTCCCCGGATCCCATGTTATCCAACCCTACTAACCAGTTTACCTTGTCAAAGGCCTTGCTAAAATCCACGTAGACAACATCTATCGCTCTGCCTTCATCTATCTTGGTCACTTCTTCAACTAACTCTTAGATTTTTGAGATGAATTCCCATGCACAAAGTCATGTTGACTATCCCTAACCCTTGCCTTTCAAATGCAAATAGATCCTGTCTCTCAGCATTCCCTCCAACAACTTACCCACCACATATTAGGCTCGCTGATCTATAGTTCTCTGGCTTTTATTTGCAGCATTTTATTAAATAATGGTATGACAAAATTATGTTGCCAGTTCCAGATTATGTATTTGCATACACAACACATTTTTCCATAATACCTCAGTACCAGCTTTATGCTGCTATTGGAGTGTACATTTGGGTTTCAGTATAAGTTATAATCTACTAATCAGGTCACATTGCCATTTTGTGCATCCAGCTAAAAAGAAATTTAAAAGAGTTTTATACAAGATTTGTATATTAACAGCAATCTAGGTTTGTTCAATATATTGCATCAGTGTATGACACTATGATCTTTTGCTATATATTCGGGTCCTAAGATCTTACCTACTCGCTACCTGATGAAGGAGCAGCACTCCGAAATCTTGTACTTCCAAATAAACCTGTTGGACTATAACCTGCTGTCATGTGATTTTTAACTTAATATAATCATAGCAATGGTTGAAGCCATGATTGCTTCACCTGGTGTTAAACATATTTCCCAAGTGGTTTAATTCTGCTTCAATGGTCAGCTATATTGCACATACATGATGGCAGAATCTAAATTCCAGCTAAAGCCCTGTACGTGGGCCAAGAAACCTGCTTACAGTATTCAAATTCAACAAGTAGCACACCTGCCATTAAGCAGCATAAAAGTAGTGTTATATGCTAGAAAGATGCACAGTAATTGGCTGCAATTATTTTCCAGGAAGTTCTTCATATAGACCATTGCATATTTACTTTAGGATTTAATATCCTCAAGACAGTAATAAATATGAAAGGAACAAAACCAAACTACCTGCTCTGCTTTTGCTGGTTTTCTATTAGAATTTAGGGTGGTCAAGAACAATTTTACAATGTCCACATCTGATTAGCATTTCATCAGAGGTTATTATAATACTGGGGAGTTGAACCTAATATTTCTCACCTGCCGCCAAGCAGGCTCAAAGTCTAAAGGATCGGACTATATCATCAACTTTGATGTTTTTTGACTAACTAGGGAGTTCAAAAGTATATTGAGGGCACACTAAGTAATTTAGCACATAACAGCTAAAATCATTATGGCCCTCATCGTCACCTGGACTGCCAATTTCCATAATATCACAACATTAAACCTGCATCAGCTACTCTGCTGAGGAACATTCCTTCACTGATCTCCCACATTCTACCCTCCACAGACTTTGTCACTGAGAACTCAGCTGTCTGTATCTTTGGAAGGGCTGACCTACATCGGCTCCTGGTTAATTAACACCTCAATTTTAAAACTCTCATTCTTCAAACTCTCATTCTTCTTTTCAGATCCCTACTTGGTGTCATTGTTCCTTTCTTTGTAATCTCTTTCCAGTCCATAGATAACATTGGTGTGGCAGGTTGAATCTGGATCTCTAATTGGTCTATCCCCTGTGGGGTATACTTTTAGCTAGCTTAAGTTCTAGAATTCCCTCCCAAAACCTTTCCAACCTCTACTCTCCTTGAAAGCATTCTATGAAAATTACCTCATCTACACTAATATATTATAATGCCTGGTATCAAATTTTGCTTCATAATGCTCTTGTAAGCCACCTTGAAGTGTTTTATGGTAAAGGTGCAAGGCAAATAAGTTGTTTTTTTTATTAAGTCACTGGTGGCAAGTGGCTGTTACTGGTCAGGACAGCCTTTACTGCCCACCTCAGGCTGCCCTTGAGAAGGTGATAGCAAGCTGTCTTCTTCAACTGCTGTAGGTTGACTCTCAATCCCAGCCAATTTCTGAGATTTTGACCTAGCAACAGTGAAGGAACACCAAAATAATTTCCAAGTCAGGATGGTGAGTGGCTTGAAGGGGAACTTGCCTGTGGCGAGTGTTCACATGTACCTTCCATCTTAGTTCTTCTAGAAAGAAGTGGTTCTGGGTTTAGAAGTTGCTGGCAAAGGATCTTTGGTGAATTCCTGCAGTGCATCCTGTAGATAGTATAGATTGTTGCTACAGTGTGTCAGTGATGGAGGGAAAGTATGCTCATGGATGTGGTACCAAACAAGCAGGCTGTTTTGTCCTGGATGGTGTCAAACCTGAGTGTTCTTGGAACTACACCCATCCAGGAAAACGGGGAGTATTCCATCACACTCTTGACTTATGCCTTGTAAATGGTGATCGGGCGTTCGGGAGTCAGGTTGTAAAGTATTCACCACTATATTCCTAGACTCCGACTTGCCCTTGTAGCCATTGTGTGTATGTAGTAAGTCCAGTTCAATCTTTGGTCAATAGTAATTACCAGAATGTTGATCGTGGGAATGCAGTGATGCTAACACTATTGAATATCAAGGGGTAGTGGTTAGATGATCTCTTACTGGAGATAGCCAATACTTGGCATTTGTATGCTGCAAATGTTACTTGCCACTTGTCAGCCTTCATAAAGCCTAATTAAGGTAGGTCATTTAAATCATAAGATTAGTAAGTTTGCAATAAGTTTAAACATAGCATTTTATAAATTCATCTTGAAACTACACAGGAACAATACCTTTCACATTGTCAATTTCGAAAGTGTGAAGTGGTAACCCATCCAGACAACTTTAAATGCATTATAGGCTGCTTTTTGTTGATATCAAAATAGCAGCACCACTGAACCATGTTTTCGTATATTTGATTTTATCAACTTTCAACCAGATATTTATCAATTCTGACAAGTTGCTAAGAGAATGGTATTTGCATTCACTATCTTATTACAAAAAATTAAAATCATGGGAACCTTAAAGCACAGGCGGCCATTCAGCTGTCAGATTTGATCTAGTGTTTTTACTCATGATCTAGGTAATTCCAAACGCTGAACTGCAGAAGGCTAGTATGCAGGTTCAACAAGTATAACCAGGAAAACTAATAGAATGTTACGTTTTATTATGAGGGAAATTGAACATAAGAATGGGTGATTGTGCTTCAGGTAAACAGGGCATTGGTGAGAATGCTCTGGAGTACCGCATACAGTAATCGCCACCGGTCTTACAGAAGAATTTTACTATAATAGAAGTTCAGACAAGGTTTAAGACACTAATAGACAATAGGTGCAGGAGTAGGCCATTCTGCGCTTCGAGCCTGCACCACCATTCAATATGATCATGGCTGACCATCCTTAATCAGTATCCTGTTCCTGCCTTATCTCCATAACCCTTGATTCCACAATCCTTGAGAGTTCTATCCAACTCTTTCTTAAATTAATCCAGAGACTGGGCCTCCACTGCCCTCTGGGGCAGAGCATTCCACACAGCCACCACTCTCTGGGTGAAGAAGTTTCTCCTCATCTCTGTCCTAAATGGTGTACCCCGTATTTTTAAGCTGTGTCCTCTGGTTCGGCACTCACCAATCAGCAGAAACATGTTTCCTGCCTCCAGAGTGTCCAATCCTTTAATAATCTTATATGTCTCAATCAGATCCCCTCTCAGTCTTCTAAACTCAAGGATATACAAGCCCAGTCGCTCCAGTCTTTCAGTGTAAGGTAATCTCGTCATTCCAGGAATTGACCTCGTGAACCTACGCTGCACTCCCTCAATAGCCAGAATGTCTTTCCTCAAATTTGAAGACCAGAACTGCACACAGTACTCCAGGTGTGGTCTCACCAGGGCCCTGTACAGTTGCAGAAGAACCTCTTTGCTTCTATACTCAATCCCTCTTGTTATGAAGGCCAGCATGCTATTAGCCTTCTTCACTACCTGCTGTACCTGCATGCTTACCTTCATTGACTGCTGTCCAAGAACATCCAGATCTTGCTGTACTGCCACTTTACCTAAATTGATTCCATTTAGGTAGTAATCTGCCTTCCTGTTCTTGCCAAAGTGGATATCCATACATTTATCCACATTAAACTGCATCTGCCATGCATCTGACCACTCACCTAACTTGTCCAGGTCACCCTGTAATCTCCTAACATCCTCATCACATTTCACCCTGCCACCCAGCTTAGTATCAGCAGCACATTTGCTAACATCTTGAATAAGCAGTATTTCTTTATAAGGAAAGGTCCGGTTGGATATGTCTATCTTTTGGGGTTTAGAAGCATTAGAGGTGATTTAATTGAAACACAAGATCCTGAGGGGTCTCAATCGGGTGGATGCAAAAAGGATGTTTTCTCGTGGGAGAATCTAGATCTAGAGGTCATGGTTTAAAAATAAACAAACAGTCACCCATTTACGATAGAGAGAAAGTTCTTAGAAAATCCAATGTCTTGGGAATTCCCTTCCTCAAAAGGCAGTGAATGCAGAAACTTTAAATACTTTACAGCAGAGGTCGATAGATGCTGGATTGTCAAGGCGATGGAAGGTTATCAGAAGTATACAGGAATGTACAGTTGAAGTTTAAATCAGATCAGCCATGACCTTATTGAATGATGGAGCAGGCTTGAATGGCCAAGTTGCCCATTCCCATTCCTTTTTCGTCTGCAGCTTTAAAAAGACTATCCAATTGTACGCACATGCTCGCATCCAAGCTCTAGCAAATTTATCCCCATTAAATATTGATCAGTTTTGAATATTATTATAGTCACAGAGTCTTTGAAATAGCTTGACAGTGTAGTAAAGCAATGTACTTCAGGTCATAGATTACCGTGTTATGAAAATTCTCAATTTTCTTCTTACTCTTGTCAATTATCTCAAACATATATCCCCCAGTTACCCCTTCAGCTAGTGGAAACTTTTCACAATATTAAACACCTTTATTAAATTTTTCCTGAACCATCTCTGCTCCAAAGACAGCATGTCCAGTTCCTCTAGGCTCTTCATTTAATTATGCCCTTCAATTCTGATATCATTCTCGTAAATCTTATCTGCATCGTTTGTGAGGCTTTAAGAGCCTTCCCTAAGGCATGACATCCAGAATTAAACACATTTCAACGAGGCCTAAATATATTAAAAAGAATTAGCAATACTTCCTTGATCTTTGAACACTCTACCTCTACTTATAAATCAACTACTATCCTTGTCAATTTCAGTATAAAATTATGAGACTCAATTTTCATTTCCATGGCTTATCTTGTCACTTTAGTCCTCAGATCAAAAATACTGCCAGTATTTCTCTAAAACAAAAGCAGCATACCTTTGGTGGGTCCTTGGAACCTATGAGCTTCGAACTAGCTCTGGCTACTCTTTGCAACTTTATTGCCTTCTGCGAGGTAGATAGTTGTTCATCTTTCATTATTGTGTTAGGATGCTTTGCCCTTTTATCCAACAGTGCATTCTTAATGTTCAAATTTATTAGCTTCTTCCCATACAAGCCAACTAGCTTCACGTTTTCATTTTTTGCTGGTACACCTTTTGCCCTTTCTGAAATTTCTGAGCATGATGGGTTTCGTCCAATGCCACATTCAGTTTTGCAACAGTTCTGCTTTATGTTAACCAGTGTTTGTTTGACAGAAATGGTGTGCTTAGAATTTTCTTGCACATCCACCTTTGCTTTAGTTGCATGGTTGCCCTTCAGTGTACAACTCGGAGACAACTCAAATTGTTTACTATCGGTTCGGTTGGATAGCTTGGGCATGTCAGTTTTTTTCTTACGTTCAGACATAAAAAATCCAAAAGAAAATCCAGATTCAATCAGTTTTTGTGTTGGTATGTGTTTCCTTTTACCTAGTATTGGAATACTTCCATGAGCTTGAATATTGTGCAAAGTAGTACCTGAATTTTGGTTTTCAGCACCTAAAGATTGGCACCTTGTGTTTTTTACTTTCCTTCTAGATTGCATTTTCTCACATGAAGCAGTTCTAGTCTGCTTTCCTGGGTCCTTGAAAACAGGTTTTAACTGTTCTGGTTTCTTTGCCTCCTGTTTAGACCTCAATTGTGATGTAGGCTGATCATTTCCAATTGGCTTGCCAGCTAGTCGAGTCATTCTCTTCTGCTCATTTCCTACTACACAAGTGTTTTGGTGAATATTAGGAACTAATTTATTCCCTTCATATTTCCCTTTAAACCTTTGAATGTTACCTACCCCTGCTTTTGGAGACAGTTGATGTGAAGAATTCTCATCTAGAACTTGCCTCTCATTAGTTTTGGATGACATGGTCGAACAGGTGTCATCAGAAAGTGACTCCATTAGTTTTGGAGTCTGATCTAATGATCTAAAACGAGTTGGCAGCATTCTTACAGATGCACATCTTCTCAGTGCAACACTTTGTGGGCAACTTCGTATTTTATTGTCCAAGTTTAAGTTACAATTGCTATAATTCATAGATGAATTAAATGACTGCCTTGTCTTCCGTCTGCCACTATGTATGTCATCTATCAGGCAGGGTGAGACCTTAGATGTTGTGTTGCCTCGCACAGAAGAAGTTTTTACAGACATATAATTGGCACATCTACTGTTTCTAGTTAATGAACTGCCTTCCGTCTCCTTGCTATCATTTGCCTGAGATTTTGGTAACACTGCGTTTTGTTTTCTGTCATCCCTGCAGAAATTCTTCCCATTCCTCAACACATTTGGTGAAATACTGGAATCTACTTTGCAGCGTTGTGATTTTTTTGTTAAAGGTCGATTCCTCTGGCTACTGCCTTTAATATATTTATTCACTCGTTGAATTTTCTTGTCAAGACAACTGCTTCGGCCTTTAGTTTTAGCTTTAGGATTATTTATGTGTGTTTTAGTTGGAATGCAAACCATTTCCTTTTTGGTGGGACCCTGAGAGACATTTTTTTTATGACTTAAAGATTTTGATTTGTTTAGTGCAAGATTTGCTTTGTTTAATTTTTGATTGTCGACCTTTTGTTTCTGCACTGGTGGTAGAATCTTTTCAATGACAACAAAGCAATTGGCAAGTGCTTTTGCTCTAATATGGTCATCTTGCAACTGAGTTTTTGCAATGTCTATTTTTCTTCTCTTTGTCCCAGTAAGCAATGAATAATTTTTTACTTTAGGCTGTCTAAGTCTCCTTTTTTGTTTCCAACCAGCCTGCTCTTCATCTATAACAGAAGTTTTTCTCCTTAGTCCTAAAACACTAAGCAGTTTGTATTTCTCTGTTGTGTTAGGAGAATAAAGTTCGTCTTCAGTGGTCATTTGTCTAACAGGTGATCGGAGAAGTGCGTTCATTCCTTTACAACCAGAGTTGTCCTGAGTGCTCACAATGTTACAATCCAAATGTTTTGACATTCTTGTACGTGGTTTGGATTTTATGGGAGTTTTCTCAAAGCTACATTTTCTTTGATGACTAGCATTTCTTGACATGCCAGCTAATTTAAAATCCAGTGAATTAGGGATGCTACTCAATGCTGTATTTACAGATGGATGTCTTTGTGGGGAGAGAGATTTAACTTTTGGGAAGAATTTAGGTGGAGTTTTATCATAAAAGTCAAATAATTTAAATCGTCGACTTGAACTTTCCAATCCCTCCACTTCAGTGTTATTAAGAGAAGATTCGCAATGTACTGGAGTCACTTTGTCTTTGAAAAGTCCTGATTGCATTTCTTGAAACTTAACAGTAAAATCTGAGACTTTTGTTTCTCCTTGAATCATTGCTGAATGTGCTCTTGCACTAAATACATTTCTATCTACTTTGTGCTGAGTTGTGCCATCTTCTAACTGACCTAACTTTGAACAGATGTCTGAAACATGCTGTCTAGCTCCAGTAAAAGATTGATCAATAAAAGCTTCAAACGAAGAAAATTCCTTTTTCTCTTCTTTGCCTTCTTCCTTATGTGCTTTATTGTTCCCTGTTCCATGGAATTTATGCAATGCTGAACACATCTCAACCACTTCCCAAATCCGCAGGTGTCTTGCTAAAGCAGATGTCTCAGCAAAATAATCCGGTTTCAGCGACAATGAAGATGTGTATGAAAATTCCAACAGTGGAAGGAAACTCTTGCTGCTGAAACCTAGAAGGCAAAAAAAAATTGCATTTTATGTCATTACAACTGCGAAACCTTCGGTACTATGCTCATCAAATGATGGTTTGACAAGCAATGCTTTTTCCATTTTGTTTTGAATGTTAATTAAGAAGAGGTTTACAGAACCCAAAAATAATTCTTTTTTTTCCAGATAACAAATAACAAAAATGACTTCATCCAATAATGGGACAAGTATTCAAACATACACAGGTTAGCTGAAAACAGTTTCAGGATCACCATCACTATGTACTTCAAAGGATTCCTGAACACTGGAAATGTAACTTTTCAATGAAAAGTTGGACTGATTCTCCCAAACTTTGTAACTGAGGGACATTTCAAGCATTTTTGTGTCCTCATTTATGCTTTCTTCCAGTTCACATTCAGTGTTCAGTGGAATCAAACTTATGCCATTTGATGATTATATTGCAAAATACATTTTCCATTTCCTCAAGTTTGGTTTACATCTGAGGCAATGCTATCTATACTTTCACAATTGACTTTCACTGTAACTTTTAAAATCAAGAGTTTAAATAATGAGCACCTAAACTATTTTATCACAAGGTGATAAAGGTAAAGTTGCAGTGGTCCAACTGGACCATAGAGTTGCTCTTTCATTACAGAGAGAGATGATTTGTGGTGGTTTAACGGGAGGCTCATCACACCTCAGGCACACCGCAGGCAAGGGAAGGAGTTGCAAAGGAGAGTGCTCTGTGGTAACTCAGCTTGTGCAGGAATTGAACCTATACAGTACTGTCAGCATTATTCTGCATCACAAACCAGCCATCCAGCTAATTGAGCTCACAGTGATTCAATAACTATTAAAGTTTAAGGCAATCAATTCATCTTAGAAAATATAATGGAAGTAATTTCACGTATTATAAATTGAGAATATTACCTCTATGAAATTTGCACAGTGACACTTCAGTCATGAAAATAAATTCTTCATGTTGGACATTAAACAAATTTTTCAAACTAAGGTTTTCTGCAGTTTTGTTTAATCTAAAGTTTCTGAATTAGAGTAAACCACTACAATCGTCTTGATGTAGCAATGATGCAAACTATACAAATCCAATTGCTGGCCTTAAAATTCAATAAATGGCATTCTTCTAAATGCAATGAAAAAATAACTTGGCTTATACAGAAAAGTCATAAAGGTACACATCATGGTGCCCTGGGCCACACAACGTTCAAATTGGCACACTCAATAATTTGCATTTTACTCAATTGGTAATAATAACAGATCTTGTTAATGTTTTCCTTCAGGTTCACTCATGAGTCAACAGTGCTCAGAACAGTACTTCCAAAACCATGAAAACAAAAAAAGTATCAGTTAAGTAAAAAGTAAAAGCAGAAATGGAATTATGTATGCATCATGATTTACAACACAAAGGCAGACCATTCAGCCAACAGATTATGCCAGTGTTTATATTTCACACAAGCTTCCTTCTAAATTACTTCAGCCTCTTGTATCACCATATTTTTCTATTCTCTTCTCCCATAAATGTTTAACTTTTCAAAGTGGATCACTTATTTGCCTCAACCATTATTTTCTGTACTGCATTTCACATTTTAACACCTTAAGGAAAGTTCATGAATTTCCAATTAAGATTATTAATCAAATTATTAGTATGTGAGAATTGAGTTGAATGCCCTTCAATGGTCAAACTGTCTGATGTCAGGGTCAATAAGCCAAAGGTTGAACATTTCTGGCAAACAGCAGAGGGATTAAATACTCAAAAAAGCAAAATACTGAGGATACTGGAAGAATGAAATAAAAACAGTCATGGAGAAATTTAGCTGGTCTGACAGCATCTAACAAACAGTTAATATTTTGAATCTTAAATGAGTGTTCTTCACAACAAAGGAGCTCTGAAGTATCATACTAAATTTGAAATATGAACTGTTTTGCTCTTCACAGATGCTGCCAGAGTTGCTATGCTTCTAAAGGATTTTTTTTGTTTCAGCAAAAGTATTAAAGCTTTTACAACCATAAAGAGTAAAATCCTCAAAATCTAAAAGCCCACGTGTCAACCTTAGTTGACTATTACAACATAAATACTAAAAGCAGATTATCCTACTGCCAGTTCAATAAGTCCCCTCAACATAACCGGGGAGAGCCTAAAACATTTAAGGAAGAACTAAAGTGATATCGGATGCACTGATACAAATTGGAAATCCTCTGGTCGAAAATCTGGGGGCCAACTGACTTTCAGATAAAGGATATGCTTGGCTCGCAGATATATTAGGATAATATTTCAAATACTATCAAGTCCATTTGAATCTGTTCGGATCCATTCCGAACCTTTGGAAAAAATCTTCGCTTTTAAAGCAAAGTTCATTTCCAAAGGCCCATACTCAGCATGTCTACTAGTCTGTTTAAATCCACTTTCAAAAGACCTTTGGTTTTTCAGCCTTTGTAGTTTTTTGATGTGCAGATTATGATACATGACCTATAGTAGTCTGCCAAGAATCCTTAAATTCTAGGAAACGTCCAGAGTTGGAAAGCTGCCAATATAAATATTCTTATTCAAAAAGGGAGGGTTAAAAAAACATAAAATAGATCAGTTCACTTAACACACAAGAACAGAAATTACTGGAGAAGTTCAGCAGGTCTGACTTGAATGTTAAGTCTGTTTTCTCTCCACAGATGCTAGCAGATATACTTAGTTTCTCCAGCAGTTTCTGTTATGTTGTCTCAAATCTTTAGTATCTGCAATTCTCTGCTTATTTTGCCAGTTATTTTAACAACCGACACTCGGAAAAATGAGTATTATAAAGGATGAAACAGCACAGCATTTTAAACTGCATAATCAAGCACATTAGGCATTTCATAATTAAGGAGAAATTATGCATGATGAATTTATTAGAATTCTTTGAGGTAGGAAGATGCAGGACGGATAAAGGGGAATCTAAAGATATAAGACATTTGATAAGATACCTCTTATAAGACTAAGACAGGAGTCCATAGTGTCATGGTAGTCTGCGAGCATCAATAGAGGGATGGCTAACAAAAGAGTTGGGATTAGGTTGGGAGGAATGGCAGGATAGCAATCTGCAACTCGTGGGATACCACAGGGATCAGTGCTGAGTCACAATTATTTACAATAGATATTAGTGACTCGGAGGCAAAAAGCAAGTATACTACTATCAAATTTGCAGGTGAAACAAATATAGGTTGGAAGGCAACTTGTGAAGACAGGATACAGAGAAGTGAATGGGCAAAGCATTAGCAGATGGAATATAATGCGGGAAAATGTGAGATTATACACTTGGCAGTAAGAATAGAGGGGCTGAATACTATTTAAATGGAGAACTGTGGAAAACTACAGTACAATAAGATTGCAGATCCTCTTACACACACCACAAAAAGCTAGCATACAAGTTCAACAGGTAACAGGGAAGCAAATTAACTTTATTTTAAAATGAGTAGAGATTGAGTAGCTAGGGTCTGTATTTATTGGAGTTAAGAAGAATGAGGGGTAACTAGTGAATAAGATTCTTCAGGACCTGAAAAGAATGGATGCTGAGGGGTTGCCTCCCATTGTGGAAATGTCTAGAACTTAATCTCAGAAAAAGGGATTCGCCATTTAAGACAGAAATAGAGAAGGACTTTCTTCTGAGGGTAGAGAAGCTGTACATTCTTTATCACAGTGAACTATACAGGCTGGGTCATTAAGTATACTCAAAGCCGAGATAGACATATTTTTAATCAATAAGGAAATCAAGGACTATGGGAATAGCCAGGATAGTGGATTTGAGGATTATTAGATCAGCCATGGTCTCATCGAATGGCAGAGCAGGCTTGATGGCTGAAAGGCCTACTTGGGCTTGGGTACCTTATGATCTAGAGCTATACAACAGCAATTGTGCCCTGTTGCCACAGTCTGCTAAAGATTCATTATAACATTTGCAACAATACCAGAAAGAACAAACTTGTATCTACTTGGCATCCTTCATGTGTTCAGCAAGTTCCAAAATGATTCATAAATTGATTTTTTGAAATGTGGTCATCTTTTTCTTCAGTAATTATAACAGCCAAATTGCATATACTGAATTATCTCAAAAGGCAATGAAATAAATGACTGGTTAATTGATTTATTTTTGAAAGGGTTAATTGAAGGCCAAATGTAAGAAGAATACTGGAGGAATGCCCTGCTCTTTGTTAAATAATGCAACACAATCTTTTATGTCCAACTTTTGTCAGAGATACAGTTTAAAGTCTTCTTTTAAGGAATTCACCTTTGACAGCGTACTTTAGTGTTGAAAGGACTGAAATGTCAGCCTATATAACATGCTCAACTCTGTAGCATGGACTTGAATCTATGTCCTCCAAACTCATTACTTCACTAGGTTAAGCTGACATTAGAAATAAAACAAGCTTAAATAATCATTTCAAAATTCTTCACCTTTCAAATCCACAATTTTATTAGAAGTAGATCCTTTCTCTGAAAACAGATCCTGGAAGTATTCACTAACAGCTGCTAACACAGCACGGTGAGCTGGATATGATGTTTTCTCCACTATCAAAGTTACATCACAAAAAAGGCCTTTAGAACGTTGACTGTTCAGTCTCTCAAGCACTTTGGTGCAGTGTGTCGGCAATTCACGAGTTATATGCTTTTCTTCTGAAATCTGCCAAAGAAAGCACACAAATGTAACTTTTCACAACATTTATTTCACTCCATCTGGGAAATCACATTCCTTTAGTACCCTTCCCAGACAGGCTCAAAACACAATTAAAACATCACAACCACAAACAAACCTCATGCCACTTTATCATGAAGTGTATCAGTACTTCAAGACACAAATGGAACCAGGAGATATAGATTACACAGGCAGCAAGTATCCATGATTTACGATGGGTGCAATTGACACAGTTTTGAATTTTAATTTATAATGGTAAAGTCACCATAATCCCACTGGTTGCTCTCTCATTAGAGAGGCACAACTAGTGGTGGTTTAACCTGAGGATCACCATACCTCAGGCAAGGGGAGAGGTCAAGGTGGTAGGATCTTCATAATAATTTACAGTGGGTATGGGAACTGAGTGCATGCAGTCGACATTGCAAATCAGCCATCAAGCCCAATTATCCCCTTTTCATTTGTACTAAGCTATAATCAATATAAACACTGCGTATACCAAAACAAAAAAAATAATCACTGCTTGCATTACCAGTATAACTAGAGTAACACAGGAAAAAGAAACACTCAACAAGGGGCAACACAGTGGTTAGCACTGCTGCCTCACAGCGCCAGAGACCCGGGTTCAATTCCCGCCTCAGGTGACTGCCTGTGCGGAATTTGCACATTCGCTCAGTGTCTGCGTGGGTCGGTTTCCTCCCACAGTCCAAAAATGTGCAGGTTAGGTGAATTGGCCATGCTAAATTACACCGTAGTGGTAGGTGAAGGGGTAAATGTAGGGGAATGGGTCTGGGTGGGTTACGCTTCGGCGGGTCGGTGTGGACTTGTTGGGCTTAAGGGCCTGTTTCCACACTAAGTAATCTAATCTATAAAAAGTAACAACAAACCTGTAGGAACGTTAATGGTCAGCCTTTTAATGTGACCCATTAGATTAATATATTCCTCACAGCAATGCTGATAAGAACTCAAGTAAAATTAATATGTTCCTAGAATCTTACTAACCTGAGGCTTCAAATCCTCTGAATTAATTTTACTTTAGCCTCAACATTAACAATAAAAATGCAATTCTGTTTTCAACAATGGGAGTCCTTAATACTATGTAAATTAACTTTTGAAAGTTCTCTAGTAGACTGAAAAAGTATAATACAATTTTGGTGACGTATGACAAAATCCCTTTCATTCATTATGCCCGCGCTTGCTGACTTAATGTGCAGTTAAGAAACATCAGTAATTTTAAAATTCGCCTCCTTGATTTCATACCTATGGCTTTGAGCCATAACTTTCACACCCCGCTACACTTCAAGATCTCTGTGCTGATCAAATTCTGGCCTCAAGTACCCCAAATTTTATTGGTAGAGCATTTATGGATTTTTTCGATTACCTAAGCCCACGAGCTTTTTCCCCTTTCAAAGCATTCCTCGTCCAACCTCTACAGCCCTGCAATCTTTTGAAATTTCTCCAGTTCTGGCCTTGCTAGCATCCTTGATATTAAACCATCCATTACAAGTGGTCATGTTTTCAATTGACTCAACACTGAGTTGTGGAATTTCATCCCTAAACCATCTCTCCACTGCTCTCTCCTGTTCCTTAATGTTCACCTTGAAGACCAAGCCCTGGTCACTTATCCTAACATCTCCCTGTGTGAATTAGTGTCAAATTTTGTTTGACAATACTCCTGTGAAGCATTTCAAGATATTTTCCTTTATTAAGAGGCACTATATAACCAGCTATGATCTAGAATGACACAACAGACTTGCAGGGTTGAATGCCTACTCCTGTTCCTCTGCTATTACATAAACAGAAGTTATTGCTGGTCATTAGGAATAGATTGCTTCACCATTCACGGTAATTTTTGAAAATATCATACTGCAAACCCAAAATCTCACATTCCCACATATTTATGATAACCTTTCACCCTCTTGTTTGAGTGGAATCGATATCACACTGCCTTTAAAAAAACGTATGATTTGAAACAGAGTGGATACAGATTTGAAAGAAAAGGAAAACAGCAGGAAATGCAATGAAAAGCCCATGGCTGCAAATGGAGTTTGAACACTAATACAAACATGATAGTCTAAAGAGCCCAAGAACCTATTCAGGAGAAAATGTATAATTAGTTAAACAAAACAAGCTTATAGAATTTACATGATCACATTGATTTTCGCCTTTCTGTTCCTTCACTATTAGC
Organism: Chiloscyllium plagiosum; assembly: GCF_037043375.1. Taxonomy (NCBI): domain Eukaryota; kingdom Metazoa; phylum Chordata; class Chondrichthyes; order Orectolobiformes; family Hemiscylliidae; genus Chiloscyllium; species Chiloscyllium plagiosum. The sequence continues at coordinate 26,333,206 of NW_028270150.1, forward strand.
TTATTTCCCCAACACTCACCAGAAGATTATCTTTCCCATTTTTACATTGATTGCATCCCTGGACATAGTCTCTGATGTCTGGAAACATTCCTGAAATAGACAAAGTTGCATCTGAAAATATATAAACTGTTAATCAATTTACACCAGTTGCATTAATCACATTTGTTATTACACCACATTTTTGGGTCTTGTTGTCAAACATCGATATAAAAATACATGCAGCTTCTGATGGTATTATAGAGAAAATAAAAATCACACAACAAAAGCTTTCCAGAAACTTCTGAACCTACATGATGTTCTTTCATTGTTGCAGAGTCTGTCTAGGGACCTTTTCATCCACCAGCCCACAATGATTTAGGTTACTGTGAATCAATAGTTTTGAATTGTCTTCTCACTAGAATTCTAATATTCTTGTACAAACAAAATAAATATTGGAGAGTCATTTTTCTGGAGCTGAATAGCAACATTTAAATGACCACAATAATTTGGACAAGAGAAAGGGTGCTGATTGATTGAAAAGTTGACTCATTGGTTGAGAGGTTATTCCTTTAATTAGTCAATCCTTTAGGAGACACCTTTAAATTTCACACGAAATGCTCTTTTGAAGCAAAGAGTTCTCAGAATATGGTCAAAAGATGACATTATCTTAGCTAAACACTTGGAATTTGAGCCATACATACTTCACTCCTTCCTAGATACTTGCTGACAGATGAAAGAATCCTACTTTAAAAAACACCAAATCTACAGCTCTCAGAATATAGCAGTGAACATACCACATTGGACAGTCTTAATTTTCCAACAGTTGCTGCACACTTGATTTCTAGTGCTTTAGGGAAAGATTACATATTTCACAATCAATGGATTCCAGAGGTAAGGCAAAAATGTAGTTGCACAAAATATACTTTTGCCAAAGAGAAGTATCTGCTCAAAATAAAAACCGACCCTTAACTGATTTTATAAGTGTGAATAACCTGTGCACAATGCTATCTGTAAATTCTTAAAGCATCCTTTTATATTATCTAAAATTGAATTGGTTTTGAAATGGAACTTGCACAAACTTATGAAATTCCTCAAGCCATGACTTTGCTTCAAATACATGATAGATAGCCTCCAGATTGAACTGGTGTAGCTCACATGATATAAGTACATCTGTAGTGATGTTAGGAAGAGATTGCCATGTTTTTGATCCAGTGATATGAAAGGAATAGCAATGCGGTTCCAAGTTAGATGATATGCAGCTCAGAGAGGAACTTGCAGGTGGTGACAAGGCCACATCTGCTACCTTTGTCCTTTATGGTAGCAGAAGTCATAAATTTGAAAGGTGCTGAAAAAAACCTCTCAAATTGAAGTATACCCTGTAAATGGTACACAGTGCACCAGTGGTGCAGGAAACAAATGTTTAAGATGGTGGGTAAGATGATGGCCAAAAAGACTGCTTTATCGCATCTAATGCCCAGTTCCAGAGTGTTGTTGGAACAAAATTGCCGATGCTCAGTAGCAACAGTACATACCATCCACAAAGGGCTCTTCTGGTTTATCGGTAGCATCTCTACCAGGAGGTCCAGGTACAAGTCTTAGCTGTTCCAGAGGTGTGTAATAACATATCTGATTATGTTGATTAGAAAATAATTGCGGTACCATCTACAAGATGCACTGCAGAAATTCACCAAAGATCCTTAGAAAGCACCTTCCAAACCCATAATCCCTGCTATCTAGAAGGACAAGGGCAGCAGATACATGAGAAATCCACCATCTGCAAGTTGCCCTTCAAGCCACTCTGACTTGGAAATAGATCATCGTTCCTTCACTGTCATTGGGACAATATCCTAGAATTCCCTCTCAAAAAGCATTGCAATCTACCTACAACATATGGACTGCAGAAGTTAAAGAAGGCAGCTCTTCTCCAGCTTCTCAAGGGCAAGTAGGGATGGGCAACAAATGCTGGCCTAGGCAGCAATGTCCACATCTCAAGAGTGGATTTTTAAAACGTATATATTTATTGAGCAAAGTGGAGAATATTTCATTGCAGTCCTAACTTAAATCTTGTAGACTTTGGACAGACTTTAGGGCGTCAGGAGTTGAAATCCAAGCCTCTGACCTGTTCTTGGAGTTACATAGCTGGTTCAGTTAAGTTTCAAGTCAAAGATAACACCTCCCAAGATGCTGACTGTTGGTGAATCAACAATGATAAAGGCCTTGAGCAAACGATCATTGCCTAGCACTTATGCCACCTATCAGCCCAAACCTGAATGTTGTACAAGTCTTGCTGCATGTGGAATAGACCTGCTTCAGTGATACTTGTTCCACTCCATCTAAAACAAGCGTAAATCTCTAACATCTTTGCCCATTTGATAAGGAATGCATTTATGGATCTTTATAAACAAACTTCGCCATTCCAAGGTAAAAACTACTTCACTGCATCAAACCCATACTAGATCCCTTATGCAATTTGGGATCATAATTAAACTTTGCCAGGATTCGAATGCAGAATTCCAGACTTCGTGCCTCTTAACAGTATTTATAATGATCATTTTTATCATTCCATAAGTGATGGGGAGGTAACCCAAGGATAGTGAGAAAAGAGATCAATCTCAGACTGGTACAGTTGAGAAGAGAGTCAAGCTGTCAGGACAGGCAGGGACAAAGCAGAGAACAAGGAATGACTGATAAATTAAACTGCAATTATTTCAATGCAAGAGGCCTAACAAGAAAGGTAGATGAACTCAGGGCAAGGTTAGGAACATGGGGCTGGGATATCATAGCAATTATAGAAACATGGCTCAGAGATGGACAGGACTGGCAGCTTAATGTTCCAGGACACAAATGATACAGGATACAGGAAGGACAGAAAGGGAGGCAAGAGAGGTGGGGGTGTGGCATTTTGATAAGGGATCACATTACAGCTGTACTGAGGGAGGATATTCGCGGAAATACATCCAGGGAAGTTATTTGGCTAGAACTGAGAAATAAGAAAGGGATGATCACCTTATTGGGATTGTATTAGTCAGAGGGAAATTATCTGGAAGACTAATAGGGTGGTTATGGTAGGGTATTTTAACTTTCCAAACAGACGGGGACTGCCATAGTGTTGAGGGTTTAGATGGAGGAATTTGTTAAGTCTGTACGAGAAACTTTGCTGATTCAATATGTGGATGTACCTACTACAGAAGGTGCAAAACTTGACCTACCCTTGGGAAATAAAGCAGGGCAGATGATTGAGGTGTCAGTGGCAGATCATTTTTGGGCCAGCGACCATAATTCTATTAGTTTTAAAATAATGATGGAAAAGGTTACAGCAGATCTACAAGTTGATGTTCTAAATTGGAGAAGGGCCAATTTTGATGGTATTAGGCAAGAACTTTCAAAAGCTGATTCGGGGCAGATGTTTGCAGGTAAAGGGATGGCTGAAAAATGGGAACATTCAGAAATGAGATAACGAGAGTCCAGAGACAGTATAGTTCTGTTAAGGTGAAAGGAAAGTCTGGTAGGAAATGTTGGATGACTAAAGAAATTGAGGGCTTTGTGAAGAAAAAGAAGGAAGCATATGTCAGGTATGGACAGGATAGATCGAGTGAATCCTTACAGTATAAAGGCAGAAGGAGTATACTTGAGGGAACTCAGCTTTGGCAAATAGGGTTAAGGAGAATCCAAAGAGTTTTTGCAAATACAATAAGGACAAAAGGGTAACTAGGGAGAGAATAGGGCTCCTCAAAGATCAGCAAGACAGCCTTTGTGTGGAGCCGCAGGAGATGGGAGAAGATACCAGTGGAGTCCCACAAGGATCAGTGCTGGGTCCACTACTTTTCATCATTGACATAAATGATTTAGATGTGAGCATAAAAGGTATATTTAGTAAGTTTGCAGATGAAACCAAAATTGGAGGTGTAGTGGACAGCGAAGAAGGTTACTTCAGATTACAACAGGATCTTGATCAGATGGTCAATGGTCTGAGGATTGACAGATGGAGTTAAATTTAGATAAATGCAAGGTGCTGCATTTTGGGAAAGCAAATCATAGCAGAACTTATACGCTTAATGGTAAGGTCCTAGGGAGTGTTGCTGAACAAAGAGACCTTGGAGAGCAGGTTCATAGCTCCTTGACAGTTGCAGATAGATAGGATAATGAAGGCAGTGTTTGGTATGCTTTCCTTTATTGGTCAGAGTATTGAATACAAGTCATGTTGCAGCTGTACAGGACATTGGTTAGGCCACTTTTGGAATATTGTGCGCAATTCTGGTCTCCTTCCAACCCGAAGGATGTTGTAAAACTTGAAAGGGTTCAAAAAAGATTTACAAGGATGTTGCCAGGGTTGGAGGATTTGAGCATTAGGGATAGGTTGAACAGTCTAGGACTGTTTTCCTGGAGCATCGGAGACTGAGGGGTGACCTTACAAAGTTTTATAAAATCATGAGGGGCATTGATTGGGTAAATAGACAAGGTCTTTTTCTTGGGGTGGGGGAGCCCAAAGCTGGAGGGCATAGATTTAGGGTGAGAGAGGAAAGATATAAAAGAGACCTATGGGGTAATGTTTTCACACAGAGAGTGGTATGTGTCTGGAATGAGCTGCCAGAGGTAGTGGTGGAGGCTGGTACAATTGCAACATTTAAAAGGCAGCTGGATGGGTATATGAATAGGAAGGGTTTGGAGGGATATGGGCTGGGTGCTGGCAGGTGAGACGAAATTGGTTTGGGATATCTGGTCGGCATGGACGAGTTGGACCGAAGGGTCTGTTTCTGTGCTGTACATCTCTATGACCTGATAGGTTTGCCTCACATGCCTTAGGTGGTCAGAACTTCAGGACAACTCAGGCCTTTGGAACTAATTACAACCTTCCTCACAGCCTTCAGTTAGTACTTCTTCACAGTTCCCTCTTTTTATATAAAAAATTCTAATTCTCTTTTGTATTCAATGGCAACTGGGAAATTATCTTGTCTCTTTCTTCATCTTCACATGATAAAGTGTGATAAATTTTCAATGGTAACACATGGATAAAAAGAAAAACTGCAAAGCAGCTTTGGTTACGAAGATACTTGTCCCTTACTTTCATAAGAAAATCGGAAAAGAGGGCACGATATTTTCCCAAGGTGATAGTCAGCTTCATATCGGTTCCTGATTCTTTATGCTTCGCTATCTTTCTCTACCCCAACCCCTCAAAAAAGTAGTCAAGTCCTCCACTCTACCTCTTCCTGCATAAAAACTAAATCTACCCTGTATCTTGTAATAACCTGGATTTTACCACTACTATTTTATTCTTTCCAAGTCTCATTACCTTACACTTGCCCATATCTAATACCAGCAGCCACTTATCAGCTCACCTCTCCAAAATGTTTTTTTCCTGCACATCTTTCCATATTCTCCAACTTTAAGGTATTTTACTGTCACCACTTAAAATATTCCAAGTGTCATATGAAAATGGCTGTATGCAATTACTATGGTCAATTATTTGTTTTACCATGTACAGAAGTCAAAAGACATCAAGTTTAAATTGAAATCAATTGTTTGCCACTAACACAGCTTTGAAATTAAGTTTGAAAACGTTGTTATTAAATGCTAAAGTTTGGTAAGATCTATTCCTCCATACAAACAACGAACGTCAACTCATAGCCTAAAAATTTGTTCTCAAGGTAGACTGGATGACTAACTCCATTCTCAGTAAATTTTGAAGTTTGACAAGAAACCAACATTTACCATAATACTGCAATCATGATCTTCTACCACTAGAGGCTCTTAATGAGCTACCCAAGAGAGCCCGCTAGCGATGGAAAATACTGAAGTCGGCACCACAACTATGGACTTCTAAACAGTGTATTTGCACAATTTCCTAAACAATAAGCCAGCTACATCAAAAAAGGAACTGAAATTTCAAATATCTTTATAGTCATTGACAGTAAGAGCTGTAGACTACACATGCAGTTGAACTAACTTGAAAAAAAGCTGGGTTCAACTGGCATGATGAAATTAAGCAAAGCAAATGTGATTTGGACAGGACGTGGCTCAGATTACCAAACAAACATGACATCATGAACCTAGGTTATCCACGGAAACGCAAGCTTCTTTACATCCTTTGTACCATTGGAAGCTCTACGTATACTTAAGAACATGAAGTAACCCACATTTTTTTTCCATTATTGAAAATCAAGAGTTTTTATTTACTTGCTAGTTTACTGCTAACACCAGTATTATAATTCAACATACTCCATTAACCCTGATCATTCCATTGAGTTCTCCGGCCTTCAGGAGATGGTTCCAGTCTCCCAGAAACAAGGTGGGACAGGGAGAGTCTTCAGGCCAAATCACACCAATACACACTGTTGGTGAACAGATCATCCTGGCCCCTCACGGCCCGACTCTGAAAAAACAACTTTCAGGAAAACCAGAAAAAAAACAAGGGGGAAGACAGCGATTTAACCCTGCGGATTAAAAGTTCAGCAAATTGGCCGATTTAAAGTTTATGGAAACACGTTTAGAAATCGCGCTACACAATCTTCAATCGCATCCACATTTGACAGCTTGGCTATAATATCGGGGGGAGTGAAAAGGAAACCTGGGTGTTGCCACAGCTCCCAGAAAGACATCAAAACAATTTCAGTAAACCTAACGAGTCGAGCAAAACAGTCACATGACAAAAACATCAGCGGAGGGTGCAGGAGTCAGATAGATCCTTCTGAAAGAAAAGTTGCACAAAAAAGATACTGACTTTGCATTCCACCACAGATGCACGAATCGATGGGTCACATACTGAGCCCAGGCATTTTCTCCATTGCAATGTCTACACTCTCTCTCTATCCCAACCCAAACCCCTCACCACAACCCATCAAGAGTAAGGGGGGGGGGGGGGGGGAAGGGGGAAGAGAGGGGAGGCTGGCGGTGAGTAAAGCCTGGAGTTAACCCACCTTCCCACCAGTAGTTCTCGGAAACATTTTTGTAGGTCTCCTCCATGGTGCAGTGGCGGTGCCCGGGGGCCGGCTCTTGGTGGAAGGCGGCGATGACAGCCCGCCGCTGCTCCTCGGCGGCCGCCACCAGCACCTCGGTGTAGCTGGTCGCCCCCCTCTCCAGCCTCTTGCGGTACAAGGTGCCGTCGATCAGCTCGTAGCCGGAGGCCGCCCAGGACGGATCGCCCGAGGAGCTGGAGGAGGCGCCGGCGACCTTCCTTCCAGAATATTCTTTTTCTTCCCCTTCTTCTTCTTCCCCCTCCTCCTCATCCTCGCCACCGCCTTTGGCCAGCTCCCTGCCGCCGCCGCCGCCTCCTCCTCCTCCTCTCCCCGAGCCGGGGAAACACGGCTCATCCCTGTCCTTTAAATACCGGCTGGTCACCACCTCGTACGTGCCGCTGTCGCCGGCCATTTTCCAGGCCCCTATTTTCTTATTTTTTTAAAAATAAATAAATTAGTTGATTCCGCCCCTTCTTTGGTGTGTTTTATTTTGTTGTTGTTTTCAATTTTGTTGCTTGCCTTTTTTGGAAGGAAAAAAAATCTTCTCTTTCTCCGCCTGAGTTTATTAACGTCGCCGGTCACTCCCTGAACACTCCCACTTCGCCTCTATCAATCTCTTTTTTAATGTTATACTCAATATCTCCCTCAGTGGCCAAACGTCGCGGAGACAACTCGGCCTCAACTACTCTAAAGCTTTTTTTTTACCTCTCTCCCCCTTTCGCTCGCCCCGCCGCCGGGCGGCCGACACCTTTATATAACCTCGGAATCAACCTAGCTTGATAGCCAGTGGCCAATTGCATTCTTCCGAGGAGGCCATTGGGCCTCCCGTGGGGGTTCCGTGTTTCGATTGGTGGAGGTGGGGGTGGAGGGGCGGGGCCAACAATGACAAGCGGTGAAAAAAACCTCGATGTCTAACGTCACCCTACTATTAAGGTAGGTTGGCCGAGCACTCGAGCCGGCTGTTGGAGCGCAAGGCGCCACGCGCCACCTTGGAGTCAAGTATTGTAGACTTCATGGCAGTGTCAATGCTGCATGTATCTAAAAAAGTTTTTAATACTCTCCTTCGTCTTCCACCTTCATCACTATCTTTCCCTTCCCTATTTGAACGTGTAGAGTTTTCTTTATTTCTCTTTGCGTTTTGGCAACAACTCTGGATACCAGAGATACACACACAAGTTATCAATTGTCTTCAACATATTGAACCCATTGCTTCTTTCTTTAATCTAATTGGGAGGAAATGTTTTTGCATCACATGGATCGTTAACTGTTTGGATAGTTTGCAGCTACGTTCAAGAGAGGGAGCAACCCAACAGTGGGGGCAGAGGAGTGCTTCCAGGAAGGGGAGGTGGTTTTTTGTTAGGCTGTCGTCTATTGCCAAATAAACTTTCCAACCTGAAGGGAAAATTTAGTGAAGGTAATCAATGAACATGCAAGTGGAACGTGAAATAATCTTAAATTAATAGGGAACCGTCTTCTTGTGATTAAAAATGTTGAAATTTCACAGTAGGTCATTCAGGAAGGTAGATGATAGAAGGTTATGTAGCCTTTCCATAAAGACTCTTGTCAAGTAAACATAAGAGAAAATAAAGGGGTATCATACACTGAGTCTCAATCCTAAAGCTATTTGAGAAAGGAATGACCTGCACTCTTGTATTATCTTTTATGACCTTCAGATGTCCTAAAGGACTTTTGAAATTTACTCACTGCTATAATGTTGGAAATATGGCAACAAATTTGTGCTCTGAGGTTCTAGATACAGCAAAGTGATACCAACTAAGTAATCTGTTTTAAGATTCAGTTAATAATCTGTTGGTTGAGGGATTGATATTGGCCAGGGCAATTTTTTGGACATAAGTTTCTGGAGCAAGACTTGAGTTCTTCCAATTAAGCCAAGGCTGACTGTTTAAAACAAATCTTTATTTATGTCATTCTTTTGAGATCGCTAGAAAAGCTAGCATTTAGTTTCCATCCCTAATTGCTTTTGAAAAAGTGGTTGTGAGTGCGTTATTGAACCACTGCAATTTTGGGAGTGGTAGGTACCAGCACAATACTATTAGTAAGAGTGCTCCAGGATTTTGATCCAATGGCAGTGAAGAAGCATGGAAATGGTTCCAAGTCAGATGGTTTGCAGAGGAATTGTAAATGGTGGTGATCACAGATATTTTCTACCCTTGTCCTTCCAGATCACAGATATGGAAGTTGCTGTTGAAGGAATTTGGTGAGTTGCAGAGGTACACCTTGTAAATTGTATACACTGCTGACAACGTACTTTGGTGATGTGAAGTGTGAATGTTTAAGGTAGTGGATAGAGTGCCCATCAAGTAAGATGTTTGTTATTGATTGTATTGAGTTTCTTGAATGCTGTTGGAGCTGCACTCACAAGCAAGTGGAGAATATTCCATCATCCTCCTAACTTGTGCCTTGTGGGTGTGGACAGGCTTTGGGAAGTCAGGAGCAGAGCTCCTTGCTATAGAATTGGGGAACATTAGAAATAAAATAAGATTTAAGTGAGTCAAGGGAGGAGGATGACTAAAGAACAAAGTTGAGATCTCTGTTAGGTTGGAAGGCAGGAGGCTAGAGGACAGGTGATGCTGGGAGGTAGGAGGGGGTAAGGAAGGTTTGGGAAAAGGGTGGATTAGAAATCCAAAGAAAAATGTTGGGGCAATGGGACAGAATATTGATGTATGTAAAGACAGAGTCTAACATTAATAGTGCGTCGGTAAGGAATAGTAGTTACAAATAAAGTTGAAGGCTTTTTTAATCTGAATATTTGAAACATCCTAAAGAAGTCAAACAAGGTAGTGGCACAGATAGAAATGAATGGTTTAGATCTAAACACCACTATAGATACATGGTTACAAGGTGACCAAGCTTGGGAAATATATATCCAGGGCACTCAATCTTGTAGAGAATGTAAAAAGAGAAAGAATAGTGCTGATAGTGAAGGATGATAAGGACATTAATGAGAAATAATATTTTGCTCAGATACCCGTGAAAAAGAAGCAACAATCAGAAAATGCTGCTCTGAGTAGTTTATAGGCCACGTAACAAAATTATCATATAATCCTCACAGCGTGGAAGCAGGCCAGTTGGCCCAATGAGTCCGCACTGACCCACCTCATCCTTGTAACTGTGCATTTGCCATGGTTGATCTACCTAGCCTACAAATCCTTGGATACTATGGGCAATTTAGCAAAGCCAATCCACCTAACCTGCACATCTTTAGACATGGGAGGAGTCCAGAGCACCTAGAGACAACCCATGCAGACAGAAGGAGAATGTGCAAACTTCACACACATACTCACCCAAGGGTGGAATTGAACCCGTGTCCCTGGTACTGTGAGACAACAATGCTAACGACTGAGCCGCTGTGCTGCCCCCTAGAATAGTTATTCCATTGGAAAGAGCATTAAATAATTTATTGGAGCATGTAACAAAGTCAATGTAATAATTGTGGATGTAATAAATGTTCATAAAGACTGAACTGATTAAATTGCTGAAGGTGGTTTGGAAGATGCATTTGTAAAATGTTTTAATGTTTTATATTTTGAAACAATAAATTATGGAACCAACTGCAAATTAGGCTATTTTAGATCTTCAGTAACAAGGAATGTATAATTAGATCAAGTGAAACAAGGAATGTATAATTTCTAATCTCTCCATAAAGGATACTTTATGATTGAGTGATCATAGTATGAGTGAATTAAATGTGAAAGCAACATAATTGAGTCCCAAATAAGAATTTTAATTGAGACAGTTACATTGGCTCTATGTATGAGGGAGATACGGATAAGGTTTAATGCATAAATAAACTAAAAGATAAGGTGGTAAGTAAGCAGTGGTAAAAAGTAACATTTCAAAGTATTTGACAAAAGTGCATTTCATTGAAGAAAACTAGGCAACAACGATCCATCTGTATTTACTAAGGAGGTAAAGACTAGCATTATAGTTATATAAGAGGCTTATGAGATTTTAAAGGTTAGTAGCAACAATGAATATTGGGAGTGTTTTGGAAACCAGCAAAGGAAAAAAATGGAATTAAAAAATAGACTTGTAAGACAGATTTAAACAAAACATAAGAGCTTTTACCAGTTGACAGAAGAGGAAGAGAGTAAATAAAATAAACATTCATCCCACAGAGGAACAATCAGAAGAAATTATCATAAGGAATGAGGAAATGGCAGAGATGTTGAACAAATATTTTGTGTCTATCTTCACACTAGAAGGCAGGGTTTTTTTTAGCAAGGACTTGTCCTGAGGTTTCTCTTGAGCTACATTTCAGGGGCTAACCTTTTATTCTCACTAACTCCTTCATTAGCTAAGATGCAGTCAATATATTTGTATTTGCATTGACATTTGGGATATTGAACTCACAGAAACATAATTAGAAGAATTTGTCAATATTTTCCACTTAAAGCCCCAACACACAAGGAAAGCTTAAAGTTTCACAACATCAAAAGACAATAGCTATAAGGATAACAATTGTTTTTGATAATCTGATATATACTTCATAAACAGATCCACATCAGATGCCATATTACTTGCCCTTCAGTCCTCCCTAGAACATCCTGACACCAAGAACAGCTCTGTAAGAAGCCAACTCATTGACTACAGTTCAGCCTTCAACACTATTATCCCCTCGAGACTGATTACTAAACTTAGTGATCTCGGACTAAGCCCCACACTCTGCAACTAGATCCTCAGTTTCCTGATCCACAGGCCACAATCAGTGAGGATTGGGGACAATATTTCATCCTCACTAACACTCAACATTGGAGCCCCTCAGGGGTGCGTACTCAGCCCCCTACATACCCATGACTGTATCGCCAAATACCAGACTAATGCCATTGACAAATTTGCTGATGACACCACCACGGTCAGTCGAATCTCAGATGGCGACAAAACAGACTATCAACGTGAGGTGGAAGACCTGGAAAAATAATGCACTGAGAACAACCTAGCTCTCATGGCCGGCAAAACCAAGGAACTCATTATTGACTTTTGATGGGATGTTACTCATGCCCCCCTACACATTAACAGCATGGAGGTGGAACAAGTGGAGAGTGTCAAGCTCCTGGGAGTGGTCATCAACAACAAGCTTCCTTGGACTCTTCATGTGGATGCACTGGTTACAAATGCCCAACAACGTCTCTTCTTCCTCATGCAGCTGAGAAAATTTGGCATGACAGCGAATAGCCTTGCCAACTTTTATAGGTGTGCCATCAAGAGCATTCTGTCAGATGTTTCTGGTATGGTAACTGTACCATTCAAGATTGGAGATGGCTACAGAGAGTGGTGAACTCAGCCTGGACAATCACAAAGGCCAGCCTCCTATCTGTAGAATCCATCTTAGAGTGCAGGTTCATAGTTCCTTGAAAGTGGAGTCCCAGGTAGTTCGGATAGTGAAGAAGGCATTTGGTCAGTTTGCTTTTATTGGTCAATGCATTGAGTGTAGGTGTTGGGAGGTCATGTCGCGGCTGTATAGGACATTAGTTAGGCCACTACTGGAAAACTGCATGCAATTCTTGTCTCCCTCCTTTCAGAAGGATGTTGTGAAACTTGAAAGGGTTCAGAAAAGGTTTACAAGGATATTTCCAGGGTTGGGGATTTGTGCAATAGGGAGAGGCTGAATAGGCTGGGGCTGTTTTCTCTGAAGTGTTAGGGCGTAGAGGTTATAAAGGTGAACCTTATAGAGGTTTATAAAATCATGAGGGGCATGGCTAGGGTAAGCAGACCAGCTTTTTTTCCGGGTGGGGGAATCCAAAACTAGAGGGTATAGACTTAAGGTGAGAGAGGAAAGCTTTAAAAGGGACCTAAACGGCAACGTTTTCACAGAGGTGGTGGTGTGTGGAATATGCTGCCAGAGGAAGTGGTGGAGGCTGGTACAATTACAACATTTAAAAGAGATATTGGGCCAAATGCAGCAAATGGGATTAGATTAATTTAGGATATCTGGTCGGCATGGATGAGTTGGACTGAAGGGGCTGATTATGTGCTGTATATCTCTATGACGCTATAACAAGATTTGGGGTCATAAACTATATAAGCAAAGATAGACAATTAGTTAATGGGCATGAAGCAAAAAACAGCATGTTCAAGTTGGCAAGATGTGCCTAGTGGATCAGTACAATGTTCAGTGCTGGGGCCTCAGCTATTTACAACTATATTAATGACTATATTAGGCAAAGAGACAGGAGAAACGTATATACGTTTGCTGATGATGTAATTCTGGATGTGAATGCAAGCTGTGAGGAGGACGCAACAAGCTAGAAAAGAATGTATATAGTTAAGTGAGTAAGTAACAAAGTGGAAAATAGTCTATACTGTGGGCTAGTGTGAAGTTATTAATTTTGGTCATAACAATGAATAAGCAGAATTTTTTAATGTGGGGAAGCTTGTAATCATTGATGTTTCAAGAGATTTGGGTATTTGTACAAAGAATATACAAAACATAGAAATGTATAAAACAATTAGGATTACCCTTTATTGCAATGGTGTTTCAGTACGAGATTAAATAATTCTTACCACAATTGTACAGGAAGATGGAGGGATAATACCCATAATACTATGAGAAATTTGGTCAAATATTTAAGAAAGGCTACATTTAACTTGTAGGTAGTACAGCTAGATTGGTCCCTAAATAAATTGAGCCTATAGTCTTCATATGTTTGGAAGGCAGAGAGGGAATTAAGAGGTACACACTCTAAGGTTGTTCCCAATGGCTGAGGAATCTAGAATATGGGGGCATATTTCCAAGATGAGTGAGTGATCATTTAGGTCCAATATAAGAAGAAATTTAATTGTCCAAAACGTTGTAAATCTTTCAAATTCTCTGCCCCTCAAGGCTGTGGATGCTCTTTCATTGAATAGATTTAAACTTGTGTGAGATTGATTTTTGCTGTCTCAGAAAATAAAGGAAACTGGGAGGAAGAGTGGAACATGACATGACATGGAAACCTGAGGTTAGCCATGATGAAATCGATGGGGGAACAGGCTCAACTCTTGCTCCTATTTCTTATGTGTTTATGCTGTTTCTGAAACTTATGATTAGGTTAATTGGAAATATTCAGGAGGTGAAGGCCAGAGAAGTCAACTTGACAAAAAGTTGAAGTTAACATGATAGTTATCTGGAAGTTCAGGATCATTCTTTTGAAATGGACAGAGACATTTCACTAAGTGGCTACCCAATTTGTGTTTAGTCTCATTAGAGTGGAGCAGAACACAATGTCACAGAGTCATAGAGATGTACAGCACGAAAACAGACCCTTCGGTCCAAACCATCCATGCTAACCAGATATCTTAAATTAATCTAGTCCCATTTGCCAGTACTTAGCCCATATCCTTCTAAACCCTTCCTTTTCATATACATATCCAGATGCCTTTTAAATATTGCAACTGTACCAGTCTCCACCACTTCTTCTGGCAGCTCAATTCCATACACGCATCACCCTCTGTGTAAAAAAGTTGCCCCTTCGGTCTCTTCTAAATCTTTCCCCTCTCAGCTTAAAACTATGCCCTCTAGTTTTGGACTGACCCACTCCGGCGAAAAGACTTTGTCTATTTACCCTATCAATGCCCCTCATGATTTTATAAACCTCTGTAAGTCACCCCTCAGCCTCAGACGCTCCAGGGAGAACAGCCCCAGCCTATTCAGCCTCTCCCTATATAGCTCAGATCCTCCAACCCTGGCAACATCCTTGTAAATCTTTTCTGAATCCTTTCAAGTTTCACATCACGCTTCTTATAGCAGGGAGACCAGAATTACAGGCACTAATCCAGAAGTGGCTTAACCAATGTCCTATACAGCTGCAACATAACCTCCTAACTCCTATACTTGTCAACAGCAAATATAGTACACTAAACTGAAAAGCATACAAGTAAACCATTGCGTCATGTGGTAGAGTTAGGGCCATAAAATTGTAAGAAAAAAGGAATAGATATAGGCCATTCACTCCATTGAGTCTGCTTCACCATTCAGTTAACTGATATGATCATGTTTATCTCCACTTTCCTGCTTTTCCCCCACAACCCTTGATTCTCTTTCTGATGAAAAATGTGTCTGCCTAACTCGTTAATAATCCAGCCTTTTGCAATAGAGAATTGTACAAATTCACTATCTTCTGATTGAAGTGATTCCTTCTCATCTGTTTTAAAAGTACCACTCCTTAATTTTAGATTTTGCTCTCTAATGCAAGGCTCTCTCACAAGGGAAAACAACTTGTTCACATCTATCCAGTCAAGCCCCCTAAGAATCCATTCTAAAGAATGGACACTGGACTTGAAATGTTAAATCTATTGTCACTCCACAGATGGTGACAAACCTGCTGAGTTTCTCCAGCTATTTCTGTTTTTGTTTGTCTCAGTTTCCAGCATCCACAGTTCTTTGTTTTGTTTTATTATCCCTGAAGAATCTTGCATGTTTCATTGTCCTCTCATTATTCTAAATTCCAATGCATACAGGCCCAACCTATTCATCATCTCATCATAAGGCAGTTGTTTGGGACCTTAGATTATGTGAAGGTAGGAATTAAAAGGGCAGGCGTTGCATCTCCTGTTCTTGAATGGAGAAGTGTCATGGGAAGGGGAAGGTGTGTTGGAAGAGTAATTGAGGAGTGGATCAAAATGTTGATCAAGGAGAGGAAGATATATTCAATTGTGAAATGATCCTGGAAGTGGTTCAAATAATGGAGGAATGGAAGGCGATTCTGGGAGGGAGGGAAGGAGATGAGAGGAAAGGAAATAATTCTTTTTTACAAATCTAATTTTGTTTGTGGTTTGCAGTTATCATTTAACTGAAAGCAAGGTTTTAACAATGTCTCCACTGGAAGAGAGTTTTAGTTTAATTAAGAAAAGAAGCTGGCTAAACCAGTTCCTCTTTTAGTGGCCCAGCAAGACCTTTTGCAGGAGGGGCATATAAATACAACTAGGAGACTCAGCTCCATCCAGGACTAAATTCTTCAGTTGATGGTAAGGAAATCTAATATTTTTGTAGAAATTTAATTTTGTACATAGTTTGTAGTCAGTATTTAATTGAGATCTACAGTTGAAATTCTAAACTTCCCAGCCTTAACTGATTTTTTTTAACAAAGACTCAATTAGAAGAGCTAGTTCCTCTATAAGCTTGCTATCTCGGCCTGTTGTGACAGGAGTATATAAACTAGTCAACTCAGTTTGACCTAACACTTGGGTGTGAATTACAAGAGCTTCAATAGAAAGGTCTTTTGCCCGAAACGTCGATTTTCCTGCTCCTCGAATGCTGCCTGACCTGCTGTGCTTTTCCAGCACCAGTTTGATCTAAACTCTGAATTATCAGCTGAGCTGTGTGATAATTGAATATGACAAATCAGATTAGACTGATGAATATGTGTCTGCACCATTATGATGGTCTCCATCTGAATCTTGGTGGAGCCAATATTCTTAGCAGCTGAATAACGAGGGAAGTATAAAGGATTTTGAACTAACTAGTGGAGCAACAAAATTAAATTTGGGAAGATGTGGCAAACCAAAAAGTAAGGTCAAGCTTAAAGAGAAAGATATAAATGTAGAAAATAGCAAACAACTTGACCAGAAGGGTTTGAGAGTGCGTAAAGCAATCAATAACACTGAAGTTTACCAAAAAAAAATGAAAGACTGCTGAATCTCATTTTTTTTGGCTCAGTTTGAGTCATGTCAAGTATGATGCAGTGATTCATTGTGAGGCTGAGGGAATTTCCTCACCTTATCTCATCAAACTTAATGCATTAATTCATATTTCAGACCTTATCATGAATATCATGTAAAATTTCCAAACTATCTTACTAAGTGCCATTCATGGGCATCTTTGCAATCACTGGACAGGAAAGACAATTGTGCACTCAAACAAGTGCTATCAGTCTGGTGCTGCCCTGCCCGGTTCCTGACATTTGCCCCAGATATGGCAAACAGGAGGCTATTGGAACCCTGCTTAGTGGGCAAGGACCTGAAGCTCCTGCTGGTCAAGGTAGTGCACAGTTGAGTCTTTTTTCTTTCTCCAGGAGCAGCAGTGCAGCCCATGACACGAGACCATGCCTGCCTGATCCAAGATTGCCATTCATGTTAGATCAGCTCAGTCATCTTGAGGAAGAAGGCCAATGTTCTTCTCCATGATACCACTTCTCTCCAATACCTCATATTCACTCTTTCTCGCTACCAGACCGATCTCCCACAAAAGCTCGTGTTCTACCACTCACACCGTGCATCCAACATTCTCCCTCACTCACCAGCATCCAACACCACTAATCTTGCACCCCTGTTGTGCAGCCTTCTCACTCGGGCAGACATGTGCCATGAGGTTGAATAGAAAAATTAAACCACGTTGAAAAGTTATGATATATGTTAATGAATTAGGTGAGGGAACTAAGTGTAATATCTCCAAGCTTGCAGATGACACAAAGCTATGGGGAAGAGTTAACTGTGAGGAGCATGCAGGATATTTCAGTGTGATATGGACACATTGAATGAGTGGGCAAATGCATGTCAGATGAAGTATAATGTCGGTAAATGTGAGGTTATCCACTGTGGTAACAAAAACAGGAAGGCAGATTATTATCTGAATGGTGATCATTTGAGAAAGGGGACGATGGAACTAGACTTGGGGGGTCTTTGTATGCTAGTTGTTGAAAGTAAGCACGCAGGTGCAGCAGGCAGTGAAGAAGGCTACTGGTATATTGGTCTTCATAGTGATACGATGTAAGTTCAAGAGCAGGGATGTTTTGCTTCAATTGTACAGGGCTTTAATGAGACCATACCTGGAGTACTGTGTGAAGTTTTGGTCTCCTTATCTGAGGAAGGGTATTCTGGCTATGGAGGGAGTGTTACAAAGGTTTGTCAGACTTATTCCTGGGATGGCAGGATTGACATATGAGGAGAGATTGAGTCAGTTATGATTGTATTCACTGGACTTCAGAAGAATGAAGGTTTCATAGAAATCTGTAAAATTCTAACAGCACCTGACAGGGTAAATACAAGAAGGATATTCCCCATGACCAGGGAGTCCAGAACCGTAGTCATGGGTCGAAAGGATACTGTGTAGGCGATTTAGTGTTGAGATGAGGAGAAATTTCTTCACCCAGAGAGCGATGAGCCTGTGAAATTCTCTGCCACAGAAAGGAGTTGAGGCCAAAACATTGAATGTTTTCAAGAAGGAATTAGATCTTTTAGCCCTAAGAATTATATCTATGAAGAATAAACAGGGTACTGAATAGGATGAACAGCCATGATCACATTGAATGATAGAGCAGGCTTGAAGGGGCAAATGACATACTCCTGTTCATATTTTCAATGTTTCTTTGCAAAGGCATCGAAGGTTATGGGTGAAAGGCAGGATAATGGACTTAAGGATTATCAGATCAGCCATGATCTGATTATCAGATTACCCACTGGGGTGGCACAGTGGCTCAGTGGTTAGCACTGCTGCCCCACAGTTCCAGGGACCTGGGTTCGATTCCCTCCTCGGGCAACTGTCTGTGTGGAGTTTGCACATTCTCCCTGTGTCTGCGTGGGGTTCCTCCGGGTGCTCTGGTTTCCTCCCACAGTCCAAAGATGTGCAGGTCAGGTAAATTGGCCATGATAAATTGCCCGTTGTATTCAGGGATGTGTAGGTTAGATGCATTAGTCAGAGTTAAATGTAGGAGAATGGGTCTGGGTGGGTTACTCTTCGTCGGGTCGGTGTGGACTTGTTGGGCCAAATGGCCTGTTTCCATACTGTAGGGAATCTAATCCAATCTCACCATGATCTCATTGATGACAGAGCAGGCTCAATGAGCTTATTCATCTGCTACATCTGCTTCCATGTCTTAAGGTGTTACTATTGTCGTAATAAAGAGTGCTAGAACAAATATCAGAAGCACTAAAAAGAGACCCTTAGGATGTATTCCTTTCCAGTGGCTTTAGTAGTGTAAAGGGGTAATTGATGATACTTCAGAAAACAGAGGACAGGATGTGAACATACTGAGAAAATCATCTAAATACAGGACAGGGTGACACTGATAACTACCAAAAGTGGGTATGAAAGTCAAATATTTGCCAGAAGAGGGTAACTAAAGTGGAGTACTCCACTGGAAACTATAAGGGTTGTTTTAACATAGAGGATGAGTGGCTGTAGCTTAAGCCCATGAGTGAAAGATGGAAGGCAAGAAAACTCCACTAAGTGTAACTCAGTTCAAACTAAGAGTGGTTGCCATTCCACTATGTATATATGTTGCATATATTGGTCTTTTGAACTGAAAAAGACAAGCATTATCTGAATGATCGGAGGTAATGTACTGGCATGGATTAATGATTAGTTAACAGTCAGAAAGTTGACAGTAGGAATAAATGGATCATTCTCACATTGGCATGCTTTGACCATGTGAATTATGCTTGGGCCTGAGCTGTTCACATTATACATCAATAATTTGGACGTACGGACCAAATGTAATATTTCAAAATACGTGGGAATAAAGTTGTGGAAATGTTTGTTATGCAGATGTAAAGCAGCTTCAGGAGGATTTGGATACCCTTAGTAAATGGGTAAGAACATGGAAAATGGAATTTATTGTATAAAAGGTGAGGTTATCTATTTTGGTAGAAGAAATAGATGTGCAGACTAATTCTTAAATGATAAAGGGTTGGAACATGTAGCAAACTATTAGGAAGACTAGTGGAATGTTAATGCTTATTAACATTTGAGTACAGGAGTAGTGAAGTCTTGCTTCAATTCTGTAGGAGCTGGTTAGGCCGCAGATGAAGCAATTTTGATCTCCTTATGGAATATATAGCATAAAACATAGGACAGTGCAGCACAGGAACAGGCCCTTTGGCCCACGATGTTGTGCCACACGTGATGCCAAATTAAACTAATCCTTTCCTCCTGCCCTTGGTTCGTATCCCTCCATTCCTTGCATATTTGTGTGCTTACCTTAAACACCTCCATCGTATCTGCGTCCACCACCACCCCTGGCAGCACGTTCCAGACTCCTATCACTCTCTGTGTTTATCAAAAACATTTGCCCCTCAGATCTCCTTTGAACTTATCCCTTCTGACCTGAAATGCATGCCCCCTAATATAGATATTTCAACTCTGGGTAAAAGATTCTGACCATCAACCCTATCTATGAATCTCATAATTTTATAAATTTCTATCAAGTCCCTCCTCAGCCTCTGCTGCTCTAGAGAAGACACCCTGAGTTTTTCTAACCTCTCCTTATAGCTCATAACCACTAATCCAGGCAGCACCTTGGTAAACCTCTTCTGCATCCTTCCTGTAACGTGGCAACGAGAAGGTAATGCAATACTCTAGTTGTGGCCTGACAAAATCTTATAAAGCTGCAACATGATATCCTGACTCTTATACTCGGTTACCCCAACCAATAAAGGCAAGCACGCCATATGCCTCCTTTGCCACCCTATCTACTTGTATAGTCACTTTCAGGGAGCTATGGACTTGAAACCCAAGATCCCTCTGAACAAAATACTGTTCAGGGTCCTGTCATTAACTGTATACATTTCCTTAACATTTGATCTCCCAAAGTGTAGCACCTCACACTTACTCTTGAGAGGATCCCAGTCCACCCTTGAGAGGATCCCAGTCCTGCCGAAGAACCCCTTGCCTGGGGTACAGCGGAGGATGTGGGCATGTCCAAAAAGCTGAAGCGGAGTTAACAGAATTGAATGGGAATGAACTGAACTGAACTGAGTGGAACTGAAGTGAATCAAATTGAACGGAACAAAATGGAACTGAGCTAAATTGAATTGAAATGGACGGAACTGAATTGAACACAATTGAATTGAACTGAACAGACCTGAACTGAGCTGAATTGAACTACACTGAATTGACTGAACTGAAATTAACTGAAACGAATTGAACTGAATTAAGCATAATGTAACACATGTATTGGGCCAAGCAGTGGAATGTGGTGTAAAATTATGTCCCAATACATGTGTGAATCATAATGTAACACATGTATTGGGCCAAGCAGTGGAATGTGGTGAAACGGTTAAAAATTATGTCCCAATACATGTGTGAATCTAACCGGAATGGAGGTGTTGCTTAGTCCCGTGTGAATCTTATTACACACCTCCCCGTGTGAATCTTCTTATCTGTATGTAACCAGAATGGAATGTGTTTTTTAGCCTTGCTCTGCTGTTCACATGAATGTTTATATCTGGAAAAGAGTATATCAGCTGGAAAAGTCTCCAGTTCGGTGAGTCTGCTCCGGGGTTACGTTTAACCGCCGAGCGTGGGTTGTTGGCAACCGCTCTACGAGAACTGACGGCTCCCAGTTCCGGTAACATGTAGAGTGAGTATAAGCCAGACCCGGGAGTCTGCTCCGGGGTTACGTTTAACCGCCGAGCGTGGGTTGTTGGCAACCGCTCTACGAGAACTGACGGCTCCCAGTTCCGGTAACATGTAGAGTGAGTATAAGCCAGACCCGTTGTAAGTATGAGACCTGGTTGTGGCGACGCTGCGGGGAATAAAATGCTCATATTCTAGCAGACTCGCCTCTTGGTCGTTTGTTCTGTGTCAGACTACTCTCCTACGAACCTGACCTTGAGAATTTTTTAAAACACACCACTACCCTCTGCCTTCAATGGGCAAGCCAATTCTGAATCTAAGCTGCCAAGTCACCATGGATCCCATGCATCTTAATCTTCTGGATGAACCTACCTTGAGAAACCTTTTCAAAAGATTCATTAAAATCCATGTAGACAACATCCACTCCTCTACAGTCTTCGATCACCTTTGTCACCCTCGAAAAATTCAATCAAGTTAGTAAGTCAAAGCCTTACTGACTGTCCCTAATTAGGCCATGCTTTTCCAAATGCACATAAATATTATCCCAAAGAATTCTCTCCAATAGGTTCCCTACCAGCGATGTTTCCCAGATTATCCCTAATTCCTTTCTTGATTAGAGGAAGAACATTAGCAACTCGCCTGTCCCCTTCCCTGGCCTCTCTCTCAATAACCTGGGTAGATACCATCATGTCTTGGGGACTTATCCACCTTAATGCTCTTCAGAGATCCAACCCCACTTTTCTCCTGATCTCAAAATGCATGTACCGCACTAATCTCACTATCTTCCATACCCTTCTCCTGGGTGAATACCAATGCAAAGTACTCATTTTGGATCTCACCTTTATCATCTGCCGCCAAGCACACATTTCGTTGTTTATCCTTGAGTGGTATCTCAAGCAAAATATGATTGCAATAAAAGGAGTGCAACAAAGGTTCACCATACCTGTTCCCAGGAAGGCAGGACAGTGCAATGCAAAGGGATTGGGCAAACTGGGCTTGTATTCTCTAGACTTTTGAAGAAGAAGAAGTGATCTCATTGAAACTTGCAAAAATACTTAATAGATTAAACAGGATATATGTAGATAAGAAGTTCTCTCTGGTGGGGAGTCTAGAACCAGTGTCCACAATGTAAAATAAAGGGGACATCTGCTTGTTTGGCGAAGATTTGTAGCTTAGTTTGAGATTCTGGATGTAAGTGTGCTCGCTGAGCTGGAAGGTTCGTTTTCAGATGTTTCATCACCATACTAGATAACATCATCAGTGAGCCTTTGGTGAAGCACTGGTGTTATGACTCACTTTCTATTTAATTGTTGAGGTTTCTTTGGGTTGGTGATGTCATTTCCTGTGGCAATGGCATTTCCTGTTCTTTTTCTCAGAGGTTGGTAAATAGGGTCCCAGTCAATGTGTCTGTTGATGGACTTCTGGTTGGAATGCCATGCTTCTAGGAATTCTCATGCGTGCCTCTTTTTGGCTTGTCCAAGGATGGATGCGTTGTCCCAGTCAAAATGATGTCCTTCCTCATCTGTATGTAAGGATTCTAGTGATAGTGGGTCATGTCTTTTTGTGGCTAGTTGATGCTCATGTATCCTAGTGGCTAGATTTCTGCCTGTTTGTCCAATGTAGTGTTTGTTACAGTTCTTGCAAGGTATTTTGTAAATGATGTTCGTTTTGCTTATTGTCTGTATAGAGTCTTTTAAGTTCACTAGCTGCTGTTTTAGTGTGTTGGTGGGTTTGTGGGCTACCATGATGCCAAGGGGTCTGAGTAGTCTGGCAGTTATTTCAGAGATGTCTTTGATGCAGGGGAGAGTGACTAGGGTTTCTGGAACTATAACAAACACGACATTGGACAAACAGCCAGAAACCTAGCCACCAGGATACATGAACATCGACTAGCCACAAAAAAAATGAGTTGAAACTTTATTGCTGGAACAGCACAGCAGGTCAGGCAGCATCCAGGGAACAGGAGATTCGACGTTTCGGGCACAGGCCCTTCTTCAGGAAAGGGCCTGTGCCCGAAACGTCGAATCTCCTGTTCCCTGGATGCTGCCTGACCTGCTGTGCTGTTCCAGCAATAAAGTTTCAACTTTGATCTCCAGCATCTGCAGACCTCACTTTCTCCACAAAAAAAATGACCCACTCTCAGTGACCTTACATGACCTTACATAGAAAGCAGGTCATAACACCAGAGCTTCACCAGAGGCTCACTGATGATATTACCTAGTATGGTGATGAAACTTCTGAAAATGAACCTTCCAGCTCAGTGAGCAAACTTATATCCAAAGGGGATATCACTTTGATCTGTAATGAAGAGAAATAGTTTTGCTCAGAGGATTGTGAACCTTTGGAATTCTCTACCTCAGAGAGTTGTATAAGCTCAGTTTCTAAACATGTTTAAGGTCAAGATTAATATATTTCTGATTACTCATGGCAATGGGTTATGGGAATGGAGTGAGTAAAAGGAATTGAAGTGTTTGATCAGCCACTCCTATTCCCATGTTCCTAACAAGAACTTAGCAAAAACACTAATAAAGAGGTTACCCATAGGATAGAAGGCCAAACTAGCCAGAAATATATAATACATCCTCCAGTGCCAGAAGACTAGAGGATAGCAGGTGTTGTTCCCTTGTTCAAGAAGGGGAGTAGAGACAACCCTGGAAATTATAGACCTATGAGCCTTACTTCGGATATGGGTAAAGTATTGGAAAAGGTTATAGAGATAGGATTTGTAATCATCCAGAGATGAATTCGGGATAGTCAACACTGTTTTGTGAAGGGTAGGTCATGCCTTACAAACCTTATTGAGTTCCACCAAACAGGTGGATGAGGGTAAAGCAGTTGATGTGGTGTGTATCTGGATTTCAGTAAGGCATTTGATAAGATTCCCCATGGTAGGCTATTGCACAAAATATAACGAGGCATGGGATTGAGGGTGATTTAGTGGTTTGGATCAGAATTTGGCTATCTGAAAGAAGACAGAGGGTGGTGGTTGAATGGGAAATATTCATCCTGGAGTTCAGTTACTAATAGGGTACTGCAGGGATCTGTTTTGGGCCCACTGTTGTTTGCCATTTATGTAAAATGACCTGAATGAGGGCATAGAAGGGTGGGTTAGTAAATTTGCGAATGGCTCGAAGGTCGATAGAGTTGTGGATAGTGACGAAGGATGTTGTAGGTTACAGAGGGACATAGATAAGCTGCAGAGTTGGTCTGAGAGGTGGCAAATGGAGTTTAATGCAGAAAAATGTGAGGTGATTCCCTTCGGAAAGAGTAACAGGAATGCAGAGTACTGGTCTACTGATAAGATACTTTGTAGTGTAGATGAGCAGAGAGATCTCGGTGTCCGGATGCATAGATCCTTGAAAGTTGCCACCCAGGTTGATCACGTTGTTAAGAAGGCATACAGTGTGTAAGCTTTTATTGGTAGAGGGATTGAGTTTCGGAACCATGAGGTCATGCTGCAACTGTACAAAACTCTGGTGCAGCCACACTTGGAGTATTGATTACAGTTCTGGTCACAGCATTATAGGAAGGATGTGGAAGCTTTGGAAAGGGTTCAGAGGAGATTTACTGGGATGTTGCCTGCTACAGAGGGAAGGTCTTATGAGGAAAGTCTTTTCCCTGGGGTGAGGGAGTCCAGAACTAGAGGGCATAGGTTTAGGGTGAGAGGGGAAAGATATAAAAGAGACCTAAGGGGCAACATTTTCACTCAGAGGATGGTACGTGTATGGAATGAACTGCCAGAGGATGTGGTGGAGGCTGGTACAATTGCAGCATTTAAAAGGCATTTGGATGGGTATATGAATAGGAAGGGTTTGGAGGGATATGGGCTGGGTGCTGGCAGGTGGGACCTGATTGGGTTGGGATATCTGGTCGGCATGGATGAGTTGGACCGAAGGGTCTGTTTCCGTGCTGTACATCTCTATGACCCAATGCCTCTATGAAAGGCTGAGGGACTTGAGGCTGCTTTCATTAGAGAGAAGAAGATTGAGAGATGACTTAACTGAGACATATAAGATAATCTGAGAGTTAGATAGGTTGGACAGTGAGAGCCTTTTTCCTTGGATGGCAATGGCTAGCACGAGGGACATAGCTTTAAATTGAGGGGTGATATAGGACAGATGTCAGAGGTAGTTTCTTTAGTCAGAGAGTAGTAGTGGCATGGAACACGCTGCCTGCAACAGTAGTAGACTTGGCAAGTTTAAGGGCATTTAAATGGTCATTGGATAGGCATTTGGACGAGAATGGAATAGTGTAGGTTAGATGGGCTTCAGATTGATTTCACAGGTTGGCGCAACATCAAGGGCTGAAGCGCCTGTACTGTGCTGTAATGTTCTGTGTTCCATGTTCTACATAGTAAGAGGTTCTAGAAGATGTATGATAAAATGTCTCTTTAAAGATTATTGCAAAACTAAAAACTTATGATATTGGAGGTAGCATATTGGTATGGATAAAAGATTGGCTGCCGAACAGGAAGCAGTGAGTGGGCATAAGTGGGTCTTTTTCAGGTGGGACAGTTCAGAACAGTACAGCACAGGAACAGAACCTTCAGCTCACCAAGACCACACTGACACATGATGCCCTTCTAAACTACAAACCTTTTTTCTCTACATAGTTCATAACCCTACATTCCCTGCCTATTCTTCTTCTTAATTCACTTATGGGAAGTGAGCGTAGACAGCATGTATTGCCCAGCTCTAGTTGCCTTTGAGCTGAGTGGCTTAATAGACAATTTCAGAGGGCAAATGAGAGTCAACCACATTGCTGGGGTTCTGGAGTCACATGTAGGCTAGGCCAGGCCAGGTGAGGATAGCAGATTTCCTTCCCTGAAGGATGTTAGTGAACCAGATGGGGTTTTATGACAATCAACAATGGTTTCATGGTCATCAGTAGATTCTTAATTCCAGATTATTATTGAATTCAAATTCCACCATCTGCTGTAGTAGGATTTGAACCCAGGCCCCCAGGACACTTCCTGAGTTTCTAGATTAATAGTCCAGTGATGATTCCACTAGGTCATCACCTCCCCCCAGTCTGTTAAGTTGCCTCTTATATGTTGCTATTTTATCTGCCTCCACCACCTCCTCTGGCAGCACATTTGAGGTATTTACCACCCTCTGTGGAAAAAAAACTGCTTCACATTTTCTTTAAACTGACTTCCTTCTTTCTTCAACCTATGTCCCATAGTAACTGACATTTCTACCTTGGGAAAAAGACTCTGAGTATTCATTCTATCCGTGCCTGTCATAATTTTGTCAACTTCTTTCAGGTTGCCCCTCATCCTTTGATGTTCAAGTGAAAGCAAACTAAGTTTGTCCAATCTCTCCTCACACCTAACACCCTCCAACCAGGCAACATCCTGATTCTGTACCCCCTCCAAAGCTTTCACATTATTCTGGTCAAATGGTGACCAGAACTGTACACAATATTCCAAATGTGGCCTAACTAATGTTCTATACAGCTGCAACATGACTTGCTAATTTTTATACTCCATTCCTTGATCGATGAAGGTAAGCATTCTATATGCCTTCTTGACCAGCTTATCCACTTGTGTTGCCAATTTTAGGGAACTGTGCACATGTGTGCCTATTTGCCTCTATATGCTGATACTACTAAGCGTTCTGCTATTTATTGTATTCTTCCCTCTCAGATTGGATCTTCCAAAATACATTGTCTCGCATTTGTCCAGACTAAACTCCATCTGCCAATTCTCCACCCCAGTCTCAGGCCTATCTATATCCTGCTGTGTCCTCTGGCAATCCACCTCACTATCCTCAACTCCCCCCTTTGTATCATCCACAAACTTACTAATCAGGCCACCTACATTCACCTCAATCATTTATGCAAATTACAAATAACAGGGATCCCAGCACTGATCCCTGTAGAACACCACTAATCACTGATTTCCAGTCTGAAAAATACTCTTCCACCACTACTCTCTGTCTTCTATGACTAAGCCAGTTCTGTAAATATCTTACCAACTCACTGTGGATTCCATGTGACTTCATTTTTTTGTATCAGCCTGCCATGAGGGACTTTGTCAAAGGCCCCACTAAAGTCCATATAGTCAACATCTACACCCTGATCTCATCAATCATCTTTGTCACTTGCTCAAAAAAACTCAATCAAATTTGTGAGACATGACCTTCCCCTTTCAAAGTCATCCTATCTATCATGAATAAGTCCATATTTTTCCAAATGGGAGTAAGTCCTCTTCCTGTGACTTTTCTCCAATAATTTCCCTGCCATTGATGTAAGATTCTGTAATTTCCTGTAATTTCGTAAACAAAGGAACAACATTGGCTGTTCTCAGTCCTCTGGGACCTTTCCTGTGACTAAAGGGGATACAAAGATTTAGTACAATACCCCAGCAATTTCCTCACCTACCTCTCTTAGCATTCTGCTTGGATCTTAATAGGTTAATCGACTATTTATAGAAGTGATTTTCATGGAAGTTCAGAAGGTCCCTCTTTGCTGATGATACAAAGTTAGGTTGGAAAATAAATTGGTGAGAGATTTGAGATGTGTAAGAGCACTGAGATGTGGAAGGATCTGGGTGTTCATAGTGCATGAATCACAAAAGGTTAATATGCAGATACAGCAAGTAAATATGAAAGCTATTTTTTAATCATTTATTGTGAGTGCAATGAAATTCAAAAGTTGGAAGATTATGCTTTAATTATACAAGGCACTGATGAAACTACATTTGGAGCTACTGATCTTTTAAACTGATCTCTCCATTTGTACTGCCACTTTCAATGATCTGTGTACATATGAATCCAGGTAACATTGCTCTCTGGCATCTCCTTAAGAACTGTGCCTTTCTTTTATATTATCTGTACATGTTCTTCTGACCAAAATGCACCATTTTCACATTGTAGGAATTCTAATTCTAATACTTCTCATTGAACTTATCTGCCACTTATATGCCCACTTCACTAACTTGCAACTCCTTTATTCAAAAAGAGAGGGAGAGAAAAATGTACAAAATTCCAACCAGTATACTTCTTTTTAATTTCTCCTGCTTAAATGGACACCTTTACATTTTTCCACATTGTACTCAATTTTCACTTTACCTGACAAAGGAGCTGCGCTCTGAAAGCTTGTGATTTTAAATAAACCTCTTGGATGAGAACCTGGTGTTGTGTGACTTCTGACAATTTTCTAGGTCATTGCCCACTCATTTAAAAGCTTTTTGTAGTCTCCACATGTCCTCTCCACAATTTACTTGCCTCTCTATTTTTGTACCATCAGCAAATTTGGCAACCATATCTTCTATTCTTTCATCCAAGTCATTGATGGAAAATTGCACAGTTGAGGTATCAGAAACACCTCTCATTCCATTTTGCCAACCAGATAAGGGCCTATTTATGACTATTTTCTGCTTCCTGTTAGCCAGCCAATCTTCCATCCATGCCAACATGATGCCCTCTACAAAAGAGCTTTAATTTTCCGCAATAAACATTGATGGCACAGCTTGTGAAATGCCTTCGAGAAATCAACACTGGTTCACATTCATACAAAGTATATGTTACATTGTCAAAAAATTCCAATATATTGGCTAACCATGATTCTCTTTTGCAAAACAATGTTGACTCGACCTGATTAATTTGAACTTGTGTAAACACTCAGCCATAACTTCTTTAATAATAGCTTCAAACATTCTCTATGTGACATATGTTAAGCTGACTGACCTATGGTTTTCTACTTGCTGCCTCCCTCGCTTTTTGAATAAAGGAGTTGCAGGTTGGTGGAATGGACATGTGGGTGGCAGATGATGTTCAATAAAGAGAAGTGAGAGATGTTGCATTTTGGTAGGAAGAGCATGGACAAGCTATATAAAACAAAGGGTACAGTCCTTATTGAGATGCCAGAGCAGCGTATCTTGTACATAGGAGTAGGGACGTCATGTTGAGGTTGCATAAGACATTGCTGTGCAATCTGGTCACCCTGTTACGGGAAGGATATTATTAAACTAGAGAGGGTCAGAAAAGATTTACTGGGATGTTGCTGGGAATAGAGGGTTTGAGTTTTTAAAAATAGGCTGGATAGGCTAGGACCTTCTTCACTGGAGCGTAGGAAGTTGAGGGGTGATCTTATAGAGGTTTATAAAATCATGAGGGGAATAGGTAAGGTGAATAGCAAAGGTTTTCTTCCCTAAGTTGGGGGAGTTCAAAACTAGGATGCATGTTTTTAAGGTGAGAGAAGAAAGATTTAAAAAGGACTTTTTATATGGAGCGTGGTTCGAGTGTGGGATGAACTGAAGACGTGGTGGATGCAGGTACAGTTACACGTTTAAAAGACATTTGGGTAAGGACATGAATAGGAAAGATTTGAAGGGATATGAGCCAAACACAGGCAGGTGGGACTAGTTTAGTTTGAGAACATGGTCGACATGGACCAGTTGAACCGAAAGGTCTGTTTCCATGCTGTATGACTTTATGACTGTATGACAAATGAAGACAGCATTTAATAAAGTATGCAGCAATCTGGGTTTTATTAATTGGAGCATATTAATTGGAGCATAGGGCAAAGAGGTAATGTCGAACCTACACAACATTCTGGTTGACTTCAGCTCGAGAACTGTGCCATAGATCAAAGGAAAGATGTGAAGGTAGAGAAGAGGTTTCAGAAAAGGTTTACGAGAATGATTCTGTGGATGAGAAACATCAGATGTGAGGATAATTTGAGAGGTTGGATCTTTTTCTCTTGAAGAGAAGAATGTTAGGAGGAGATACATTTGAATTTTTCACAATCATAAGAAATCTAAAAGAGCAGATGGGGAGAAATTGATCCCCCTTTTAAAAGGATTGAGAATGAGAGTACACAGATTTAAAAGTAGAAAATATAATGGAAGAAAATATGTTTGGATCTGGAGTGCACTGCCTGTTTGTGTTATGGAAGCAGTTCAACTGAGGCCTTCAAGAGGGGCTTAGATGGTGATTTGAATTTTAAAAATATTCAAGGGTATGGGGACAAGACTGGAGAATGATACTGAGTCACAATGCTGATGTGGAGAACCAGTGCAGACATGAAGGCCTCCTTCTGTGCCATAGCATCTCTAAGATTCTGAATGTAATTTGCTATGACCAAGTGAGGACGGGAAATTGACTACCCTTGCTGTGGTCCATTCTTAGTCAGTTGCAACAAATATTTTTATGATTTTTAGTATATATCCCTATCACATGTCAATTTACAATGTTGTTAACTAGATTAAAAAAAGAAGCCAATTACAAGATTCACTTTCCTGAAAAAAGGATGAATGTTATTACCTCCTAAATGTGAGAAAAAAAAGAAACCATTAATCAGACACATGCACACACACAGGTAATAAATTTAAAAGGAATTGTGTCTGCTACAGACAGAAAGAATAAACGTCATGCAGTTTAAAACTCATTGGAAAGCACTAATGGGATTGGACAAAGCCAGCATAGGTTTGTGAAAGACAAATTGTGATTAGTAAATCTACTGTATTTTTTTGAGAATGTAACTAGTAGTGTGGATAAGAGAGAACCATATGGATGTGGTGTATTTGAATTTTAAGAAGGTTTTTGATAAGTTACCTCGTAAGAGATTAGTGGGCAAAATTAAAGCACATGGAATTGGGATAATGTATTTACATGGATTGAATAAGAATAAATGCAACTTTTTCTGAGTGGCCAATAGTGACTAGTGTAGATCAGTGCCCGGGCCCCAGGTATATATAAATGGTTTGGATGAGGGAACCAAATGCAACATTTCCAAGTTTGCTGATACACAAAACTGGGCAGGATTTTGAGTTGTGAAGAGGATGCATTGGAGTTTTAATGTAGTTCAGATGAGTGAGTGGGCAAACACATGCAATACAAGTGGTTCAATGTGAAGTTACACACTTCGGTATGAAAGACTGTAAGGCAGTGTATTATTTAAATGGTGATATATTGGGAAATGCAGATGTACAAATGTCAATATTGTACAATTTCCTTGTACACCAGTCAATAAAAGTGTACAGGTGGTATAACAAACAATTAAAAAAGAAACTGTTATCTACCTGTCCAAATGTCTTTTAAATGTTGTAATTGTACCCGCCGCTATGATTTCCTCTGGCAGCTAATTACAAGTGTGAAAAAGTTACCCCTTAGGTCTCTTTTTAAACCTTTCCCTTCTCACCTTAAACCTATGCCTTCTAGTTTTGGACTACCCTAACTTTGGAAAAAAACTTTGGCTATTTCCCTTATCTATGCTCCTCATGATTTTACAAACATCTACAAGGCCACCCTGCAGCCTCCAATGCTCCAGGGGAAAAATGTCCTGACCTATCCAGCCTCTCCAGTCTCAGCAACGCGCTTGGAAATCTTTCCTGCATCCTTTTCTAGTCAAATCACATCCTTCCTATAGCAGGGTAACCAGAATTGTATGCAGTATTCTGAAAGTGGATTCACCAATATCCTGTAGAGCCACAACATGATGTCCCAACTCCAATACCCATTGGTCTGACCAATGAAAACAAGCATGTCAAACACCTTCTTCGCCACCTTGTATAGGGTGACACCACTTTCAAGGAACTATGAGCCTGTACCCTAGGTTCCTCTGTTCAACAACACTCCCTAGGGCCCAACCATTAACTGTGTAAGTCCTATCCTGGTTTACCTTATCAAAATGCAACTGCTCACAATTATCTAAAGAACAAAGACAAAGAAAATTTACAGCCCAGGAACAGGCCTTTCGGCCCTCCAAGCCAGAGCCAATCCAAATGTACTGTCTAAACCTGTCGTCCAATTCCTAAGCATCTGTATCCATCTGCTCCCCACCTACTCATAAACTGTCCAGACGCATCTTAAATGAATCTGCCATGCCTGTTTCTACTACCTCTGCTGGCAACACGTTCCAAACGCCCACATCCTCTGTATGAAGTACTTGCCACGTGTATCCCCCTTAAACTTTCCACCTCTCACCTTGAAAGCATGACCTCTCATTATTGAATCCTTCTTCCTGGGAAGAAGCTTATCTCTATCTACCCTGTCTATACCCTTCATGATTTTGTGAACCTCAATCAAGTCCCCCCTCAATCTCCTTTCGTATAATGAAAACAAACCTAACCTATTCAACCTCTCTTCATAGCTAGCACCTTCCATACTAGGCAACGTCCTCGTAGACCTTCTCTGCATCCTCTCCAAAGTGTCCACATCCTTTTGGTAATGTGGTGACCAGAACTGTACACAGTATTCTAAATGCGGCTGAACCAAATTCGTGTACAATTTTAACATGAACTGCCAGCTCTTATACTCAATACCCCGTCCAATGAAGGCAAGTATACAGTATGCCTTCTTGACCAGTCTATCTACCTGTGCAGCAACCTTCAGGGTACAATGGACCTGCATTCCCAGATCTATCTGCTGGTCAATTTTTCCCAAGGCTCTTCCATTCACAGTATAATTCTCTCTAGAGCTAGACTTTCCAAAATGCATCACCTCACATTTGCCCTGATTGAACACCATCTGCCACTTCTCTGCCCAACTCTCCAATCTATCTATATTCTCCTGTATTGTTTGACAGTCCCTTGTGCTTTCTGCTACTCCGCCAATCTTCGTGTCACCTGCAAACTTGCTGATCATATCAACAGTGCCGTCTTCCAGATCATTTAGGTATATCACAAACAACAGTGGCCCCAGCACTGAGCCCTGTGGAACACCACTGGTCATCTTTCTCCACTTTGAGAAACTCCCTTCAACTACTACTCTCTGTCTCCTGTTGCTCAACCAGTTCTTTATCCACCTAGCTAGAACACCCTGCACAAATTAAAGTCCATCCACCACTTCTCAGCCCATTGGCCCTTCTGATCAAGATCTCATTGTACGGAGATACTCATCTTCACAGTCAACTATAACACTCATTTTGGTGTCATCCACAAACTTACTAACCATACCTCTGATATTCTCATTCAAATTGTTGGAGTGAATGTTGAACAACAATGGACCCAGAACAGATCCTTGCGGCACACTGTTGGTCATAGGCCTCCAGTTCAAATAAAAGCCTTCAACTGCCACCATCCTTTGTCTTCTACCGTCAAGCCAATTTTGTATCCAATTGGCTTTCTCTCCCTGGATCCCAAGTGATCTGACCTTACTGAGTAGTCTACCATGCAAGAACTTGTCAAAGGCCTTCACAGGATTTGATTTGCAATATATAAAACATTCTAATAGGGTTGAATAAACCAGGTGTACAGAAATGGTGATCAAATTACTTCAGATGCTGGAATCTGTACTGAAAACAAGAAATACTGGAGATCACAGTGGGTCAGACAGCATCCATGGAGAAAGAGCAAGCTAATGTTTCGACTCAAGATGAGTCATATAGCGTCATAGAGATATACAGCATGGAAATAGACCCTTCGGTCCAACCCGTCCATGCCGACCAGATATCCCAACCCAATCTAGTCCCACCTGCCAGCACCCGACCCATATCCCTCCAAATCTTTCCTATTCATATACCCATCCAAATGCCTCTTAAATGTTGCAATTGTACCAGCCTCAACCACTTCCTCTGGCTGCTCATTCCATACACTCACCACCCTCTGCGTGAATAAGTTGCCCCTTAGGTCTCTTTTATATCTTTCCCCTCTCACCCTAAGCCTATGCCCTCTAGTTCTGGACTTCCCCACCCCAGGGAAAAGACATTGTCTATTTATCCTATCTATGCCCCTCATAATTTTGTAAACCTCGACAAGGTCACCCCTCAGCCTCCAACGCTCCAGGGAAAACAGCCCCGGCCTGTTCAGCCTCACCCCATAGCTCAGAACCTCCAACCCTGGCAACATCCTTGTAAATCTTTTCTGAACCCTTTCAAGTTTCACAACATCTTTCCGATAGGAAGGAGACCAGACTTGCACGCAATATTCCAACAGTAGCCTAGCCAATGTCCTGTACAGCCGCAACATGACCTCCCAACTCTTATACTCAATACTCTGACCAATGAAGGAAAGCATACCAAACGCCGCCTTCACTATCCTATCTACCTGCGACTCCACTTTCAAGGAGCTATGAACCTGCTCTCCAAGGTCTCTTTGTTCAGCAACACTCCCTAGGACCTTACCATTATGCATATAAGTCCTGCTAAGATTTGCTTTCCCAAAATGCAGCACCTCGCATTAACCTGAATTAAACTCCATCTGCCACTTCTCAGCCCATTGGCCCAACTGGTCCAGATCCTGTTGTAATCTGAGGTAACCCTCTTCGCTGTCCACTACACCTCCAATTTTGGTGTCATCTGCAAACTTACTAACGATACCTCTTATGCTCGCATCCAAATCATTTATGTAAAAGACAAAAAGTAGAGGGCCCAGCGCTGATCCTTGTGGCACTCCACTGGTCACAGACCTCCAGTCTGAAAAAGAACCCTCCACCACCACCCTCTGTCTTCTTCCTTTGAGCCAGTTCTGTATCCAAATGGCTAGTTCTTCCTGTATTCCATGAGATCTAACCTTACTAATCAGTCTCCCATGAGGGACCTTGTCGAACGCCTTACTGAAGTCCATACAAATCACATCTACTGCTCTGCCCTCATCAATCCTCTGTGTTACTTCTTCAAAAACTCAATCAAATTTGTGAGACATGATTTCCCACGCACAAAGCCATGTTGACTATCCCGAATCAGTCCTTGCCTTTCCAAATACATGTACATCCTGTCCCTGAGGATTCCCTCCAAAAGTTGCCCACCACCAAGGTCAGGCTCACCGGTCTATAGTTCCCTGGCTTGTCTTTACCACCCTTCTTAAACAGTGGCACCACATTTGCCAACCTCCAGTCTTTCGGCACCTTACCTGTGACTATTGATGACACAAATATTTCAGCAAGAGGCCCAGCAATCACTTCTCTAGCTTCCCACAGAGTTCTCGTGTACACCTGATCAGGTCCTGGGGATTTATCCACTTTTAACCGTTTCAAGACATCCAGCACTTCCTCCTCTGTAATCTGGACATTTTGCAAGATGTCACCATCTATTTCCCTACAGTCTATATCTTCCATATCCTTTTCCACAGTAAATACTGATGCAAAATATTCATTTAGTATCTCCCCAATTTTCTGTGGCCCCACACAAAGGCCGCCTTGCTGATCTTTGAGGGCCCTATTCTCTCCCTAGTAATCCTTTTGTCCTTAATGTATTTGTAAAAACCCTTTGGATTCTCCTTAATTCTATTTGCCAAAGCTATCTCATGTCCCCGTTTTGCCCTCCTGATTTCCCTCTTAAGTATACTCCTACTTTCTTTATACTCTTCTCAGGATTCACTCGATCTATCCTGTCTATAGCTGACATATGCTTCCTTCTTTTTCTTAACCAAACCCTCAATTTCTTTAGTCATCCAGCATTCCCTATACCTACCAGCCTTTCCTTTCACCCTGACAGGAATATACTTTCTCTGGATTCTTGTTATCTCATTTCTGAAGGCTTCCCCATTTTCCAGCCGTCCCTTTACCTGCGAACATCTGCCTCCAATCAGCTTTCAAACGTTCTTGCCTAATACCGCCAAAATTGGCCTTTCTCCAATTTAGAACTTCAACTTTTAGATCTGATTGGAAATGTTAATAGGCTCCCTGTTTAGAAAGTCAAGTCCATTCAGGATTGAAATGAAGCAAAATGTCTTCATTCAAGGGATAGTTAAGCTGTGGTAGGGTTAGTCTTGGCCAAGGAAGCCAAGACACTGAATATATTAAAGAAAAATAACTGTTTAGATGTTAAAGCCATCAAGAGATATGGGGAGAAAGCAGGAATATGGCATTGAGATAAAGGATCAGCTGTGATTGTATTGAATGTTGGAGCAGGCTGGAACAATCAAATGACCTAGTCAGGAACCTAGTTTATATATTTCAACATTCCTATTACTGCAGTCAATCTGCCATTTAATTTTCAGCAACTGGCTTTGGAATGTCCAATCTTATTATAATGAAATCACATTATTTTCTTTACACAAATTTTAGTTCTATCTTGTATTACTTTGATGCCTTCTGCTCATTGATTGATTGTACTTCGGTACATGTGACAATAATCAGTCAGTGAAAAGCTTTGTTTACAAGCAGTACAGTCAGATCATAGTAAGCAGGGATGTACAGATCAAAGGTTGAAAAAAATATCTAGGCAGAGGCATACTGGTTACGGGTTGCATAGGGTGTGCACTAGGCGAGATCAACTTTAGAAAGATCAGCATTATTTGAAGCTAGAGAGTCCATTTGTCAGTCTAATAATGGCAGAGAGGAAGCTGTTCCTGAACCTGCTGGTGCATGTGTTCTGTATTTCCTGCCTAATGGAAGAAGTCATAGGAGATATTACCGAAGTGTAGTGGGTCTTTGATGATGTTGGCAGCCCTTCTATGGCAACAAGCCATGTAAATTGAGTCCATGGATGGCTTCCGTGATGGTCTGGGCTGTGCACACCACCTTCTGTAGTATTTTACAGTCCTGGGCACAGCAGCTACCATACCAGGCCATTATGTAACCGGACAGTATGCTTTCAATGATGCACCTATAAAAGTTGGTGAGGGTCATTATGGATATGCCAGATTTCCTAAGCTACCCGAGGAGGAAGAGGCGTTGTTGTGCCTTCTTGACTGTTGCATTTACATAGGAAGACGAGGACAGGTTGTCACTTATAGTCACTATAAGCAACTTGATACCGTTCACCCTCTCCACCTCCGTTCCATTGATGTAGATGGGAGCATGTTCGCCTCTTTTCTTTCTGAAGTCGATGATCACTTCTTTAGTTTTGCTGACATTGAGAGAGAGGTTGTTCTCACTGCACCACGTCACCAAGCCCTCGCACACCCTTCTGTATTTTAAGTCATCATTGTTAGATATCCATCCTGCTACGGTGGTGACATCAGCTAACATGTAGAGGGTGTTCATTTGGAATTTGGCAACACAGTCATGGGTGTACAGGGAGTACAGTAGGGGCTAAGGACGCATCCTTGGGGGGCTCCAGTGTTGAGTGTTATGTGTCTGTCTACTATTAAAACCAGTATCTCTTCTATCCACAAATATTCTATTTATCTTTTCTCTTGGCTGTCACGTGCTCAACTCCTATTCTTTAATGACCCTATCTCTTTGGAGTTGAACTCTTTTGAATTCCATTTTTTGGAGAATGGATTTTTTAAGGAGGTAGATTATTGGGCCCTGGGGATTTCTCAGCCTTCACTTCATCAATTGTCCCAACACCATTCCTTCAGTCCCTCCCTTTCATTACATCATGTGTTCCCCAATACTTTTGGGACTTTTTGAGGGATGCAGATAATTCAAACTATAGTACAAAATAATGTAAACATGACAAAAATGATAAGATATGATTAAAGCCCAAAATCTAAATGTGTTGAGAATTTGCAATAAAGTGGATGAGTTAATTGTACAAATAGATATGAATGGATCTGATATAGTTGAAATTATAGGGATATGGCTGCAGAGTGACCAGGGAAGGGAACTGAATATCCAAGGGCATTGAGTTTTTAGGAAGGACAAAAGAGGAAAAGGAGGTGGGGTTGCTGGTTAAAGAGAAATTAATTCAGTAGTGAAGGAAGGAAGTTAACTCTGGGTAAAGTGTCCTCCATTGTGAAGACAGAATCAAACTACATATTTAATTGGTCTGCTATTTCTTCATTCTCGATTATGACTTCCCATTTCTGATTGTAAAGGACCCACATTTGTCTTCACTAATCATTTCTCTTCACATACCTATGGAAGCTTTTACAATCAGTTTGTTCGTTACCTGCAAATTTACTTATATTCTATTTCTCTCCTCTTATTCAATCCCTTTCTGCTCCTTTGCTAAATTCTAAACTGTCCCCAATCCACAGATCAGCTATTCCTTCTGGTCAATTTACATGTCCTTTCCTTAGAATTAATGTTATCATTAATTTTTCATATTCGCCATGGCTTGTCCATGTTTCCCAATTTTATTTTTATGCTAGACAGGAATGAACAATTGTTGTAATTCATCTCTGCATTTTTTTAATGTTTGCTATTCCTGTCCACTGTCAGCCCCAATCTATCACTCGATCTATCCTGTCTATAGCTGACATATGCTTCCTTCTTTTTCTTAACCAAACCCTCAATTTCTTTAGTCATCCAGCATTCCCTATACCTACCAGCCTTTCCTTTCACCCTGACAGGAATATACTTTCTCTGGATTCTTGTTATCTCATTTCTGAAGGCTTCCCCATTTTCCAGCCGTCCCTTTACCTGCGAACATCTGCCTCCAATCAGCTTTCAAACGTTCTTGCACTGTATATCATGGTAAATTTCCATTATTTAGATTCAAGACCCTAATCTCAGAACCAACCATCTTAACATCACTGTCTACTTTAATGAAGAATTCTACCGTATTATGGTCATTCTTCCCCAATGGCCTTGCTAGATTGCCAATTATTCCTTTCTCATTACACAATACCCATTCCAGGATGGCCCATCCTCCAGGCGAAAGTGAGGACTGCAGATGCTGGAGATTAGAGTTGAGAATGTGGTGCTGGAAAAGCACAGCAGGTCAGGCAGCATCCGAGGAGCAGGAGAATCGATGTTACTGGCAAAAGCCCTTCATCGGGAATGGCTTTTGCCAGAAACGTTGATTCTCCAGCTCTTTGGAAGCTGCTTGACCTGCTATGCTTTTCCAGTGCCACACTCTGGCCTCTCCTCTAGTTGGTTCCTCAACATATGTATCCAAAAAAAAAATCTTTTACATAATCTGGAAAATTGTTCTCTATGGTGTTGTTACTGATTTGATTTGCCCAATCTATATCAGATTAAAGTTTGCCCATAATTACAGCTGTGACATTATTGCTTGAACATATTTTCCAGTTTAATGCCTTTTCCAACATTACCACGACAGTTGGCAGAGTGTCTACATCCAACCCCACTACCATTTTTCAGCCCTTTGGTGTTTCTACCAAGTTTCTACCCATACAGATTCCACTTCACCAGAGGTAACATCCTTCTTTACTAATTTTCTTTTTAACTATCTATGCTAACCCACATCCTTTCCTTTGTTTGTCTGTCCTTTGTAAAAACCAAATGCCCCTGGATATCCCCAGTCACCCTGAAGCCTTGTCTTTACAGTCCCAACTATATCATATCCATTCATATCAATTAATGCAATTAATTCATCCACTTTATTGTGAATGCTCCACACATTCAGACGTAATCTTGTCTTCTTAACTTTTTAATTCTGTCCGCATTATTTCACACTGCAGCTTAAATCTTGACATATCACTTTTCTTATTTCCCATTCTGTCTTTTGTCTTTGCCCTCTCTTCTCTTTCTCTGCATGGGTTCCCATCCTCTGCACCTCCAAACCACACTGGTAAGTAATCCCCAGAAGACATCAGTTCTAGTCCTGCACAAGTGCAACCCATCTAGCCTGTATTGGTCTCACCTCCTCCAGAACTGTCCCAAAGTTCAAGAAATCTGAAATTCTCTGTCCAGCCAAGGTGCATTAGTCAGAGGGAAACGGGTCTGGGTGGGTTACTCTTCGGAGAGTCTGTGTGGACTGGTTGGACCGAAGGGCCTGTTTCCACACTGTAGGGAATCTAATCAAGTATATTAAAAAAAAATTAATCTGTTATATTCTACTATTTCTATTCCGCTTAGCACAAGATACTGGTAGCAATCCTGAGATCACTACCCTTTGGGTCCTACTTTTTAATTACTACCTAATTCCTTGTAGTCTGTTTTCGGATCTTATCTCTTTTCTTACCTATGTTGGTGCTAACAATGTGTACCATATTCGCTGGTTGTGTACCCTCCCACTCTAGAATGTCCTGTAGACACTCCGAGACATGTAGCACCCGGATGACAACGTACCATCTCAGAGTCCTGTTTGCAACCATAGAAAAACTTATCTATTCCCTTTACAATTGAATGCCCTTTCACTTTAGCCTTTCCACACTTACTCGTCTCCCATGCAGCAGAATCAACCATAGTGCGATTAATTTGATTGTTGCTTCATTTCACTGAGAGGCCATTCTCTTCAATAGTATCCAAAATAGTATATCGGTTTTGCAGAGGATTGGCCATAGGACACTGCTGCACTGCCTGCCTCTTTCTCTAGGCAAAAGTGAGGACTGCAGATGCTGGAAATCAGAGTTTAGATTAGAGTGGTGCTAGAAAAACACAGCAGGTCAGGCAGCAGGAAAATTGATGTTTCGGGCAAAAGCCCTTCCTCAGGAATAGAGGCAGGGACCCTCCGGGGTGGAGAGATAAATGCGGGGGGGGGGGGGGGGGGGTGAGCTGGGGAGAAGGCAGCAAAGAGTACAGTTGGTGAATGGCGGTGGGGATGAAGGTGATAGGTCAGAGAGGAGGGTGGAGCGGATAGGTGGGAAGGGAGATTGACAGGTGGGACAGGTCATGAGGACGGTGCTGAGCTGGAAGGTTGGAACTGAGGTAAGGTGGGGGGAGGGGGAATGAGGAAACTCGTGAAGTCCACATTGATGCCCTGGGGTTGAAGTGTTCCAAGGCAGAAGATGAGGCGTTCTTCCTCTAGGCATCGGGTGGTGAGGGAGCGGTGGTGGAGGAGGCCCAGGACCTGCATGTCCTCGGCAGAGTGGGAGGGGGAGTTGAAATGTTGGGCCACTAGCCGGTGGGGTTGAGTTGTGCGGGTATCATGGAGATGTTCCCTAAAGCGCTCTGCAAAGAGGCATCCAGTCTCTCCAATGTAGAGGAGACCGCATCGGGATACAATAAATGACATTGGTGGATATGCAGGTGACACTTTGATGGATGTGAAAGGCTCCTTTGGGGCCTTGTATTGTGGTGAGGGGGGAGGTGTGGGCGCAGGTTTTGCAATTTCTGCAGTGGCTGGGGAGGGTGCCAGGAGGGGAGGGTGGGTTGTAGGGGGGCGTGGACCTGACCAGGTAGTCACGGAGGGAACGGTCTTTGCGGAAAGTGGAAAGGGGTGGGGAGGGAAATATATCTCTGATGGTGGGGTCCTTTTGGAGCTGGCGGAAATGTCGGCAGATAATGCAGTTAATAAGAAGGTTGGTAGGGTGGAAGGTGAGCATCAGGGGTGTTCTGTCCTTGTTACAGTTGGAGGGGTGGGGTTTGAGGGTGGAGCTGCGGGATGTGGATGAGATGCATT
This sequence comes from Chiloscyllium plagiosum, assembly GCF_037043375.1. NCBI lineage: Eukaryota > Metazoa > Chordata > Chondrichthyes > Orectolobiformes > Hemiscylliidae > Chiloscyllium > Chiloscyllium plagiosum. The sequence continues at coordinate 26,374,516 of NW_028270150.1, forward strand.
GGAGGGCATCTTCAACCACGTGGGAAGGGAAATTGCGATCTCTAAAGATGGAAGCCATCTGGTGTGTTCTGTGGTGGAACTGATCGTCCTGGGAGCAGATACGGTGGAGGCAGAGGAATTGGGAATACGGGATGGCATTTTTGCAGGAGGTAGGGTGGGAAGAGATGTAATCCAAGTAGTCCCCAACAGTACCCTTCCACTGACACTCTCATTCATTTGGTTGAACTGGTCCTCACCCTGAACAATTTCTCCTTTGAATCCTCCCAAATCAAAGGGGTAGCCATGGGCACCCACATGGGGCCCAGCTATGCCTGTCTCTTTGTCGGCTACGTAGAACAGTCCATCTTCCATAGTTACAGCGGCACCACTCCCCACCTCTTCCTCCCCTACATTGATGACTGCATCGGCGCCACCTCATGCTCCCACAAGGAGTTTGAGCAGTTCATCAACTTCACCAACACATTCCACTCCGACCTTAGATTCACCTGGACATCTCTGACACCTCCCTCCCCTTCCTGGACCTGTCCATCTCCATTAATAATGACCGACTTGACACTGACATTGTTTACAAACCCACCGACTCCCACAGCTACCTGAATGGAGGGAATATTGAATATTGAAGTTGATCTTTCGGTTTTCAATTAGGCGGGCTGCTGTGTCCCGGATATTTTTGAGTTTCAAATGTTGTTGGAGTTTCGCTCATTCATGGTTTGCAATGAGTCGGCGTGATTGGTGTAGGGGAAAGGATAATGGGTAGAAGTAGACATTAAGTTGGTATAAGGGTATGAGGAACCACGGGACAGGTAGAGATCCATGCAGGGATGGGCATGAAGAAAATGTAGAGGTTAGGAGTGGTATGGAGCACGAGAGGAGCAAGGGGTTAGGAATGTTTGAGATTTCTCCCCAACTGAAGGGGTAAGCTTTTGAATATGCTCCTGGGAAATCTTTGGTGATGCTCAGGTGGCCTTTGGAAGTATATGAAGGCATGCTTATATGTAAAAAAAATGAAAAACGCACTGAAGCTGACTATATTGTCAAAAAAAAACATCTAAAAACAATGCAGAGGTTTATTTTAAGAAGCAAGTATTTCAAAGTGCTAGGTTATATAAAATATTTGATTTTTTGCTGCATTATTAATTTCTAAAACTATTATCATTACAATGGGATATCAAATAAATAGCTTCAACTACTACCTGTTTCTTGGCATGTGTGTTCACATAATTGTTAGTGGGATTTTGGCATTTATCGACCACTCTAGGCAATTCAGAGTTAACCACATTACTGTGGGTCTGGAATCACATGCAAACCAGACCAAATAAAAGGCCACCAGTGAACACAAGTGTGGTTAAGGGCATAAAGAGTATGAGGGGATATGGGAAATGAATAGTTTGGCATAGACAGCATGAGGGTGACAGAGGGTGAACAGAGGGTGACAGAGGGAGACAGAACCAACACTATTTCCTTTGAATCCACCACTGTCTCTGTTTTGTCATGTTTCCTGTTTGACATCCAGCTTGAATGAGCAAAAGCTTTCATCCAATTCTGGCTGAAATCGTTGTCTCCAATATTCAACACAAACTATTTCCTGTTCCGTGACATCTCTCTGAAATTGAACTAGACTCCTTGTAACCTCAGGCAGCATCCGAGGACAGGCAAAATCGACATTTCGGGCAAAATAAAATTCCTAATGAAGGGCTTTTGCCCGAAACGTCGATTTTGCCTGTCCTCGGATGCTGCCTGAATTGCTGTGCTCTTCCAGCACCACTGATCCAGAATCTGGTTTCCAGCATCTGCAGTCATTGTTTTTACCTCCTTGTAACCTCAGCAAACTATTGTTGCCAACTTTACAAGCGTAAGCTTCTTCCTAATATCACAAATCTTCATCCCTCCCCAGCTCAGCATCTTTGCTGAAACCTTCATGCATGCTTTTATTAGCTCCAGACTTGACTATTCTAATAATCTCCTGGCCAGTCTCCACCTTGCACCATTTGTAGTTTTAGACTCGAGTAAAACATTGCTACTTGTATTTGAATTTATTACCACTGTTCACCCATTGTCCCGGTGTTGACTGAGCCACATTTGGTCCAAAAATAAACAAAAGAGATAAACTCAATAAGTGAGGTGAGGTATCAAGAGATCATTTGCTCCTTGTAATATCAAGAAGCCCTAACAAAACTTGAGTCAATGAGAATCAGTAAGAAATCTCTACGCTCGTTAGGTTTATGCCCAGCACTAAGGAAGGTGGTTGTAGTTGTTGGAGGTCAGCCATCCAGTTCCAGAACATCTTTGCAGGAGTTCCTCAGGGTAATGTCCTTGGCCCAAACATCTTCAGCTGCTTCATCAATGACCTACCTTCCATCACAAGATGGGAAGTGTGGATGTTTGCTGATGATTGCATGATGTTCAACATGCAGCAAGACCCAGATATTCAGGCTTGGACTGATGAGTGGCAAGTAACATTTGTGCCATTTCCAACAAGAGACAATCTAACCATGGTCCCTTGATATTCAGAGTTGAGTGTGTGGAGCTGGAAAAGCACAGCAGATCAGGCAGCGTCCGAGGATCAGGAGAATCGCTGTTTCATGCATAAGCCCTTCATCAGGAAGCCCTTTCCTGATGAAGGGCTTATGCCCGAAACATCGATTCTCCTGCTCCTCGATTGCTGCCTGACCTGCTGTGCTTTTCCAGCTCCACATTCTCAACTCTGATCTCCAGCATCTGCAGTCCCCACTTTCTCCCTTGATATCCAACTGAATTACCATCACTGAATTCCCTCACTATCAAAAAATTGGTGATTACTGTAAACCAGAAACTGCATTTGATTAGCCATATACATACAATCTACCAGAGCAGGTCAGAGGCTAGGAATACTGAAGTAAGCAATTCACCTCCCGACTCCATACAGCCAGTCCACCATCAACAAAGCTTGAGTCAGGAATATCATGCAATACTTCCTACTTGCCTGGATGGGTGCATCTCCAACAACATTCAAGAGGTTTGACATCATCCAGGATAAATCAGCCTGTTTGATTTGCACCACATTCTCAAATATGCACTCCCTCCACCACTGACACTCAGTAGTAGTAGGGTGTGTCATTTACAAGATGCATTGCAGAAATTCACCAGCTTTCTTCAGACAACACCTTCAAACGTGTGACCACTTCGATCTAGAAGGAGAAGGGCAGCAGATGTCCTGAAAGTTCCCCTACAAGCCTCTCCATCCATCCTGTAGAAGGCACACTGGACCCAAAACATTAGCTCTGATTTGTCTCCACAGATGCTGCCAGACCTCCTGAGATTTTCAAGCAATTTCTGTTTCTGTTTCTATTTCCAGCTTCCTCCCACAGTCCAAAGATGTACAGGGCAGATGAATTGGCCATGCTAAATTGCCCGTAGTGCTAGGTGCATTAGTCAGGTGGGCTGCTCTTCGGTTGGGCTGAAGGGCCTGTTTCCACACTGAAGGGAATCTAACCTAATCAGTCACAATCAGACACAGGGAGAATGTGCAAACTTCACACAGACAGTCACCCAAGGCTGGAATTGAACCTGGGACCCTGGTGCTGTGAGGCAGCAGTGCTAACCACTGTGCCACCCCATGCTGATTGCTGCTAGATAATCTGGAAAGGGGCAAAACATTCAATTCAACCAAGTACATTTCGAGGGATTAATTCCAAAATATCATTTGAATTGAATGCAGCTTAAGTCTTGTTGGTTCAAGCCATTTTTTTTAAGGGGTTAATCAATCCATTTTGATCAATTTGGAGTCTGTATGAAGCTTTTGAAAGTAATAGAGATGGCCAAATGAGATATTGTTTGTAGATGGTGAATAAAAGAAAGAAAACCTCAGCATAACATTAAATCTACTGCAGTATTTTATCGCTACTCAACAGATCACTTTTGCTGCAAAATTACTTTTAAGATACTTGGTTGAGTTCAGCTACTTTTTACTTCATTTTTTCACAATTAAAGCTATTATTTAAAATTTTGAGCTGTGTTCTGCTTCCTTCTAAACATAAGGAAGAGACAAAAGAGGATGGAGGTGTGAATTGAAAACAATAATTGAAATGAACTGAAAATTAAATCCCATTTACATGTTGTGGAACTGCCTGGACATCTAGGCAAATTAAAGACATTTGGCTGTAATTACATAGAAAGTGCAATGACTCTGCAGGCAATGGAAGTGGTGCATACAGCATGCATACTTTGCGATGCCTGTTCATTTCCATCATTCCAGGAGGCAGTCCAGCAATGCACATGGAGCTGAGGAGCTGCACACTGAGCTGAAATTCGTGTGAGGCAAAATCAAATTCATGCCGAGCTCCATTTCTGTCTGCATCTCTTAAAGGTGGTGGGCGATTTTGTCTACAGCAGAGAATGGAACGTGATGTGGGAGAATTCCTGAGCAGGCAGCAACTAGAGCAATAGAGCAACAAGCGAGAGAGTAGGCTCCTATCTCTCAAAAGGGTGCCTGTAAGGGCAGTATAGGCAGAAACCCAGAACATTTAAGCAGCATTTAGATGTGTACTTTCAGTATCAAAACGTACAAAGCTGTGGACCAAATGCTGGAAAGTGGGATTAGAATAGTTAGCTGCCTGTTGTTGTTTGGCACAGACTTGGCACAGATCGGCCGAAGGGTCTTTTTCTGTCCTGTAGATCTTTATGACTCTACAGGCAACACTGGTGCCACTAGTGTAAGAGGGAGAAAGGAGAAAGGTCACCATTCTGTAGGTGGCCATCAGACCTTTTAATTTTAGGATATCAGCCATTAGATTTTGTCATGACTAAAGCACAGAGAGTGCACTGATAATCATATCTCACTGCTCCTCAGAAGTGTAAACATTTTTTATTCATTCCTTGGATGAGGGCATCACTGGCAACACCCAGAGGGCAGTTAAAAGTCATCTACATCGCTATGGGTCTGAAGTCACATGTAGCTCAGATCAGAGAAGGATTATAGTTTCCTTCCCTAAAGGACATTAGTGAATCAGATGGGATTTTCCAGCAATTGAGAATGAATGTATGGTCATCATTGGATTCCTAATTGCAGATTTTTTTGATCTGGAATTCAAATAGCAGAATTCAAACCCAGGGTCACCAGAACATTCCCCGGGTTTCTGGATTAACCATCCAGTGATAATACCACTAAGCTGTCACCTCCTTATTAAGTCCTAATTACACCATCCAGGTGATCATTTTGCTGGATTGATTGATATCCAAGAAAAAAACAGTTCACACTAGCTTTCATCAGAAAATAACTTCAATTATTACATAGACTTAAATTTAACAAATTGTGAAAAAAATAAATTAATTCTAAGTTACTTTATGAAAATTAAACAGTATCCTCTAAAGAGCTCCAAGCTAAAAAGCACACATACTTCTTCATGAAACAAACAAAAGACAGATGATTTAACAATAATTTTGAGTGGAAAAATAACATAGAACATTACAAGATCTAAGTCCAGATTTCAAGAATGGATTAAATTGTCTGACAATTCCTCTTACTCTTTGGTACTGATGATATGCTGCTGTGTCTGAGCGATGGTCCTTGTTCACTTATACAGTTAATTTAGCAGACGTGGTCCTTTCTTGTTAGAATTCATTCCTTTAAGTTTCCTCAGTTTTTCGGTCATGATCCCCCCTCTATACAGAGAGAGAGAGAGATTTTCAGTTACAGGCTCCAGATGTATCAGTCTGCTCTTGTATTCACAGTTTTGTAACAAACTGTAGCCCGACAAATCAGGGTGCTGTTATCAGGCTGAATTTCTTTAACTCAAAGATTTTCAGGGCAACTCCATCTCAAATTATCTTTCTCACTGCTTTGAAATGCACATTGTTTGACATTGCCAAAAATATGTTGGCTGGCCCATAGATGATGGAAAGTATTCAGCCTGGAGTTTGGTGACCAGTGGTGTTCCACAAAGATCAGTTCTGGGACCTCTGCTCTTTGTTAAATTTATAAATTACTTAGATGAGGAAAGGGAAGGGTGAGTTAGTAAGTTTGCCGAGGACACAAAGGTTGTGGAGTTGTGGATAGTGTGGAGGGCTGTTGTAGGTTGCAAAAGGATATTGACAGGATGTAGAGCTGGGCTGATAAGTGGCAGATGGAGTTCAACCTGGAAATATGTGAAGTGATTCATTTAAGAATGTTGTATTTGAATGCAGACTACAGGGTTAAAGGCAGGATTCTTGGCAGTGTGGACGAACAGAGGGATCTTGGCGTCCATGTCCATAGATCCCACAAGTTGATAGAGTAGTTAAGAAGGCATTTGGTTTGTTGGCTTTCATTAGCAGGGGGATTGAGTTTAAGAGTTGTGAGGTTATGCTGCAGCTCTACAGAGCCCTGATTAGACGACATTTGAAATATCGTGTTCAGTTCTGGTCACCTCATTAAAGGAAGGATATGGAAGCTTTAGAGAAGGTGCAGAGGAGATTTACCAGAACGCTGCTTGGATTGGATGGCATGTCTTATGAAGAAAGGTTGAGTGAACCAGAGGTTTTCTCATTAGAGCAAAGAAGGATGAGAGGTGACTTGATAGAGGTAGACAAGATGATGGGAGGTATAGAGAGGATGGCCAGAGACTTTTTCCCATGTTGGAAATGTCTATCATGAGGGGGCATAATTTTAAGGTGATTGGAGGAAGGCTTAGGGGAGAGGCCAGAGGTAGGTTCTTTATTCAGAGAGTGGTGGGTTTGTGGAAAGCACTGCCAGTGGTGGTAGTCGAATCTGATACATTGGGGATATTTAAGTGGCACCTGGATAGACACATGGATGATAGTAGAATGAAGGTGATGTAGGTAAGTCTGATCTTAGAGTAGGATAAAAGGCTGGCACAACAACAAGCGCTGAAGGGCCTGAACTGTACAGTTCTATGTTCTGTGTACCACTAAATACTTAAAAGTTATTTTCTCCTACAGTCCAGACAATTTTTACATTGTTTTGTCTCCGGAGTCAGTTGATTGCTGCTTTTCCTGTGAAACTGCTGCAATTTGTGTGCTACTCTACCCCACAATCCAGCCACGTTATCTGGATTGCTGCATTCCATACAGTTTGTGTGCTGCTATTCCCCATAGTTGGTACAATTTGTAGGTTCATTTTGCCTACAGTCAGTGGGGTTTGTATGCTGTTTTCCTCTCATATTTGATGCTGTTTATATGTGGCTTTTCCTCGCACTCTTGGAAGTTAGTGTATGCTTTCGCTTGCGGTCAGTGCAGTTTTTGTGTGGCTGAATTGCAGTTCAGTTCAACTAAAGCCAGTCACCCCAGCAAAAGGATCTGGTTTGTGAAGCTTCCATGGCATAGAAATCTGCAAGTTATTGGATCTAAGAAAGTCCAAGCTGTTTGGATTTGTGAAGTGTTCATGTCAGCAGACTCAGAAAATCATCATTAAATTGCCTTCAGAGATGATGGTACGTAACCTGGACAGAGCAGTAAAGTAGAAGCCTAAGGGTTAAAATAAGGGGAGTGAGTTTTTTTTAATCTTAGTCCCTATAACAACTGGTGTTAGGGCATTGGTTAAAATTTTGTTTTGATGTTTGTGTTTCGAGCATTCTAACTGTAGTACATGCATAAGTTTTAATATATTTATAACATAAAATATTATACATAGAATTGTGAGTGTGTGGTGCTGGAAAAGCCCAGCAGGTATGTTTCCTGATCAAGGGCTTTTGCCCGAAACATCGACTCTCCTGCTCCTCGGATGCTGTCTGACCTGCTGAGTTTCTCCAGCACCACACTCTCGACTCTAAGCTCCAGCATCTGCAGTCCTCACTTTTGCGTACATAGAGTTTGTTTGTTTTTTTTCTTCTGTGCAATAAATGTAGGTTTCCTTGTTCAAGAACATCTGTGGCCTCATGTAAATATGTTTCAGTAACGAACCTGCACATTAATTAACTAAACAAATTAAGCATTTAATCCTTGAAGCATACAGCAAATGTTTGAGACTCATGATTATTGGATATTCCTAAATTAAATTTGAATGGGGAAAGCAATATAATTTTGAAAGTTGGACATGGGCATTAGGTGTAAATATTACATTATGATGCGCTCTGTAAAATTATTCTCTTGGAAGAACTTAAAATTTCACTGCTAGTGCAATTAGAACCCCTGGTGAATATCAGACGGTTGTAATACTAGACAAGCAGCAGTAACTGCTGATCATTATGAGCTGATGCATAAAGCTAAGCCCTTCTGCCATCATACCTATATACCTAAAAATGTTAGAAGATGGGAGAGGGAAATGCAAGGAGCTGGGAATGCCCTAAGAACTCTTCAGACCTTAAAGAAAGATATGGAGGATACAGGTGAAAATCAAAGACCTAAGTCTTTCCATTGTATTAAGGTGACACCTTTATTCAGAATGCTGAACGTTTTGACAGAAGATCATGGGACTTATTAGGCTTCATAAAATTGAGTCTATAAAGACAATGCATAAGAAAAGCTCCAAGGTTTACATCATAGTATTGATTACAATTAAAGAGGTAGAGGTATAAACTGCTATGAGTGCTGGAGAGGTGAATACAGTAGATGGGAAATATGAGGGGCTTTGTCAAAAGAAAAGATAATCCCTTTTCCTTCAAATGATGCAGCTAAATCTACAACTATAATATGTGATACAGATTCTACTCAAAGTCTTTGCTGGAGGAGAATATAGTTCTCCTTCCAGTCAGCGTAATGAAAGCCAAATGTTAATAAAAGGGATAAGTGGAAACTATAATTTATATCCATTGTACCAAGTGCAATTGGAATATGACCTGTTGTCTGGACCAATTGTATTAGGAATTGTAAAGAATTTTCCTGTGAAAGGAATTGACCTACTCTTAAATAATGATTTGATGATATTAACAGTTTTAGCTTCAACTATAATCACCAAAAGTCTGAATGAGGTTAAATAAACAATAATTCCAGGTATATTTTCCAAACTTATTACCAATGTATATAGTGACCAGAGCAGTGGCTCAACAAAGTCTATCATCAGAGGTCAAATTAATACCACAAGCAGATGACAGAGAAGCCAACATGTTTTTTAAGTTTCAAGGCAAGTGTTTAACATGTCATTGTTAGTTGAAATTCAGAAAGAAAATCTGGAGATAAGTAAGTTAACTCAGACAATTCAGCCTGAAGTTGAGATTGAAGGGGTTCAGAAGCGTTAGTGTACTAACGACAGAGTTCTGGGGAAGTGGAGCCATCCTCACAGAGTGGCAACCAAGAAATAGACATTATTTGTGAGCTTGTGGTACTGCCTGATACTGTAAGGATTTGTTGAACACATGAAATGCTAATGACAGGAAAACTGAAGTATTATTAAACAGGCATTATACCACCCAAACTTTCATAAGAACATATTGCAGTTCTGTAAACTATGCCATACACATCAGGTTGTGAAGTATAGAGTCATAGAGTCATGAAGTTATACAGCACAGAAACAAACCCTTTGGTCCAATTCATCCATGCCAACCAGATATCCGAAACTGATTTAGTCCCATTTGTCAACATTTGGCCCATATCCCTCTAAATCCTTCCTATCCATGTACCCATCTAGATGCCTGTTAAAACTTATAATTGTACCGGCCTCCATAACCTCCTCTGGCAGCTCATTTCCATACACATGCCACCCTCTGCATAAAAAGGTTACCCCTTAGGTCCCTTTTTAATCTTTCCCATCTCACCTTAAATCTATGCCCTCTAGTTTTGGACTCCCCCACCCCAGGGAAAAAACATTGTCTATTTACACTATCCATGCCCCTCATGATTTTATAAACCTCTATCAGGTCACTTCTTAGCTCCGACATTTCAGGAAGAAAAACTCAGCCTATTAAACCTCTCCCTATAGTTCAAACACTTCAAAGCAGCAACGTCGTTGTAAACCTCACCAATGTCCTGTATAGCACATAATCAAGCCGACACTTTAATACTGTAACTTATGGTGTGTGATTCATATTTTTGTATCTGTACTTTAATATAATTTATATTTAGCTTAAAATTTGAACTAATGGTATGTAGGTTTTGTCTCCATCTATACAGAGAAAATACCCATATACCATTAGTTCAAACTTTAAGAATCATTAAGCTGTTTCATGATTAAGTTGTACATTTTTCTGTAGCCATGGTGATTTCTTTTAAACAAAAAATGAAAGAAATAGTTCTTTCAGGCCAATGAGAATCTGTTTAACTGGAGACTTTTTAATCAGTGAATAAATTAAGCAATATAGTGTATTGGGCTTCAGTAAGAAGGTTCTAGATATTTTTTCCTTGGGAGAAGTACTCATAGCTTTTTAGTTTCAGTTTAGCAGAATTTCAGAACTCTTATCTGAAGCTGAATGTGTAAAACACTTTCTCCGAAAGATAGAGATTTAAAATGGGTGGAAATGAAGCTGAGAAAAGGAAAAACATTGTCCACTCTGCTGAGAGCAAAATCTGCAATATTGCTACTTATGTTTCAGTGAGAGACCATTTTGTTTAAACCAAAACAAACCAAAGTGTGACCTATCAAGCCAAGCTTCAGTCTGGGATCTCACTTATAATAACATCATCTGGGACCCTAACAATGGAGGACATGTCATTGAGATTTTTGGAGTAATTGGATTTAAGAGTCTTTGGTGTCTTTCTTGTTAAACCAAACCATGAGGTGATTTGGGGACATGAACAGTTGTGTTTTGGTGGAGCTTCTTGCACAAAATATGAAGATGGCTTTGAATGTTGCCAGGAGGTTTCTGAACGTGGTAGGTATAACTATTTAAAATTTTCAATTGAAACTGACTAAGCAGATTTAGCAGATAAATTGAAGGTAGACATTAAAGCAGGATCTTTAAGATAGTTCAATTGATTAGACAGCATTTGGAATTAGAAGGAATGAAATCTGAAATTGGAATGTCACAGCTGGAGTTAGCTCAAATGCATTTAGAAATAGAATGGCATGAATTACACAAAAAGCAGGAGAAACAAAGACAGGTAGAAATAGAGATTTAAAAAACTTGAAGCAGAAAGAGAGGAGAAAACAAAACAGGAAAAAGGGGGAAGAGAGGAAAGAGAAAACAGAATTTTAAAAATTTGAACTTCAACTGAAATAGAGAAATTGAAGAAAACAAGTTGGCCATGAAACAGCTTAGAGTAAAGGGAAATAGAATGTTTGTAAATGGAAGAGGTACTCATTTCAGAGAACAGACAAGACATTAAATAAAAAAGTAGAAGGGCTGGAAACATAATTTATGTTCATAAGTTAATGTGTTGAATTGTAATAAGATTGAACATGTCAGACTAAAGACAATTACTGGAAATTAAATTTCATTAATAGAATCGAAGGAATCTTCAGAAAGGAAGCAACAGTCAAGGAAGTATAAAAAAAACTAGTAGTGGTACAAAGAAAACATATTTCCTTGGAATGAACCAAAAAGGGAAAGATGGCTCAGGGCCGTCACGAAAACCTTTCCAGAATTTGACAAAGAAAATAAGTCAGGTGGATGTTCTAGAAAATTTATCTAAAAAAAAAGAGGTTTTTCCTTTTGCTTTGAATTATGCAGGTAAGCAATCAAAATATTGAGAGACACTGGAGCAAGTGAGTCCCTGATGCCAAACGATGAAGCTATTTGTCTTCAAGAGGGGTGATTGAAGGAAGGCATTATTAATTGGATGTATTCATGGAGGTTACAATCTGTCTTATTATATAGAGTTGGATTAAAGACTGATTTGGTAAATGGAGAAGTTGCAGTTGGTGTACTGAAACATGTTTCAGTAGAATTATTTGACTTTATTTAGTAAAATGACCTGGAGGATTTAAAAATATTGGCTTCACCAAGAGTGGTAAAACAACCAGTGAAGATAAGAAAAAAAACCCATCCTGGATTGTTTCCAGATTGCATCATAACTAGATCACAGGCTCTTAAAATCAGACAGGATGAAAATAAATCTATGATACATGGAGATGATTTAAAATTTTAGTTATCAGATACAATCCTTGAAAACTCAGCTGAAAAGAATGAAGGCAAAAAAGAATGAAACAGATATTTAACTATCTTCTGTATTAGAAATACAAAAAAACAGATTTGGAATAGAAAAGCTTGCACAGATGAACCTATTTGGAAATTGAATCCAAAACAATATCTGAGTGTTATTATTTAAAAGTTAAATTTTTAATGAGGAAATGAAAACTAGCCCAAATACCAGTCATTGAGAAATGAGCAGTGGTCCACCAAGTGGAAGTTACTTTTGAGTATCGAAATGATATTTTACAAGTGGCTCACACAGTTCCAAGGGCAGATCTCTGACATATTAGGAAAACACAAGCTAAAATAGCAAAACATTTTTATTGGCCCTTATTACATAAAAATGTAGTCACATTTAGCCAGATTTGCCATATGTATAAGATAATGAGGGAAATCACAACCCTCAATTATAGCTAAACCTTTAGTTCCAACTCGGCTTCAAAAGAATTATTCAGCAAGTTCTAAACAGATTTTATAGGACTTCTATCTAAAACCAGAAATAGGAATATCTTTCAACAATTACAAATGTTTCCAACAGTTGTCCTGAAATGGTACCTTTAGAGAAATGACTGAAAAAGTGCTTGTGGAAAAGCTACATCAATTTGTTATAAATATGGATTTTCCAAAAAAATGTAATCCAATTAAGGTTCAAATTTTATGTTGCAAGTACTCACAGAAAATACTAACTTGGAAATAAATCAATTTACATCTTCTGCTGATCTCTAAAACCTCAAGGGACAATGGAAATACAGTATCAACCTTTGAAGACCATAATTAGAGCCTATTGCTAAGAATGTCCACTTGATTGGGATAACGAAATTCAATTGTTAATATTTTCCATTAGGGATGTGCTCAATGAGTCCACAGGTTTTAGCCTTTCAGAACTAACATATGGACAGGAGATGAGAGGAACACTTAAATTGATAAAGAGAAATTGATAAGTCAAACTCAGAAAGTTCTTCCAATCTAAATTTTGAGTTTGAGGGAGAATCTAACCAACGCCTCGATGTTGGCTAAAAGGTATTTGCACACTCAATAAACAAACTAGAACAAGTAAAAAGGCTAAATTTATGTTTAAAAATTATGATTCACAATATGTTAATGCTGTTTCTTAATTCTGGGACTCATTTAAACAAAGTTTACTGGAACTTATTAATAAAGAAGAAACTCAATTATGTAAATTATATAGTAGGTACTCCATACAACAGCAAAAATCAACAAGTTAAAAGTGTAAAGATATTTTGATAGGAGTGAAAATCAGGAGAAAAGTATATTTATGGTCATAAAAGAAGTAGGGAATGAATTGAAACACAGGAATTGTAGAATGAATCAAAAGTTGAAAATTTAAAGGTTGATCCTCCAACAATCTGATTGGAAAACCGACTGAAGAAATGGCTTGGTGGCATCATGTTTTGTCAGAAAGCTGTTATGGTGACTCACAAAGGCTCTTACAAGGTTTCAATCAAATTTCTAAATATTGATCTTGAAAACCAGCTTTCGATGTTCATGATGTGAATGTGAGGGATGCATTACCTTTGAAACAACACCCATTACAGATTCAATTCAGAGGCAGCAGCTCAAGGCAAGGAAGAGATTAACTTCATGACGGGCATCAACATTACTGAACTGAGTTGTAATAGTTGATGCTCACTTATCTTGATGGTGCCAAAGCTAGACGGGTCACAAGGATACTATATTGATTATTGCAAAGTCAACATGGTAATTAAAGTGGACTCATATGCTATGTCACAATTAGAGGATTCAATTGAAAAAGACAATGGGATCTTAATCAGATGCGCCAATGGGCCGAGGAGTGGCAGATTGAGTTTAATTTAAATAAATGCAAAGTGCTGCATTTTGGAAAGGCAGGACTTCTACACTTAATGGTACAGGTTCTAGGGAATGTTGCTGAACAAAATGACCTTGGATTGCAATTCATAGTCCCTTGAAAATGGAGTCACAGGTAGATAGGATAGTGAAGAAGGTATTTGGTATGCTCGCCTATATTGGTTGGTGCATTGAGTAAAGGAGTTGGGAGGTTATGCTGCGGTTGTATAGGACATTGGGTACGCCACTTTTGGAATATTGTGTGCTATTCCAGTGTCCTGCTACAGGAAGGATATTGTGAAAATTGAAAGAGTTCAGAAAAGATTGACAATGATGTTGCCAGGCTTATAGGGTTTAAGTTATAGGGAGAGGCTGAAAAGACTGGAGCTATTTTCTCTGGAGTGTCAGAGGCTGAGGGGTGAACTTATAGAGGTTTACAAAATCATGAGGGGCATGGATAGGTTAAATAGACAAGGTCCTTTCCATGAAGATCTGTAGCTTGGGTTTGGTTGGAATTGTTGGTTGATTCGCTGAGCCAGGTTAATTTTTCGGCAAACATTTTGTCTCCCGACTGGGTGACATCTTCAGTGCTATGTAGCCTCCGGATGAAGCGCAGTTGTTGCGATCTGCCCAGAATTTATACAGTTCTGTCTGTCAAGGTGGATGATTCTATTTCTGATTTTGTGCTGTCGTGGTCTGTAGATGGGGTCTATCTCAACATGTTTGTTTATGGAAACAGTGGATGAACATCAGGCCTCCAGGACTTCCCAAACTTGTCTTTGTTTAGCCTGTCCCAGTATTGTGACATTGTCCCAATTGAATTGGTGTCCTTCATTGTCAGTGTGTATTGATATGAGGAGAACTGGTCGTGTTGTCTTGTTGCAAGCTGATGCTCATGAATACATTGAAGGGCACCAATTCAATGAAGGGAGACGAAATGTTTGCAAAAAAGTACCCAGCTCAGGAACTGACCAACCACTCCAAGGTCTTTTCCCCGGGGTGGGAGAGTCCAAATCTAGAGGGCATAGGTTTAAGATGAGAGGGGAAAGATTTAAAAAGAACCTAAGGGCAAGTTATTCATGCAGAGGGTGGTATGTGTATGGAATGAACTGCCAGAGGAAGTAGTGGAGGCTGGTAAAGTTACAACATTTCAAAGGCATCTGGATGAGTAAATGAATAGGAGGGGTTTAGAGGGATATGGGGCAAATGCTGGCAAATAAGACAAGATTTATTTACGATATCTGGTCGGCATGGACAAGTTGGACTGAAGGGTTTGTTTCCATGCTGCACACCTCAATGACTCTATGACTCTAAGTTGGTAGGCATGAATTTTGACAAGGAGAAAGTGAGGTCTGCAGATGCTGGAGATCAAAGTTGAAACTTTATTGCTGGAACAGCACAGCAGGTCAGGCAGCATCCAGGGAACAGGAGATTCGACGTTTCGGGCACAGGCCCTTCTTCAGGAATGAGCAGAGAGTGTTCAGCAGGAGAAGATAAAAGGTAGGGAGGAGGGACTTGGAGGAGGGGCGTTGGAAATGTGATAGGTGGAAAGAGGTCAAGGTGAGGGTGATAGGTCGGAGTAGGATGGAGGCGGAGAGGTCAAGAAGAAGACTGCAGGTCAGGAAGGCGGTGCCGGGCTGGAGGGATCCGGCTGAGACAAGGTGGGGGGAGGGGGGATGAAGAAACTGGTGAAGTCCAAGTTCATCCCCTGCGGTTGGAGGGTTCCCAGTCGGAAGATAAGACGCTCCTCCTCCGACCGTCGGGTTGTTGTGGTTTGGCGGTGGATGAGTCCAATGACCTGCATATCCTCGGTGGAGTGGGAGGGGGAGTTGAAATGTTGTGCTACAGGTTGGTTGGGTTGGTTCGTCCGGGTGGCCCAGAGGTGCTCTCTGAATCGCTCCGCAAGTAGGCGGCCTGTCTCCCCAATATAGAGGAGGCCACACCGGCTGCAGCGGATGCAGTAGATGATGTGGGTGGAGGTGCAGGTGAATCTGTGGCGGATATGGAAGTTTCCTTTGGGGCCTTGGAGAGAAGTGAGGGGGGAGGTGTGGGCGCAAGTGTTGCACCTCCTGCGGTTGCAAGGGAAGGTGCCGGGAGTGGAGGTTGGGTCGGTGGGGGGTGTGGATCTGACAAGGGAGTCGCGGAGGGAGTGGTCTCTACGGAAAGCTGATAGGGGAGGGGAGGGAAATATATCCTTGGTGCTGGGGTCTGTTTGGAGGTGGCGGAAGTGACGGCGGATGATGCGCTGTACATGGAGATTGGTGGGGTGGTAGGTGAGGACCAGTGGGGTTCTGTCCAGGTGGCGGTTGGAGGGGCGGGGCTCAAGGGCGGAGGAGCGGGAAGTGGAGGAGATGCGGTGGAGGGCACCGTCGACCACGTCGGGGGGGAAATTGCGGTCCTTGAAGAAGGAGGCCATCTGTGTTGTACGTATTTTGAACTGGTCCTCCTGGGAGCAGATGCGGCGGAGACGAAGGAATTGGGAGAATGGGATGGCGTTTTTACAGGGGGCAGGATGGGAGGAGGTGTAGTCCAGGTAGCTGTGGGAGTCGGTTGGTTTGTAGTAGATGTCCGTGTTGATTCGGTCGCCTGAGATAGAAACAGAAAGGTCTAGGAAGGGGAGGGAGGAGTCCGAGACTGTCCAGGTGAATTTGAGGTCGGGGTGGAAGGTGTTAGTGTAGTGGATGAACTGTTCAACCTCCTCGTGGGAGCACGAGGTAGCGCCGATACAGTCATCAATGTAGCGAAGGAAAAGATGGGGAGTGGGGCCAGTGTAGTTGCGGAAGATGGATTGTTCCACATACCCTACGAAGAGGCAGGCATAGCTGGGGCCCCACCCCCAGCTATGCCTGCCTGCATGCATGAATTTTGACAAGAATTCTCAAGGAAATCGGTTTGTTTTATCCAAAACTGTGAAGTTTTATCCAAAACTCATACCGCTTGACTGAATTATTCAATTGGCTACACAAAAAATATTTGGTCATAAACCTGATTAATAGTGAATTTGCCAAAGCAATGGTGTCTTAATTGGCCACACTACACAACAAAGCCAAGGAACACCTGGAGAAGTGAAAACAAGAAGTCAAAAACACTGATGATGTCAGCAAAACCAGTGGGAAAGGCGTCTCCGAGTTTGGGAAAGCTCATTTTCAGATTTACATCACCAACACTGTGGACGATACTGTACAACCCACAATCCTTTGATTTTCTTGGAGGTTTTCCTAGGTAGTTTGGGACAAGAACTTACAATTATTTTGGTGTAGCTTAAATCTCTCTAACCACATAATTTGAAAATCATTCATGTGCCCAGAAAATAAAATGTTTTAGTAGCACTTTATCCAGAACATATTTGAAGGACATTACGTAAAATGATGTCTATGATCTTATGTAATGCTAGGTTTGTGTGTAACTCTTTGTATGTTTAATATTTAAATGTTACTCCTGTCACTGTGATATTGCGATTGTATTAAGATAAGTTTTGATAAGAAATGAAAATGCCTGTCAAAATACATTTAATTTTTCTTTGGGGGAGATGTGATGTATTTTGTGTGTTTCATCTGTATTTTAAGATAATTTACTTTTGAGTTTGTATTTTTAACTGGGGGCATATGTGTTTGGTTTGTGTTTAATGACCAACTTATAAGCATGACCAAAGTCAGGGTGATTTCCTTTTTTAAAAAAAACAGGATGAGAGTGTTTAGGACCAGGCTTGACTGCCTCAAAAATATTTCAAGAAAGTAGCCTAGACCCTAACTTTGCTAGTAGTGTTTATGTGTACAGTGGATATTCCAGGAGTGCTGCAGTTGGTCAAACCACTTCGTTTTAAACAAAACAGAATTTATTTACAAGATTACCGAATGAAACTCAAAGGAGAACAGAATACAGAATAACTTAACCTATCTGAAAACCCAACAGATCATCCCAATTTAATGATGCTGTTCCAAATTCCTGCAACAATACTATAAACACCCTTTGGTACAAAAGGTAAAATTAAATGCAGAGTCTTACAGGACAGATGACAGAGAGATCGAGATGGCAAAGGGGTACAGCATGGAACACCTTCTCCAATGTAGCTGTTTCTTGGACCAGCAGCTTCAAAGCCAACTGACTGCTTTCTCTGAACAGCCAGACTCCTAAAGCCCAAATCAAACCATACCAGGGAAAGCTGAGCTGGGAGAACTGGCCACTTCCCTTTCATTGTACAAGTTTTTTTAAACTTGAAAGCCTTATGCCTGAGGTAGTATCTGTTAGCTATACCTAAGTTAGCCTTGAAACCCATCTAAACTAGGCCTCTTGGCAACTCTGCCTTATACAACACTTATAAAAAAACAAGGACAACATAACCTTGTTAAAGGAGCAGCATCATCACACCTCTGCCCCCCTCCGCCAATGAAAATGAACCATCAATATCCAAAGATGGCATCATTTTAAAAGCCCTTAATCTTTAATTGTTAGTACACCACAACACCCAAATACATAACGTTGACAGTAATCATCACAAGCATGCACGACTACATTCTGTCTCCATCTGTTTTACCCCTGCCTCCGAATGCCTCCATTTAACATTCATGTCTCGACAATGCATCGGCAATCACATTTCCTCGACCTGCCACATGCACAATTTTCAAGTTGAATGACTGTAACACAAGCTCCTTCTAAACTGTCTGGAATTTTTGTCCTTAACTTTCTCCACAAACTTCAAAGGGTTATGATCAGTGTATATGTTTGTCTCAGGCACATTACTGGGAACAGAAACATTGAAATTTTATTACGCCAATACTAAGCTTGAAGTCTCCTTCTCAACTGATGAATATTTCCGCTGATAAATGTTCAATTTCCTGGAGAAATACCTGAGTCATCTTTCTATCTTCTCGTTGTCTTCCTGTAAGAGCACAGTACTAACACCCACATCACTCTCATTGATAGCCACCTTGAATGGCTTTGCATAATTAATTGTGGCTAATACTGGGGTAGGGGTTAACACAGTCTTCAGGGTGTCAAATGCCTTCTGACAGTCCATTGTCCACTGAAACTTCTTGCTGTTCTTTAGCAATTCAGTGAGCAGAGCAGCCACACTGCTGAAATTTGGTACGAATGTTTGATAAAATCCACTCAATCCCAGAAATCATGCTTTTTGTCGATAGTATGGGAAACTCTCCAATTACCTTTGTTTTTGCATTTCGTGGAGCCATTTGTCCGTGTCCATTAACATGGCCCAGGAAGGTGACTGGGCTTTGCAAGTTTATTTTCAGCTAGGTTTATCACTAAGCCTGCCTTTCGAAGTTGATCGAACAATTCTGATAAATGTTGCAAATGTTCCTTCCATGTGTACCTAAACATCACCAGGACATCAAACTACACAACTGGATAATCCAGCAATGATTTATTGGATAGTCTCTGACATGTTGCTAGCACATTTTTCATTACCAAACAGCATGACTTTAAACTGATACAGTCCATTTAGCATTACAAAAGCCAAAATTGTCCTCATTCTTTCAGACAAAGGTGCCTGCCAGTATCCTCTAAACAAGAGAAGGGCTCATGCCCGAAAAGTCGATTCTCCTGCTCCTTGGATGCTGCCTGACCTGCTGTGCTTTTCCAGCAACACATTTTCAGTTCTGAACTCCAGCATCTGCAGTCCTCACTTTCTCCTCCTCTAAACAAGTCCCAACTTAGAAATATCAGTTACTTGTCCCATCTTTTCAACACAGTCTCGCAAATTCAGAATCAGATATGCATCAGTCTTTGTAATTGCATTGACTTTGTGATAATCTACTCATAAATGTTTGGTATCATCTTGTTTTTGGCACCATTACAATGGGTGGGCTCCAGTCACTGCAACTCACTTCAATTATGTCATCTTGGAGCATATGTTCAATCCCCTTTTGAACCTGTGCCAACTTTAGAGGGTTATGGCACTAGATGGGCAGCACGGTGGGTGGCACGGTGGCACAGTGGTTAGCACTGCTGCCTCACAGCGCCAGAGACCCGGGTTCAATTCCCGCCTCAGGCGACTGACTGTGTGGAGTTTGCACATTCTCCCCGTGTCTGCGTGGGTTTCCTCCGGGTGCTCCGGTTTCCTCCCACAGTCCAAAAGATGTGCAGGTCAGGTGAATTGGCCATGCTAAATTGCCCGTAGTGTTAGGTAAGGAGTAGATGTAGGGGTATGGGTGGGTTGCGCTTCGGCGGGGCAGTGTGGACTTGTTGGGCCGAAGGGCCTGTTTCCACACTGTAAGTAATCTAATCTAATCTAATCTAATCTTATACCTATATGGATTTTGCTTAATTGGAACAGCATCTCCTGTATCTATATCATGCATAATTAGGTTAATACTTCACATATTATTTCCACATTTCTCCCCATGTGATAGTAATAACTCTTCAGGTCATTTTGATTTTACTTTGGAAGGTAACTCAATAATTTACCCCAATTTTTGATAACATCCTCATTGTCCAATGTAATTTGAGGAATGTCTAAGTCAGAATCCTTTGAATATGTTCCTCACTCTGTGTTGTAACTAATAAGATATTCTCCTTTTGCTTTCCTTCCCTGTCAAAATACCTTTTGATTATATTCACATGACACTCACTGTGCAATTTCTTTCAGTCTAGAGTCTTTGTCAAATAGTTCACCTATCACAAACACCTTATCCCTGATAGCAAAATTGTGAGTTTTTGATTTTTTGTCAGCTTTCTGTTTCATTATATGCTGTGATACTTTTAAATGCTGTCTGGCCAACCCCCCACTGTATTTAATTGTCCCCTAAAATTTGACACATATTTCAATTATGTGATCTCTGAATTCTGACTTACCAATGTCTCCTGAATTAGTTTTAATGATCTTCTCACTTTATGCCCAAAAACTAATTCAAATGGACTGAATTTGATCGATTCATTTGATGCATCTCTGATCATAAAATGCCCTTATCCCAATCAT